>NC_134370.1:36962500-37587500 GCF_035582795.1 Mycteria americana
AGCAGGCAGCGTGGCCCTTTTCTTGTCTGTGCTTGTGATCCTGCTGGTAATCTATGTGTCATGGAAGCGTTACCCAGCCAGCATGAAGCAGCTGCAGCAGCGCTCTCTCATGCGAAGGCACAGGAAAAAGAAAAGACAGTCACTGAAGCAAATGACTCCAAGCACACAGGAATTTTATGTAGATTACAAACCTACCAACACTGAAACCAGTGAGATGCTGCTGAATGGAACAGGACCCTGCACGTATAACAAATCAGGCTCCAGGGAATGTGAGGTATGAACCATTGTGATAAAAGAGCTTTTAAAAGCTGGGAAATAGTGGTGCTTTATTGAACTCTAGGGACTATAAAGGGAACGTTTTTCTCACTTTTCTGGCACAGCTCTTCCATGTCACTTTTTTGTACATTCATAATACTGGTCATTTTACTCCCATACATAATCAACTCATTGAAATTTAAATACCACAATCAATGTGAAGCCTGAGCTTTGGTTTAATACAATACCTATTGTACAAACCCTCTACTGATTTCATTAAAGTCTCTCTGTTTTTAAATAGAAAACTTCTTTCATAAGTAATCCACTGCACCTGCAGCAACTGTGCCTCTGTTTAGGGAGAAAAATGACAACAATAAAAAAAAATAAATCAAACCCAGCTTCCCCCCTCACCCCCCCCCAACCTAACCCCAGCCCTTGCTCTGAAACTCACTTTTTGAACCAAGAACAAGCTAAAGACCCAGGTACTGTAGCATCATATGAATTCTGAGTTGTCTGAGGAGAGAGATGGTGCAGGAACAGCTGTGAAAGAATACCTGATTTCTCCCCGACACAAGATATAATATAAAGCCTGTGGGGAGTTAAAGCACTGTCTTAGGACATGAGGCATCACACCAAAAGCAAAGCAGAAGGAAATTTAGGCTTAATAAAAATTTTAAAATAAAAATGTACAATGGGATTTACTCTACTGCATTATAATACAGTGTTTCTAGGGCTGATAACTATTAATTGAAACCTGTTTATGTGAATTCATACAAAAGGTGCCAGTGTTTATCCCTTACATCCAGTTGCCTTTCAGAAAGTAGTCAAAAGGCATTCATTACATGAGGAGCAGAAATTCCTTATTGATGCAATTAGAGGAACTCAAATGTGCAGCAGCAAAAGCAAGACCACTTCCTGCACGCATTTGTTTCAGTGCTCATTAGAAATTCTCTTTTCAAGACTGTCAAAGACATTAATGTAGCTGAGGAAACCATTAAATCTGTCATTTTCTTCTATTTCTTTTTATTTGCTGGGCTGGGCTTCTTAGGGTTTTGTGATCTGTTTTGCACACTGTCCCTCTAATAACTAAATAAAGCTTCATTACTTACAAAGCCAAACAGTGTACATTTTAGAAATACTGCAACTGCAAAGAGCTTTCAGAGAAAATTGGTTACTCACTGATCTGAAAAGACTGCATCCAAAAATCCTTAAAGAAATCAGCGACAAATTATTTTTCTCTCTTAGCAAAACCCTAATGACATTACAAGAATTCACAGATATTCATTTGTAATGTGTAGTCATTCATCAGTGGTCCTGGACAAAATACAGATTTGTAACCCGGCTACTCCCTGTCCTCCCTCTCCCGAAGTCATGTATTTTTGTTGGTTGCAGAAGAATATAACATCCCCCATGTTTCCAAATAAATCATACTTCCTATTCTGATTATCAGGAATGGGGGAGGGTGTTCATTCTTGAAATAATACAGCAGCACCTATATAGAAGCGAGTCAGTAATTTAATTATCTCTATACTGTAACTTGATTTGGCTTAGTAAACTGCACGTCTTCAATCACTTGGGAGGGAATGTTTCTACAAAGCAGTTTCACTGCAGCAGATTAGAAAAAGCAAAACCTTAGCAGAATGTTCTCCTGAATTTTTACTGGAAAAAACCTAATCACAGCCAATCACCTTGAAATATGCTAGATACAATGAAAACAAAGCTAGAAAGCATCTCTTAAAAAGAACTAATACACACTTGAAGGGTTTTTGTTTTGTTTTGTTTTTTTCATATAATGAAACCATTCTCATTTTCAAGGACTGTAGTGAGGAAATATCTGAGAGCAGAAGTTTGAGACCGTACTGAACCCTGCAACACTGAGACCCCGTTTTACTGCGTACAAAGAGGATCCCACACAATTAATAATGCAAGTGCTTGAGATGCGTTAGCAGCACTGAGCAGACTGTGTTTTTTAACCTGAGCTGTACCTTGAAAGTTGCTATTAAAAAGTCAATACACATTGAATTATCTTAGCTATTATGGGATTCAGTTATCTATCAGCAGGTCTTGGTTATCTCTGTACTGAAGGATTAGAGTTTGCTGTAAACTTCGCGTGAAGAAGTATCTCTGTACTTCTACAGACTTTAATGTCTGCAGCAGTGACTAGTATTAGGCACAGCCAAAACAAGAAAGATTTGGCCCAAAACATACATATGTTCATATATACATATATACACACACACGTATGTATGTGTGTGTATATATATATATTAAAAATATCTATAAAAATAAAAGAAAATTTTGCTATTTAGTTTTGGGAGTGCTAACTGCAATCAGAAAATAATTTCATTTATTTATGAATTATAAATTTATGAATGAAATGAAATTTATGAATGAAATTATAAATTTCATTTATTTATCTATTAATTTAGAATTTTTGCTATTTGAAAATATTTAATACATCTTCTAAAACTTCTTAAGGGACTGTGATTGTCAATGAGTTGTATATAACTGAGTTTGACTTTATATGCTTCCTTTGATGTTTCTTTAATGCCTTGCTCTAACCATAACAATACTCAGAAAGAGCCAATCCATAACCTCCTACAGAAAGCAATACCTGTAAAATTATCACTAGCTCCCTTTGAAAAAATATGTCATTATGGGCATGAAAAAGAAAATAAGGCCAGTATGTCATTAATCATAGATGGATAACAAAAATAATAATGAAAATCCAGCATGTCTATATTCAAGCACAGACATGCTCAGATCAACTAATTTATTTATTGCCTGAAAAACTACAGATTCACTTTTCATTAATTTCCAAACACATACCAAACACAGATGAACGTGTAATTGCTGCTATAGTCATTGATAATGAAATTGTTGCCCGATTACACAAAATAAGATGCCCGGTGTAACTCTTTGAACCTTCTTGCACAGCCTGAGACCTGCAAGCTGAGTTGTTAAATCCCATTCTAGTGGCTACGGCTTAGAAAACATTTTAAACCAGCTTCACAGCATGTTAAAATACATTACAAAACCCATTATTTCATCTGTGCAAAGACTGTATGAACTAAGCTAAACTTAGTCTCACCACTGTCAAATTAAACACTATAGAAGTGACTTGTGTTGGGTGGCTAGGCCACCAGAGTCACAAATTCTAATAATCTCGTAGGAAATGACCTGGTCTTAGCTGAGCAACTTTCAGTCCCTGTGAAAGGCTGCCCCTTTCCTGAATACAAATGAACTGTTAAAGCCTCAAAGATTCCAGAGAAGAAATTTCTCCTTTGCTTCTCTCTAGTTTGGGCAGCGGGTATCTAGAATTCTGATCCCACTTTGTCTTGGGTTTTAAATATTTTGGTGCCAATCTCTCACAAAACTGTTAAAACCTTTCTGGGGTGATGCCAAGGAATCCTCAGAGGATGTGCAACAGCCATGATGGCCGTTACAAACCCCCTAAGCTTCATACAAGTATTTTAGGCACCAACTTGAGGAAGGAGATGTGATTGAGTGCCTCTAATGACCTGGCTATCCCTTAATGGATCTGATGCTGCCTACATATTCCAAGTTTAGGAGAGCAACAATGCATTTTGAAGGTGTCTGGGTTTTGTTTTGTTGTGTTTTTTTAATCAACTTCTCTTCCTTTTCCTGAGTCATATATGGTGTTCTGGGGCTACCACTCGAAGACCAGGGCTTTTCAAGCCACAGACAAAATGCAGCACTCTTCCATGCTTGTTTTCATTTTCACTGGTTTTGCAGTCTACATGTATTAAAACAATGTTGAGACAAATGTTAGGTGGAATCACCAAACAAGACTGTTTCATTTTATTGTAGCACCCCAAAAATCTTAAAAGAAGTCGGGACTTCCTCTGCTAGCTACTGTACAAACACCTTCCAACAATCTCTTACATAAAATGTTTACAAGGGATGTTGAGAAGACAGACAGAAGATGGCAAATAAACATGGCAGATTTGAGGTAATTTGCTCAAGATCAAATACCAGTTGAGTACTGGGAATATAATCCAGTCTCCTCACACCAAGACATCCTCCTAGCCAGTGGACTACTTGGCCTCTCAACTAAACAACCTAGCTCCTGGAATATTGAAGTGGTATTTCAGAATAATAAACCACACAGAATGCACAACTTTGGAAAAAGAAAATAACTAATGTACTAAGCAAATTCAAGGAGACTGGTAATGTTCATTCACTGTGTTGAGATTACCTCCAGCAATTGCAGAGTAAGAGAATAATAATGAGAACAAGTGGCTCGAGTATAATGAATGCAAGCTTCTCTACTGGCTGGAAGGTTTTCATTACTCACTATCTGCACTTAAACAGTCATCACAGCTTAAGGTTTGGCAATGCTCTTTTTTTTATTATTATGAAATAGTGAACCTCGATATAAAATTCAATTGCAAAATGAACATAAATGTACAATATTCCTGCAAACACAATTAGACATTTTCAGTTTGCTGCAAGCTAAAGGTCTTTGCTGTCAGCCACTCAACTCTAGATAAATATTCTCTTAGATGAATTTCTGTGGAACAATAGTGACATCCAGCGGGTAGTTAGCTTAATCACAGGTATCTATTGTCTATATCAATTCACATATAGATGTGTTTGCCTTTTTATTTTGTATTCTTCTGTATCACATGATGATAGCATCAAATCCTTTCAGTGTACTAAGTATTCAACTGTATTTTGACTTCATCTCTGTGTATAGGAGTCATAACCTGAATGTAGTGAATGAGTGGAGAAAGTAAGAGTAGATGAATGCTAACAAGAAATGGTCTACCCAGTGTGTAAGTCACTACTGTCAGTAAAAGGCAAGAAGCATATAATAAGCAAGCAAGGACAGGAGCTGTAACAAATTTGTGGCCACTGATTTAGAACTTATTACTTATAAAACATTACTAAGTGACTTTAAGATACTATAAAATAAACTCGGGCTACAAACAACTCATTCAACTTCCAAACAGAAGATTTAAAAAAAAAAAAAAAATTTTTGAGTTTATTTTTACAATAACTAGAGAAAGATATTATTAGACATCAAAAGAAAGGGCACTCACCACCTGGGAACAAGTTAAAGTAACAGCTTCATCTCAGAAAAACACAACGTACAAAAGGGACAAGAAGCAAATGATGAAAGATCAAATTCACAAGCAATAATAAAGCCAAACAATGGGAAACTCACCAATGACATGAACATGCAGCATATTTATTTGGGCAGAGGTTGCTCGCAGCAACCTCTGGTATGTTTTGCAGTAACTACTTCAGGCCTCAAAGTAACTCTATGCCAATGTTACTGGCAGTAATTTTAAACCACCGTGAATGAAATCAACCACTGAATGAAACCACAGTCAATGAAATCAGGATTATAGCTCTATTGATAACAGACATTTCATTTCCCTTAAGAAGATGCACAAGAACTCATTTCACTCCACACTGAATGAAATACAGTTGTATTTCTACTTTTTATGTACTTAGGTGTATTTGGAGGCCACCTATCAGTCCATGACATGTAGCCTTGATTTTTATTCCTAGCTAGGCTTTCTAGAATGGGTGTTATCACACCCATTGTGGTACAGTATAGGATTTTGATGTGATCCTCAGGGTTATAGCCAAACTATTTCTTGGCATAACGGTGAATGGAACACAGTAGGGCACAAAAGTAGTAAAAAGTGACTGTGTTCAACAGCTATGAACAGATCACCAAGGAGGTTGTAAAGTAATAAAAAGGAGTTTATTCAAGACACTCTGGGATGTCTATCTGTGAGTTGATGGCCAACATTTTACCTACCAGAGAAACTGCAAATCTCATTTAGAACAAGCACAAACACTGTAAAAGCAATAATGAAAAAAGATTTGCAAGTAGTAGGCAGTATCCTTTATTTGACCAACCCATCATAGAAATCACATCTCCTTACAATTCTTGTCTTGCTCATATTGTTAGACTATCATGACCATAGCATTAGCATTCTAATGTAAGAATGAGCACTGCTTACTGAGAAGAGACAAAAGGGCAGTTAATCCCTATTTATTAACTTTTTCTTTCTAATCAGCTTAATGAAACTTACTGAAGTTATTACAGGAAATATTTTCTATTCATGTGAAAAATCACAAGTTTAGGATTCTTCATTACTGAAATCAGCCAAACTCTTTAACAAAACAAAATATTTCATTCTTTACTTACAGTTTCTTACTGTTTCTCACAAACTCTTTCGCTTGCCAAGAAGAAACTGAACGACTGGAGATGTAAACTTGAAAAAGAGTTCTCCAAAAAGCCCTCAAACATGTCTTCTTAACCACTAAAACCATTCCCTTCCTATGTTCCTGTGCAATTAATACACTGACTACATGTCACAGCTTACACTCTTGACTGAATGTTAATTTCTATGACTTCAACATTAGCAGTAGCATTGAGATCATGTAGGACTTCATAATTACAGTTCAACCTTGCAAATTCTCAAAGCATCTTGTGGCAGCACAGCCAGGCTTTATTAATACATCATAAGGACTATGAAAATAAAACATCTTAATTACTCATCTACTTACAGTCCAAACAAGGACAAATGCATTACAAGGTTTATTGCTTCACTACACCATTGAGAAAATCATCTGCCCAGTCTGTGTGCAAATCCTTTTCTTCTTCAATCTAAAAAAACCATTTAACTAGCTAGGTCTCTCAGGAACCTAACTGATTAATGCTGAAAGAAAAAAAACCTAAACATGTTGATAGTGGCAGCAGCCTGCAGAAGTTGTCATCGTGAACTCAGCCTTTATGGTTATTCCCACTTGAAATCCAGCAGTACCTCCTATACTTGTTACGTATTATACCTACACTATATCCCATAGTGCGATGTACTAACTATATGAAAACTTTGCATTTTTATGGGCACTTCTGTTCATGTGCATAATTATACAGAGAGATGGAAAACAGAAAAGACTCAGGAAAAGGACTGCATATGGCTTACAGTGCTAGTAAAAAGTTAGGGAAGATCACTCAGTTTTTCCACAAGTTAAACAACTGGTTGTAAAAGAGCTAAAATCACATTCTAAAGCAAAACTGGAATGTTAAATAAATGTTTGTGCATTTCTTGAAAGTATTTTAAGCATCTATTTTTTAAAAATTGCTACTCTGTCTGGTTCTGGGCATTTTTAAACATCAAACAAAAAATTTCTATTTCACACCTAACTTAATGAGAGGGAGAAAATACCTTCTTATAATATAAGACACCTTTTTATGAAGCTGTGGGACTGAGCTGATATGGGAATAATCAAAATATATTTCATCTTACTATTTTGTTGTTTCTTGTATAATTATTTTCAACATCTGCAGGAATGATATGATACTGCTAACTGGCAACATGTACATTACTCTAGCTGAGTACATTCTCCTGGCATTTATTTTGTGCTTCATGTTAAAACATGGGGTTTGTTATTAGGTCTTGCACATGCCCTTTATGGTCGGGAACAACTTACTGAATGTTTGAATACCAGTTCTTTAACTAGTGTCTATAATAATTGGTGCTGTAGAACTCATGGTTCTGATTTTAAATCAGGCACTTATATTTTCCACTTCCTTAAAGGCTGCAAAACTCACAAATCAACTTCAAAAATAATGTAATGCGATTACCATCCCCTTCCTGTTCAGCTGTAACTCAGGGGAGAAAACGTGCGCAAAATGTTCAAAGGTACAAAACAAGATCTCCAATGGAAGCTGGGCATTCTAATTGCCTTTGTAATTCTTCCCTTCATTGCCCTCAAGATTAAAAGTAGCTGTAGATGAAGGAAATGTGAAGACTGAACATGTGTTTTGCTAGAGTGTAGGTAATAAGCAATAATAATACATTAGTCATACAATCTCTGAGCCACTGAAAATACAACCGTCATAAACGGATTCCTTATTCCAAAATATATTTTTGGAAATAGACTTTATAACGTATATTCTAGCATACATGTTGTTTCTTGTTTGTTTTTCTTTTTCTTTTTTTTTTTTTTTTTTAAACACACATGATGCAGAAGCATCTATTTGGCTTGTGGTAAGTTGTGCAAAAGCTGCAGATGATAAAAGTATAAAAAAGGGAATACAGTTTACAAAATGCAAACTGGAGTCAAACAGAAAAACACTTCAGAATTCATCTTAAGTAGTGTTTTGTTACTAATTTTTCAGTTTCCTATAGATTATCCTGTTTATTTTAAAACAGACTATAGGAAAGATTTTCAAAGCTGCAAATGGGAATTTAAACACCCAGATCCCACCCACTTCTTGCAATAGTTGAGCACTTAACCTTTGTGACAGAACATTATCTCCTTTCCCCTTCTCCCCAGAATTTGAAATTTGAACAAGACTGTTTGTAAGGTCTATGAAGTGCTCGAACCAGCTTCATGAAGCTAGTCTAAAAAATTACCTTCCTGGAGACTTTGGCAAGTTTTCTTGCCAGTGGAAGGAAGCAGTTGTACCTCAATGATGTGCAGATGGTGGCAGATGTATCTCATTGACATTGAGTGGGATGCGTATTGAAAAAGGGTATATACTGGGAAATGGCCTCCTGACCTACTACAAAAGGGACTGCCACTAATTCCTGGCACACAGTTAAAATTAACTGACCTCAGGAAAAATAATTACCTATTTAAAAAACAGCTACAGATTCTGTAGTTTGTTTTTTAACCAGATGAGTTTATTCCTCACATTCCTCACTAATAACAATCATAGTAATCTTACACAAAAATATTTAGCCCAAGTTTGAGAAAAGGATCATCTTTTACTCTTCAAAAAAGAATAACATCAAATAATCATTCCAGCACATCAGAGTTTTGTTAGCAGTGCACTATTACTTGTAATATAACACTTTCCTATCACAGTATTAGCCTTCCAGCCATCTGTAATATGAGTCATATCCCTAGAACAGTGCAGGCTTCAATCTACATTACTTCATACCAGCCAGCTTCTCCTGAATCACACTGTACTATCCAGAATACATATGCATTGCATATAATAGCAATTTCCAATTAAAAAATGAATTTCATGTGATGTTACATCTGTGACTCACAGTGTAATACACTTATTATCCACCTTACAACAAAGGATCACAACAGACGGGGATAGAAACCCTTCAGTGGGAACTTTTCCTAAGGCTAATTGTACCTATCATGAACAGTCTCTGTACTTTTGGGACTAAATGTTTAGTTTTCCCTACTTTCATTTATCCTTAACAACAGTTTCCAGGCTACACTACTGATGCAAAATGTAGGCCTGCAGCAAAAACTAGCAGTATTATTATATGAGCTCAGAAGCTCCAATTACTAGACAGTAACTTGTCCTTCATTAAAAAACCGATTTATTTCAAACATACATGATGCTGGACAGCATATTTCTATTCATCCCTAGTGACGCTAGCAAGACAAAAACAATTTTTCATTTTTCTTAGTGAGTAAGTCACAATCACAGGGAATATGGAAAAAAACTTCTAACATTCTAAATGAGAATCCTGTATATGGAATCATAGAATCATTTTGGTTTGAAAAGACTTTTAAGATCTTCGAGTCCAACCATATGCTTTGCTGCAAATGGCATTTTGACCACTCATCACCAGTCTTCCATTCTTTTGGGGAAGAGAGCTGTAGGATGTGAGCACATGTCATGGGAATCTTTATACATTCAATATTTTGCATAAGTGGCTTCCTATTTTTAAAATACGTATGTCAAAAATAAACTGTTTGCCACAGGGGAAGCAATAAACTTTGTGAGACAGTCTGCACATAATTGCCAGTAACCAAGTTCTTTTCACTGAGAGTTTGAACTTATATCCAGTGTTTATTTTACAGCTTAAGGAAGCCTACAGTACACAGCTATGGTGTCTCAACATTCTCTTACTTTTTTATTCATTTTCGCATGTGACCTTTCTTAGGACAAACCTCGAAATATTTTCAAGTCAGAAGTTATTGCCTCTCAGGCTGAGCAGAAGGAAGTAACATTGTAGCGGAAAAAGTGACTGTGAGTGGTATGCAGTTGCCCTCAGTTTGCATGTACTAAAGTCCAGCAGTAGTCATGGAGGTTTGTTTTTATGAAAGCTTAATAAAACACAGTAACTTAAGCAATTATGCACAATTCCTTGCTATCCAAAGGATACAGGTTTGTCTGTAGCCATAGCACAAAATGGTAAGTTCTGACATGTAAGAAATCTCCTGTAGCAGTATAAAATAACTGGAGATCATAAGATAATAGATTGCATTCTCAAATCTGAAAGCATGCTGCATTTGGACTGTAACAGTATCCTAAATTAAAAGTTCCTACATATCAGTAATAATAATAAAATGCATTTTTCCAAAGCCACAGAACTACTGATACGTATGCTTTCACTTCATGTATAAACTGACTGGCAAATTCTAAATTTAACAAAGCCAATTTCTTTTAAAGCCTCATCACACTAATTACATCCATCAAGTGTGTAAAATACATTTTGTCAGCTAAGAACAGAGGACTTCAATTAAATGTAAATCCTTATTCAGCACTCTAAGCTGTTAATGGCTCAAACTCATTAATGAGATGATGAAAAGAAAATGCTCCTACATACAGACTCTGTAGTGAGAATTTATTACAAGTACTCAATATTTCCACCTAGTTCATATACTTAAGAAAGTGTCCCACATTTATGTCAACACTCCAGTATCAACAGAAAAAGATACCAAAATAATCTTGCTTGTGAATGTGCATGTATAAATATTTGGGGCTTGACAGTCATTTCCAAGAGAGATTACCTTCTTCCCTAACCTAGAAGGCTCCCAGAATAGCCAGTGTGACACTCCAACCAGCTGTGACCTGCTGTTGATTCATACTTCAAGACATCTTCTGCGCAGAGGTTGCTATAGTTGTTTGATAACTTTTTTGCACAGTCCCAGCAGCTCATTTGAAAATGTATTCCACATTCCCAAACCTTTCCTCAGCCATCCAGCAGCATGGCTATCCAAAACTGATAAGAAAGTTCACCTGGTACCAAAATTCTGCCTCAAAATCAAAATAGAAGAGCCTGTCTTTTAAGTTGAATGGGTGATAAGGCCTTAGGTAGGGGAGAGGAAACTGTCAAAATGGTATTTTAGGCTAACTGTCCAGCATTTTAATTTTTCAAATAAGTAATATGAACACTAATGGCAGACTGCACAGCGTGCCTGGGCTTATAAATTTTTATAATGATTTTGGATAGAGCCTCTATTTGAATTAATTCAGAAAAGCAATGGAAAGAGGTTTACAGAACTACAGGTGAACTACTACAGTGGGACAAGGAGAGACATGAAGTCAGAGGAACATATCCCTGTTCTCCAAAACTTGCAAATTTCATTTCAATTTAGCAACATCAGGATTCATGAATTTTCACCCTTGTTGGAGATTGCAGGATTTTCTGTATGTGCTTATCACTTTAAGGAAGGTTATTATGGGGATTTCCCAATTGCAAGACTCCCCTATATCAGGCTTACTTCTCATAGAAAGGAAAAGTATCAGTATTTTGAATTTTTTCAGATTTCTCTCTCCATTCCACTCCCTTTCTTTCCTGCAGTCTGTGCTATTCTCTTTTGGTTATCTATTTCCCAGAAATAAAAAGAGAATCCAAGGCCTTATATAAGTGTACCAGCTGCCCTTGAATTTCTACCAAGTCTACCAAGTTCTGCCCCTGCGAAGCCTTGTTTACAAACAACCTCAGCTCCAACAGCAAGCAAGCTTTCAGCAACAAAGAAATGTTAGAGACATTTTCACAATAGTTTTAAATTACTTCCCCCAGCAGAGAAGACTCATTGATCAAATAACAAGTAAAATGAGATATAGTGAAGTGATTTAAGCTCAAATAAAGCAGTTTTGAATACCTGTACCTTCTGCAGGAACGCTACCCTATCAATTTTAAGTGAAAATTAACATAATGTTCAAAAATTGTTATGCACGAGAAAACAAAAGTTATCACAAATTATAGGCCTTGCCATAACAGCATGCTGATTAGTTACAAAGAATTGAATTTTTTTGTGTCAATGCTTTATTGGGGCACTATATGGATATGACAGACAGGACATGTCTCTACACTGCAAAAAGGAAGCAGATTTGCCTAAGGTTAATTCCACACTAGCTTAATTATTAATTAATCTCTCCCAAATGCATTTTTTTAATGTACTTAGAAAGGCCTTTGCAAATAGAAGTCCTCTGTTTATCGATAGGATAGTTTTCAAGGCGGACAGCTATGCTGCAGTATATAGACAACATTTCTTCAGCTGATCTGGTTAATTAAAATGCATGGTTATAACAGGCTCTCTTAGAACTGCAGCTGAATAACCCATGATCCCTTTTTTCTCCACAGAACACTTTGAGTCTATTTAATAGGGCTGTTTCAGGATTTAATCAAAGATTTCCAATCTACACTCTGGAACAAGGAGTCTTTCCCTTTTTAAAAGGTTTCAAATAAAACACTCATTTTCATAGAGATCCCTTCTGAATATCTGTAGCCTCTGCCCCTTACCTGTGCCTTCATTCAATTTAATGCTTGTTTTATACAATTTAATACTTCCTCTTCCATTTCTCTGCATCCCCAACACAAAGAAAAAATAAACAACACTATCACATGTTCTTTCCAGCATAAATCTGTAAGTCCAATTTTGTTGAATGAATTCAGGAGAACACATTAACAGCTTTGAAGGGGGAGGGTAGCTGGGAGAACTGCAAAAGCGGATAGAAAACCTGTGCCAGGAAGAGGATGGAGCAGGACTGAAAGTGGAAATCCACCTGCTATGTAGCGTTTGCTAACACACTGCAGTGGTGCTGCATGCTAATGTAAGTAAGAGAAAGAAGAAGGGGATTTGCAAAGGAATACTAACTTTGAAGATGTATAGGCATTAAGCTGTTTGGAAAACGGCCTGGAATAAAAGAATGCCTCCCAGTCAACCACTCAAAACTAGCAGACACTTGAAAACACAGCCCCTCCCTACTTCTGTTTATATATTGTAAAAATCACTGGGATAATTACAAGGCTCATTTAGTCAATAATGGTAAAACATGTGGATACCTGAAAATGAAACATCTTCAGTTCAATTTCAGTTCTGACTGTATCTGACTCAGTTTCTTCACATGTTGGACCTTCACCCAGAGCTAATGTGGATCATTTGTGACAGTACTCTAAAATGATCCTCTAATTCAAACCTCTAACTCAAGACCTCTAGTCAAATACCTTGACTGGATTAACCTATGTATCTTTTCCAAGGAGTACTGGAAATCTTCAGGAAGTTGATGAACTTCTGTATCCTTCAGAGAAAGATTATATATTAGGTCTCATCTGCTTTATATTCAGCTGTCCAATGAGCCGACAAAAAATGACTGAAAAGAAGCTGTTCTCTAAGCCATATTTTTCTTTCTAATGGGCGAATTCAAGTAGACCTCCATGGTGCAGCCTGCAAAAGGGCCCCTTATTGGAAAAACCATACTGAATGGGTGTTCAGGGCAGTCCAGTTACCTTTGCAAATACCTTTACATTCTTTTTATGCCACTGAAGCAACATAGATCAGTGAAGAATCACTGCACATCCCTCTTTCGCTGGTTTCATTCTGTTTAAGAGTTTGTTTAATGGACAAAACAGTGCACTTTCCAGGGTCTTCAACAGTAGCATTAGCTTTCTCAGGTTAACTGTCAGCTCAGGTGTGTTTTTTTTTAGGAAGTACTGTTTTACGTGACAGTAAGTAACACTGACTATAAGAAGAACAATATGTAACAGCAATAGCCTTATGCTTTCCTATATTATTAACATTCCAGAAATCAAAGCTTGCAGAGCCTGTGGGAAAGAAGCCAGTGACCATTAACCTTCACTTTATTTTAAGCTTTTATAATTTTAGGAGTTTTATTTCAGGCTTGCAGCCTTCAGGCTGCAGAGTTGAGACTGAAGTAAAATACAGCAAAGAAGCAAATGCGTGGCACGAGTTAAAAAAGCTCTTTTCCTGAGACCCCTGGTCATCTCCCCCAGCCCTAATGCAACATTTATTTAAAGGCATTTAACATATTTTTCCCTACTTGGAATAAATGTGACAGAGTTTTGATTTCAAATAAATGAGGGAGAGAGATTTTCAAATCTTCACTAAGAATCCTGTGAAATTTCCATTAACTTTGCACCATAGGTGCTATCTGCTTTTGTAACAAAGAAATGCCTCCTGGTTTGATCGTGGCCAGGACAGTAAGTTCCCAGACCTCCCTGAGAAGTCATGTTGAGTAGGCAATACCGGACTATCTTTCAAACCCTGAATTTCTTGTCAGTGAACTGGATGAATTGAGGCTGGAGGGATGGCTAGGACAGTATACTCATCTCTTCATTTTTGTCATCCATCTGAATCCAGCAGAAAACTCTACTGCTATTAAAAAGCAGGAAATCACTCTTGTACCCTCATTCTCTCCTTGTGTTCAACTCAGATTGGTCCACTGGAACTCAAGACCAGTTAAGAGTTTTCCAAAGGACAAGCGTCCTACAAAACTCAAAGGAAGACAGAGCTTATTAAGAATGGCAGGAGGACTTTGTGGGTATGGTTACCATAAAGCCACAAGGGTGTTTCAGAAAGTTTAACCTTCATAACTAATTCATACATCAAAGCATTCCAAAAGGTTAGCTGAATTTTACAGAAGACTGTCATATGCTGGAGTTTGTAAATCAGCGGTATGAAAGTAGGACAGTGGTATCACGCTGACAAGAGGCCTTAGCATTTAACAATTTCCTCACTAAATAAGCATGACTTGTGATGGCTGCGACAAATCCACTCTTCTCAGTATCAGCTTTTCAGCACAGCCATTGAGAGAGGGAAGGGGACAGGGAAAAGAAGCCTAACATGCCACCTTGCACTCTCAACACAACATATAGCAGTTGAAGTGTGCCTTTCCATAGCATCCACGCACTTCTGTACAGCATGAGGATCAGGCTGGAGAAGCTGAAACATTATGCTACTGTTGTTGAGGGACAGACCCAGAAACTACAAATGGCCTACACTCTACATAGATCTTCACAGACATGCATTACGCTAAAGCGACATGCAATGTTACTCCTGTTGAAATTATGGCCCCTTATTAAACGTACAGAATCATTTGGTCTAAGATTTAGAAAATTCATGATGACTGTAGAAGGTGCAAGGGAAGCCAGTGTTACAGAGAAAGGATGATTTCATCATAACAGCCCTTTTTGCATTCTATTTTTCAAAGGCTTGATTGATTAAACAATACTCACTAGCTCCTATTACACACAAAAGCTGTAGAAGAGGGCAAGCAGGCCAATCTGTTCAGTGGAAAGGAAGATGGCACCATTGATTCTTTGTGTCTCCTAGAAATCAGGTTCAGGGGGTTCAGGCCATCTTGACCTGTAGGTGAAAAACAGCTGACAATACCCTTTATGTCATGTCCCAAATCCTCCACAGGGAGAGGAATCTAGTGCCCACACACACTGTAGAAAGGGCTGGGGTTTTGTTTCTGGGTTTTACAGGCTGATGGCTTTCAGTAATGGATTCTGTAAATCTTTTATATCACTGTCTTTCCTGTGTTTAATACTCCAGGTGGGAAGGCAACAGACTCAGGCAATGTTCTGACACACTGCAGTGTGCCACTGCAGAGGAGTCAGGCTATTGCCCACCGGCCCCCAATTCCTCCCAAACCAAAGGAGGCCACAAAACATCAAATTATTTTTACTTTCCCAAGTCAAGTCAGTCCCCTAGTAAGGCAAATATGTGTTGTGATGTTTGTCTGCTCACCTTCACATTTGTTTATGTTTTGGGAAGGCAGTAGATAAGGACATAAAGACAAAGATTTCCTCTAAATTATACCCTCAACAAGAACAAAGTAAAAGAGAACTACATCTCTTTTGTTTTGTTTCTTTGCTTGGTGCATGCAGAAATAAAACTCATTAATCTGGCAAATAATTATTATTCTTACTAGAGTTTTAGTATCAAATGTAAAAAAACTCCACTTAATTTTCCAGGAATTTCTAACTGAAAATAAACAGCTCATCAAGTCAGGTATCTATTAATTAATAAATTAAAGATTATAACATTCCTCTCCAACTGCTTCATAATAGAATTAATTAGTTGTAATTAGAAATAAATGTCACTCCTTAAAGTAATCTTAACAACAAAAATATTGAAGCACCTTTCATTAGAGAGTCTTGAAACACTTTACAAGACATTATTAATGCCATTTATACAGAAAAGACACCTGATCTGGTTTCCTTACAGACTATGGCAGCATTGGGAGCAGATGCTCAGCCTCCCACTGCCAGTCCCCAAGCTCTGACCAAGATCTGTATGACTGCCTATTCCACCCAACTCAGGGCAACTTTTTTTAATCAAGCCAGAGTGGATTTTCATTTGTTTATACCTTAAAACTGGTATTCAAATAAATGTACATTATCAGTACTTGGGAAAAGGGCTACTCCTCACTGCATTTTAAGAACTTTTTCAAACAGTGACCTCTTTGTGAGATGAGTGGGAAGAACACCCATCACGCAGAGTGATGGGTGCCTCACAACCATCAGAGCAACTTTATAGGTTTTTCCCAAGGGCAGCTATGCTGTAATTCTCAGATGTGCCAAACAGCTTTAAATGTGCAAGGGAGTCTGGCTCTCCTAAACTATGTAGCTCTTAGCTGCAGTTCAGGAAAGCCTAATGGGAACTACCTTCACCCCAACATACATGGTAAAATTTACGTCTTCATCTTAGCTACTGTCTAGCCCCTACTTCAGCAGCAGTGCTGATCACATTTTTGCTTGTCAGATTAACATAATCCATTTTACACAGCGGAAATTATATATTATTCCTTCTATAGCCTTACTCCATTATTTAAAGTTTATTCATTAATATTACTTTACTGTTTTTTCTTACTCACAAAGAAAGTGGGAATTGGGTAGGACACGAGTCAGATGAAGTGAGAACGAAGGCTTATGTATCAAGGAGAGCAAGGGGGCAACCCCAGACACTACCATCTGAATTTAGAAAGGTAGAGAATTTTTTAAGTTAAGATATAACCTTAATGCCATAATAGCGCACTTTCAGAAGTGTTGCTTGAAGATCTATAGCCTGTCAGAGCATAAAATAAAATTACTCAGAGCTTATAATCACCACAGAAATCACGTAGGCCCGTTGTGGTTTGGCAGGCTTTCCTCCTACATTGACAAATATAAACCAGATGATAGAGGCCTACAGAACTTTAGGGAAACATAATGCTTGACAGCAGAACAACGCTGCATTGAAAAGTATTGTGTATCTTCCAACAAAATAAACAAACTAAAACTCTCACAATATCCATTCCAGCAATTACGACCACCATAATAAATGCAGAGTTTGAGTTTTTTAGTTTTAAAAGACTCATTCTACTTTGTGAATTATGGCTATTCCTTCTAAAGTGGCTCATGATCTGATGTGAATACACAATTGCTTAGAGATTCATGTACAGTCAGGTTATTGTAAAATTATTACTGCAAATGCCTATTCAGTTGAATACTTTCTATAAATTGAAAAAAATTACTAAAACCAGATTTTGTATTTAGCATCTAAACAGCTGAAATAATAACTTTGTATTTATAGTGCCAGACAAAATTCAGTTTCATTGCTAATCCTTATATATTGATTCCTACTATTTGTCCTACCCAACATGACTTAGCAAGAGCATGCTGATGTTGTGGTTATCATTTCCGAAAGATCCAAGTTTACTGTTCAAAAGCAACCCATTTTGATCCTAGTATTTATATTAGTACCAACAAGTAGCATTGAAACACACCTGTCTATAATAAACTAATGAAATCCAGCTTAAATAGAGACAAGCAGTAATCTATCCGGGCAATGACCACACATCAGTATTATTCTTCATCACTAATAATACATACAGAAATGAAAGATGCGACATCCAAAAACCAGACAACTTGAAAGAAATAGTAATAATTTTTTTTTTTTTTTTTACTATAAGAAATATTATAATAAAGTGACACATGCTGAGCACAGAGAGCCAGGCTTGACCATGCAGAAAGAACAGGGGATTATCAAGAAGGAACCGGACTACACCAAGGAATGTGCTACCCTACCCTCTGCGTGAAGAAACCACATCCTCTACAGTGGAAGTAGCTCAGGAGAGTTCTACATTCCTAAATGGGGACCAGCTACAAAATGCCAAATGCTGCTTTTCTCCATCTCTCCCTGCAAAACATGATGGCAGGTGAGAGAGGGTATAAGTGGTGTTCAACAAGTTGAAAATTCTGTTCCAATTTCCATTGACCACATTAGCATTACAAAGGAGTTGGAATACTAATGAGATTATGGCTCTAGAGAAACTCAGACTGAAACAAACATCATCATGAATATTGTTTTCTTTAATCCCACTGTGACTCTGTTTAAAAAGCTCACATCATGATGATACATGATACAATAATCTACCTTAAATTCAGGGATGCATTTGCAGAAGCACGGACAATTGCAATACCTCATAAACTGAAGGAATATATATACAGGGCATTTAACTATTTGTGCTTTGTCCTGAGCTAAGGATATCACAATCACACTAGGAAATGTCACACTAGACCTGCCTATCAGGCTTTCTAGCTGTGAGTAGCCAGTGTCTAACAACACGTAGAAGTACATATTTTTAAAAAATAATAATAAAAGGCAGGCTACAATAGTTAGAGAAAAAGATGCTACTGTCTTAGCCCTTAACATATTATCCCTTTAGGCATGTGGATCACGTATCATACTTTTCATTTTAAATAACATACTTGTAAGTGTTCTCATTATATATTTAGAAATGAAATCTTTTTATACAGAAATTCTACTGAAACCTTAACATTACTGAGTTCTGGCAGCAAGTTGTACAGATGAATTATGGCCTGTGAATAAAAAAATTTTAATAGGCCATTTTAAAATCAATTCCCTATCCCTTGAATCAAATGCTCCTAAACATTTTGCTCAGCAAGCTCCAAACCATTTCTGTTTCAACTAATCTTCCTTGATATTACATAATTAGAATTGAACATAGACTCAAGAGAAAAGGTGAAATATTTATACAGAGGCATTTATTAATTTTCAGTGTATTTTCTAGTCTATCACATATAAGTCCATTTATGTCATTGCTGTACTCTGAGCAAGCCTTTTGAACAAAGTGTCCAGAAGGACACCACATACTTTTTTCACTGCTAACACTTTGCTTAAATACTAACAGCAGATGTTTATAGTCCAAATTATTCTTACCATTGCCAACAGGCATTACTTTACATTTGTCAATTAATTTTGCTTGGTATGGTACTGCTCATTCACCCAGCTTTGCTGAGCTCTGGAAGGTCCTAGTGGTTGCATTTCCCAGGTTTGACAGACCTAAACGAATGTATATTATCTGCACATTTTGCCATTTTCCCTTTCACAGAGACTTCCGATTGTACCGCATGAATCTAACCTGAATACCTGAGGTCTCCCTGCTGTTAACCTTTTGCCATGTGGAAAACTGACACTTCATTCCTTCTCTTTGTTTTCTGTCTCCAACCATTCCCCACGCCAGAAGAGTAGTTCCCCTTTCACCTCAGGACTATTTAGCTTCCTACACAGCTTCTTATGAGGAACCCTAGCAAAGTCTTTCTGAGAGTCCAAATAAATTCTGTCAATGTGCTCTTCTTTACCATGTCAGACAGTACTGATTAGCTATTGTGGTAAAGCTGTTCTAGAAAAAAAAAATTATTTTCTGGGTTGGTGCTACTTTTAAGCACCTAAGACAGTAGCACTTAGCCCCCATTTACCACATCTACTTGACATGACATTTAGGAGACTGATAAAAAGCAGCTATCTGCAATATTTCAAGTATCTACCATACCAGCTCCCAGGAAATGCATAAGAAGGACCTTCCAGCAGTGGTTCTGAATTCTTCTCTTTGGTGAGTTCAGGTCAACCACATAATGTTATCTTTAATTTATTTGTTCTCCGATTTAATTATGCTTAGTGCTAGTTTCCAACAGGATGTGCTTATATTAGGCTAGACATACTACAAAGCACTAAGGCTTAACAGAGTGTAAAGATACAGCTGTTATCTTCATTCATATGCACTGGATTAAATCTAGAAAAGTTTATTACAAAGCTATCACTCTGTAGGGAGAATTCAGTTCTTTCACTTTCCCTTTGCAAATCAGTGAGATGAATATGAAAATCAAGACTTACTATGTTAAAAACTACCATTCAGTAATGGGTGTAGAATTAAATTTTATTAGAGTCTTATTGACGTACAATGCAAAAGCATGTAAATGACAAAAATTAAAATCTATTTATTTTACGGTTGGCAAATAGAAGTGTATGTAATACTACACACAAATAGCATGCAAGTTTACAAGCATAGCCAATATTCAGATAAAGGCGTATTTACTTCAAGTAATATCTGTTATTCTAACAATCCATGCATGAATGCCTCCATACTAGAGTAAAAAGAGAAGAAAAATAACATTATATAAATTATTTGTTTATAAAACACATATATGAGATCAGTCACATTTTCGGCTACCCTATTAAAATGCCATCTTACAAAAACTGATACTGTCTATTCTGAGCTATTTTTCACTAAAAAGATAATTTGCCCTCTTTATGCCACATAGACACCATAGATTAACACATTCTAAGTAAACATATTTTTATACATCTTACATATATGAAAACAGGAGCCACTGCTTATTAATTACAATAGTTAAATACCATTAAGCGATATCTCCAGATATCTTCATGGCACTATAATCTAAACAGAACTTCTTTTGAATGCTAATCCACATAAAAAAATACAAGCAGGTGAGGTGTGCTTATAGCTACCAAATCCGAACACGAGCACCGTAACGTCTATTCCAGAGGGATGTTACTGGCATGAGGTATGCGGGAGAGGAAAGGAAAGGCAACCACACCTAACTTCACAGGAGCAAACTCAATCCCTAAATTATGAATGAAGTCTCTTTTCATCCATCCATCTAAATTAGACACAGTAAAGTGGTATGAATAGTCCTGCTTAATTCCATCAAATTGAATGAGGTGATGGATGTTCTTAAAATAACATTTGGATGACTACTTTAATAGGGTTTTTTTTAAGATTCAGGTCTTCACAGGCAATTTCTGTTTAGGTGGCTAAAACAGGGTTTTAAAAGTTTAGCTCTGATTTGAACATTGTTGATATATATTTTCCCTTCACAGTTCTGTATAGTGTTTGTTCTTAATGTATTTCAAATATTTGTAGATATGTATCTAGAAAAGGCATACCTTTTCAAAATACAAAGCCATTATAACACACCTGTTGAGAGAGAAGCTTCAGAAAACTAGCTGTCTTGTGCAAAAGTAAAAATACTGCAATTTTCATAGTCAATAAAATGCAGACCTTTATTTACAAAAAAAACCAGATAAATATCTATCTTGCAGGTGCCAACAGAGCAGGGTTTATTTTTTCTTTTTGTAATCAATTTAAGCAAACAAAATTTAAATGAAAAACCATTTGCAACTAGGTTACAGAAATTTCCATGTAATACAGAATGTTGTTAGTTCATCTGCCTGCTATTATCAGATCAAGATTAGATGTATTTGTGCTAATGTTGTCCTTACAGTCCCCTAGAAGGTTAAATATTCTCTCACTTTTGTAATAAATCAGCTGTTCTCTGCTTGCATGTAAAATGTTATGTACTTGTAAAACAGCACCTGGTGGTGAGAGAAAGGAGGGAACACGATTGCCATATGAGTCCAAAGTTTGCTGTGGTTCAAAATCCTATTTCATTATATAGCTTTATGCATCTCACTGCAAAAATAAGGCTAAAGATTGTCTTGCCTTATTCTCTCTGGGATATGTTATTGGCAATAATTTTAAGATTATTTTAGGAAATAATTCGGTCAAATTTCTAAAGCAAAGCAGTGTGGAAAAACATTTAACTCTAATTGTTTGGGAGCTTATTCTTCACTAGTCAGTGTGCATAACGACACAAACATTCTCTTTTCTCACTAAAAATACTGCTCCCACTTGTCCTTCTATCACCTGTCTTGTATTTCTAAAGTGAAACTGGAATAGTATTAAAAAATGTATCTAATGCTATCAACAAGCAGCATGCCTCACAATGTCCCATGGCCTTCTGCAGATTTCAGGGCAAGTCTTCAGCCTCAGCATCTGCAACTATACTCAAAATCAGTCACGACAAACATATTAACTAAGGCTGACTCAGGAATGGATTTAAGCAACTGGCTGAAATTTCATTAATTTGAGTCACCTGCCCCCATAAACATAAATCCATAATAGAACACAGACACTCATCAGTCTACCTGCAAAATTCATCTGAGTATTGACACTTTGTAAAAGCAGCAGAGGATCCCCAGAGAAAGATACATGCATGGTGAGACTTCATGTCTCCTCTCCCCCGACTGTCCACAGGCACAAGTGTAGAAAAGACATCGGCCAAAGTCAAACATGAAACAGTGAGGACATTTCCCAAAAGAGGCAGAAGAAAACCAAACCAAATGTACCTGTGTTTCTATACAAATGCTGAGAAGGTTAAAAAGGAGATGGGTAAACTAGAACACCTACTTCTAAGTGAGTATGTTTTGAAGCATGTCAAACACTTGGAGAAAAGAGATCAATTATTGGTACCTTAGTACCTGGGCATAAAGGATAAAGAAAAGATGTAATAACTCATATCAATAGAGAAATCGTGTTAAGAAATCGTATTACAAATAGTTTAGAATCAAATCAGAGCTTGGTGAAATGTAGCAATAAATAACACAGAACCTCCACAAAATTGAAAGTCTGTGTCCAAATACAGGAAAAATATATTATTAAGGACAACCCTATCTGTGTCATTTGGCAACAGTGACCCTTTCATGCCCAGAGAAATTAGAATAATTGCTAGCACAGGAAAACCAGCAATACTGGTAGGGTTTCGTTATTTCAGACAAGCTGTGGTGCCAAACCTAATCTGTAGATTGTACTTCATGGAGTGGCTAGACAGGGAACCCACTAAAAGAAAACCAACTTGTGACACAGTCATCAGCACTGTTGAGGACCTCATCAAGAATATTACTACCAAGAAGACAGTCTGTAAGAGGGACTCCGATATATTTAGATTCAACTTCTCTACAGTAGACAAAAGCCCCCAAAAATCCACTTGATTTTAAAAAGGTGAGCTAAATAAAAGTGAAAGCTTATTAAAAGAAAACAAAATATCAGAAGGTAAGTATTGGCAAGTAGCATGAAGGTTATGTAAGCGTAGCACAGTAGAAGGTGAGAGCAAGCATATACCACCCACCTCAAAAAAACTGCTGAAAGACAAACAGCAAAAAAAGCCGTTGTGTTTAAACAGCAGGTTAAGAGAGGGTATAAGAAACAACAGTGTCAAAAAAGATCATAGCATATGCATATCAGTATAACAGAAAGGAATATAAATCATGGCAGGTTAGTTGTAAAAGACACAGTATGACAGACAACAAAAGAGTTTAAGCAGCAAGTTGTAACAATTCATGCAACAAGTTGCATGAATATAAATCATGGCAGGTTAGTTGTAAAAGACACACTATGACAGACAACAAAAGAGTTTAAGGAGCAAGTTGCAACAATACAGTAAGCTATAACACATCTTCTTTATCCTTTCATCAAGAGCAGGAAGGCTGTCAAAGTCTGTGAGATCATCAAGGTGGACTATCCACAAAAGACACAGTGATTGCAGAAAAACTACATGAGTCTTTTTGCACATTTAGTGCAGAAAACCTTTGGGAGGCTTCCATAATGCGGCTGAAAATCTGACCAAAAAAGAAATGACATTTCATTGCAGAATAAATTGAAAAAGTAAATGGTAAAAACGCATCAGCACCGGCCAGAATTCACCCTCAGATTCAAAAGAAATTCAAGGATAAAATAAGTAAACTAATCACTGTGGCATGCCATCTCATGCTTTGAAATCACACCTGTATCAGAAGATCAGGTGTGACAAGAACCATGTGACACAGGTTCTTATTAATCAGCCTTGAACACAAGGAACTGGAGACCAGTACACACAATATCCATCTAACATGAAATGGTAGGAGCAATAATAAAGAACCAAAGTAACAGGCAAATGGACAAATACAGAGTCTTGACAAAGGGTTAAGGAGACTTTTGTAAAGCAAAGTCACACCTCACAAAGCTATTGAAACTTTACGTAGGACTCCAGTAACAGCTGGGAGAGCTTTACAACTAGTTCTTAATTAAAAATCTAGAAACCTCTTAAAATTATATCCATTGTGGAGAGATTGACTTGTAAAATATAAAATCAAAATTCTCAAACACACAGAATAAAAATCAGCTTTCTAGACTCTCAATCCCATATCTCTCAGCTAGGATTTTCAAAGGTTAACAGAATTGGGCATCAATGGGTACTTCTTTAAATACTGGAATTTAACATTTTTTGATGTGGTTCTGTGACAAAGCTAGCTCCAGCCATTCCACTAACAACTTCCTCCAACTCACTTCTGTTATTTCAAGGTAAAATTAATTCCTGGAGTGGTGTTATTCTGCTGCTTGAACACCATAATTATACAAATCCCAAGTTGCTAGTTTAAAATAGACACATTGTTTTTCTTTCACCATCACCGTTCTCTACCTTCAAAATTCTCCCAGCCCTTTATTCATCACACTCCAATACGTATTTGATAGCTGACAACATGGCAGACACCTAACACAAATATACTTTTAAAGTTTTTGATGAGAAAGCCAGTTTCCAGGCAGTGAAGATCTATGAATTCACCCTTTCCCTAAGCAAAGGGAAGGCTGTATGTAAGTGGATGCCCTCAAGGAAGACTGAAGTAAGAGCTCCCCGAAGGAGGTGGGCAGGGGGACACCCTGTTAAAAAGCCCCCCCAGGAAGCTCTGCTTCTATTTGTTACTGTCCCTCTCCCCCAAAAGCCAAGCTGCTTCTGCCTGATTCAGAAGGCAGCTCTTTTCCTTGTCTCCTTCAAGCTTCCCTGTCGACCCACACATGGGGCCCAAGGTCTGTGACCTCAAAGCAAGCTTCTGGTTTTGTACAGCACGTCCCTATTGATGAGCTTTTAAAGTAGAAGTAAAGGAAGGGTAAAGTTAAGAGAGTAGGGAGAGGGGGGGAGTAAGAAGGAAAGTAGGGTAATGAAGAGGAGAATCCAAGCACTTTTGGAGACACAAAGGGATTAAAAGAAAAAAAACAGATGACTGTAGCTCTGCAGTTTAATATAGCAGTGTTAAATATTGCACTGAAATGCAGGTATGGTAGCTGTTTTCTGCTTGTACCTCGTAGCCGTTTCTTCTTTGGAAGGGCACTGTGTTAATCAACATCAGGCACAAAAGCCGTAGAGATTCACTAAAGCACTGCAGTTTTATAAATCTAAACAAAAGTTGTGCATAGTGTGTCACGCGTACACTTCAAATGAAAAAAAAAAATACAAATGGATCTTTAAATCTGTTCTAAAAAACAAGAGTGAAGAAAACAAGGGATACACTCATTCTTTCCAAAACCAACCCTTCACAGCCACCATCTTCACTTTAATCACTATTTTCTTGAACAGAGCCTTAGGGGGAATGAAACAAACTGATTTAGGCTAGTTTTAAAGCTACACCCTAAATATCTGAAAGTTGTACAGCATGCTCAGATTTGGAGAAATTCTGCATGTCCATTGGTGCCAGTGACCTGAGTCCTCTCTCTCAGCCTGTGCACTTTCTGCTGCAGTCTGCATCTCTTCCTGCTAGTATTTAGTGTAGACCATTTTGCCTGGCCAGCTGGCTTAACTATGCTGCCCACGGTCTCAGGAGTCCATGAGATGGAGACCTTCAACCCTCTTCCTAGACATGCCTGCCCACTCTTCAGCCTTAAACACAGTGCTGGGAGAAATAATATCCCCCTGTTGTGAAGCTGTTCAGGACATCGAAGGAACTGAAGGGCATTCATTTCCTGCCCAGGCATGTTAGGCAGCTCATAATTAAACCTTCTGCTGCAAAGCTTTTAAATATTTTTCTGTTAACTTCTACAAGACATTTTTTGAGCAGCTCTACTTATATAGTACCATTGTGACTTCTAGAAGAAACATTAATTTAATATGCTATGCTAGTATTTCTTCTCTTACAACAGTAAGAGCAAAGGAAAAGCTTTATAATACAGAAGAGATTTGGATTTAGCAATTAAACCTTAATTTGTATTTCATTTAGCAATATGAGAATTCTGCCAACATCTTCAGAAGACTTTTAATATATCTGCATTAATGCATAGCCCATAACCCACCAGTGCTTTCATTTAGTAAGTGCTCTAATGCAGCTATAGTTGCCAGATCAACTGGTGCATGGGAAAAAGATTTCTTTGGTTTGACTAGGTTCTCCAGTCAGCTTCAGTGAAATAAAACAGAAGTAGCTCCAAACTTCAACCTCCAAAAAGCTCTAATACATTATACTTCATGTCAATCAGAAGCATATGGTCTTTCAAATAACATACAGCCTTCAGTGACTCAACATTACTGTTCAAAGAAGCAAGGGTAGTATGTTAAGCAATTCTTATGTCAAAACAAGAGTCTTTCAAAATACAGGGATGACTCTTTCTAATTTATCTATTTTTCGTGCTTTAAAAATTATTTGCCGTTTAAAAATACAAAAAAGGAATGATGCAGTGTTCCCTTTAAAGCAGAAAGGCAGCATGACAGTTCCTATCAGCCAACTACACAAAGGGGGCCCGTGTTCCGGGTCTCTGAGCAAGCCAAACATTTAAGTAAAAATAGCTGAGAGAGAATTTTGCTCAGAAAGATATTCTCCTGAGGTTTGTATTGCATCATTATACTAACATAATTTCAAGGAGGTGCATAATTTAAAGATCAGCTCAAAGTATGTGTGCCCTGTCAATGGTGCAATGGGAATTCATCCTGCTTGCAGTGATCCTTGAACAAATCTGCTGTATGGAAGCTCTGCACATAGATGCAATCTGCATTTCATTGTAATAACTAGGATTGCCCAAATCATGCAGATTTTCCAGAACAGTCTTTTAAAATTGATTCCTTATTACCAATCTAACAAGCCTTCTTCTGTCTACTTCCCATACATTTATGAGTGATTATGCTTTCCCAGCCTGAGTCACAAAATTCTTTGAAAACTTTTTATATCTGTATGCAAGCCAAAAATGGCTACCTACTTGAGCAGTCAGGAAAGTCGAGTTCTCCCACATGACTCATCCATCTAATGCTAATAAAACAACAGTCCTCATTTTTTTACTTTCATAATCAAACATCAAGAAAGAAAAATTACATTACTGATCAACAATACTGAAAAAAATAATATAAATGAAAATTTTATTAATATGGCATTAGGATCCACACCCCAGCATTCCAAGAGTAAAAAGAAAGTCTAGAGCAAATGATTTGTTGTGAAGGATTTGCCCAGGTCTAGAATTAAGCAGGGCTAATGTCTCCTTTAAATGTGTTATAAGGTGTTATAAAGAAGAAAAAACAAAGCTTAAGAGCCAGATAGTGATCCCCTTACTTATATTGGCTAATGTTAATCAATGGTGTTTCCATAAACTCGTATGAGTAACCTGTCTCCACAGGAGCTAAGGACATCATTATGTAGGTCTGAAAACACAGAAGACTGGGAATATAACAGAAAAAAAAAATGGTTTAAAATAAGCAAAGCTCCCACAAATTCAAGACTCTTCCTCCTGCCGGGAGAACACAGGATAACAAACAGTATTCCATGCAAGAGAACCAACATGCATTAGCCAGCAGGCTACTGTGCTGAAAAAATAGAAACCCCCAAAAGATTTACAATGACTTGGCACTTTGAAATGGTTCCCTTAGGTAACCACTGTGAGGTCTATCACTTACCAGAGAGTACTGCTAATGATTCCCTTCTCCAGAGGGAATTTGTATTTAGATACGACAGAATACTGGCGAGGCTTTGATGCCATTTTTGTTCTAGGGAAGGATGAAGACAGAATATTTAGGTATTTTCCCTGTGCCTGGGACACTGTTCAATGTTTCTTAGAAAATCAACACTTAAGTCCTGAGCTCTGCCTCAGACAGGGAACTAGAGAGAGAGAGAGACTGTTGGGTGGCTTTGGTTGGGTTTTTTTATTAAACCTATTATTTTCAAATTAGGCAGAGCTGGGATTTAAAGTTTATCACCACTGTCCCAAATCAGTCTCTGAACTACCCAGTTACCCAGTCTCTTTTTTAAATCATTTGTTTGATTCGATTCATCCAGCTGATGAAAAGTTTCAATTTCAGCATGACAAAAACACATTTCTCCCTGATTTTGGTTTAGTTTGCTTGTTTGTTCTTAACTACCTCAGCTTCCAAAAGCAACTGCAGATGCAAAGCTACTCTCCAAGCTCCCTGACAACAATAATACTTCTAGCTGCAATCTATAGTAGCAGTGAGATGCAGGAATAAACCCTAAGGAGCAATAGGGTAGCTGATAGGAGTCAAGAAGTGAGGAGAAAGGTGCTAATGAGCAGTACCAGGAGGGTTGGAGCATCCCAGGAAGTTCCAGGGTGCTGCAGGCAGGCAAGGATGGGGGAAAGAGGACGGAGCCTTCAGCGTGCCTTCACCCCACAAGCTAGACTCTGCTGCTGACCAAGACAATCAAAAGTTTGCAAGACAATCTATTGTCTGCAAGGCTTTCAGGAAAGGCCTGCAAGGAAAATTAGCAGACTAGATAATGAGAAAGAAACGCTTATCAAGGAGGAGAATTTGCTGATCTTTTGCACCCCAGGCTGCAGCTTCACAGTTACTTTAAACTGACCTAATTACAGACTGTTGCAAAAGATGATGGGAAAGACAGTCGGGATTTTCTCTCCCTCTCTTGCGCTGGCACTAGACCTGGTACTGGGCACACAAAATTTGGGGTTTCACACAGGGCACTGATTCAAGTGAAAACTAATTTTTCTGCTGCTTTTAAATTTTTATCAAGTTACTTCTGGCTGGATCAGTTCCCTCCTTTGGCTCAGCTCAAGCACCTCAAGGGCACACTTAGATTAAACGGGGCATGAAACCACAACTGAAGGCTCCAGCTCCACCTAGAAAAACAGAAAATACCCGTGGTCCTGGGCAACTCTCCTACCTTTATAGCATCTCCCTGCGGTTCTTAAGAAGTCCCATCCACCGCTACTTTACGAACATTTCCATCCTGCTCAAATCACTAAGGTTTTTTATTCACAGCAGCAGGCTACAAGACAGAAAGCCTCTGTGTGCCTAACAGACTGCAAACAAGCAGTTACAACGTATGCAATGTGTAGTGGAGACAGATTTTTAGACTTCCAGTAACATGACACAGTTTAGCAAGGCATCGGGGAAGAACATTTGGCTATGAGTTTTCCATAAATAGCCAATTTGCAAAAAAGCTGTTCAAGTTCTAGAAATCTGTCGCTTTTCTATTTTCAGTTCTTTATCTCATTATTTTATATAAATGTTCGGAACAGACTTCATACTTCTGAGATTTAAAGTTGATGTCTTTGTGAGTTTTGGCTAGAAGACCACATGCTTCACAGATACAAATGGACAGAAATTAATTCCTGTGACAAACTAAAAGAGGGATCAAATGGCAGCAGCTCCAGTTCTGCAAATCGTGCAGTAATCATTCAAAAATGAAATAAGATCTCTTTATAAGCAGAATTGCCATTTATATTTGTCTGTAAATAAGCAATTTATTTCTTTTCAGAACCTGCTCAGACAAACCATCTTTGAAGCTCTTCTTTGATGTTTCTCAATGACACTAAGTAGATGCAAGCATTGCCTTTTGGCAATTCTCTAGGCCCTTGTCCTTGTTCAGCTGCTTAAAGGTCACACCTTCGGCTCATCTTTAGCTCCATACCTGACAAAGTTTTCTTCTAGGGTTTTTTGTTAGGTTTTATTCCACACCCCCCCGGTCTCTCTCATTCTAAACTGAAAAAGCACAGAAGTACCAAGACAATAATTTAGGGGTCCTGCTGAAACAACCTGGCTTCACACACATAATTCAGCTGTAGGACCTTTTAGGAAGTGCATCACAGTTCAATTCATCTGGAATAACGAGAGAGGAGTAGGGTGAAAAGGAAGCAGAGAGATATATCAAGGGCTCTTGGAGCTGAGACTGCAGAAGTAATTACAAGTCAAAGACAAATCCAGAAACAAAGTCACTACTGCCAAAAATTAGCATGAAATGTTCTTTATGGAAACTACCACTTAGCATATGGGTCTAACTGTAAAATTCTTCCATTAGTGTGCATCAGAAATATTAACGAAATCTGAGGGGAACAGGACTACCGAAACAGGCAAAGCAAGACCCATGGAAATCGGGAGCGAGCATATAGCAACTGACAAATACCATCTTTGACAGACCTATCCTTAAAACTCTTGTGTCTGCCTTTACTTTCACATTAACAGCCTTTAGAAAACTCTTGGTTGAAATTAAATATGAAATTGAGTATGTTCACTGCCAATCCATACCTACGCTAAAATGACTGTGGATGTGCAGATGACTACTGAGAGCTCACACTTGCAGACAAGGGTTTAGGAACTCACTTAAGACCAATTTTGCACAGATTGTCTATTAATTTCCTAAGCCATAAGTCTATGAAAAAATATTACCTTACTGGTATTTCCCAAGAACACCAAAATAACTGAAGATATTTCAGCATTTTCTTGGATCATGGTTGCCCTGTGCCCTGTATGCCATACCATTCAGGTTCACTCAAACCTCGTTTAGGCTCCTCAGTATTCTCACAGTGTATTTGATAGCAAGAGGAAGTACTTTATGCTGTAGGCATAGAATACTTCATATACAAAACCTTTACGAAAGATGATTTTCCACTTTATGAATTCCAGCAGAATTTGGTGAATAATAAAAGTAATTATAGCACATGTCTTAATCTCATCAAAACCAGCTTCTTGGGCTTCATGGAGAACAAACAAGAAAGTTATGAAAAATCATTTAATGAAATGTTTTTTGAGAGTTGACAAAATACAGTCCCTAACATAGCTGATTTACTAGAAAGGGGAATCAGATTACTCTTATAAGAACAGAAGAGAAAGTAATATTTTCCCACAGTTCTTAACCACCAAGAATTACTCTTCCCCTTTTCATTTCATATTAAAATAAAGGTCAAGTTAGCGACTCAAAGAAAACTAATGCTGTAAATATTGACCTCCATAGCTCTGAAATGATGGCTGGTATTACTGAATCCTTGAAACATGGTTGGAAGAAGTAAGTGGAAAAGTTTTGTAAACTACTGTAGAATTTTCTAGTGCTGTGTGCACCTTGTGAAGTCTTAAATATCTGCCAGACAGTATAGACAGAAGCGATTTACAACAAACAAGTTTTGTTCAAAGCTAGCTAGCACTGAAGAGCTGACTGATCTTCATTTAACATGATTACATAACCATGAATTAAAATAAGAACCCTCTGCCTTTTCAATGTGAAACTCAATTTGTCATAGAGTGTCTCTTTCACGCTTGATGACAAATGACAAGATCATTTCTTTCTGGTTTTTTATGTAATGCAACCACAGTTAACAGATATTTACCGCAACATTTCATTACCCAGGTTAACATGCATTGTGGAATATCCTAGTAGTATGTTCATAGAATACAACTTTTTAAATGTCACTGAGTTGAAAGAGATAATTGGAATAGGATGAGTGAAAAATTCATTTGTTCCTTCTCCCTGAGGGCAAAGATTTTTTTTGTCAGTGGAAAATGAAGAGGAAAGTGGGGAAACAGCTTTCTGAGGAACGGCTTTGCACATAAACAGGTGTAGAGGCCTAATTTACAAAAATGCGAAACAGTTAATTCCATTGACCTCTGGCAAAAAGCAGCTTAGGTAAGATCCTTACAAAGTTTCAGCTTTGCAGAAACCCAGAGCTTCTAATAAGGCTGGATGAGAAACCCTAGACTGTTTGTGAAACAATATATTCCCCAGAGGAGCTCTTAGCAGACTAAATGCACCCCTGGGGAGGCTGTAATTGATTATGCTGCTGCCAGTGGCTGAATAAACAAACAAAGGAGCAGACATGGTCACAGTTTCATTTATCATGCTTTAAAACTCTATGTTGTCATATTTGCTCAATTAGTAAGTAAATGAGTTCACAGCGTAATCCTTCCCATTTAAAGATGAAAGAAAAGGAGTGGTATCTATTTGTATTGGAAGTCAGGGACACGCTTATTCTGCTGCCCAAAGTTCACACACACAATTCTTACACCTCCACAAGAGACAGACAAGCAAAATGAACCTCATAAACATGTTTGAAAAGTGTTTTGAATTTATGATGCAAGCAAGCCTTTTGTTCATACAAAAACAAGTATGACTGTTTAATTTTAAAATATTACTAATTTTAAGTAGTACAAAACAGCATAGCATTAAGAGGTATTTATTGATAACACACAGATTAACTGTCAAACAGAAAAAATCCCCAAGCCCATAATACACTAACAATAAATGTAATTGACTTCAGTGGGAATCTTGGATAAAAACAAATACAGGATCAGACCCAAATACAGTTCAAGCTGCAAGTCTAGAGAAATAATCCTACTGCTATTTAACAGAGAAAACTGGTCTACTCTGAAATAACTTTCATGAAAGTTAATGAAAGACTTGCTAGTGTTTTATCATGGGAATTGGATGGTGCCTTAGCTTTGTTTCAGTGTCAGAGACCATTAATCCTCTCTCTTTGTGATTTCTAATGGGCCAGGAAAGGGCTGTGGGGAACAGAAGAGGTACTAATTCTGATTAGCCAAAGAAAATAACTATCTGAAAAGCTGATTCCCATAACAAATATTTCTGAAAGTCTATGATTCCCACTAATAATTCACCCAGAAGAATTTTAAAACATCTGAAATACAGGTCACAATAAGGGTTAGTGATATCAAAACTACCTAATCCATGGTGCGTAAGTACTGTGGATATGGGTCACTAAAATTTTTATGCATAAGGCACTGTAACATTTTTTACTTAATTACATTTCAGGAGAACCGCAGATGAACGGGAGCATCTTTTTTAAAATTCTGCCTCACAGTTCTAATTAGCCTAGCACACTTAAATTTAGGGGAAAAAAGATTTTCAAGAAAAGCTGACAATATCACTGATGGGAAATCTGGATGAGATAGTACTCAAGAAGAATGATTATATAAAAAATTGAATTGGAGGGAAGAAAGAATGGATACCAGAGTTACCTTCAAATAGGGTAAGCAATTAATGTTGGCTCCAGGATATTTTATATAAAGCATAGGAAGTCTAGCAGAATTATTTCACTCCAACTGACCTGAGCTGATACACCGCATCCAGCTGCAGATACTGCATTTTAAGGAAACTAAAGAAAAAGGTAAAATAATCTAGAGAACAAAAAGAAAATTAGAAGAAATATTGTTAAAATTACCTATGATGTGTTGAATTAGTTCAATTTGGAAAAGATTGAGGGAAATGAGAGAACAAGCCCCCACTTGATAAAAAATTTGTAGCAAAAGGAGTAATAATCAACATTATCAATAACAAATGGAAAAAAAAACCCCAAGAAAAAATCCAGTAATTTGCAATAAAGACTGAGGGTAAGTAACAGAAAGCACTTCTTCAAACTCCAAGTGCAGTTTTCTCTTCATCCTTCTCTCACAGCAATAGTATTTACTGCCTCTGTCCTACCCAGGGAAGAAAGCCTGATCTGTAGAAAGACCACTGTGTAAAAGCACACTGTTAGGCACTGAATCAAACACAATCCGTAGCTAAGAGCAACTTTCATTCGGTTTCATCCATGCTTCTGGGTTGCCAGATGTTGGCAAAGAATACATAAGCTTCTTATAAGCCACAAATAAAAACCACAATTTATCTGAGGTTCTATGCAACTTTAATACTTCCTATATTAGGCTATCAAAAATATGAAATGGTCTTAGGTTAAAGCAATGTAATGGATTACAATTTTTTCAGTGTAAGTAGAAAACTAGGCTTTGAAAAGAAACACCCATTTTCACATGACAAAACATAAACAGCTAGATGTATAAACGATACAGAGAAAGATGGGTGATTGTCAATAGGCTAGCAAAAGAGGTGAACAATGAGGTTCCAGGACCAAATAATGACAAGATGTCCTAAAAGTCTCTCTCCCCTGGATCAAAGAGTAAAATCAGCGTGTATTCCAGTAAAGAGAGACTCTAAACCACTAAAATATAGAAGCCACGCCAATAAACTACAAATCACATATTCAGCACAATGAGTAATAATGATGCCTCGGAAATATAGGAAAAGCAGAAGTAGCCAGATATGATGTCATCAAGCTCATTTAAAATCTACCTAAAGCTAATTATAACAGGCCAAGCCCATTCCACCTTTCAGGATGAATCAAGTCTATGCGCTAACTGCAAGATGAAGAAATATGATGAAGGGATAATGTAGATTCTTACTTCCTTGTATCTCCCTGAAACCGGGTATAAACTCAATTTTTCAAGGCACATCCTTCTCTATAGAAATGGCAATATTCAGTAGCATATTTCAAGGCATCTCAGTTAGGAGGCTGCTAATACGGCGTGGAATTTGGCAGCGATATGAGTGAACACAGTAGCAAGTGTTTTAAGCATGCAAAGTTGTTCAGAGATGACTATGACTTTTTATTGTGTGTAAATACATCTGGCTGGAAGGTATTTAGCTTCTGGCAGATTCAAAAGGATAATATTTAGGACAAGTGATGTGTATGGCACTTAGTTGTGGAGTTCCGTTTGATAGCCCATATGTTACAAACAGTTCTCAGAAAAAAAAAAAAAAGCCAAACATAAAAAACTGGTTAACACATCAGGGAGTTCTGAGGTGCAACTAAAACTTTGCATGAAGGGACTAAAATTCATAATAATCCTACCTTTTTTTCCATGCCCCGCCCCAAATCCCTAAAGCAAATGGAATCAGACTTGCCTCCCATCTCCCCAGTATATAGCACAGGCTCCGATCATAATGGGCAGATTTTAAACCTGACCATTACATTGAAAAATAAAGTTAAGGCTTGCCATTTAACCAAACCTTTCTGATGTTCACACCTTCCCTTCACCTGCTGCCAGTCAGTGAAATTAATTCAGCAAGCAGATTGCGTGAAGGCAACAGATTATACCAGTTTAGTTTTCCTCACTTGTGCCGCATACTATCCTCTTAACAGCTTATTTGAAATGCCACCTAGGGATCTTGGTGAAATCATGAAACTTGCCAATACTTTGGAGCTGAAAAACTGCAGAATATGAATATAAAAATATTATTAGAAATCCCAAAACTGTGAAAGAAAATATAGATGGATTTTTCAAAACAAGGGATTTTGACAAGTATATTTGATTAAATGAAATGTGAATAGACAGTATTCATCTGAAATAAATGGATGGCTCAGCAGCACATTGACAGGACAGCCCACCTCATACAGGGGAGCATGACGGTTCTCAGGTCTTACATAGTGTTCCACGCTGCTCTTCCACAGCCCAAAAGTCTTAGAAATCCTCCGAGGAGAATAGTTTTTGTTGTCATGCATGTATGTAAATTCTGCGATGCCTAATAGCTATCCTTTGCCTGAACAATTACGCAAATAGGGCTAGTAATTTTTTTTTTTTTCCTGTATAAAGAGACAACTCCAGCTCCCCGCTTCCTTATACCATCTACTGCAGCTAGAACTACTACAACTGTCTTGTTTTTCAATGTTTGAATAGTTTCTCTTTTTGATCCTTACCTAAAATTCTCACTTCACAAGCCAACAGCCACAGGTCTTGCTATAACCGAACTCTGCTTTATGTAATGCAGGAGAAAATGCATTTTAGTAGAAAATTGGCCTTCATCAGTCCTGTAAGTCTCCCTCCTGTACCTAAACCAGAAGAAAAGTGCAGGCTTGGCTAATCCCAGCTCAGCTGCTACTGAGGCTCTGCCAAATGTTACAGGAGAAACTGTCACTTGAAAGTACACCTCCTACAGAGCAGTATTGTGTCTGTGCAGGCTTCCTACCAAGAACAAAAGTCAATACAGCAGCGAGGCTTGTCTAATGCTACATCTGAATAAAACATTTCAGAAAAAAGCAGCAGCAGAAAACGTAAATACAAGCCAGAGATGCTCTTGAATCAAAATCCTAGACCTGATCAGCATCCCAAACTTTGGAAAGTCCCAATACTGGACAGCAAGCAGTCCTCCTAAGAAATATGTCTACAAACTTTGTGACCCCTCTTTACTTAGAAGCCTGCTAGGATGTAAGCTGAGAAAAAGTAACTTATCCCCATTTGAAGGTGAAGCCATCTTTATTATGACTGATTTTGTTAGCAGAACTGGATGAAATAAGTATGTGCCAGTACGCCAAAGGGGACTAACAAATTAGGCGTTTACACAGCATAGTAAGTACAAAGATTTTCTGCAAGAGACAAAGTATCTGCAGCTTTTCTCTTCACATTTGTTTCCATATGTGTGGTTTTGTGGTCTTTTCCCACCAGGTGAGATAGATAGATACAAGTCATTACATAATCTGTCTTGCAGCACTGAGACATTATTAGCCAATTTGTGAGCAGCTCTAAAAAATGATGGTACAGATTTTTACATGCCAAAATTTAGTGCTAATAAAAACAGGCAATATCAGTCAGGTGTGTTCCATGTGCATGAAACATATGCAGAAACCAACCATGAGGCCAGAGGACATTAAAACACACAATCTCCTGAGAACCTCTCCTGTATATTTGACATGTCCTAGTACCTTCAACCACTGAAAGCCCAAAAGAAAGCTTCTCTAAAGCCCCCAAAGGTGTTCTTTTTCCCCTAATGCAATTTTAAAATATATCAGAACTACCTCATTCTTGTGACAGGCATATTTATCCAGAGACTTAATAGCATCACTTTCCACCGCACCACATTCAGATAAATGACACCAGTTTTCAAATATCTTTGTAAGAGTTACGCCACTCTCATCTGACCACTAGGAAATGGATGCAAACCAAACTTCCTTCTCAGAAGCAATCACACAGCAGATGGTAACAGCATTAACAGTTGCCACCTTTGCCTAAATGTCCATTGGCACAGACTACACATCTAGTTGCTAACTTTCAAGACACCCTGTTGTCAAGGACCAGGTTTGCTTTCCTTTTCTAACTATGCCACATAAAAACCAATTTAGGAAATGTACTAAATTTCCCTACTATATTACAGGTAACCACTATCCCCTTGGTGTTTCTTATATGTCATTGCTTTTGACTTGAAAATAAACACATGCATTAAAATTGTCTTTTCTTATAATTACACAGTACTCTTCCCTGTAACTTTATCTGACATTTATCACATTTTCAGCTGCAAGTTTCTTAGGGAAGAAACTTTATTCTGCTGCCATTATTATTGCCAAGTAGTTCAATCAAATTTAACGGCATCATTTGTCTAGTAAGATACTACCTAACCTGAGAAAGAATGCATGAATCCAGCTCCTAGTAAGGTATCAGCCTCATTTCAGCTAGAATTATGCTTCTGCTAACCACATACACATTACATGGTCGTTTTCCCCCAACTTTCCCCTGTGCTAGCTTTTCAAGTGGTTCTTAATTAACCCTGTTTTATTTATGAAAGCATATTTTGCTAGACTTGCCCCAAGAGCCTTAGTAAACGGCTATATTAAGCTTGTCTCTACTTATCACATCTCCCGTAATGCCCTCAAAAAGGAGGGGAGAAGGGGAGAATGTTTAGAGGGGCAAAACTGTGTTTGGGGTGTGAAGGTTTCTGCTACTTTTAGCCTATGTCTTAAGCCTGATTTCCTTAGGAAATCATAATGTTTTTCCATGCTTGCACATGTGCAAGTGCCAATTTGTCTCCTTTCTTATTAATTTTTAGCCAACTAGCCTATTTTGGCCTAATTTAGCAGAGGGCAGAGCTCTTAAAAATATAAAGTTCTTACAAATTCTGTGAATATTGGCAGCAGAATATAAGAGAGAGACCGTATGAATATTCCCATTGAAGGAAAGATGCAGTGGACTATTCAGCTCGTTAGATGCAACAGAATTGGAAAGAAGTAACTTTTCCCTCCAAGGTAGTAAAAGCTTCCATCAACACTGAACATCCATCAACACTGAACATCTGGTAATGCTGTTTTCCACACATACTTCAGTAGTAGTTGCTAAGGTTGCAAAAAGAATGGCTGTTAATTGTCTTGAAAGGATGCCCATCACTCTAAAGAAAGGTAGGAGAGCGTTTCACTGGTACTGAAAAAATGAGCACTCTCAGCTGGGTAAGAGAGTTGAAGCATTCTGCACCTCACTTTGGCGTGTTAGGGCCCAGTTTGCTGGACTGTACCAATCACATTTAAAAAGCACAGGGAATGTCAATAAATATATTCACCTTGCAAATCAGGTGTTAGTGAAATGCACTGTTAATGATAAATGATAATCATTGTCTGAAGCAAAAAATTACATACTGTTTTTATCCAGAGCTCACAGGCAGATTTGGGACCGTAAAATGAAAAGTGAATGTGCACTCATGTACTTCTCAAGCTAAACAAATATTGCAGATTTCTGAGTTTTAAAATTTTTGGTGTATATAGATCTGAGAACTGATGGTCCATCTATAGTCCACCAAAAATAACTACAGTATCTTTCCATAAAGTGGAGGAAGAAACAAAATTAAGCCAGAGAAAATTTTGCTCTAGATATGTCTGGGTGAGGAGATGTGGTTCCATATCAGTATGTGTCCATTTGTCTCCTTACCTGTCAGGTTTTAACCAGCTAGCCTGTTCTGGCCCAGTTTGACCTCTATCTTTTTTAAGACAGAGGTGATTTTTATTTTGGAAAGATAGAAGGAGGCACAACAATTTCTGTCATTAGAAATGTCAGTTCTACGGGAGAGTCAAATTAACGTGAAGCTTAAAAACTTTGAGTTTTTACAATGCTTGCCATTAAAGCACTTCGAAATTAAATGAAACTAAATTGCTAAAAAAATTGAACTGTGAAAATATTTTCACTATTTTTAAATCCCTGAAAATTCCAGAAACTGAATAAAAGTAGGCTGAAAGAGTGAAAAAATCTAAAACGTTTCAATATTTTCAAATTTTAAAAAAAGTCTTATTATAAATTAATTTTTGCATTGAACAAAGGTATTAATGAATGAAAAACTTTTTAAAAAATATGCTGACTAAAAATTAAACATTAGCTTTCACATCAGTACAAAAAGCTACTTTTCAAACTCAAATTATCATTATCTTGTTTTACCAGAATAAAAAAATTTACATTTAACTCCAAAATAGCCAGCCTTCCACCATGATGTGACAATGAATTAGAAGTTACTAGATCCATTCTTAAAATACAAAACAAACAACCCTCCCCAAAGAAAACAGCAACAAAAATCTAGCAGAAAGACAGGAGGACTCAAATGCTCCTAATGACCAAAAGAATGGAGGGAAAGAATAAACGTTCAGGTATTTTGAGTCTATGCTCACCACACTAGCATTAAAGTGAAAGAAGAAAGTGTTAAGCAAGGTTATTACTTTTAAATTCTAGAGATGGATGTACAAATATGGCTATCACCACAAGCACACAAGTAGTTTAGCTAAATGCATATTTTTCTAAACATGAAACCTCAGTCAGAAATCACAAATTTAATTCTAAAAATATTCAGAATCAAGAAATCATTAAGAAACCATTCTAATCCTTTTGGGTTTGAATCAAAAAGCCTTTTTATTTTGTTTTCTGTTCTCTTTCCTGCCTATGGTTTTTCCCTTTTTCTCTCATTTGTGGACAGTCAAGGTTGTATATTTGCTTTACAGCCCTTCTCTCCATCCGTGCTAGTACACCAAACACAATCTAAATGCCTTGGCCTCCTATCATCTCACGAATCACATACAGAACTTTTGCATTAACTGCCACTATAATGAGGGCATTACAAAGGAATGACAGTCTACAAAACTCATTTTAAAAAATATTCACCTTATCAAAACTAGTTGAATTAATTCAGCATAGATTAATCTCTCTTCATTTTAGGGATCCAGGTCTGTGAAATTAAGTTTGAAACTTGGGACTCAAAACCCATTAGTAAAGCTAGCTTAGGAAAGGAGGTGATAGCTGACTATATACCAATTCTGGCTTTCACAGCCACTGAATTCATAAAGATAAAATACATTTAGTTTGCTAATTTTTTCACCTTAAGTGTAATCTTTTCATCAGGTATATAAGAAATCATACCCTTCAACTGTACGTGCATTTGGCTTGGCAAGTGAATAGACTCAAATGTATAAAAGTTCCAGACAGGACTCAAACCAAGTAGGAAAATGTAGCTCTTGCCAAAGAACATTTAATTGCTGTTATCTACACATCAGAAACTATGATCTTTTGCTTTTTGAAAATTCCTGAACAGTCCCCTCAATACTACATACATTTCTGTACCATATTGATCATCACGTAAAACACACAGTACAAAATATAGCTTTTAGATCTGCATATATTAAAAAATAGTGTCCCTTGATTTGATCTGGCACTTCTATTCAACTGTGCCAATGTTCTGCTTAAGCAAATGGAGTAAATAACCTTTCTCTTATTTTTTGACCTTTTATGAATTGTCTTATTGATATAAGACAATTCTTGATATAAGACAATTCATGTTTTATCTTATTGATAAAACATGTTTCTGATAGACACCAGGGTTTTGTAAGCAAATATCAATGTTTTCCACTTTTGTCTCCCTGGCAGACTCCCCATTGCTTCAAAAGAAACCTTCTGTATCTGCAGCCTTCACTTGAATTTTTGTTTCATGCTGTAGAAAAGTTAAAAGCAATGGCAGACACAGACAAAAATAAAATAAATAAATAAATAAATAAATATATATATATATATATATATATATATATATATATATATAAAATCTGCAAGTGCTGCCTCCCAAGATTTCCATTTAAGTTCACTGAAGTGAATGGAAAAAACCCAACACTGAACTGAGTAGGATTTCAACCAAGTGATTACATTGCTTCATTCTTGTGGCTGAACGGTTTTTGAAGACTTTTTCATGTTCCCAGTGAGCTAACCACCTGATTTAAATCTCTCGTGCTTACGTTAAATACTGTTTGGGAGCATTTTTCAAAAGTTTTCAAATTCTTAGCTTATGAAATTCTAAAAAAATGTCCAAGAGCAATTATTTACTTATTCTAATTGGCAGCACAACCTCCGACACTGCATAGTGTCCAATACTGGTACAGTCCTTTAGACTAGAAAACAGTGGGATAAATACAGAAGCATCTGAGGAAAAGAAGGGATACATAGTCTAGGCAGAGGATTGAAAATTACTCCCATGACTCTTTCCAAAGTCTTGGGAAAGTTATCTAATTTCTTTCCTTCAATTTCCCCCTCTATAAAATGGGAATATTAATACTTAACAACTTTGAAGGATATGATTAACATTAAGTCATATTCGTAAACTGCCTTGAAGGTAAAAAACACTATATGAAGGCTAAGTATCATCCCCATCATCAGAAATTCATGGTGTATCCTTTCCTCCTCCATATATATGAAGGCAGGAAATTATCTTACCAAGGAGATTGATGGCGCCTGGAAATTGTAGGCAGCCACCCTCTAAATTACTGTGCATGAGTCACTTTAAAGTATTACAGTTCTTTACTCAGTGAGACTGTATTGACTCTAGCATATATTGTCAGAAACGTATTACAGACATGTTTGCAAGAGGAGAATTGTTACTGAAGACTACCTGTAACTGGTACATAAAGCAGGTAGGGTGAACTTCTCAATGATGGAAGAGATGTTGGCTGTATTTCAGTATCCCCATCCCAAAATATGTATTTCAGGATCATGTCACAGAGAAGCTGTGCTGATGCATAACACCACCACCACCAGTGAAGCTGGATCCAGACCTAAATTCAGCCCTGTTACATTATGCTGCACACATCTCTCCATTCCTCCCCCCCACCCGCTCACATCATTACCAGTGCCTGCCCTTGTGGGGGAAAAAAAAAGAAAAAAAAGCCATGAAATGCAACTTATGTTCAAGGTACCCCAACACATCAGATAAGGAACTGCACCGAAAAAAGAGATTTTAATCAAAAGCAAATTTAGAATAAGAACTATTTTTCTGGCTCTTTCAAACCATTCACAGCCATATCCTCAGCAAGTTTAAATTAAGATAGTTTCCTTGATATTAGTGGACCTCTGCTGCTTAACAGGGGATGAAGATAGGTTATTCAAATTCTAAGAAATAACTAAAGCACCACTTGAGGTATTTGAAGATGAATCTCCATTGAAATTTCATTCTTTATAGCTTCATCTTCTGATAGTCTGCATCTGTTAGTCTTTGCAGGAAGCAGCTTCACTCTGTTAATTCTATGACAGCCATAGTATAAGGACATGAGCTGTTTGGGTTTGATCTTGTGTAAATGAAATAATGTTGAGTGACGTTCTATATGGCAGTGACAGCATACGCACTGAAGAAAGTTTAGAAAACTAAATCAAAGTACTCAGGCTACTTTGACACCCATCCTGTCTCGCCAAACTCTCAATCATTATTTTGGAATCCAACATGAGACAAGGGTTCACCCAAAGACCAAGGGTTCACCAAAGACAATCAAGGGTTTACCCAAAGACCAAGGACATTTAGTTAAAAATATTTATCATTCACAAGCTCAAAATGTGGTCTTATGTATCTCAGAAACAGAATACTAAAATGGAAACAATCAAATCTGTAATTTTTTTCTTATCTCACCTGCATAAGGCTGTAAAGTGGCTCATATCTTAGTTTTAGCCTTGAAGTCCGGCACTTTGACTTCAAGGGTTAAATTTAAACTGCTGGAACATATCTTCTTCTGAAGGCATTGAGCAAGTTCAACAGTATTTTATGTATTGAAAAACTGTTTCGTCACTTTTCATCTTCTCGTTTCTAGACTTAGCAAGCCCAGCTCTTTCAATCTTTCCTCATAGGTATTATTTTTGAAGCCTCTTATCATTCCTATTTCTCCAGCTTGTCTACATTCTAAGAGTGATGCCCAAACCTAACACAATATACTTCCTTTTCATAACTAAGTCATATCCAAACTGCACTTATCCTAAGCATGAGTATTGTAAATGTTTCAGCAATATCTGTTATCTTTGTAAAAATATAACAGTCTCCCACCTCTTCAGATTTCACTGTGTGTGTATTTTCCCAGCATACAATGGTGAGAAACGTGAATTATATGTTACTAAAAAAAAAAATAATTCAAGTCTTGCTGTCTTGGCTGTGAGGAAAAGACTGAAAATATGAAATAAGTCAACAGTAGAGATTCCAAAGTTGAGGAGAAAAATAAAAATAACTTTTAAATACATTCATTCCTCATCTCCTTTTTCCAAACCTTATATTGTGATTTTGGACAGTCCAGTTGATGACTTTTGAACACTGCCCACTTTTAAAAAATTGCCAGTGTTTCATATAAGAAAGAAAGCAAAAGACAGCCCTGAAAATTCTTTCCTCTTCTACATTTAGGATAACAAGATATCTACTGACTAACTGTTCTCTCAGCACTTTATTATTTATTATCACTATTATTTAATGGAAATAATAAGTAATTCAGTCCATACTATGAATTTTATAACTTGATTCTTAACATGACTTTGCATTTCCTGTTTCCAAAGGAAAATTAATATTGTCACTCACAGCTCATTAAAAAGTGTTCTAGACCAGTTTTGCAGCCTTACACATCATGATTGATGTTGGGAAGAATACTCTGGAAAAACTGAAGCTGAAAATCTCGTTTGGATTAAGTTCTTTCACATGATCTCTAAGAATGAAAAATGGCTTAAGGTCAGAGAAAGCAATTTCCACATGTATTTTCACTGTGCACAAAAGACATGTGAAGTTCTGTCTTCTTCAATTTAATATTGATTTTGACTCGATAATTTTAGGGGTGACATGAGAAAAGTAATGTAAGAAAGTAGAACACACATGGAATCATGCCAGCAGAAGTTAAAGTCTCAAAACACTTCTGAAGAGCATGAGGTTAAGAAAACCTTTCTATTCATCTTATTTAATACTGTATAAAGAGAAGTGCAAACTTATTCCTAGCAAGTTTTTTTCTTCAGTTATGCTTGTTTCCATGGGTGATAAAAATCAAATATATTTTAAGCCAGACAATTCAGCATAAAAAGACTGCAAAAAAGGTGAAGAACCACTTAATTCTCAAGCTATCACAGACAAGCATAAATTTAATTTCTATCAGGAAAAAAAAACCCAAAACATTGTTGAAGGAACTGTAAAGTACCCATTCACCTTTTATTTTCACAAGCATATCCAGTGCAAGCCCTCAAAACCCTTTACAGGGAGTCTTAAGTTGTCAGGCACTTCTTCCCATGCAGCCAAGGCTTGTTTTGCTACGAGAGACTTTTTTATTTTTCATATGAAGACTAACATAACTCTGATGCTGGAGTTCTGAATAACCTGACATGTCAGTGTGTTCTCTGTGTTGCAAAATAAACAGCATAACTCAAATACTCAAGGCATTAAACTAGGCCATCAAGAGTGTGATTCAAAGCACACTCTTCTACATCACATTAGAGGTACATGTACTTCCACTTACAGTATTTTTTTCTAACTTCTAATTGTTCTGATGGCAGCTGCCTCTTTATTTTATTGGAGCAGGACAACCACCACAGCATATCCTGCATTTCTGTAGTGCTGCTTTCACAAGAACGTTCCCATTTTGTTCACAGGCCTTCCTGTTGTGCTGTACACATTAACTCTTGGGTCTGATACTTCAGTGCATGATTTCTCATGCCGTAATACATCAGCCCTAAATCTGCAGTTATTACTTATCTCCAAAACAGTTTTATAAAGATGTGGATAGGCATGAATAGATAATGACTAATAACAACATCCAGTTCATCAGTAAATTGAAAAGCACTGTCTAAAGGTCAGCGTTAAAATCTATAATTGAGAGATGAGGGAACTGAGTTTCAGAAAGGGAAGTCCAAAAGATGACCAGGCCATTGGCAGAGGCAGGTGATAGAAGCCAGGTTTCCTGCACCTCATACGCTCTGCACTGGACTGACACAACTCAGAAATGCCACCACAGTTTACTGACCCTTTGTAAACCCAGGCAATGGTGTTGAAAAGGAAACATGTCAGCTCACGTAAACAAATTGTTTAACTATTCAGTATAATGTAACTAATATAAACAGTCATCAGAACTTCCTCTTTCTTTGATTAGCCAAGATTTTATAGCTAAAGTTTTAGGATTATATGGGCATAGCATACTATATCATATCAACCATTAAACACAAAAACAGCTGATTTGCAGTAATTTCACCTTTAAACTGAGAGTTCGAAAGACTCAGTACTAGAAGCATATTGCTAGTAGAAGCACAGCTTTGGTGCATAGTAAATGTGGATATAAAACACAGTCTTTATGAAACTGAAGCATTGATACTAATGAACAAGGCCAGGAAGGTCTTGTTCATACATTTCCATAGAGCTCTGTGAATACTCGTGAGTCCTAACCTCTGATGTTGTGGCATGTCTTTTCCAAGACTGCTTCTCCAGTGGATCTTAAATGTTTCACTCTTCATGAATAAAAAAGTAACAAAATTATTACTATTCATGACGTTTCTTAAGACTGCTGTTGATCAAGAAAAGTTAAGAGGGAAAAAAATTACAGAAAATACAGTTTCAGAACCTGTAGTGTTGCCAGACTTTTGTTAACTGCCTTTATGTTCATTAAATAACAGGGCCAGAAGGAGGATGGGCAAGTCCCCTATACAGGAGCATTAACTCTGATTAAATCGTCCCTGTCCATTTAGGCAAGAAAGTACAAGCTGGCAATAGTGCTTTTTCTCCCTCACAAACAGCCCCTGAACATGAGGACTTTTCATTAGCTGAAGCTTCCTTTAGACTAGCAGACTCATTAAAGGGAAGAATCCACTGGTCTTACCTCTCGGTCTGTGCCTTTGTTTGCCGTAAAAGCAACCACTGCCTTGCTGAATCACAGTTTTAAAAGGTGTTAGACTTATGAATTCAGCAAAAGAAGAGACAGATAGAAAGGTGTCATTGTCTGTATCAGCCAGGTAATTCCATAATCCAGCTCCCTAGTAAACCACTTATGACCACTACCAAGCAAGTCATTGCAGCAAACTAAAATAAACAGTGATCATAAAATAAAATACAGCTTCTGTAATGCCTTTTGTTTCTTCCAAAAACACCTACCAGCATTTAGCCTTATTCTTTTCTCAACCACTGCAAAACAAGCACAATGTAACTCCATTGAATGTAATGGAAGTATTCAAGACTAACACCAATGCAATTGAGCTGAAAATGTGAGGCAGAAATGCTGGAAGTTCAGGACAAAAGTCTTTGCTGCCTAAAGAAAATACCAGGTAAAACACATTACTTTCTAGCCTGTATGCAGAATTAGTACCATTTTCAAAGTAATCAATTTTATCAACCGTGCCACAAATTTTAGCACTGCTTTATTTCAGATCTTTAGGAAGCTGTCTTAATTAGGGCAGTAGTCCATTAGTACTTTATGCTACCACTGGTCTTTCTTCTTCGTGGTCTGATAACAACATTAAAAGACATTGAGAGCCTTGGTGAGTACTACCTATTTCAGATTACTGACTGGATTTTACCAGTCACTTCTCTGTCATCTTACCCAATACAGGCATCTCTCACAGTAGCAATCACTAGTTTTCACTGACTTTAAAATAATTCTGAGATTGAGTAGGTATCTTACAGTTATTTTCTTACAATAAAAAGCTGTAATTGGGTGTCACCGTCTCCCAAATAAATTATAGTGCCAATACAAGAAATTAAATCCTAAGGAACTAGCTAATAATGGGCCAAATCTTTAGATGCTGTAAATGTCATCAGTGGAATTTTTACACTGGCAGAAGATTTGGCCCTACAGATTTAATAATGTATCAGCAGACACATTTCAGCATTTTTGTGGATGCACAAATTGGAACTCATCAGGTTTCTGCCTAATGGAAGCAGCTGACAGCCAAAAAACTCATCTGGAGTATTTGAAAATTAATTTTACTAATCCACTCCATGCACTCAGTATGCTGCCTTCTCCTCCAGCTGTTAGAAGTCATGCTTTTTGTAGGAGACACAGAAACTAGGGGAACAAGGGCATAGCTAAAGCCCGCAACAATAGGATGCACTTAGGACTATGACTGTGTTAAAATCTCAGCCTTATGTCACATTTTTCTCTAATGTTTCAATGGTTAAGTATTTTTATACAGGAAAGGTAGTTTTCCTATGTCAAAATGTTATACAGCTTGCTCATGTTCTCACTAAAGTTCACTTAAAGTGAACTTCTAGTAGGATAAATTATAATATTTCCAATTTTCTTTCAGATTCTTACTATCCTATTCACATTAGAAGTGCATTGTCTCTATTAAATAAATGTCATCAGATTTACAGCTTCTTCCACTCATTTTTATAATTAATGTTATAAAATAAGCTCAAACTTCCCATATGGAAGTTTCTTACTAACTGTGTAAGGAATAGGAGGAGCAGAAGACAAAAAGAAGAAGGTATAGTTCATGCCCACTTGGTGTAATCTCACTGAGGACTGCAATGAGCTACCAGACTAAGCCAACTTCAGGAATAAAGAGTTGCATCATTTCTTGATGCTATGTTAATAGGTGGATAAAACAGCCCAGTGGCCTGATGTTAAGACTGTTACATCAGATATATCATGAAGATGGGACAAGTAAGGGAGGATCATAAATTTCGACACTAATATCTAAACATGTAAATGCTCATCTGGACCAAACCTGAAAGTTATGGATGCTGAGTCATTGTAAAATTACCATCTGATTTTTAGCTTATAGTACCGACTTCTGAAATGAATGGGAAAAGCCACAAAACAGCATGCTAATTCCATATTTTAGTCATACTTCTCAAGTAAATCCAGCCTCCTGTATTCTACATGCATGCAAATACAAATACAAAGTTCCTTCGTAAGAGTTCTTGAAAGGTTTCTGTGTTTAAAAAGTATTACTTCCTCAGAAAGGTGACATAATAGCAGCACTTCAAACACAAAGCCCACCAGAATTCTTCCAGTTAAGATTCTGTGCATTCATGTTCATCAAATGTCCACTAGTTTCCTTGTCTCAGGAGATGCCTGCTGAAAATTATTCTTTACTGCTACTCTCTCTTGCTCTGCAGAGACCACCTCCAGATTAGTGAAAGAAACTCATGCCCATTAAGTTGTTAGACTCTGATGAAATTGGCACAGTGGTGCCCACCGGGGTGATTTTAAAAGAGTGAGAAGGGGAACTGCATGAAGGCTTCCAGCTGGAAGTATATTTTTAGGTGCTATTTACAATTCACTGCAAGCAAGAGTAGCTCTTAAAACTGCAAAGCAGCTCTGGAAGCTGTGGGAGCCCCTAACAGCTGTGACATTTGCTGGGGGCGGAGAAACCTTTTCAACTAATGCAGTCACACTTCTTTGGAGGGGAAAAAAAAACAACAAACAGGAATCAAAGAAATAATGACACAAAACATTTTCAAAACAGGTGCCTGACATTAGATTCCTTAGACCTCTAACAGTAAGAATCTCACTCATGGGATGTAAAACAGGTTCTTATGCAGTTGGGTTTTACAAGCTTTCCAAGATAACACAGTTTCATAAATTCGAACAGCCTTCTGACAGCTTTCTTCCCCCAGATTATCCCCTGACATTTATCTTTGTCATGATGCCTATATACACACTATAATGTGACCATGACCTTGTGCTTCCCTTAATTGACTGATAATCCAACTACTTCTAATTACTTAAAGAGATTATAAACTCAGAGAATAAGAGTCAACATTTTCACACTGTATCTAGTTATAGCATTTAGACCTGCTTAAATGATACAACATCAAAAACAAGAGAAATAAGTAAATCAGTCATTAGCAATTATTTTGTTGTATTTTTCAAGAAAAGAAGCAGATTCTGATTCCTGAATTCTGCCACTCCAGGACAAACAGTTTAGTTTCAGTCCAATTTCCTACAACATGAGATATCAGTTAAGGGTAAAGGATTTAACAAAGTACCAAGAGCAAAAGGAGTAGTCATAACCAAACTTTATCAGCTAGTCTAAAGATGCAATGCTGGCTCCTGAATCAAAGAAAACAGAAATCAATTTCATGTGAAAAGTACTTTCACTGTGTGTCAGCCTCCTGATCAAACCACTGAAGTTTGCCGATTAACTTTTCAAGGGACTGTATTACTCCCCTCACCCCAAACATGTAACATATGCATCTATAATTTAATCTAAAATGTTACCTGAGTCTATCAAACTGACCATGTTATCAACTCTCTCTGACTCTACTGACACCTTTGCCTTGCCATGTTCCAGAATTAACATCTTATTTTTTGACCCTCACTCCTGTGTAAGGCTTTTACTCGCCAATTCTACATTTTAACTCTGAAACTTCTTCCCCTCAAAGATACTACTCTCTGTGCCACAGCTCCCATTTGGACTTTGACAAAACATCTGATATATTGCCTGGAAAAGCTATTCATTTTGATTAAAAGATGAAGATGAGCAATGAGAATTCTGTGGTGGATAAGGAGCTAGTTAAAAGAGAAGCAAAAATTCAGTGTTTGAAGAGAAAGTAAAGAGAGAGATTATAAACAGGTTGTCTCAGTATTTTCATTAATGGTCTTAGCACAAAAAAGTAATATTATGCTAACGAAATTTGCTGATACACAAATTTATGAAGACATCAATAGAGGGGGATTGGAGTTTTACATTGAAAGAGAGAGATGTCAGAGAAGACTGCAGTAGTAGGAAAAAGATTTAAATTGATGGGAAATAGTACAAAGTCATGCATTAAGAGATTTTTTTTTTCTGCAAACAATGGGCTTATCCACTGGAAATAACAGCAGGAAAAAAGATTTCAATGTATTAATCAATTCCAACATTTATGAAGGAGTAATGCAATATGGCTGTGAAAAAGGTAACGCTGATCCTAAACATGTCGATTGAGTCATTTTCAGCAAAGAAAGGGAGGTGTTAACTTTATTATAAAAGGTACAAGTAAGAGTTTCTCTTGGATGACACATAATTCTGTTCAGCTATATTTGAGAAAGAGATTCAAAGTGAATCTCTGATGCAGAGAAGAACCTGTATGACAATCACTAGGATGGATGAAAGGAAATTAACAGCTTAGATTTTTAGTATACAAAAATTAAGGACAAAGAAAATTAGGTATATATCAGTAAATAAACCCCAGAGAAAAATAAGGTTATTTTAAACTGAAAGGTAGTGACACATGTTTATATTGACCCTATAACACTGTAATCAGAAATTAAAGAATTTCTAACTTCAGGAAAATGAGGTCCTAGAGCAAAATTAGTAAAAGAAAAGGGAAGGAAAATGATGGGTTTCAACGATGAGCTTATGCAGCAAAAAAGGAACCTCCAGATTTATGTTCTATTTATCCCAAACCATCATGTGGTACAGAACCCTTCCTGAGACTTCTCTCTTGTTGCTCTGTGTCAACACAGCCTCAATGGGATTGCATGGAGGCCTGGGGGTTTATGACAAGAATGCAGACTGTCTTCTGTTAGCAACTTCTACATGTTTGAGTGTACAGGGAATGAAGGCATATCAGGAAATGAAAGAGGAAGACATCTCAGAAATACCTAATTCATTCCAACACCCTGCTATTTTGAAGTAACCTCTTTAAAAATTATCAGTGTAGGTTCTGAGTTGCTAGGAAGTAGTTCTAGAGCCCTTTGTATGGGAATCAAAAGCTGGTTTCAGCAAAGTGACATTCCACAAGCCTTTGCCCTTAGATAAGGTATCTTTTTCCCCAGGTTACATTTGATAGTATCTTGCAATCGGATTAATCACATTGGATTTTAGACTAACCTACTTCCCTAGGTTTCCTTGACTAATTCATATTCATACAAAACAGCATCTCTGGTTATATGCTGTGAATTATGGCAAACCTCAAACCTCTGACAGGTGCTGTACCAAATTTAATTTTGATAAATACAAGAAATGCTTACTGAGCTATTTTTAAGGCATCTGTCCTAAGATTTTGGAAGCAGAATTCTTTGGCCATCACAAGATTTAATCAAACTACCACCAACAGGTAGATACACAGACCTTTTTCTTGTCCCTAAAAGATCCCCTTCTAACATGAAAAAAAGATTACTAATAAAAGGAGCAGAGCTAACTAGAGAGCCTAGCGATCTTGTTATAGTCCTCCAGCGAGACCCTACCTTTTGACACACATTTGTTATACATTCCCTTTTGGACACAGAATGCTTCAGGTCACAGTTATGGTTTCTACAGTGAATCCTCAATTATGACAGAAGACTCAGACTACATTTTTATGGCACTAGTCTATTCATTTACTAAACTCCTTAACAAAGGTGCAATGTGGCCCAGCTGCTTTCTTGACTGTGTTGTTTCAGAAATTATGTTAGTATAAAATGTATTTTTATTCTCAGGGATTTTAGGAGATGAATGACAAGCCTTAATCATTAAAATATTCCTGAGGCAATGCAGATGCCAAATATCACACCCTGTAATGCTGTAACACTTCTCCAGAGAACTTTAAGATTATATACAAGCCTGAAAGCAGGGGAACTGATGACTTTTCTGAATTTAGTGAGTTTTAAACTCTCTTGTTTACGGAAGGTGGTGTAGCTTTCAGATAGATCATAGGAAATACTTAAGACACTTAAGGTACTCCTGTTTGAAAAGAACAATGACAATCCGGGAGGCACGGGAATCATGAAGCTTATCCGTTACCAGCAATATAGCTATTTTGTATTATTTGTAGTACCTACCACCCTTTATCTGTGCTGACCCTGTGCCTATTGAGAGGTTGCCATCCCTATCTCCATTTAACTGTAGCTGTAGACTGCCATACTGGTTGAGGAAAAATAATTTTAGTATGTCTGACAAAATCCACAGTTTAAACGGTGGGGAATTTCCACCTTACCCATTTGAATGTACATGTCTGTCAGTGTGTTTAGACAAGCACTTCAGGAACTTATCACATTTTGGCTGGCATTGCGTAGTGGTCTCAGAGCTAGGAAACTGCACTCCTTTTGCATGGAACTAAATCAGAGGAGTGCTCCAGGAATGTCTCATCTGCTTGTGAGTGCTCCCTCCACAAGATCAGACATGGTCTGAAAGAAAATACACACACTGCAGACTCTGGGTCCTCCTCACCAACTGTTCCACTCGATGCATCTACCTCTACTGCAACTCACTAATCTAGATGTAAGCCAGCGGTTTTTCTAGAAGCTCCTCTAACAAAAGCAATATTGGCCTGAAACTTTGCCCATTAGCCCTAACAGTTCTTGGAACAGTGGAAGCTGAGTGAAGTCAATAACTAGCCATAACTTTTTTTTTTGCCTAATGAAAGATAAAAGTAATAATAATTTAATCTGGTACCATATTGCAAAGCTTCTGTAAAGCAGAAGACACCCTAGAACAAGGTTAAAGAGTAGAAAGAAAAATGAGGTTGCCTTCTCCCAGAGGTACCCATCCTGATAGGCAGAAGCCACTCTCCTCACAAAACAGGTCTAAACTTTCAAGCTGTCATGTGCATGCTAGGCCATTTTATATAAGCAACATGCATATTTGCAATTCTTTTCCCTCTTCCACAGCAGGTGTGATGAGTACAAAGTATGAGAAGCTATGAAATCAGGCCACATTAATATTTCAAGTAAAATTTGACATTGGAATCAACTACATTAAATGACTGAGTCTTAACATCAGCGAAGGTACATAAATATCACCTAATCACAATTTCCAAAATTTTCATTTGGCAAATTAAGGAATTCTTTCTGTTTCATTTCACATCAATTTCAGACTTTTTTTATAACAAAATCAAATATGCATCAATATGCATGGTTAGATAATACAGATGCATAGAAAAGCTACTAGTATTTTTTAAAAAAATTACAAGAATAATTATTTTACTGGTAATTTTCTTTGCAAAACATTGCCTCTGCAGTAAAAGAAAACTTTTCATATGTTCTTGACAAAAATCCCTCTGCAACGTTTCTCATCAAAATAGTTTCAGGCTGGTATTAATGGAAGCCATTGGTGGTACTGTTACATCATCACACTGTTGCATAAGGTAATGAAAATCCAGAGGCACTGCTGTATTATGGCAGAATGATGTCACTGACAGTCTGAGGAGATGACTTCAGAGTAGTCACTGGCCATGAGAGTCTTCGGGGGTGGCACCATGACGACAACACCACATTGCAGTTCTAGTATAGCCATAATACTCTGAAAATTTAATTTGATTGTTTGGCATCTAAATAAATTACTCACACAGGACCAGCTGGAAACTAATCAAGCATTGACTCAGCAGCACTTACTCACCAGTGCCATAAAATGATAAATAACGACTTTCAAAGGAAATGAGGTATGAGAAGAAGGGAAAAGTAACAAGCAAATTATTTTGTATGCAACTGCTGTGAGAGACCTCCCTAACAAACAAATTCTGCATCCATCATAATTACAAGCAGGTATAACCCAAAAATGTATTTATTTTGCTGGCATTTGAATTCTGAGCTCATTTGTAGATCCCAAGCACTGTTTCTAAAATGTTACAATACAAATAATATCTCCCAGAACTCTGAGACATAAGATATTAAGATCTGGATGCAAATTTTGCAATTCAAGTCTATTGCTACTAATCTTAAATAAATCTTCAATCAAATGTCCTGAAACCACAATTTCCAAGTACCTGTCTTACGGGGGGTAGGGGAAGTAAGAAAGAAAGAAAGAAAAATACAAACCACAAAACACTAACTAATACAAAGCTCTTCAAGCCAGAATTTACCTTGTTCTTATCTATACAATGCACAAATTTTGTTTTCCAACCCTTCCGGTGATAGTAATATGAAGTAAAATTTGGTACAGTTGTGAAATTAATAAGACTACACCACCATTCATTAAGTGCCGAACAGGGTTACGTAAACACAGAACTTGGGCAGAGGAGAAATCTCCTGATCCCTGTCTGGTTGATACTTTAGATTATAAAGCTATTACAGAAGACCCTATAGGAGGTATGGACACCTTTCTGTTTTGTCATTTCACCTTTCTCAGTATGCTTCACATCCTTGTTTGAGATTAATTGCCAACAGCAATAGACTAGATAAATAGGATTTTGGTGTGATGCATTATCCATGAGTGTGTGATAAATGATACTGCTGGTGCCTTTCAAACTCACTTTCTCGTCAGAAGGCATATCCTGTTTCCCCTCCTAAAAGCTTATTTGGTAATTATTTGAAATTATTTCTTCCAGCCTTTGTCATTGTTTTATTTTTGTGTTAGACTTTACAGGCTTGATTCTTGCCTCCTTTAAAACACAGAAATGCAAAAACCAAAAAATGCTCTGTGCTTATATGTGCACACACTCATAACAAATTTACAGCATTGACTTTACAGCTCTAGTTTTATTAAAAATGTGTGACAAAAATGATGGCTTTATTAGATGAGAGAAAAAAAAAAACAAAACAAACATTTTTAGGCATAAAAAGAAGACCTCAGAATCATAAGGACAATTCTTACAACATAAGGAACAATTATACTATGTATATACATATACTATCATGGCAGGTATGCTTGTCTCTAACTGTCACTTAAAACTGCTTCTGCCTCACATGTGTGTCTACCTGCAAATACAGATGAGAGGTCAGGTTTGAGAGCATTGCATTTGGCCCGTAACACTTCAGAAGCTAAAATGGGTAAAGAGAGGTTCCTTTGGTGGGTATGATAATTTAAATCAGAGCAGAAGATGGGGCAAACCCTTTCTCTGAGCAACCAGCACACCAAAACGCAAGCAGGGGAAAGAAACCCCAACTCTCCCACACACAGCACAGATGCCACACAACCCTGTTCGTCTCCCAGGACGAGGACAAGCAGTCTCCACACAGATACCCTGCAGAACTCAAAGCCTTTTGAAAAAAAGAGAGAACTATTTCCAAACTATGTGGCTGAATTCAATTCTCTCAATTTTGCTGCAATAAAAATTGCAGTAAAATAAGATTTTCTGGGCCTGTCACTCCTGTATTCAGATGTCCCCACTTTTAACATCAAACTCCAAACAACACGACTTCTTTTATATGGGTTCTAGATCACTGATGAGATTTTAACTCAAAATCTACAGGTATAAAAAGCAGTCACAGGTTTATTGAACCATGTTGGATGGGACATACAATGTAAAAGTTAAGCTAAATACTAACTTTCATAATAAAAGCAACTATTTTCTACAGTGTGTTTAAGCTAATGACCTGAAAAGCCCCACCCCTGCCTCATGTGAACCTTGATTTTAACACTGAAAAACCCAAATAAAATTGAAAAAATACCATGCAGAAGGTAAAATTATAGAGGTCCCTATGGTTTTCAAATGAAATCTGTGGCTATAGCTTTGACCAAACATTTTATCAACTCTTTTTTTTTTTTTTTTTAACAGTCACTTCAATCCTACCTCAGTATCTGAAAAAAAAAGTGATTTTTTTCAAATACGTATTGCACTTTCTCCAAGTAATACACATTAAACAACTGGAAAAAATGTTGCATGGTTTAAAAGAAAACAAAACTTTTTGTTATGCCTAAATGATACCAATCTGAGAATAAGTAAAATGTTAAAAAAGGACAACAATAAATCCCTTAACTTGAGGCACTCTTATTAGGTTAGCTTTTCTCTGAATAAATGTAGTCTTAATGAAAACTGTCACTGCAAAATGGAATGCAATCATTAGATAAAATATTGAATTATGAATTACACCCACATGTGAATGGGTACATAGGGGTTTCACAATATTATAAGAGTACATTTCTGCACCACAATTACGAAGGAGCAGAGCTGCTTGAATTTTCCTTCCAAACAGTTTATTCGCCACAAAAGGCAACGAAGAGATTTCCTAAAACCATTTGACAAATGTAGGTCAAATGTACCAAATTGTTTTGGCCAAAACACTAAAAAAATAGGGGAATATCAAGGATACTAATGTAACTCAAAACTTTTTTCCTTTATTTAGATTTCTCAACTCTTCCCATAGCTAGCTAGAATTGTTGAGAAAAGGTTGTGGTGAAATTAAGTAAATATAGTAAAAAAAATGTACTGACAGGTAGCAATTTTTTTTTAAAATACATTTACAACATATTCATACGTCAGACAGGTTTTCTAATTAACACCAATGAAAAACAACTCCTACAATGGACAAAAAATGTCAAGACCCATACTAAATAAGTATCAGCAGCCTTGAAGTTGATTATACTATCACCTGTGCTTATTTCTTTGCAAAATTCCATTGCAAAATTCTGTTCAGGGTAGTTTTACTCCATGATGTAATGACCAGTCTAATTTCTTTCTGGATGCTTCAGACCAAATAGGAGAGCAAATACTAACTATTCAAAATTGCAAACTTAGATTTTTTAGTAAATACATGAGACTTCAACCTTCTTGTCCTGAATGACTTAAGGTATATCCTATTTCTATTTTAGTTCAAATATAAAACATCTGCTTATGAAGATATTGGCGAGCCTTCTATTCACATTTAATTTACTGTATTGCTGTAACTCTATCATAAACACAGCCATGCATGAGATTAAATGCAGTTTGTGAAATAAGAACGTCACTGGTTTAATTTGTTTCAAGTAATTCACCCCTAGTGCATTTAACAACATAATTAAGTTAACACCAGTGCTGTTCCCTACTGCACTGTGTCAAGAAGTGCTGCACTTAAACCTGCATCGAGGTCACCTTCCCCCATAACTCTCATAATCCCAAATCACCACGCAATAAAAAAACCTGCTGTCAGTGACTGAACAGATATATATTATTTTTAACAGCCTAATAGAATTAAAGAGTTGCGCCACCTGGAATAGAGGCCAGATTTTAAGTTACTAGCCATGTAGGAATATTAGACACACACTTAAAATGAGCTACAACACTTCCCACATTCCATAAAAGTCAGCTTCCTCGGTGGCTCTTACAGGCCTTTAGAATTGCACAAAAACTTGCTGGGAAAGGAGGAGAAATTGTTCATTATACTAAAACTACCTCACCTAAATATATTTTCTTTGGCCTGTTTTAAATACTGTCAAAGGGTATTTATGACGCGCTGAAATGATACGAATACCATCACAGTACAAAGTAAAACAACAATAAGCATAAAATATGGCAGGTTCTAATACTGCAATTAGCTTCACACTGGTAGATTAGCAGGCCTGCAAAGAGACCTCTTTCAGTCAATTGAGCTCCAAAATAGCCTTGTGTCAAGCAGATAACAATTCATTAAATAGGACCTTTTATAATTTCCTTGTTTGCATTTCCACTGTATATGGAATATATGGAAATACATACATGGAAAACTTTTGTACTTACTTCCCTAAGCTGGCTTTTATTAGACTTTAAAAGACTGGAAAATTGTCAGTATCACAGAACAGTATTTGCTATGTGAAAGGTTACAGTCCCGCGGATTTTCTCTGTCCTCATCAATCTTCATCCAACCCTGTCCCCTCTTAGGGCACAAATTATACTTTCAAGTCCTGCTTCCTTAAATTAAGGCTTCCAGAAACTACAGATTCTAAGAATGGTACCAGGGCATTTGTCACTACCCAGATTTTTCAGTCTAGGTAATTAAAAAGCATCTATTCCTGCTAATTGAAATGCATACCTCCCAAAGAACCCATATTCTGTGTATTCTTGGATACTTAGATCTTATCCCGCAAACATTCTGTATTGCTACTGACCTCTTCCTGAGGTAAAGCACTGCTAGCAGAATCATCCAGAATTTCTTCAAGTAGTAGGCCCCCCCATTTCACAGAAACAAAATAATAAATCACAACACAAAATAAGTACACTTTTACAGACCACACTGCATTTTCGTATTCCATTCTCCAAGTTTGTCATAAAGGTAAATTCAAGCAGGGGCAAGTAATATTTTTACTGACTTAGCATTTCTGTACCTTGTATTTCAGGACAGCAGCCCCCATGAACTGCTAACTTGAATACATCACAAAGAACATAATCTTTGCGCTATAGAAGTTCATTTTTTTCACTGCGTGATTAGTATAGAAAGGCTGGAAGAGAAATCCTTTGATCCAGGAGGATAATACTTTAGAGAAGACCAAATGGTATTTTTCTAAATTCCATCACTGGGCAAGAAAGATTGACTTAATCAGTCTGGATTTCTGGAACTACTCCATTTCTACTTTTCTTTTGATCAAGCTATATGTGTTAAGATGCAATAACTCCAGGCAGGCCAAATTTATGCACAAGCTTCTTTGAACTTCAAACAAGCTTGCTGGACCCTTTAAATTAAATTTTATCTGTAACTCAATTACAGAGAAGTTGTTCTCTCTCCTCCCCCCCATTTGCATCATCTCATAATTTCATATAACTTCCTGTGGAATCCTATTTCCTTTGTCAAATGTGATCAGCTTCCCTAGGAAAGTTATAGACTGGAGCTAGCAAAGTATTTATTCACAAAGCTTTCTGCAGTCTATGCCCCAGTAAAGATGATTTCAACATTTAAAATAATTCCATTATTGTCATATATGAAAAACCAGAAACATACCTCATAAGTTTTGTACTACAATCAGTTTTGTTCTCACTGAGATCTCGTACGAAAATCACCTGCTTTAGCAAGAAAATGGCTTATTATAACTTGTTATATGCTAGAGATGTGTGGGCAGCCAATCTTGGGAGGAAACTACTTGTGACAAAAACCAACTGCTATCGTTTAGCTATGTCTAAAAGCAGGTGTAGTACCTGCAGTGAATACCCGAGTACAACACAGGAAAGAATTGCAAAGCAAACTCGGCAGATACCAATGCTGCACGGATATCATAGCACACAGAACTCGAGCACAGTGGGAAACTGCTGTTCCAATGTGGCATTATGTCAAACAAAATACTGAGTTGTCTTCTGACATATCTGTAACTCTAATATAAAAACCAGTTTGTTTCTACTGTAGGTCAAGATGGCAAAAATCTCCTTTTACTGTAGCACATTGCTCTGTTGTCAAGAAGCCACCTAGTGCACCCTCAGCCCCAGGACACAACCAACTTTTTCTAGATCATTCTGACAGATATCTAGAAGATGTCCCCATGACAGAGAATCCACACCTTCCCTACACAAACCGCTCCAGTGTTTTGCTATCGTTAGTATTAAAACAAATGAAACCTGTTGCTTCTTGTCCTATCAATCTCAGTCCAGGAGAGCAAGCCCCTTCCCCCAAAGCAGCTTTTAAGCCCCCTGAGCAGTATCCACCAGGATTGCTATCAGATTACTATCAGTTCAGTTAATAATGTTGCTAATACAGAAATAGAGATGGAAACATCACACATCTTTGTGCTTGGAGAGGCAACTCAAGATAACTGTACTGCACACAGGCTCTACCTACACATTGATTCTTTCGCACAGCACATTACGCTGTTTAGCCACACTGGTGAGGCCAAAACCGTGAATCTGCTTTATTTAATTATCTGAATTACAAAATACCAATAAATCTTTTCCAATAAAACTTCACTATCTTTGCCAATAACTTAGCATTCTAAAAGCTTGGGCAAAACTGTTGTAGAAAGATGAAGACAAATCTTGAGGCCAATTAACGACACCTGAACTTCAAGCTGATTTTCTGCAATTGTATGGACCTGTGCTCTCAGAAAAAGTATGTGGAATACACAGCAATTACAGATACACAGCAATTACAGATACCCCCCACTGCTTTACATGCAATTACAGATACCCTCCTAGCAATTGAATGATTTTCTTTACAAATAGATCTGACAGTGAGAACTTTCTAATCCTTTTTGAATTTGTTCTTAAGCAAGTAGCCTATGCCAACTCCACACTGCTTCGACACTCATTCTGCTACAGTACTGCAGCATATTCAGCTCATTGCCATACACAATACAAAAACAGGGCCAGGCCAGAATGCGTTGCTGGTTAAGGTTTCTGAAAGAAGCATTAGCAAGAAGATGGCTAGCTTCCAAGCAAAAACCAAGTAGCATAGGATACATACATTTAATTCTGCAAATTACCCAGGAGTTATTTTGACAAGTGTGGTGAATTTATTAAGCCTCAATGAAACATATCAGCAGATTAACCCCCTGTTTTCCTTTTATATCTACTGTGTTATCAGCATAAACCCAGTCGAATCAGTCCTGATTCATGATGCTTTAAGTGGGAGACTAATTAAATCTATTATCCCACTCTCCCAGAAACAAACTATGATATATAACATTCTAAGTGGCTTGATGAGGGGAAAAATATTCTATCTAGCCCAAATCTTTTGTAATTCAAACATGAAAGGCCCTGTGCTGTCCATCCTACAGGGCTGTCTCTCCCAATTACTGCTACCACTTTTACCAAGGTCTCTTTCTTCAGGATTGGGGAAGAGATAAACTCCATTAGAACTTCTATAGAGAACAGACAGAAATGGCAGCCATCTATTTTCAGCAAAATATTACCTCAGCAAAACCAGTTCAAGATAAAATAATCTCTTCTCCTAGGAGCGCCTCTCTCAAGGGGAAATATTCTCTTGTATCTCCATTGAGCCACCAACAATTAACACAAAGAAATATTCCTCAGACCTACGGGCCACCCACAAGGGTGCTGCGATAAGATGCAAATGCAGAGTTTCCAATGTTTTAAGCCTCCTGTAGGTGCTACCCCTTCAATCACTCAGCCTCGAAATACATTCCCAGGCTACAGGCTACCCAGGTTTTCCTTATGACAGAGCTATGCCATATGCTATAAGCTACATGCTTATGACAGAGGATTGAGTCCTCAGTTTTCCGGCACATCTTTTCCCATAATTTCAATTAAGGTGCAATTTTCCTGTTTCAGTGTTTAACTCTTAAAGAGGAACATCACAGTTGTGATTAACACATACACTAACATAGACAGACTTTGCAAAGAGTCCTGAATAAAGGGTTTCTCAGTCAGTCACAGAAATCTTGCCATCTATGTCCAGAATAGCAAAATCATTCCTTTACCTGCTCCCCATTTGTAAAAGACAGCTTCTTAAGTTTCCTGGATCAGACCACTCCTTAATCAGGTGACTTTACTATCAATGAAACCTCTCCCTGAAAACTCAGTCATTATTTGTGATACCTGCATTTGGAAAGACAACCAGCACGACTTCAGGACTTAACTTCAGTCAGTCAGTTATGTCTCCATTTAGAGTGCTAGCACAACAGAGAGGTGAAAAGAAAACAGAGCTGAATAAAAGCTGAACAGATGGGACTTTGGCAAGAACGTCTCTGATCCCACACAAAACAGCTTTCTCCAAATTCTCTTTTAACCTACTTGTTGGCTCTATTTTTCTACCTAACAAGGACTATCCTCACTCAAAAGTGTATTTCTTTGATGCATACCTTCTAATTCTGGAAACAGTCAACAGCTTTTACTTATCTAGGAACGTTTCAAGGCTAAAAAGGGGTTTGTTCTCTTGGGGGGGTGGGGGGGTAGAATGTAGTTCCATTTATTGTAGTTCCAACTACAACAACAAATAGTCTTCTAGCTTCTACCTAGAAGCTTACTGTGAAAATGTTTACATCAAACCAGCCTTTGGAAACACAATAAGGGGCACTTTTTGGTTCAGATTCAAAGCATCTTTGAAAACTTACATTTTAGAATAAGGCTGGAAGGACTTGGGGAGATCACCTTGTCCATCACTTGCCCTAGCAGGAACAGCCATGATGCTGTCATCCTTGACAAAAGTCTGGCTAATCTATTTCTAACTTCCTTCCTGTGAAGTACACGTCACTATTTCCTCCTGCAACCTATTACAGTACTTAATTATTCCTAACATGAGATGTTTAATCCAATTTAATCTTATTTAAGACCTGCTTCTTGTTTTACCCACCACTATGATGGAGAACAGATCTTCCCTTCTTTGCAGCAGCATTTTATATATCTGAAGGGTTTCATCACATCTTACTTCATCTTCTCTTAACTAAAGACTCCAAATCATTCCCTTAAGTCATCATTTCTAGATTCCGATTTCTCCTGATGCTGTCCTTCAGACAGTCTCTGATTATCTTGTACCTTTCTTCAACCACACTGCTCAATACTGGACAATATTCCTCTCCAGCCAATGCCTCATCAGTGCTGGACAGAGTAAAAGAATTATTACACATGCCTTGGCAGTGAACTACCTCATATCCTGTGCCTTTTTCATAATAGCATGATAATGCTGACTCACATGCCCTGTGCCATGCACAGACACTTTCTTGCTGAATTGTCACTTACCCAGTGGTTTCTCACCTTATGGGCACACAGCTGACTAGTCCCACCTGAGCACAGAACCAGGCATGCTGTCTTTTCAAACCGCCTCTCCTATTTGCCAGTGAATCTAAGTTCTAGTTCTGTCCTCCAACATACCCATAGTCTCCTCCTACAAATTTAATACTCAACTCCATTAAAAAGCTGCCTTATGACCAACATATCTAGGGGAGACTTCTGCAGGACTTTATTTGCTATATTCTTCCAACCTGAGAGTGAAACTGTACAGCTAACTTGTTAGAATGCTTCTCCTATTCCCTCACCTGCATTTCAGCATACAACGAATAAGTTCACATTCCCTAACATGCTCTCTTTCACTTTCAAGTTTTTCCTATAGCGTCATAGTCAAATTAACATACACTAACAGATCTACTTAAAGTACTCATTTTACCACTGTTTTCTCAATTTAATAACATTCATGCTATGTGTAAATAACTAGAAAGACAGCCTATGCTACAAATACATTAAAAATCTACTTTCTAAGCACACTATTAAAACATATATAATATGCAAAATAGACATTCAGATTTCTTTTTCAGTGTTTGTAGTTCATATGGCTACCAGGTAGAAAACTCCACTACCACGAGTGCCACAAGGAGTCTGAAACACATAGAATATTTTGGTGTTATGGCACGTGCCTTAAGCAGATTTCCTGAGTCAGGCATGTCTACTGCCTCTGTTCAATACATCCTGGACCTAATGAGCCAAATGTGCTATGCAGAACAATTGCATGCATTCAATAAAAGGAGGTATGCCAGCTCTACTGTTCATGTGTGCAGCTCAGGAGCAGAGAGTGACCTCTTAGGAAATATTCATGCATACAGCTTTGAAATCTTCTCTCTCCAATTTTAATATACATAAATTTGAGAATTCACACAAGAACATGCAGAAATCAAATAGAAAAGAGAAGCAACTGTGAGTATAATAAAAACTAATTCACTTACTATGCATTTGTCTATAGTTACCGTGAAAATTGCTTTACCCAGTCGTAGCTGTAGGCTGAGAATGAAATACACTCTTTTTAAAGCTTAGCAGAAGAAATAGGCATTAACGAAACACTTTGATTTTAAAAGTAAAGATAAGAAAATTGGAAATTAAAGTTCCCAAAGCAACTGGAACTCTGTCATATTTTATGTATGTATTGAAGTGAAAAATGAAAATATACGTATGCACAAATGGAGAGAATTATAAAAACTGCCATGAAATAGTATAAGAGCACAGTATTTCCTCAAGGGTAGGATTCATCAGATTTCTGTTTCACTTCCCTCCTGGAAATGCAGCCTACCCCAAGAGAACTGAGAGCTGGATCCCGGAACACAAGGATTTCCTTGAAAAATTGAGAAAGTATAAAGACCTTTCATCTGGACAGGTTTGAAATCAGGATTAGTACTGTTATACTAGCCAAATGGACCATGGTTGTACACAGAGGAAAAATTCTTCACAATTGGACCAGTTCTGATATTAATTAATGCCCTATTCATCTTAAAAGTGCTGATCTTGATGAAAAGTGGCATCAATTATGACAGGAGCAGATGTTCTTTGTAACACTTTTACATACCTAAAAGATATTATCATAACCAATTAACAAACACTTCAAAGCCAGGCTATTTTATACACACCAAACTACAATGTTACTCAACATACTCATTTTGAAAAGGTGTAACTTGCAAGTAGTAGACAAATGCAATTACGCAGGGTGAACACATGGGAGAGTTTAACATGGGATGTTAGAAAGAAAGCCAGTTTACAATCTGACTACAGCTTTTAAAAATTCACTTACAATAAACAGATGCTCAGTGCCGTGTATAAAATTGAGATTTTGTATGTGATAACCCACTATCATGTATTAAGCCCTGATGTCACAATTAACTAGGAGATTTCTGAAAGGACACCAAAGGATACTGAATACTCTTTCAATACCCCAAAATCTTGATTTAGTAAAGTCTCTTATCCTGATTTCTAATAAATGAGTGATTTCAACCTGGCCAGACTGTGATACAAAGCCTGGATTTGCGGGATTATTCAAGGACTAATAATATATTTGTCAATGAGAGTGAATATATCTGTCTGTCTCTCACTGCTAATTCAGTAGTTAGTTGAAAATATTATTTGATCAAAGCATCCATAATGCTTTAAAGGACAGTAAGAGATTAGATACAATACCAAGATGATACATCAATCTTCAATTCTTATCATTTATTTGAACACAGAGATATACTACTATATCAGATGTAAGTCGATGCAAAAAAATGTGACATATCTATGAAATTGGTAAGACACACTGACAATTAAAAGAGAAAAGGAATATTTAATGGTGATGTTTCAAGAAAGATAATTTGGCAATAAGCACTCAGTAACATTAGGAATAAATATGTATATAGTTCTCTTGCTGCTTAAACAAAACTAGTCTAAACAGCCTTTTCAATCTGAAGTATAGAGCTTTAACTTACTGCGTATTCTACAGACACCACAAGCAACTGTTTAAACTTCAGTCAAAAAAAAAAAAAGGCAAAAAATGGAGTACGAAAGTTTTATGCCGAAATCTTTCTGCACAAAGACTTTCACTCAAAAAAAAAAAAAAAGAAAAGTATGTAAATTAAATGGAATTTCTGTTATTTCAGTGCAGATTTATGTGTAAACAAGCTGCCGGATCCTTAGTTCAGACTACAAAGGCTGAACTGTATTGGAGGCCCCAGTTCCCCCTTTGGTGGCAATAAACTTTAGATTTGTTCTGAACAAAGGATTTTTGGATCCTGTTTCAGACATCTGGTAAAAAACTCTTTGCATACACTATTAACTTGTACATGAGAAAAGCACTTTACCCAAAAAACCAGAGGGATAATATTTTATAATGTAACAATATCAGACTTTTATATTTGGCATTTCTACATAAATAGTATGGTAATAGTAGTACTGCATCTTTTCTAAGTAGGTCACCATAAATACTTGGAACTATATTACATTTGTCAAATCTGAAAATTAGGATTGCAGCTGGTAACAATCTCACTTTGCCAATTATGCATCTTGATAAAACCATCCACCTTATATTTATAGCAAATACTTCTACAAATAAACAAGAAAGCCAAAACTACAGATTTCAACATAAAATACAGACCAGTTGATTTAAAGACCCTGTAATGCCCTATAGTTATGATGTTTATATGATTAACAATCATGCCAGTATATAGTATTATAATACGGGCAATGGAGCAGTCTGCCCACTTCGGTGATGGAGGAGTCCATTTGTTTGACTGGAAAGTAATGCTGACTCTGTCATCCAGGAAGTTAATTATGGCTTATATGTTAAAAACCTCCTAAAAATTAGCTACCAGGTTGGCTGGTTTGTTTTGACAACTACTTGCCAAGAGTAAGTATCCTAGAGGTTTTGAATATGTCCTCAAATTACTGAGAAAAAAAAAAAAAAAAGGACATTATATGCTGTTGTGGCTTAACCCCAGTCGGCAAATAAGCACCAAACAGCTGCTCGCTCACCCTCCCACCCCACCCCCCCCGCAGTGGGATGGGGGAGAGAATCAGAAAAAAAAAGTAAAACCTGTGGGTTGAGATAAAGACAGTTTAATAGGACAGCAAAGGAAGAGAATAATAATAATAATAATAATAATAATAATAATAATAATAATAATAATAATAATAAAAGAATATACAAAACAAGTGATATACAATGCAATTGCTCACCACCTGCTGACCGATGCCCAGCCAGTCCCCGAGCAGCGGTCACCGCCCCCAGGCCAACTCCCCCCCAGTTTCTATACTGAGCATGATGTCATATGGTATGGAATAGCCCTCTGGCCAGTTTGGGTCAGCTGTCCTGGCTGTGCCCCCTCCCAGCTTCTCAATGGCAGGGCATGAGAAGCTGAAAAGTCCTTGACTAGTGTAAGCACTGCTAGCAACAACTAAAACATCAGTGTGCTATCAACATTATTCTCATCCTAAACCCAAAACACAGCACTATACCAGCTACTAGGAAGAAAATTAACTCTGTCCCAGCCAAAACCAGGACATACGTGCACTTGACCTCTTGCCCACGTGGATAACCGTTTCCCTTCCCTGTCAGCCACAGCCTCTGAATAAGAATAAGGAGGGCCAGCATTTGAGGCAGTCAGGACATTAGGTAAGGAGAAGAACATAAAGAGTCTCTCTCTTTCTGCCCCAGTGTCAGTGGCTATTCACTTGCTGTTTCAGTAACACGCAATACAAACGTTCACTTCATGCCGTGGCTCTGGAGTCCCTGAGTGACAGCATTTTGCAATGTAAAAGTGGAACCATGTGCTTGGGTTGGGGATTGTCCCCTAAAAACGACAAGAAGAGATTGCTATCTTCAAAAGAAATGTAGAAATAAAAAGAAATACTTTCTCGTGAGACATGGAAAGAAGGTCCCATCCAGTCTTATGGCACCAGTTTTATGTATCACAATACATATGAGAAACGTTTGGGTGATTTGGATGAGACGGGGTTAACATTGGAGACGTTCTTTGTTTTATTGTTGCACATTCTGTCTGAAATGGTGGTGCAATGCTGAGCAAGGGAAAAGATGGCTGGCAGGAGCAGTATGAGTCTTTTAATTATAAGAAGGTATATCCTGGCTGCAGCTTTATGTTAAATAATTTGCTGGTTAAGCAACCACCTGTTCCATCAAGTTAGAGTTGGCCCTGATTGAAGAAAAACATTTAGAGAGGCAGCTGGGAAGTGTTACTAATCCTTCAACACTGAAAAAAAAAAAAAAAAAGGGACATACCCATCGAAGCAGAAGATTCCAAAAATTCAGTAAAAAACACACTTGTTGCATATATTTTAGATGTTAGAACAATCCACCAAACAGGCATATTCCTGATTACAAAATAAAATTAAGACAGATGAAAAGCTCTGCCAGTCCTCATGTTACCATGTCCATAAAATGGAGCTCTTCCAAGCAAGCAAGGTGCTGTGCCACACACGTACAAAGGGACGCCCAGTGACAGAGTCACTAACAAACAAAACTACATAGGAAGTAATGCTATGTTACCTCAGGTAAAGGAGAAAAGGAAATGAAAAAGCATCTATCTGAATAGCTACCATGGTATTGCACAGAACTCAATATATTATGATCACAGCACAACAGGGAGATTAAAAAGGACCCCTGACCATGGAGAACAACACTGGAGAGATATATCAATAATTATAGTATGCTTTAAAAAAAACCAAAAATAAAACCACAATACTTCTCAGGAAAACTGTTTCATTAATGGAGAGTTTTTCTTCAAAATGGTGTTTTCAACAAGGAAATTAACAAAGATACATAGCTTGACAATGACAAAGATTCCCATAACTCTGAAAAACTAGCATTAAGGCTCTCAAATGCTACTGCTTTCACTGCATTAGTTTTTCCCAATCGGACAGCTAGACAAGCTTAGCTTTTTATAGCCTTCTCTTTATGATACATGCATTTGTGTTGCTTTTTAGTGGAGATCCTGTCCCAGCAATATCACCATGCTTCTCATATTTTGTCTAAGTTGTAATTTCCTTACCTTCCTTTATTTATCCGAACAAGCTGCAAGAGTTAATGATTTCCTTGTACTAGCCATGAGATTTCTGCACAGCTCACACTGGCTTTATTTCTAGGCTGAGAGCATCAGATCAATGTCATTCAGACCTTGGGGGCAGCAGAGCAGTATCAGTGAAAGAAGTACAGTAAATGCAGCAAGAATAACAATCTGGTTTCTCACATGCAACAAAAATGTTATGGTCTAGAGAGTATGTGTTTGCTGCAGGGAAGCAAAGAGGTGATATAAAGCAGTAACACATGTTGCTCAAACATCTCCAGGGGCAGAAAGGAATAGAAAGGACAGGTATATAAAGGATAGAGACTAGAATGCTTTAAGGATATTTTTTTGTTTGTGTCTCTTCATTTTCTTTTAGTCAAACAACATGTGTGAAAGCACCACATACGAATCAAATAAAAACACAACATAAAGAATCTCAGAAACTGAAAATCCCATTAGGTTGTAGGTATTGTTCTTATGGATTAAAACAGACCATGTCATGAAGAAGAAATGAACTTAACAATTTAATGCAAATCATCAGCCCAGCAATACAGTATCTTCTCTGAATGGCAAATAACAATTTTTACCCTTCTCGGTTTTTGCTCATTAAAGCTTTTCTTTCTGAACAAAAAAGATAATGTGTGTCATTTATTCAAAGTGCATAACTAATTTTCAGAATATGAATTCATAGAGTGTTTTGAAAGCTCTACTGTGATTTTTACATTTGCTCCATAAACTAAACAATAGCATGCACTGAAAAAGCTCTATATCTAGGATGCTGAGGGGTATATCTTACAGATACAACCTGAATTTAAAATTAATTGTTCCTCCTTTCCTTGTTGCACACTTTCCAAGTTGCCGCCTTATCTCTGGAGTAGGTTGCAACAGAATTTTTCCATCCCTTCTCTCAGTAACATCCAGACAACAGTAACACTGAATACAGTGTTCTTTATAATTTTGCTTTCTTCCTTTCAAACCACAAGTTATTATTTCTATATAAGCCAATTTTAAGCTATCACTGTTACAAGATTTAAAAGACATTGCATGTAAATCTGCACTGTAGAACACAGAGCAATGAAGAAAGGAAGTAATCCAACCCCAACTGAGCTTGCTTATAAACAAAAGACAATAGGGCTGGCAGAGTTACTAAGACACACAGACCTAATGTGACTATATTGTTTCTGGGCTTTGAGTTAGCAGCTCTGTACCACAGTGTGTAATGCAGAAACTCCCTTAAGAGCATTTTCATTGGACTGTAGGCAAAGAGATTTACTTCCTTGAGTACCTTTGCTCAGTATTTTCAGATATCCAGAAGTCTAATCAGTGCATTTCACTGTACTGCCAAGGATAACATCTTCAGATATGACATGGCTTTGATACCTTAGGGAATGGTGAAAACATTGCTAGAGAAAATGCAAGGTACTGTTTTAACTGTACCTTTAACTACCAAGGATTATCTTGTGTTGACAGTAAAGCAAGAGCATTTTCTTGGGCAATCACTGCAGCATAAATCAATCTACACAGCAGTTTGCTTGAAAGTAACTTCCTCCTCAAGCCAGCCTTCACTTACTACAGAAATTCATACATGTGAAACTAGTGCATGTGCCTTCGACAATCAATAATTTGGCTGTATCTTTCAAAAATCATGACAACTAATTATTTTATCACCTTTCTCTTCCAACAGAGTGCCAAACTAAGAGTTTCCACCAAGTCCTGAAATAGTCCTAGGAAAAAGTAATCTTTTCTGGGCAGCACTTTTCCTTCTCCAGATCCATTTTCTATCAGTGCCAGATCCAGAGTGCAGATAAAGTCGAAGATTGTGGCTGCCCAGATGGCTCTGTGGAAGGCAAATTACAAGCGAGGACCTGCCTGTGTGGCTGGGACACAAAGCCACTGTGGAGGCACGAAGTCTTCTAGTAGACTTCTAGGTGACCAAAGCCAGCTGCCTGATTTAGGAGCAGGTGCCACAGACTTAGTGCATGAAGAAATGAACTATCTCAACAGCACTGAAATCTACATTAGCTTCCCTGTAATCAAATCCTTTCCTTGAACAATACTACTACTTTTGAATCCTTATGTGATTTATAAAATGTGTTGTTAACGTTCATGAGGTTAGAGAAATTTTGTCCGTACAACTGTAAAATCCATTGCTAGAAAACAAACGTGACCCATTCCATTTAACTTCACTAGCTTCAAGGTAAAAAGTCTTTCATAAGGAATTTTCCAATATAGATTTGAGAGACTGGCAGATTTCTGTACTAGCCATCTGCGTCTTTGGTTAGCTCAGCTGAATAGTTCTCTGTTCATCTATTTTTAATGTGTGAAGCACATTTCCAAAAGGAACAAAATGATAAATAGCAAACTATTCTTTAAAAAGACAGAAAACATCTCTGTCTTTTGAAGTGATATAAAATATTTATCTTTTATTCTAAAATCACCCTAAAGAAATTCTGCCCAAATATTTAAAAATTTGTTTTGTACATTTAATTAGATGTTACCTGTGACAGCTGATTGTGAAATTTGGTCAGATTTTCAGCCCATCTGGTGTGCATATTAAAGCATGCATATCCAGATTTTGAAAAAGTTGTACTAGAAATTAATTATGTTTTGGTCATTCTCATGCAAATTCTTGTAATGAAAGTTTTACACAAAGGTTTTCAAAGATGATGGATTTAGAGGGGGTTTTATAAGAGGTAAAGTTAGCCAAGACAATCCTCTGTGGAACTGCACAGTGGTCTCTCAAAAGATATAGGCTCATCAAGCACCTATACTGGCCCTTCTTCAGGTCTGTTCAGTTTCTTTGGATGAAATGTAGTGCTGCCAGCACATGTAACCAGTGTTGAAAGCAAACATCTATCTTCCATTCCTGCAGTGTTCAGCACCACTTAATCCAGCTTCCAGATCCAAACACCACTTAGCACAGCTGATGGATTCCCTGGTGGTCAAATTAGGATGGTTCTGAGTCCATAAATAACACTGAACTGCAGCACACCAGGAACTTACAGGTCAAAAAACTAAGGAAGACAACTTGGGGCTGCTGTCTCTGGTTTAGGTGCATTATCATCCACTTAAATGCCATTTAAGCTCATACATCCTTCTGTCAATGAGGCCTTGCTTCTGCTGCATGAATTCTAAAATCAGACCCATAAACATTACTTTGAACATGCAGTACTTTCACAGGGAACAGTCCAAATGCATGCCAGAATCCTCTAATTCAAAAGCAGTTTTTCAGAAGTGATCTTGTATTGCCTAGGATTGTAGAACCACAGGAGGACTCCATGGTGACTAACCAAATGGAGGAAAATCCTATTCTTCCCTCGCTGACAAAACGCTACTTGAGCTGTGAATCAAAGTCAAGCAAATGCAAGTAAGCTGTTACCACTCTATCGTCAGCAATCCCATGCAAGAAACCAACACTCCAAGGAAGTGACACATACTAACTGACCTTTTTTTTTCTTTATGGCTAATAAATATTAAAACAGAAATTTATGATTACATAAAGCCACATTACTCGTAACATCTTTTGCCTTAAAACTCCTAATACTATACAGAATAGGTGGCATCAGAGCCCTTCATATAACACAAGTCAAAGTCTGCACCTGTTTGTTATCGCTATACTCCAAAAGAGAGAACCCAGAAATGCCTAAGGAAATTGAAAGGAAGAAAAAGGGGATCCATGCCACATACTGGTGCATAATATATACCAGACAATGGTTTGCTCAAGCAGCCAGATGATAAAGAAGAACTGACATAGTGATTATCTATATTCTTTCATGACAACTTAATTAAGTCTTTTAATTAGTAACGGCCACTAAGCATTGCATTACCACTTCTAGTAACTCAATCTATTGTTGCCAGATTGCCTTTTGTGTCTGAATCTGATGTCTCAGATGAGATGTGACAGTACTTTGGAAACACCATCATGCTAATGGCACGATCTGGCCTCAGCAAAGGAACCAATCCTTGGAATTATTCTCAAGATACTCAGAATTGGTCAAAAACACCTGGATGGATTTTTCCATCAGAAAATTCCAATTAATGAAATGCAGAAAGGAAAATCTATCCACAATATTTCACTAAAAATTCTGGAACATTTGGATTAGACCAAAATGTTCTCATTATGATTTTAATACACTGTTGCCACTTTTAAACTCTAATTAACTTTTCAAAAATCAATGTTGATAATTCATATCGTTGCAACTTTAATTATTAATACAGCATGCAACAAAAACAGTTAGAAAAAAATATTCTAATTCAAAATGAAAATGTTTCAGTGCCGAGAAAAACTTCAAAAGTCCTAAATTATTTCTGATTCTAATTCACTGTGTATCCAAAATCTCTCCGTGTTTTGAATTTCCATCTAAGTGGAAGTTCACATTCTATCATCAGGAGCTGCCTAGAGCTAGTGCAGGTAGAGCATGCAGGCTTCAGAATGTACATTTCTCAACATTTTGAAAAGCAGCATTATTTTATTATCTTCAACATGCACGCACCCATTAATATGGATGGCTCACACATCATCTTCCTATTTCTCAAATACAGAGGGTAACTGCCTTTATTACCAGCACAGTCTTCCCCTTCTTGCCCCTGCTATCGTTACCACCTGCAGGCAGTAAATACTGACACTAGGCCAAGCAGGCTGATGAACATCTAGCATACCTGTATTTAATTTTTCCTTGCACACAGCTGGGCTGGTTTACTCTGCCTAGCTCTTAAGCCCTCTAAATTTGTCTTGTTTTCCACAGAGTTTTCTCGCTTTTTCTAACAGCAAATAAGCTATCTGAACAGAAATACATCTTCTTTTGTAAATTCTATGGAAGTTTCCATACAGAATTACATAAATGGAATGTATTTATTACATTTTCTGTAATATTTTCACTTGTTTCAAAAATATTCAGGCTCCATTCTTTTTCCCCAGGCCAGACCTGTTAGAAGTGCTGGCAGTGCTGCTCATCACCCATTTTGTGTGTTCCTTTAAACTCATGCTGGGCTCCTGCTATATATGTGGGCTTTTTTAATAGTGTTTAATATCTCAGGTTGCATGTTCTGAAGAGAACCATCCTCTGCCTACCCACAAACCAAAAATAGTACAAGCTGCTTCTTTTATCACAGCAACATGACTCTATTTTGACCTAAAGAAAACATGCTAACCAAAATAGCTATGCAGTAAGTACGTATTGATGTCTCTTTCCACAGTTAATATAAGACAGTAAACATATTTGCATGACTGGGTACTAGAAAAGATCAAAGTGACTGGGTTTAACTGGCTGGCTCTAGATAAATATCCTAAACAGTTTTCATTTCCCTCACTACTTGAGGATTTCTTTAAAGGGGAAATGCACTTTACCTGTACAAATCTGAAAGTAATACCACTGGTATCAACAGGAGGATGGGGTTTTAAGGTCCACTTGTCAAAAAAGCCATGAAGGGGAATAATAACCCAGATACAGACAGAGGAAGGCTCTTTTTTATATTAGTCCTATTCAAGCTCCTGTACCACGAGGGCTATAAAGGAGTCAGCTGTACAGAGATAACAGAGCAGCCTCCTAATGGCTTTTGGTAACTACCACACTGGGCTAAGCAGATGAGTCACCTGGATATCTAAAACTCTGAATTCCAGTCCCAATTCTATGAACCATGCAAACCAGCAATTAAGGTCATCTTTAATGAACCAAAAAGGTCTACAGCAACTTTTCCAGTGTTCCAAACTACTCTACTCAACTTTGGTCCCTTGCCCGCACACCTCTAACTCTGTCACAGTGTATTGTCTATGCTCCCTTGCCTACCATAATTTTCCTGAAAATCTGCCACAGTAACTAACTAGTGCAGCATTTAAGAGTGAAGAGGATGATGAACAGCCTGGCTATCAATAAACTGCCACTTTATGCTTTGAATGTTTGGCCTGGATTTTAAAAGAATTAATATTAAATTGGCCAAATAATGCTTTCCTGCCCTGCAAAATTTGTAGTCCTACATTGAAGAATTGTTTAATTATGGACAGATATACAAACATCCAGCCTGAGTGCCACGCAAATATCTTAGGAGGAGTGCAACTGATGCACATGATATAAATATTTTAACAAGTGCAAATATTAATACTTCTTATCAATAGAAATAATCTAGCATATACTGCTTGGGAACGTAACAGAGCTTTTTGTCTCTAGTGGTATAATATGAAGGCCACTTAAGCACACTCACAGAGGGAAAGAAGTTTAAAAAAAGAAAATTATTTCATTAGCACAAATGTTAAACAATATATGTAGAGGATGTCTTCGTTAAGGAAAAGAAATGCTATATCATTACTACTGTCACATCAGAAAATAACAATTTTATATTTGTCAGGTAAACACAGTGAACTTATTAAGAACCTTTCCTGAGAACTGAAAGAACCATATATCCCATGCTCCCCATTCATGAGATAGATAAATTATATTAACCCCTGCTCTTGCTTTTCAAGCTGCATCTGGTATTAGCCTTCTGTTATAATATAATTCAATTTTTAACATAGATCTTTCTTTAATTTACTTAAATAATTACACAGAGCTTATTCACTAATGTAATCGGAAATACTTCACTCAGATGAGTTTTATGAAATTACACTACTTTGTAGAAATAAACAAAACACAGCTTATTGCATGGTAAATTCTAAGAACTGAGTCTGTTAAAGCAGTATTTTATTTGAACATTAAATGTAAATTTCCCCTTTTTTTTTTGCTTTTAGATATATTAATCTCTATTAATTTTATAAGTTTCCAGTTAGAAATTTGACTTTTGGTTGAAATTCTTCTGTGTTTTGAGTTGTTTCTCCCACGTCCTTTAGGAAGTCTCTTCTCTCTGGGTGAACATGTCAATTCTCCTACCACTAACAAAGAAAGAGGACTTCATTCCAGGAGAACCTCTGCCAAAACTGCACTAGCATTTTGGCATCATTCAAAAGGGTTTTTTAAGATACAGGAAAATGCCCTTGTTCAAATAATTAGAAAAGAGCAATACGCTAGTTATTTAACTAAAGTGTAGTTGTAGCTATATGGAGAATTGATATTTTGCCTATTTTAATTATTCTTTGAATAGATAGATGAGGATTCAATTCTTTCCACTCCTCACTTGTACTCTTTGAGCAACACAAACCCACCTCACAGAACAAGGACTCCTGCTCCCTAACTGTTGTTTTGTGACTGTGTACACCCAAGTTAACCTCCCTCAACCTGTCTGCCTCCACCCTCCATTCCGTGATGTCCTGGCATTGCCTGAGTTTCAGCATAACACTCACTGTAACACAAAGCTGCAAATTACCACTAATAACACCAACTTGCCTGTAGCCAAGCCAGGAGCTCACAGCTCTTGCTTCTTCAGCAAAGTGTACTTCAGAGCAACAACAACAGAAACAAAAACTAGCCTTTTATCAGCTTGATGGGGAGAGGGAACCGAAAAGGAAGGGAGAAGAATACCTGGAATTCTGTGGAGGATGTACTAAGTTTTTCAATGAGAACAGATGCATTATACAGTGCAAAATAGATTTTAAAAATAAAACACTTCCTACAATAAAAAAAAAATTTAAGCTTTAACAAATGATTGAATCCCAAGGGAATCTGTCTTTATCTTCCAACTAATTTAAAAATCTACATGCAAAACTCAGCATGTGGAGCACATTTGGATTTCAGTCAGGTACTTCAAGGAACTTTGGGACCATAAAAAACAGCAAATGGATTGAAGCATTCTCAGTGTAGGTTTTGCATCTCTGACAGGCATGTCTGGATTAGTCATTGAAATAATATTACTCATAAACTGATGCAAGCTATGAATGTAAGTTAGATTTTTAAATTTTATTTATTAATTTGTTTGACAACACTGCACAAGAGGACACCACTCCATGGAAACTGGTTGTTTAAAACGTAAAAAGAGGAATTTATATTGCAACACACTTGAGAATGAAATAAAAAACACATGTTTAACATTCTCATTCTTCATAAGTAGTTTCCTACATAGAGAGAGACATTTTCATGATATGCCTTTTAAATGAATCCACACACACCATATATATCTAGGTATGCTTTGGCCAACCTCAAGTGCTGATCAGCATTGCCTCACAAAGTAATGCAGCAGTACAAAGAGGTATCAGAGAAGGGTAAGGTGAGGTTGAGGTGGGGGGACTTTATTGGGGTTTTTTTAACCTTTCTTACACACTTCCAGAGGCTCCTGGGACTTGAGATTTCATTACATAGGAATATTTCTGATATCATAGCATATCACTGACCATCGAATGCCTCAGTATTACTGAAAGTCAGGTGAGAGAGCTGTAATAGCAACCACATTCACCAGAACAATCTAACAGCAGACCTCCTGCATCAGCTGGAGAACATCCTGACCGATACAAGCTAAGCTAATAGCATTAAGCATGGCTCCATCTCCATGAAGGCTTTTCCCAGCACACCTATGTTGCTGAGAGCACGTGATGACTTTTCAGTTACAAGAATACTGTGGACAGGATTCTGTCAGCTATAGATGTGACTGGAAAACTTCTTGTCCAGAAATGTCAGGAGAAGAGGACTGAAAGCATCAGGTTTTGTTTGTTGTTTTTTGTGGTTTTTAAATTGGTACCCCAGTTTAATCTCAAGCTATCAGTAATGTGGAATTCAAATGAAATACATCAAGTTTGTCTTCAACTCAGTTTTCTACACACAAAATTTTGAGAGAGAAAAATCAAACTAGCAGTGTAAATAAGGCCTCCTCCTTGCTCTCAGAGATAGCACAAGTTCTTTTCCCTTCAGATATAGAAATCTTTGGCCCTGGCATCTGTTGGCCCATACAACTCCGATTTATACAAATGCTAGATTAACTACGTGGATGTCTCATCAGCTCATTCTAGTAGGCTAGTCACAGCAGCATGCAACAGTTGGCAGGATCAGACTTTGGACACTATGAAACCCACAATCACAGTCCATTCAGCAGGAGAACTGTTTAAATGTCAAGGGCTAAAAGCTAATGCTCAGAATCTAAAACTGCAGCAGGTGGTTTCACTGTGAGTTTGTCTCAGCACCACCAGGCTTTCCTGTCTCCTTTCCTAGAGCCAAGAAAGCATATTTTGGGATATGACAGTTAAGGAAAGAGAGCATTAGGGCACCTTAGTGAAAAGCAGCCAAAGAGATACAGTAGAATACAAAGAAAAGCAAAGGTGAATGAGATAATAGACTAATATCAGCCAACACAAGTGGAAGATGGAGAGGTCACAGAAATTATTAATATGGTTAATAAGAAGAACGATGCCTCCTCTTAAAGACAAATAGAGGTAAAACAATAAAACAAGAAGTAAGAAAGAAGAGGTTAACTGTTGGGAGATAACAGAGAAAGAAAAGGTAAAGTGGAAAAAGGAAGACATCTATATCGTCAGCATTATCAAGTTTCCTGATATTTCCTAAAGCCCGTACTACCGGAGCTTGAAGAACTTCAGTTTTCACTAAAGTTAGAACCTAGTCTTCATAGTTAGATACACAAGCTATATAATATTCCCCAACTGCTCACACACCAAAAAGTAAACAAGAAGCTAAAGATTATATTAACAAAAACACCCTCCTTTTCTTAAGGTAGGCTCATGACTTCTTTGGTGTCTGACTCGTGGTTCTGAATACTCAGAGTAGGTAATACTTCAACTTCTGGTTTATTCAGTGTTATTTATTTTCCTGCTATTTTATTTCTCTATAAACAAGCCTGATGAAAAGTAATGAGATTGCCTGTTATAGCACTTAGGGGATATTAAAATTGCTTGTTACATTAAAATAATTAGAGAAGGATAAAGAAAATAAGATCATATTAATAACACTGTACACAAGCCTATCCAATATATGAAAATCTAACCTTTGAGGAATACAGTCCTCAAAAAAACCTACTTATAACCCTATGATGGGCCAAAAAGTTCAACTATCAACCAAAACAATCACACTTAATGAAAATTTGTAAAAATAACTGCAGTTTGTGCTGTAACTGATTAGATATTGGATATAGCCACCCTTCAGCGATTCTTGCTGATTAAGAGGAATACCACAGAATACCATGCTGTGCAGGTTTTGGCTGGGATAGAGTTCATTTTCTTCATAGTAGCTAGTATGGGGCTATGTTTTGGATTTGTGCTGGAAACAATGTTGATAATACAGAGATGTTTTGGTTATTGCTGAGCAGCACTTACACAGTGTCAATGCCTTTTCTGCTTCTCACCCCACCCCACCAGCGAGTAGGCTGGGGGTGCACAAGAAGCTGGGAGGGGACACGGCCGGGACAGCTGACCCCAACTGACCAAAGGGATATCCCACACCATATGATGTCATGCTCAGCATATAAAGCTGGGGAAAGAAGGAAGGGGGGGACACTCAGAGTGATGGCGTTTGTCTTCCCAAGTAACGGCCACGCGTGATGGAGCCCTGCTTTCCTTGGAGATGGCTGAACACCTGCCTGCCCATGGGAAGCAGTGAATGAACTCCTTGTTTTGCTTTGCTTGTGTGCATGGCTTTTGTTTTACTTATTAAACTGTCTTTATCTCAGCCCATGAGTTTTCTCACTTTTACTCTTCTGATTCTCTCCCCCATCCCACCAGCAGGGAGTGAGTGAGCGAGCAGCTGTGTGGGGCTTAGTTGCTGGCTGGGGTTAAACCACAACACATGCACAGACCTTACTCTCCACAGAGCTCTCCTAAACAAAAAGTCTTCCCGTTGGTTTCTGCAAGACATCCTGCATGACCAGGCCCTAGGGTATTTAACTAAACAAGGCACTCTAACGTTTAACTAAGCATGGCTTGGACAAGTTTTTCTAAACTTAACTGTAATAAGTTGTTTCTTCAACTTTATGATACAATAGGGTTTTTTTTTAAGGGAGCTAGACCTCCCCTAAATATGAAACGAATCTATAATATAAATCAAACTAATCTCATTGGTTCCTTTCATTCAGCTCCTTTTCCTTCTACACATACCAATAAATTCTAGTTTCCTTTTTAGTATTCTAAAACTTTCAGAGGAGAAGGAAAGGAGCTGCACTGACCTCTTTTAGGGTTTGTCCACAAGACTTATAAGTGTATGCGTACAATATATACACATCTACCTACATATGTGTGGCTTACAAATGTATTCTCTTTGAGACATCTCTACAAACACATGATTTACTTTTCAAAGGTGTCTTTTTTCATATCTTTTTTATTCATGCAAATGCTTCATATTTTGAGATTATCTACTGATTGCTAAATAATGAATTATAACTAAGATACAGTATGATGGTCAGGTTCTCCAAGCTGCAACAAACTTTACTAAGACAAAAATAGCTAGCTTTTCCTATATGTAACAAATGCTTGCTATCTAATACTTGGAACTGAATCCATCATTTATCCAGCATCTAAAGTAAAAGCTTTATCTGTGTTGATTTACTTTTAATCCCACAAAGTTCAGAGGTGTCTTTTTTAAAAGATACTTCAGTAATTATGCCTTCACAGCCTATCAATAAACACCAAGTTTTGTATACAAATGAGAAACATAAAAAGGTTAGTGCTCAAGAGATACGGACCAAACTGTAATAACATTTTTAGAAATACTTTAGAGCAATATACACTTCATTATTAAATATTATGAAGCATATTTCAAACAATGCATCAACTGAAAGGATAACTTTTTACTCATAATCATACACTCTCATACCTACTTTGCTAATTCAATTTACTACATTAGAACTTGAAGGACTGTTATTTAAAAAAAAAAAAATCCAAAAGTGCAGGCTGTTAAAGTAAAAAACAAACAAACCAACCCCAACCAAAAAAAACCAACCCAAACCAAAAGAACCCACACACACAAACAAATTAAAAAAAAAAAAATCAAAAAGGCAGGGCAGATATTTACCTTGCCAGGCAGAACAGTATTTATAACTTGTTCATTTTTTAACTTTAATAGCTAACATGAATGTCTAACTAAAATAAAATGTAATACATACTGCTTTCAAAGCCAAGCAAGCAATTAAAGCTAATCAAGTCACAAGTTGTTCTCATCCCACGAATGTCACATTCTTTTCAGGAAGGAAAGATGTTAAGCAAATGTCACCCTGTTCAAATTTTGAGAAAACTAACAACATGCAAGACAAAATGTCCAGCAACTAGGAAACCACAGCTCCCTATTTCTTAGTCTGAACCCCAATGAACTGAATCAGAATGAAAAATAAAACCTTTTTAGTTCTGTTTCCTCCTCTTCCTTATCTTCTACTTCCTAAAAATAAAATGAAAGGGGTGATATTCTGTAGCAGCTGTTAGCAGCTGTTCACTTTGGCATTTCAAAAACTGGTAAAGGCCATTGTCAAAACTAGTATATTCAACTTGCTGAAAAATTTTTGCCAATTCCTTCTACTTTAAAATTAAGATACCAAATCTACATTGATATAACTAGAAAAAATATGCATGTTTTTTTCATGGAACCCAATAGTGGTTGAATGTTCTCTGTACCCTCTCCCATCCCTCAGAAAAAAAGCAGCTTACTGTTTACATGTCCGACATGCAACACAAAGGTTCTGAAGTACTGGCCTTTGTTTTTAAAGGTGATTTTTACTTTTTAACACCATCCTCCTCTCCTAGGAAATATGCTGCATCATAAATTACTTAAAACTCATGTTAAATATTGAACAGATAAGAATAGTATTACTGACAGACTATAATTCTAATCACACATTTAGTAAAGCATTTTCTTTTTTGGTATCAATATAAACACAGGGCATTCAGCCACTAGAACAAGTAAAGTCTAGAAGCAGCAGCTACTCAATAGGAGCTTTGAAATAATATGTTTCTTGTATTGCCATGGAGACAACTGGTCCTCATGTTCAGTGGGACTGAACAGATGGTTTAAAAAGCTTAAAATACAGATGTGATGCAGACCTCTCATCTATCCTTTGCTTCCTCACTCTTGTCTTTCTCTGATAAGAATGTACAGTTAGGACACATGTTTAGTCTAACATGGCAGTGAAGACCAGGCACAAAGCAGATGCATAGTAATGCATGTTTGGTTTTGGTTGCATTATTTCTCACAGTGTGGGACCCCAATTTAGGTAACCAGAGATTAACTTGTTGGAATAGAAAAATTACCAAACCCAAGCAGAGCACATGGAAACCTATCACTACTATACTTTATTGCCCAGATTTACTGCAGAGAAGGAAAATCATAGCAGAAGAAAAGCAAGTGCTCTTGAACAACAGAAAAGAAATTTTCCTGTTGAAATCCCGTACAACATATGGACAGATGTGCCTTTGAACAGGAAACACAATTGTCCTTCACCAAGAGGGCATTAACTTAACGTTTGTGTGAAGAAAAATTTTGCTATTGGATGAAAGCTATTGTTACTGCTTACACTTTTGGTAGGTTTTTAACTACAGCCTGAACTGAGTAGAAATGAATTTTGAGAGAAGCAGAAAAAGCTTGAAAACATCCTTCCATTTGCATTCCTTCACTTGCACAACTCCTCCCTGCCATTCACAAGCAAAGCTGGGTGAGTTAATGCCAATGCCTTGTGACATTTCATGCCAAAGTTCTCACCAGCTGATCTAACAAGACATTGCCCTTTCCCAGGCCTTTAGCATTTGGACTTTGAAAGGTTGAAATATGCAGACACAAGTTTTAAAGAACAACCACCTAAGAATTTAGAAGTTTAAAGAAAAACTAAGATCTTTAAAAGTGACTAGCAATTTTTGCCGTCATGCATTTTCAGCACTTCATAGGGACCACAATTTAATCCGCAGTACTGATTGCCTTACAGTGAGGCCTCGTCACAGTGTATGCAAATACCACCACCAACAAAAAGTAACTTCCAGTAACCTTACCCCCATGGCTGAGTTACATTTTGGAGAGGAGCTAGGAGGATCTGAACTGTAAATCCATGACTGTCGCAAATTGGCTATAACAGGTTTATCTATTCGTTTAACAAAAGCTTGAGGTTAATTATCTCCCTTGTTTCACGGCATAGCACTTTTAAGTAAATACATGCTTGAAGAAGCAGACAATGAAAGAAATGGGATGAGATCATAATCAGATAGCTACTTTCTTTTCATAACTATACCTACACCAGACACTTCCAGGGCTTTCACAGAAACCCATTGGATATGCTACTTAAGAGAGAAGATAAGGGACTTGTTACCTGCAAGACCTGCCTAAATCACAGAAAGGATTTAAACGCAGGGGCGCAGGGGCAGGAGATGTAGGCGAAGGTACAGAACAATCTTGCTACATTCCTGTCCTAAGACTCCATAAGGAACAGGGACTCAGCTTCAAGGAGAAGCTAGTTAAGAAGCTTGAATGAATATTCAGGTAATTCTTGTGCAACTTTATCAATAAACCAGAACCCTGCGAAATACTTCAAATATTCCAAGACCTACCTAGGTTATTGGAAGAAAACAGTAACCATTAAGGAGCAGAGTATCTGCAAGGCTACTATACTGTGCCTGGGGTGTATATTCAGCTGTTTTTCTCCATTCAGAACAAGAAGTAGTTTCTAACATGGGTCCAAAAATTCACAGAACTGCTATAGTCCAGCAGCACTGGAACAACACTTTTTGGATTACACTCTTACATAGCATTTTCTCTGCATCTTAGAGCAACAGAAGAAAAAGAAACAACCAAGTTAATACAGCCCTCTTAGGGAAGTAACAGTGTTAGATAGCAATGGAAAAGGATTTGGGGAAAATCAGTTCCTCTTGAGAGAAAACCAGGACATAGAACATAGGGTAAAATGTTCTGAAAGGTCTGTGGTAAAATCTGGGATAGGCATCACAGTGCCCTGCAATGTAGCATACGAAAACAAAAGGGCACCTATGGAGGACAGCATGGAAAAGAGGCAGATGGGAAAAACTGAGAAACTGTGCCTATAGCTTCCATTATGCAAGGTAGTTCTGGCTACAAGAAACAGCTCTCAGAGAGGGCAGGATAAGATGCATTTCAGTGGAATGAGCTTGGGGTAGGCCAGAGGACAGAACCAGTGGGTTAGCAGAGGGATGGAGTCACTGGAGAGCAAAAGGCAGATGCAGAAGTCACCAGGCATTGTGTGAAGCAAAGACTTAGAGAAATGGAAGGGAAAAGCAGGGGACAAGATAGGAAACATGCAGATGAGAAATATGGGAAAATAGGACAGAGGGTGACAGAGGAAAACAGGTAAAGGTGTCTGACCGTGCTAAAGAGAACAGCATAATGAAGTTTGGAGTAGGCAAGCTGGGAAGTTGAGAGGGCACTGAGAAAACAGAGGTAGCAAAAACAAAGCACAATTTGACAAGTGATTTGCAAATAAGAAAGCTTGTGGGAAACAGGGGTATTTAGAGAAGATCCAAGATATCCTGGAAATATTGGCTAGTAAATATGAATAAAATGGGTTCAGTGATGCTTTGCTGAGAACAACATTCAGCAGTGAGGTTCACAGGTATAGGAAACAGGAGCGAAACTAGGAATTCAGGGGGTTCCCAAATGAACACAGAAACTGCCTTGACTTGTAATTCAAAGTCTGAAATCAGGTTGTTAAGATTCATGAAAGAGCCAATTTAGATAAGATTTCTTAAATACATTAATTATAATTTATTCTAATGTATTCTCTATCTAATAAACCCAAGGTATTTTAGTCCTTCCAAGCCTTTTTCTGTTTTACATGCATAAGGATTCAAAAATAGTACTAGTCAAAATTTAACCTCCAATAAATTTAAATAATATGGCAAATACATCACAAAGACAAACTAATGGATGGTGAAGTATCAGGTTTGTTTTGAGGTTCATTTGAAATAACAGGATTCTTCACAGCGGCCATGAATACAGCATTTAATTTTGATTCATGCCAATAAAACCTTTATGGTTCCCTGGTATATATTACAAGGGCTTGTTCCTTTTCTTTTTACTGAAGCCAACAGCAAAATTCCACTGACTTCTATATGAAATAGATTTAATTCTCATATGTTGACCATATGCTGATATATTATATTCCTATGCCTATGTTGTAATGGCATTCCTATATTCTGTATATTTTCAGAATTATATATCACGGCTCCACCACTTCTATTGCTTCCATCCTTCAGCTCATTTTATTCTCCTATTTCAGTGTACAACCTGGTTTACTTATTTTCATCCCTCCTGTTCATGATCTTCTGTTTTTCAGCTCCTTATCTCTGCTATCTCCATCGATAATATTCCTTTGCCCTATCATATTTTCCCATGCCTACATTCTTAAGCCACTCCAGATCTTTGGCTATGACCTTATGCCTTTAGTTTCCAAGCTTTCATTTCCAGGATTCTATGGCTGAGTCTTGAAATCCCCCCCAGGAGGTTTGAACACCCTATGTCCATTAAATTTAACAAAATGTCAAAATCCTTAGGCTGAAAATATTACCTCTAATTCTAAATACAATAAATTCAGAAAAAAATGCAATTCTGTTTCTTATGAAACCCAAGCCAAGGTCAAGCAATCAGATAAGAACACAGCCACAACACCAGAAGCTTAATAAATGCTGTACAGCTTTGCTAGAACCTTTCCCATCTTTGCTGGCTGCCAAGATATTCATCTGTGCTAGAAGCATTCCCCCGCCCCAGCCAGTTCACATCTGTTTAGTAGTGAATATACATGAATATACTTCTGCAGTCTGGATAAAATAACCTACTTCCTGCAGATCTCTGTAATTGCTAGAGACAAGCCAGAACCAAATTCTCGGTCTCATTTAAAAAAAAAAAAAAACACCACAAACTTTCTTTTTAATCTGTGGTAACATCAACATCCCAAACACTGGCTTAAATTCTTGTCAGGACTGAACAAAATTATTTTTTTTTAAATTCTGGTTTGCCATACAGTTTTGTAAATGCAACCTTTTAGCTACATGTAAAACAAGTCCGGAGTTTTAGATTTCCTTACTGAAAAGACACAGGGTTGCTAGAACTTTTCCCACACACACTGCACAGAAATTTAATACTATGCAATGAACTTCAGCTTGCAGGACAGATGCTTCCTTGAATAGTAATTGGAATTTTAAGGCTTCTGAACTGTAAATCTGAGATAAGCCGAGGCTTTTTGGATGCTCATCTGAACCTGAACTCCCAACAATATGAAGTTCACACATCACTAGTAATTAAACAATGCAGTGTTTTTTACTCCAGAATTGGTGTCAAAGAGATGAGACCTATCATTACAAACGCTGTGGTACTACTTACTTGAATTTAAAGAAAAGTTCAAAGAACAGGAGGTTTATAGAGACAGAACTTTTACTGAGACACATACCACTATCAGAAGGAAAATAGGAAGGAAAAATGCAAAGGAGGAAATACAAACAAGGATGTTCCTTGTTTAATTACCATGCCATGAAGGTTGACATCTCTGTTCCAGGACTGTAACCTGAGAAGCCCAAAGTGATCCAGCACACCTGGACAGCAATAAAGCAGCAGTTGGTAGCGGCTTCACCGGATGGTTACAAATAAGCTGCAGTATGAACTGGAGTGACCAGGAAGTTTCCTTCCTCAAACACTTACACTAAGAAGAAACATGGCAGGTGGTCAGATCCTGACCATTCTAGGAAATAGAGACAGAAGGGGACACACTTAAGGAGGGAAAAAAGATGCAGCAAGAGAGAAGGAGTAGGTCAGAAGAAACTATCTGGGAGATTTTATAACCGGTCTGAATATCACTGATTTTCTAAAAGGTGCAGATTTTGCATTCTACAGGAATGACCTGGTTACAAGAGAACCAGTGCAGATTCTTCTGAATCTGCCATCATTCCTGGTTCATATTTGCCCAGAATAAGGTAGAATTGCCAACACAATTTCATACATCACTTCAGAAAACAGCAATGGAGAACCACACAAGCTAATGTTATTCAGAAAGGAAACTTTACCAGACTAAGGAAAATGTCATTAATCCAAAAGTTGTTGTGTTTCTCTAATCTTAGCTAGGCCTTAGATCTCCTCCTATGTGGCTTCCCACTCAGGCCTGTATGTGTATGCATGTAAGAATGCATGTATGCAATTGTGTCCATTTCATGGCAACTGCACATACAGTTTGCTTAGTCCACCTTACACTGCTGATCAACCTCCTGTAGAGTTGCTTTATTGCACGGCCATCATGTCAGCATCAGAAAGAAATTAGAACAAGCCCATAACCATAATCAGCTTGTTTCTGACTATAGGTCTGAAGCAGTTAAAGTGCTCCTTTCCTCCCTTCTGCTTTCTTTCTATACTGATGTTGCTGAAAACAGAATATGATCAAATGTCAGCAATTTAGATACATTACATGAAAAATATATGAAAAAAGGCAATTGAGAACATCACCAGGGATTAAGATCATAACACACACACACTTTTTCCAGTCCAACATACATACAACAAACCTTTTTCAAAAATGTATGCAAGCCTCAGCTCTCATTCCAAACACACAGAGACAGATTTTAAATTTTATGAAGCATGTCAACCCATATCTTCTATTTTGATAGATGTGGCACTAAATATCTCTTCATTGACCATTCCAACCAAAATGTGGGTAACAGCACATTTGAAGCCAGATTGTAGAACATTTTGTCTGGTTGTCTGGTTTCCATGGAAGTGTGGATAGGCATTAGTGATTCAAGGCCATTCACCACCTTTTTCTCCTGTAAAAAAGGGGCAATGCAAATATGGCTAAATTAGCTGAGTGGGCAGAGAAAAAGTAAGTACCAGCACATCTACATGATTCCCTGGACAGCCAGAGCCTTTATGCCATTTTTCCTTTTTGTACACTCTTTGGAACATCTCATGCCTTCTAGCCTCACTGTTTACTAAGGTGGTTAATTCAGCAAGAAATTCTGTATCTCTCTCAGGCACTTACGTCTGGTCAACAGAACATGGATGGAGATGGAAGTGGTTTTACTTATATCCCATCTCCAGAATTTATGGCAGTCTTTAGGTTAGGTACAAAGAGGACCAGAGATGGTTTTACCCTACAGTACCATGGGAACTGAAGGCACGATCAACCTGTGAGGGAGGGGGTCAGTCCTGGTTACAGTAGGGCTTAAGAATTGTGTTGGTTGTATTGAAATTGCTACTTGAGGACATCCCTCAGGGGCCAGTGTTCTGGATGTGATCACTGTAATGATGGGGACATAGCGTAATACTGTAGCCTTTCTTCCATCATGAGAGCAAAGCTGCAGGAGACAGTACATGTTCGTTGCATTGCAGCCTCCAAAAGTAATCCATGCCTACGGTGACACCATCCAATATTGTGCCGTATTCATGAAATTAGGTTAGGAAATACATTTTGAGCTGTAAAAGGAAATGTCCAATAGTTTAAGAAAATATAACTGTTAGTGTTTATGAAGGGGGAAAAACGTAGAGCATTTCTTCTTATTGCATGTATTTAAAATGCCAGAGTTCTTCCTCAGGTAAAGTCTTCTCATTATTTTAAGAAAGCCTGAGGTGTTCATCCAGTGTTTCATCATGAGGGGGGAAAAAAAAAAAAAACAAAACACCCCATGTGGCTACATGAAATGCTGAGAGAGCTCATGAATTTTTGTGAGTAAAGAGGTACAGATCACCAGACACCTATGATACAGTATGGTGTCTTTAAGCTTAAAGCTTTCAAATACCAGAGTCAGGATAGAAAAAAATACATTCCACTGGTTTTCTGATTCTATCCTATGAAGATACAGTTTTGTCACAGGTTTAACTGATATTCTTCCGATTCAGACTGTGTGATCCACATGAGATGCTACATACATCCATCTTCTAAGCTGAATGTTATTTAGCTCTTCATGAGCTATCGCTATTTCATATGTAGGTAGAAAAGTTATCCATTTGCTTATATTTTTCAGTCTATCTCCATGTTTTGGATAGCATATGAGCAATGTTTCTAATGGGACTTCCAACATGCTGTCATGAGCATGCAGAGGTACAGGTGGGACATCCAAATGCATCAACCAGTTGCACTAATGAGAAACAGTTTTGTTTTGTATTAATTCATATTTGAAATTAAAATACTTTTAAATATTACCTGTCTTCATATTTAGTTTTATTACATTTCAGTCAGTCTTCAAAATAACAAGAGAATAATAAAAGTCACAAATAAAAGTTGTTCCCTTTAGTTTTACAACAGACTGGAAATCTGATTTTTAAATACTTTAATGCATGACAGCCATTACAATATAGTCACCTTTTTCATCCTTCCATTCTCTTAATATATATAAAAATAAATCTAATAGTACAAATACATACAATTCAAAATCTGTGTTAATTTCACCTCTCATTCTACAGCGTATTGTAAGTAATTCTATGCTGAAGTGTGTTCAAAATCCCCAAGAAAATAGTGAAAAATATTTAATAACTTTTCAGCCTAAAGCATTTGAGTTAAACCTGCAATAGTGAAGCTTCCAGAGCTACCATAGCATAACAGTGGATGAAGCTATCATCTACCATGGTCCAATATTTACTGAAAGCTGCTAGATTCAAATCGATGCTTATGCTATAAGTAGTAGGAAACGTGCCATCTGTGAGTATTTCCCAGCAGACCAAAGGCCTCACACCCACTGATGTATTCAAGCAAGATCCACTAACCACTCTTAAACTTGAAAAGCCATTTAAATTCCATCAAGTATTCTGTATATCCTCAACTGAGTCACGCCTCTTTCTCCTCCCTGATAGATTTGATGTCAGCAGAGGCTAATTACATTCTAAAGATAATTTGAGTTCAATCACATCTTAATCCTCACAAACACATTCAGGCGCACACCTAGCCCTGGGCCACAAAATCAAAGGTGGTAGTGGTTAGGCTTAAAATACCCTAGTAAAGACCAGGGTTTGGGTGGAGTGGAGGGGGTAGAGGGACAGAGAGAAGGAGGAGATTTTTTTACATGCAGCATTATATTTGGCATTAGCCAATGTTTTTAGACAGTCCATTTCTTCAACATCAAATTCAGGCAACTACAATTTGAGTATGTCTTTTGGTAACTGGCTGTTTTTCTTTTTTTTTTTTTCCCCTAGATACCATTGTCCATGAATGTGTCAACATTTCTTGCCTATGATCAGCCCACGATAAGTTACTGTGGAGTACATCACGAACTGCTTGCTCACAAGCCCTATGACTCGAATAACCAGGAAGAAACAGTGGAAACACACCTAGAAACTGATCTGGATCTGAGCACAATAACAACAACAGCACGAATCAAGGAACACAGTCAGCAGCTGGCTTAACTGGTTTTTTTGTTGTTGTCATATTTTTTCCTGTAGCAGAGGCTGCAACCAAATTCTATGTAACGTTATGGACAGAAGTGAGAAGACATAATATTATGGATTCTAGGATCCCTGTTCAAATTAAAAACGAATCACAAAGATTAATTGTTTCAAGTCTACAATTTGTAATTAGTTAAGTTGTGCAGTATTTTTTTGACTTCAGAGTATGACCCTTAAAGTGAATCTTTTTCAAAACTCATCCTACCTACCTGTATAAACTGTACAGATGTAATGTATTTTTCATATTGTAAAGTTTCAATTACCAAGAACAGCTGGTATGTACAGTACCATAATTTAATTACATCTTACTTTTCAAGTTTCAGTTTCTAAAGTTTCAAATTAACAAAAGTTATTTCTTGTGTTATTAAGTTACTCTGTTTTGTAGGGATCATTTTGTTACTGCTTTTGTGCCCAGAAAACTTTAATCTAAAATTCTGTCCTTTGCAGAATATGCACCGTTTTTACCGTGTTTAATGTGTAGAATTTTGTCTACTGGTTCCAGAAGTAATGCATTAACCAAAAAGAGGGTTTAACTATTCAGACTTCTAAGAAATTCTTGAAATACATAGCCAAGTTTTCTTATAAATGAAAATCAAAAAAAAAAAAATTAACAATTCTCCTCAAAACTTACCTGTTGCCTTGAAATACAGCCTGATTTCTAAATCAGAAAAAAGTAATGATAAACAGATATATTTTAACAACAAAGTTTATGTATGCAACTGTTGGGTGATGCTGATGATGTCTGGTAAAGTTCTGGAAGACAATATGGAGAACAGTTCTCACTGTTCTGGAAGACAATATGGAGAGGAGACTTCAATAGGCAGCTGTCTACAAAATCTGCTGTGAAAGTATAGCCTGCCAAATCAGGCATTTGTATTTCTACTTAAAGACAAGTGGGCCCAAAATCTACTTCTGTCAAAGATAGCTGCTGACAGAAGTGGCAACAGAAATAAGCCCTTAGAGTTATACTACTCCTAGAATGTAAAATGTTACTCAAAAGTAAGAAACCTCTACTTTGCTGAAAAATATAGTTATTCAGACCAAATGGTAAAGGTTAATAATCCTTTAACATTATGATACATCAAGCTAAGAAAAAAAACCCAAAACCTTTAAATAAAAAAAAAAATGTAGTATTAAGTCTTTAACAATTACTACATTGCTTATTTGCCTACCATTTAATATCTGGATTGAAGCATTCTTATATCCCATTCTTCGGTTTTAAATCTTCAAGACTTCTCAATACTGTATGAGAATAACTTTTATAATACTACCCTCACGTTGTAATCATAAAAGATTACAGAAAGTAAAAACACATTATATCATGCCAACTTGGTGAAATATAAAAGGGAACACAAGCCTTCCAAAATATAGGAGAAAAAAGTTTCATATGGTGAAGCAACTTTTTTATAATAAAGAGAAATTATATAACCACAAATCTATTTTTCTGAATGTTTATCCCACCATATTTTCGTGTAGCTTCAAAGCAGAAGACTGAAATTTAAAATTACAGTTCAACTGTTTGTACAAAATATAAAGCAAATATAACGAAAAATAGCTTCAAAATATTGTTAACATGAATCTGCATTCACTATCTTTTAAGTGGAAACAAAGTGTCAAAACAGAATACATTGTATTGGTTATTTATTTAGCATCTTAGATTTTGTAACATATTTTGCATAAATTATTTGCTACTCAAAGCATTACTTGTCTTTTTAAGACTCATCTTAAAACCTCCACACTTCAGTTTCTTGTTTCTTTACTACATGGGTTCTTGAATTTCTGGTCATCTTCTACAGTGCTGGAATTTTACTATGCACAGTTTGAAAATACATTTTCCTAATTATAAAATGAAACCAAAAATGCAGGTGTCTTTCTGGAGTCAAGTGACTTTTGTACTGCAGGAAGAAGTTAACTGCTTCATTTCAAAGTTGTTTTTAAGGTTTAATGTTTAGGCATTCTGATCATAATAGAAGGCCTGAGCCATCAGGATCAAATACCCTTCTCCCAAAAGATTATTTCAGTTCTTCTAACTCTGTCCTTGCTGTTCTTTACCTTGACCCACTGCCCTCAAATATTTATGGTGCGTGAACGTGGTCGTGGCACTGATGCAGTTACTCAAAATGCACAAGTGTTCAAAGGCTCCATGTACTTCTAATTTATGGAGAACTGTACGACATGAATATTTTCAAGGTTAGACACTCTACTGAACTTAGACTAAGAAACATGATAAAATATTTTCTTATGCCAAGAGACACAAAATCTTTTTGACATACCTGGTTAAACCAGCACAACTGGGTGTATATTCACGTACACACAAAAGTTTCTCCTTCTCTTTCTTTGCCTCAATAATGAAGCATACATTAATGAATCTGGTTTGTCTTGGACCTCTCCTGAAAGGCTTGTAGTTTCAGACCAACATATCAACAGACAAATGGTAGAATAGCAGGGTCACAGAAGTAGCAGCGATTCTGCACCTCACAGGTCTGCTATACTATCACAATCAACTTCCTGGGCATTTGTAGTGCTAGGCTCTCTGTAACCCCCAATGGGCCCACTCCAGTGCTCTGAAAGACAGATACAACATCCCAGGGCCCAAAGCAGCAGTGGAATACATGCCCACTCCAAATCTAGAGTGTTAAAACATACATTTCCATACATGTAACTGGATACCATTTCTTTAATGGACTACATCAAGCCGAAATCTGCTATTCTCAACAAGATGGATGTCTTCAAGAAAACTAGATGGCAGGTAGGTACCTTCCCTAAAAAACCCGTATCATGAAAAAAATCTAGGTTAAGCTAACCCAAACAAGGACACACTCCTAAGGTCCTATGTTAGTGTGTGTACACCTGCTTTCCAACAGATTATTGCCAGCTATAAACTGACTCGGAGTGCACAGAAATAGGAAATGCTCTAGTTATGTGGACAAAACAAAAAAGTATCACCTAATAAAGCCCCAGTCTTCTAAGCCACAAGTTAGCAGGAACAAAGTAGGCTGAGCCTATGGGTTCAAATATTTATTTACAGAGGGTCACTTTCATATATCATTTCCCTTTGTAATAAGATCCATAAACCAGAAATAGAGGTAGCCAACAGCATCAATCTCAGTCTTACGGTTAAGTGACACCACCATACCCTGGTAGATCATTTTATCAAGAAAAAGCTGGGTGAATTCATTATGCTTGCAAAATACAAACTGATAGAGAGTATAACCTCTATCAATAAGAAATCCCCAGACAATTTTAAAACTAAATCTAGCTACAAGCAACAATTCACACCATCCATCAGTGGATCATGCTTGTACAGCAATTTACAGGGTTGAAACACCCATTAGGAAATTGAGCACAAGTATCTGAACGGAGGTCCTATCTAAAGAAGAAGGTTTATAGGAAGATTAATGATTAATCTGACAAATTACTACATATGTCTCAAGATAGTATATAAAAAAAAAAAACAGATACCAAAATAACATCTATACAAGAAAGTAAAGGACTGTTTCAATTAAAAAGTAACCAAAATTTGCAGTATAAGGCATTGTACAAACTATTCGCAAGGGATCTGAGAGCTACCACTAAAAAAAAAAAATATAGATAGATACACAGTTTTCAGAGATACATCACAAATATCAGACTTCTTTTGGCAACATACAATGAACAGAAAATGTACCAGCCTCAGAAGTTGTGTACTAGCTTGCTTTACTGAGAGCCACTCAATTTCTCCCCTTCTCTCTCAAGGCATTTTTTATCTCTTACTGTTATTTCCAATCCTCAGATTGGACAAGAGAACAGAAATTGTGCAAAAACCATGACGTGAATGGTAAAAAAAACCAGATCGAAACTGCAAGGGCAATATCACTGACTCGAAAAATAAAGCCAGGATTCCAGTATCAATGGAACTGTAATAAATTCTGGAAATTGCTTTATTAGCAATGTAGGTACTCAAAGATGGTTAATGTAAACAAATTACATGATCATGCATAGTGTCAAACACAAGCAGCTGTATTTAGTCCTCAGCTGGTCTAGCAGAAATAGTCTGTTGAACAGGTGAGAAAGAACAGTTCAACTCCGTTCCCTAGCCTGATCCTCCTCTCTTGAGGGAAAGATCTTTTTGCTCCAGACTTTTGCATGGGTCTCAGGGACCTGGGCTTCCTGAAGACAAATCTTACTAGTAAAGGCATAAATATCTGTAAATGAATATAATAATGGTTTTACCTGGTCAGATTAAAAGTACATCTAGGCTTGATAACCTGTCTCAAACAGCAGCTGAAAGATGAAACCCAAAGAAGAACTGAAGAATGGGGCAAGCACACAGCAGTACTTCCCCAGAATGCTCCTACAGTCCCCAACAATTTGCAGGTCAGGGACTTACTAAGCCAAATGTGGTGTTTTAATAGTCCCTCTTTCAATGTGTACATGGCTTCTTTGAAGCCATATAAATTTGTAACATTCACAAGTCTTGCAGAAAGTAAATTTACTTTGGCAAGAAAAGCTGCCTCTTTTCTTTGTTCTAGTAGAAATAAATCATAGAGTAGTGTAATAACACTTTTCACTTCCATTTTTGACACAGAAATATGATTATCACTTTATTAATAATGACAGACTGATGACTTCCAGGTAGCTTGAATAACATCCATCCAGTCATCTAAAGTACAGACATTATCTGAAACCCTGTAGATTTAATTATCCAATTTCCCTCGGGGGGGGGGGGGGGGGGGGGTGTCTTAAAATCAAGATTCAGCTCACCAGGAAGCAGAATATTTTTTAAGCTTTCTCAAGTACATCACAATGGTAAACAAAAAATAAGCCTGTTTCTCACAAAGTATTGCAAAATACTTTTCAACATAGAAGGACACACATGAACCTCTTATTAGATTCAAGTTTGACTGTATGATCCATATTTAAAAGCAGATGTTCATTAAATTCCTCAAAAAAATTCTAACATTTAAGTGAATTAATAGTTCTATTATAAAGTAAAAAGGCCAAATTCCATTTTCCTGCTCTACCTAATTATAGAATCTGATTAATTTTAATTATAAAGTTTCAGAATAAATCAACATGAACATCATCAGAGTTCATGATTAATGTTATTTTAATGAACACCTAAGGAATTAACATTTTGCCACTAGAACCTTGCGAAGAATTTTTATGTAAGCTGAAGTGCAGCGTGTACAACTGTGAAAATCCCACATGGCGTGGAGCTTATATTCTACTTTATCAACATCAATTTTGTATGTAAATAATCCATTCTTAAAACTGTCTCTTTAGATGGTTAACCACAAAGGAGCACCTGCTGTCTAATAGCAAATGAGCCTGCAACATGGAATTCATTATACCCAGTCCTGTTACATTAAAGCTCTAATACATTCATAACAGTGGACACTTCAAAGTGTCACCACTATAAACATGACACATATAATGATGATAATATACAAGTGAGCATTAATTAATGTTGCATTAGTATGGAATTTCTTTGGATTAACAGTAATGTTTGATGATTGCCTTAGGTCAACTGACGTAAACAGGATGGATGTTATTGTAATAAACACGAAAGGAATTAAAAATGTTCAGTTATATAAGAATATGGTTTTTCCAGCTTTCAGAGAGAGTACCTTCCACTTTGTATTCCATAAGAAATAGACTTTTACGGTGGATGCAATTCAGCAATAGTTCTATCTACAATCTAATCATAAAGTGATTGCACCAATGAAACATATTTCAAAGTCAAATAATTTAAACATTGATAATATACTAATTCTGTGCTTCTGAGAGAACAAAAACTCATCAACTAGGGATGAGAATACTCATTAAAAGAAAACAACGTGTCCCTCCATCACTGTGCACTTCAATAATTTCAGTAGTTTTATACAAGAGTGTGTCATAAATGAGGCATAGAAAGCCATTAAGTGAACCATTCATATTGAATACATTTTTTTGTCATTTATTCTTTCAAAAGAAATAATGAAACTGATTTATTTTTCTAGTAATGAAGATGCACCTCCCTTTTACATCTTGCTGTTGTTAACTTTATTTTGAAAGAACCTGTAAACTCACCCAATTAGTCCAGACTTCACTATCCAAAAGCCTTATTCTCATCTTAAGGAAAGGAAAAGATGCAGCTATCAATGGTATATCTGAATATGCAAATCAGATTAATGAAGATGATGGTTTTTCTTGTCTTCTTGCTTTAGCATTATCTACACAGTTCATATTTCTTCTCCTTACACTTCAGCAACTTGCCTCTTTCTCCAAGTTCTAACTGTCACAAATGAGAATGCCAGAAATTAAAAAAAACTATTCAGGCTGAGTTACTGGAGGGAAAAAAAAACAGTGTTAAATGCCTTTCAGGTATCCACCTCCAGAGCTGAACAGGTTTGCTGTCTACCGAGCACACACTAAACCTTGTCTGACTCAAGTGCCTTTGACTTCACCACTAGATCTTGCAAATATAAACTCATAAGTATGTTAATGCTATAACATGCTAATAAAAATCAACCTTTTTTTTGTTCTACCACTACACAAGTGGTGTTGGGTTTTGGTTTTCGGGTTTTTTTATTTCTTTGCACCCTAAAGCCTTGAATACACGCGATTAATAGATGTGAGTATAAACTGTCCTAATTCCACTTTCATCAAGTGATTACAACACAAACTTTAAAAGTGGAACTGGAAGGGGTGAACAAGATGACCTTCCCATCTCAAAGCAAAATCAACTTTACTATGACAGATGCTTCTCTAACTTCTTCAAAAACCTTCAGTCTCTGGGAAACACAGTATCTACATCAATCTGTATCCGTGCTTAACTATTCTCACTATTAGAATATTTTTCCTTATGCCTAACCTAATTGCTAGTTGTAGCTGTTAGAGGTCTACACCCATATATGCCATGGCCACCTCAAAAAAGGCCATACAGGTTACTAGTGACTGAAAGTCTCATGATGTTTTAAGAGAAGAAAGAAAGATATTTTCCAAAATTTGGGCTTTCAGAAAGACAGATGCGCTGCTTGTGAAGATGACCAGTACATTTTTTTTAAAAAGATATTTTTTTAATTATATACTTAAATAGGAATGGAGTTAATGAACCTGATTGGGAATAAGCATTATTGATTACATTTCTATTTCCATTTTTAAGACATAATTTGTAAGATTTGTAATCCTGTCTACTGTCTGGCTTAAATATAGCCATTTCTATGCTACTTTGTTCCTGAAGCTTTCTTCCGTTTCTTTTTTTCTTTGAATAACTCCTTGAATCTACAAAGAATCTCACTGAAGATACCTGGATCCCAAACAGGCATAAAGATCTGCCTCAGTTCTCCACTGCAGGATCAGTCTCGTGGTTTAAATTTAAAATGACAACTCAAATGTAAATTGCTGCCAGTCCCTTCTCCCATATTCACAAGCTTTGGTGCTTGTTCATTCTTTTCTTCCCTACCTGCATGCATTTTGCCTCAGGATTTTTGAAATTCCACCTTTTCTTCAGCAAAGAAATTGAGAAACCCACTGAAATTAAGAACTGATTTCAGATCATTTATATTGCTAAATAATATTCCAAGATTCCTTCATGTAATATGCAAGTATCTTACTAAGAAACAAACTTATTCTTAGGAAAGGAATAAACTAATTTGTGCTTCCAGAAATAAGCATTAATGGCCTATTGTAAGACTTTGTGTTTAAGTTTTTCTTTTACAAAATTCGGAGGAGGTGGGGAAATTTATGCAGGGGCATTGCTAATACCACGAAAATACAATAGTTACTGAAATAAAACACTCACATTGCTAGCTAAAACCTGAGGTGATTTAAATGCAGAGATAATTCAGTGTTACTCCTAAGAGAGGATGTAAAGAAAGGGGATATAAACATCACAGATGCAACTAAGTTATGCTGCAGGAACAAAAAAATATATTCTCAAAAACTATATGGAGCTGGAATATAAGATATTTAAGGCTGGTTTTTAAAAGGATGTACAGGCTAATAAGGCACTAAATAAAATAGGAGATGAGGAGGATTAAATTTAAGTCTGGACTGAATACACACAGGCAAACAACTTGATAATGAAAAAGGCTTCTGCCTTCCTCCCAAATGAAAAACATTTTATTTCCATTTTCTCTAGTAGTAAATATCTTCTGTATATCTGAGTAATCCGTAAGAGAGTATCCAAATGTAAATCATTAAGAGGGATAAAAAAAGCTGGCCTTATATACATGAACTAAAAAGAGTAACTGACCACAGGGAAAAAGAAGACAAGGCCCACATATGCAAACATTTAAATCTCAATTCTCTAATTGCTCTGGGAGGCAAATAAATAACTCTACATGAAAGCCTCAATCAAGTGCTTTTATGTTAAAAATAACTTATTGCTAATGACCTGTTTCACCTAAGAGGACTTTAGGGAAACCAAGCGAGGTGGAAAAGTAAATCAAAGACAGAACTATTAATAAATAAATAAATAATAATATACATAAGGACACCAAAATATTGTTCATATGAAAATTTATTCAATTACATGGGACAATGAGGACATACAATGCTGCCTATCAAAAGCAGAGGTCTGCTATGCTTTAGTGGTATATTTTTCCATTAACACCACAGTTTTCAAGAATTTCAGTTATAAAGGTAAACTTGGAAAATAATTAAAAAACTAAGCAAGTGTTATAAGAGGAAAATCTTTAACATATATATTGTAGCATCAACAGGTCAACTAAGCTGAAACAGTACGAGTTGGTTTATAAGTTTACTGTGTGACTGAAGAGATAAATAAGCAAAACAGCAATTAAGAATGAGGGTGAAATGTGCTAACTACCAATAACAGTTCTTGAGGTCCTCACAGTTATTTCTCACACAAAGCCAATATCTCCATTAAAGTTGTCCAAAAATGAATAAGCATTTCACTGAAAAACATCTTCTCCTATGCCACAAACTTTAGGAAATACATCCAGCTAGGAAAAAAATTAAATTTTATCTATACAGGAGAAGGGGTAGATGTGTAAAATGGAGAAAGAAAGGAGAGAAAACAGTAAGAGAAGCAGACATAAAAGGAAGACCAAAATGATTCAACTATGAAGGACTTGACAGAACTGCGTAACTGGTCATTATGGTAGCAGATTAAGATAAGCAAGTAAACAGGAAGTAATGAAAATGGGAAGGCACAAATTAAGCTGCTCATTCACATTGATTGGTCCCAAATCAGATTTAATTCTCTGGAGAAGGGGAGTGAACACAACGACATCTAGATTCAACAAGCTGTCTACCTCATCTGCCATGGCAGTAAAAATAGGTGATTAAGATGTTCTGTTACGTCAGAAGGATAGGATAGTAACACAGTATATGTATTAAGACAATACTATCTGAATTGATGTTATCTTTTCAGCTTGAATACCTCATTCTGTTTGGACATCTCTAGGTAGATCCATTATTTTTCTTCTGACAAAAAGGGCTTTGACTTTACAGCAATAACTCTCAAAAGAATTAATTTTAAAAAAATGCATTTTTCACCTTTAGTAAAAGCACATCAAAAACCGTAAAATACTGTGCTCCCAAAATTCTTATAAAAATAAGAGCTTTGCAATCAGATATACCTGATTTAAGGATAATGAAGCAGATTTTGTGGGCTGCAGAATCTTATAAATCTTTTCTGATTTCTTTTGGGGTAGAGGGAAAAGGGGAATTGTTGAAGGAAAAGATGATAGATTACATTTGCCTGTGGGTAATAAGGCTTCCTACAAGGAGAAACAGCATAATTACATACACTTTGAGGCCAAGAGAGACATACAGAGTATAGTCCTGGTCAGAAATTTCAGCTGCCACAAAATACTGATAAAAAATGCGTGAGGAAAACAGGATGAATTCACACTATTTTTCAACATTTTTTCTTTTACTAATTTGTTTAGCTTAAACACTAGGTCAAACCGCAATTTCTTCCTTCTGCTTTGCAGAAATTCTTCCGTCTTGCATCATGAATGTCAAAAGAAAAAGAAAGTAATAGCCAAACTGCATAGAGAGAATGTCAAAACATCAAAAACACAGCACAATTCCAATAAAAAGAGATCTATAACCAGGACTGTATTTTAACAAAAATATTGAGTGTATTTTTCAAAGAGTGTTTATAAGACACTACAATAAACATGGGTGTCTGGCAATATAGGCAACAACAAAAAGCACAGCATGAAATATTCAACACAGACCACACTTTTTAAAAAATTAGTAAGACCCCCTTCCATCCCCACCCCCCCTAATTTTTACCAGATGCTACACAGTTGTCCTTTTATACCCACAGAGCTGAGCATAACTCCTTGAAACAAGATGATATTCTGGCTCCATTAAAGTCAGTTGAAGTTCCACCATTGGCTTTAGAGGATTTGACCTTTTAAAGCAGTGGGATTTTTGCACTTCTACAGATGATAGTCAGGAGTCAGCAACATAAAACACGTTTTATGTTGCACGGTTTGACGTAGGCAACAGCCACAACACACTAGCTAATCTCATAATTAAATACTCACCTCCAGCCTTCTGAGATATTTCCTATACCTGAAAGAATATTTGATGAGAGGGTAACTCCTTCCTTCTCACACTGAAAAGAACAACTCATCCATATACTGATTTAAGAATTTAAATTTTATGTGTCACTGAGAAGCGGCTATTAGAAGACTCCCAGAGACCGCCCCCCTCTTGACCAGAACCTCCTCTACCTTATCCTTAAGAGAATAAAAAAGACACTGAATCAAAGCTATGCTTCACTGCAACACAATTCTGAAAGAGCAAAAAAGCTGTCCTGCTAGATAAAAGAAACTAAAAATCCAAGTGTTAGTCAGCCAATCCCTCCCTTGCTCGTCACGTACACTTCCTTTCCTACAAGCTTGTTCTCAGGCTAAGAATTCTCAGTGGGAGTTTTTTTGAGATACAATAACTGTATAAAACTCCCTTAGGATCTGCAGAAATATTACCTTCTTTCTCTGAAGTCTCCTCCAAGAGATAACAGTCCCTAGCTTAGGAAACTCCAGAAATTTCTCTCAGCTGAGCAGGCTCAGCTGTTCTCAAAGGAAGTGCATTCTCTCTTCCTTCTGGAAAGCTCCACCTGAACAAGGGCTACAGGGGCCAACAAGGAAAATAAGCAACCTTTCTCCCTGCCTCTGAGCCAAAATATACAGTAACATTCAGTAAAGAGTAAACAATTGAATAACAAAAATTATCAATCACATCATTCAAGAACATCAAAAGTCACAGCTTATATCACAGTTCACAGCTCAAAAGCATCAGAATAACTTAAATTTTTCTTCTTTGTTGTTTTAGGAACTTCAGGCTATTTTCTAGGTTGCCTTATGTATTACTTCAGCACAAGCTAATAAGATATTGAGTGAGAATTCATTAGCAGCTGGTCAAGTGTAAACAGTCCATCAATCACTTTTATTTCCTTACTGTCAGCAATTCTAATTTCAACTCTTGAAAAAATTTGTCTTTTAAGCTGTGAAATATATCACATAAAATAGTGACATTTGATAGTATGTTTTTAGATTCTCAAGCTTATTATGATAAAGTCAGTTCAACACATAATTAAGTCATTCTTCCTTTATAACACCAAACCAAATTATGGGGGGGGAAGGCAAAAAAAAAAAAAAAAGCTGCTTCAACTAGAGCAGATGAACAAACCACAGTCTATTTCAGAATAGATCCATCAGTTTGTACCTGAAGCTCCAGTAAAAATTCTGGAAGAATTGCAAAGCTCTCTCGTGCCTTATATTTACATGATTTCTGCCCAACAACAAGCAAATACTTATTCTGGGTTGTTCTTATATTCCAGTCAGTGAAACATCAACCAGTTACTATAAAAGGACCTTTCAGTTGACAGCAGGAGTCACATCTTCAACATACCCAACACAGTGCCCTGCTCCATTTTTCATGGCACTGTTTTTGCAGCCATGCTTTCATGAACAGCTTTTCTACAAGAAATCTACCGGACATTTGGCCGAAGTTCATTAAGAGGGTAGCACTGCAATTAGTCACACAAAATTGCATCATCGCCCTCACAAATTTTCTGCTCATTTAGCATACCAGATTTCAGAAAAAGGCACAGTGTGACAGGGTCCTGGGGTGGAACAGGACTGGCTTTTTCTTTCGTGTGATTGTAGCAGAAGCACACACAATCTCTAAAGCTATGTTTACTATAGCTTTCTGTTTATTAGAACAGAACGATTATAAAGTTGAACACAGTAACTATCTGAGAAAGACAGCTCAGAAGGCCAAGTGACTCAAAACATAACGAAAATGGTTACCTCCCCCTCGTCTGTACCCTGACACACTTGGTAGCTTACTCCTTTCTTGCTTCCTAGTCCAACATCTTCCAGCAGCTTCCAGGCTTGCAGCAATCATAGCAAGCCTCCTATAGAACCTTGGGAAAATTTCCTCCCTCCAAATTTCAGGTGAGGCTTGGCTGGAGGTCCACTCCCTATGGACGTGCAGGCCTGGGGCAGCCTCCTGCCTCCCAGCTGTACCCCCTGGCCCACTCCACGCTCCAGGCAGTTTCCTCGCTTGTGCACACCCCAAAGGCAGGAGCAGCCTCCAGGAGAGCTCCCTCAAATCCAAAGTGCAGCAACCAGAACAGGTAGGCCAATGCATCCTGTTTTTAAAATAGCATGGTATGAAATGCATACAGAATACACTGAGAGCATAAGCATTTAACAACACAATCACGTGTGGCCTCTCAAGCTGACTGTTTCCCTGCTAACAGGTTAGGCAAAGTTTCATCTGCCTGACAAAACGTTAGGTAAATCACTCCTCCAACCAGAGTCAAAAGAAAGCAGAGTGATATTCCCTCTTACATAAAAGCACTAACAGTGATATTGACATTTCTTAAATTATTAAATAATTATTAAAATGACTAATATTAAAAGTTAACAGTAAGTACAAAGAGTAATGTTAAATATTAAATATTATTTATTAGATTTTATATTACACTGGGAAATTATTGTGGATTTCTGCCATACAACCAAATTCTAGAAAGATTTGGGTTTTTTGCTGGTTGGTTGTTTTTTTACAGCGCATATCAATTTTCTTCAGAGAAAAATGTTAATATGAGAGAACAGATCACATATCACATTACACAAATGCAATTTGGTTGCTAAAGTTTTAATCTTGAACAGCAAAATTCCAATCTTCTATTTCTTTTACTTGAGTTCTAGTTCATGAACAGATTATAGGATGTAAAATTGTTAGGTAGATTCTAAAATACTAAATTTAGATAAATCTTTCTAATGTAGTTATAAATTTGGCAGGGTAAAAGAAAATCCTGCTGATATGATAAGCTGAATCACTGTTAAATGTACTACTTTCATGCAAACAGCTCATGGGGAAAGAGACTCTTAGTATGCATACAACTATTAATAGCTCCTTTAGTATATCCAGCCTTCCCCAGATACTGAAGGCAAAATTGTAGAAGGGACAGATTATTATCTGTAGATAACCCGGAGTCTAAAAGCCCTACCAAATTTCAGTCCAGTTTTGATCACTGCATATGAAAAGCATTCACCATTACAATTCTACACTAATCTGGGAAAAAAAAAATTGTAGTAAGAAAATGCCCAATGAAGACTGGCAATATTACTTTAATAAAAACGTAAGACAATAATCAGCGGGGCTAGAAGGAACCTCATGGTCACTTTTTCCATCCTGACCACTCTGAAACAGCATAGATGTTCCTAGAGCTGCCGATACAGATGCTTGTCTAACCAGTCTTTAATTGTGTCCATAAACGAATCTCTACGGCCTCCCAAGGCAACCTGTTCCAGTGTTTACTCATCTATATGGTTGATTTTTTTAACGTAACATTGCACAAATTTCACCTTTTGCCAATTACATTTGTCTTTCTTTTAACAGATACGGAGAATAACTTAACAACATACACCTTATGAAAACCGCTTCCATATTTGAAAACATCATCATGTTCCTCTTCTCCTCCATCTTTTCCTTTCTAAATTACACAAACTCAGTTAAGTCAACTTCTTCTTACTTCTTATATGTTCTAAAATCCTTGCTTCATTTCATTCCTCTTATCAGCCCACGCTATTCTTAAACTGTAATGCCCAAAAGTACATACTGAGCTGCGTCCTACTGATGGTTCATTTCACCTGTAATTCTCTACAGCTCCCAATGCCTTATGAACAGTACCACTGCTAAGCCAGAAATCCTGCATTTTTATTTATACAGCTGACTTCTTCCCAAGGGTAATCATTTGCACTTGTCATTTCAACTTGCAGATTTCAGACCATTTCTCCAAATTAAGAAAAAAAAAAGGGGGGGGGGGGGCAGACACGACACAGGACAGGAGGATGCTTTTACTGTCCTATAAAATACTTAGAACTCTCACCAGGGTAGCATCATTCAAACTCTTAAGTCAAACACAGTAAGTCCACTCTTCATTCCCTCAGCCACTTTATTAATGAAAACATGTAATACACATGGACCCGGGCCAGTCCTTGCAGCATCACACTTTATTAAACTATTCCAAGTTGACCTGCAATAGTATAAATAACAATTCACTAGGAACAATATTTTTCCATGAACTGTATTTTCCCTTAATACTGTTAACTATGCTTCTCAAGTTTGCTTATGAAAATGTCCTCTTCTCAGTGTGAAACACCATGTGCAAAGTTACATCATGTTTACTACTTCCCTTTTAACCACTAGCCAGCTATTCTGTTAACGAACTAGATGTATTTGACAAAACGTATTTTGAAAATTCATGCTCGTTGTTTATCACCACCTTCTTATCCTGAAGATTTTTAGGAAATGAACATTTCAGGATTTCCTGCAGCTTCTTCCTGGTTATCCAAGTTACAGGGACTGATCTGTACATTCCCTAGTTTTAAGATAAGTTTTGCTTTTCTATTACTTGCAAATACTCATTCCTCACTATTTTTTACAAGGCCAATGGTTCAGCAACTCCTTTCTTAAATATTCTTTAACCTTCTTCTGGCATGTATTTCACATTGTCTTATTAACTACATTAAGCACCTATTCCCAGCTAACTATTTACATGAAACCTGAAGCGGGTAGAAAAATCATAGTATTTTTGAGTTACTGTCCCCCATTTAGAAATGTCTTTACTTTCCATCTTAGTTCCTCTTATTAATAATGGGTTAGTAGAAACTTCTCTTCTTGCCTTATGCAACTTCTACTGGTTTTAACACACTCTGTGCCACAGCTTTTTTTGGCTGTGTCCACAATCAATGCTTGTCTTTTTATTTACACTGCATCTCTATTTTATTTTCCAGTCACTAAAACACTCCTGATGCAGGCAAGTTGGTCTTTTTCTATGCTTTCCACTTTTCCAGAAGTTTGCTCTTGTGCCTTAAAATAGCTTCTACCCTCTACCTTCTTTTGAATCCAGTCTTTACTGCAATCTTTTTTAATGAATGATTTTGGCTGTTTCACTTGTAATCTTTAGAATCACGTTTCTTATATTCTCATAGTATTTTTGACTAAATTACTTCCAGTGCTCAGATTTCCACCATCTTCTTCACTATTAAAATTCACTAGTTATTTCTTTCTTTTAACAGAGCAAAAAAGTCTTTGACGCTATACAAAAACTTGTTGGAGTGTGCCTTGCTGTATTATTGTTGCAATAGAATGTTTGTTTTTTAGACAAAGGAGCAAACATCCATTCTGACCTAGAAACCACATACCAAAATCTTCATCTAGCCAACAGCCAGGCCTTACAGAACTGAGGGGAAGGTACTACTTTCATAGACAGCGATAGTTTCCCAGTACTCCCACAGGAGCATTATAATGGTACAAGGTTGTCCTAAGCACGGAGCTAAATCTCACAGCAATCCCATGACACTGTTTTCAAACTCCTCCTCATTTACTTCCTCCTGTCACTGAAGATTCACTCTCACCACCAGCCAGAGGGAATACCAAGGACAGGATCATATTGCGGCTGTTTGCAAGCAATGCATGATCCCAGATTTATAGGTCGGCCTGTAGATGTGTATCATAGGTACATACAGACTATCTACTACAATAATAAACTAGAGAATATAAAAATTAAAACTTCCACCCTGAATTAGTGGTCAAAACAAAAAATCTAAAAACACTCCTTCTGGTTATTTTTTCAACCTCCCTACATTAATTAAGTTGTAATAACCACTTGGGTTTGTAGTAGTATTCCACTGGAGCTATATCTAAATAAATGCCAGGCAAATACTTTTAATATCTGACCTTTGCCAAACATTACTTTTGCTCCAGACGTGGAAAAGCCAAACTCTCTGGCAATGTCTATGAATATACAGAAGCCTGAATTACATCACCCAGTTCACCTCTGTCCTCACCAGTGCTAAGAGTAGGATCGCCTCCTCCCCATGTTGCAAATGAGACCCCTACTAATAAAATTTACCTTTCCTTTCCTTTTTTCTTTTTTTTTTTAATATATGTTCAAGGGAATGTCATCTGCCTCCTTCTTTAACCTCATCCTTGGAAACTGCCATCATGTAGCTCATACACAACCCACATGCCATTCAGTTACAGCGTGTTTCTGAAAAAAAAAACAGTCTCCCCAACATGGTTAATTACATTTTTATTTTTTGTCTCAACCAAAAGCCAATTATAATCTACAGATACATGCAGAACATATAGACCAGCATAAAACACATTTCATACTGAAGCAAATCAGTGAGGCACAAAAACAGGTATAAGGAGGCAGGAGGCCTCTGCTGTTTCTAAGAAGAGCTGTTAATCTAAAAAGAAATGTTGGTATATCCAAGAAAGTGAAACAGGCTCACGTTTCTTCATTAAAATAACCATTATTCTTCTATGGAAGTGAAAACCATAAAAAATTCAGGGAGGAAAAATTCTAAGCTTTCTAAGGAGGAATTAGCTGCAAGAACTAACAGGTGTTAGGAAGGAAGTTCTCTAATGAGAACCTCTCTGTGGGTGCAACCTGAGGCTTAAGACATGCATTAAGAATGAATCCGTAACACACGCCTTGCCAGGAAAGGATGACAAGTCAGACGGATAAGGGAGAAAGTGCGGGCCTCCTTCTGACTTCCCAGGGTGGACTGAGTTAACAGCTCACAGCCCACAAAAGGGACATTTCTGCTCAGCTAGCCCACTTCTGCACTCTCAGTTACTCATTCTTGTTTCCCTGGGGATGTAGATAGAGCTTGTGTGCCCTTGACTCAGCTCAGTAAAAGTGAAAGAAAATTAATCCAACAAGAACAAGTGAATAGTCAGTTTGGCAAACTGACCTGGCTGACAGACAGGGTAACCTAAGTTTCAGAGCTAGCACAAGGAAGGGGACAGACCTGAGTGGCTGACAGTACAAACGTGCAAAGTACACAATGGGACTACCTATTCCAGCTGATTTGAGCACTTCGATGAACGCAAGGGGAAACGGGAAACTCTGATGAGATAGGGAGGAAAAAACTGCTTCACAATGAGGATGATAAAACATTGGAATAGGCACCCAGAGAGTCGGTGGAATCTGCATCCTTAAAAATCTGACCTGACTGAACATGGCCCTGAGCAACCTGATCTAACTTTGTAGTGGGCCCTTCTTTGAGCAGGGAGTATCACCAGATGTCAGATGTCCCTGATAACCTAATAAAGTATACGATTGTATTTTAACTAATAGTTTCAATGAATAAGTTAATATTGATGAAAGCTACAGAGACAAAATTAAGTAGTCAGAGGGCTTGCTTCTTGCTTACAATACTATCAAATATTTTAAAAGGCATTTGCAATGCTACAGACTAACCAGAAAACAAACATAAGAATCGAAGCACATCATCAGAAATCAAGGATACAGCTGACTGGAAATTCTCCTGAGGAATCTTTCTTCTATTACATTTTGCCAGTTTATCAAAAGCAGAATATTCCATGGAAATAGAGCAAGCACAACAGATCTTCTGACAAAACACAGACATAGGCCCTGCCAGCTGTGCAAGATGGCCTTGGAACCAAAATCTGAAAGTTTCAGATCCACTGCTCCCAGTCTGTTCTGGGAAGAACTTGGAGGTACCAGTCCCTGAGTAGTCTTGCTCTACAAAAATTCTGTTCTTACAGCTCAGAGAGGCAGGTGTTCCAAGGATCACAATAACTAAGGAGCCAAACAGCCTAAGAACTTGGCAGCCTTACCTAGGGCTTATTCAGATTTTGCATGCTCACTCACATGCAACAGCACTCTGGTTTCCCATTGGGATCTAGAATAATACTTCATCTCTCATCTAAACAATCTGGTCAGTTGGTCCACAGCTGTTCAGGAGTGGACAGGTATAAAACTGATAATAATCTTGGCAACATCAGTCACCATCACCTAAGACATCCCAGTGTATTTCGTTTCGAACTCTTGCTTTAATGTGTGCACAGGTGAACACAGGAGGTGGCTGGCAGAATCCAGGAGATTATTAGGCCTCTTTTTTTCAAATTAGAAACAAAAAGTTTTCCAATAACTTGAAAGCCAATAAATAAAAACTCCGTTTCCTAGCCAATTGTAGCAAGGATCAAAAATGTCATTATGAACTTGCCTCCTTAAAAAATGGCTACAAGCATTTCATGATTCCTTTACATAGTCATTGCTTGGTTTCATTCAGTTCACACTTTCTACTGGAACTCTGCAAAGTTTTAATCTATTTCTCTTCCTTATTATTCCCAACAGTAGACTGGAAACATCATTACCAAAACAAAACCCTTCCTGCTTGTGTGTGTATGCTCTCTCACGTATACATTGTCCATTTCTGTATGTGTACAGTTAGTAGACACGTTAATAATACAGTGCTCTTTTGCTGTATTAAGAAAAAAAAAAAGCACTAATCAAGTTTCCAGAGAAGACATTTACTTTGGGCTCCAGTTTTGTTTTCCATTAACTGCTTCCAGGCTGTATGTAATTATCATATTTCTTATTTCCTCCTATTTATGTGGAATTCAAATTGATTATTATTCTTCATTTCTCCTGCAAAGAGCTGAATATATTCAGTAAGAGAATGGAGGGAGGGATTCCTTTACCAGTTATCTCCTTTTACAGACTGATGATTCCTCCTATACAATATTAAGGTTTTAAAAAAATTAGAAACATTGCTACTTGATAGAAAAGATAATCCTAAATTATTCCTGAGTACAGCCCCTAGTTAAGTAGCTGGCTTATCCTTTCTTTCCATCTTTGTGTAAATTTTCTTTAATTTTTGCTACTGATAATGAAACAATGGTTAAAAATAATTAGAATAACCTAAGATAGCAAGGATTTTCCAGTAAATAGAGTAATTGGAATAATTTACTTTATTTAATGTATTCAACTAAGCATTGCAGCTGTCTGATTTGAGACATTTATTTTCTTCACATACTCAGAAAGAAAATATGCCAATTGGCAACACAGGCTTAGAAAACAACCGCAAGAAGTGGTTCTTGAGAAAAGCTGACCGTGAAAGGGCTTTTTTATTTTTTAATTAGTACAATGGTGGGGGTTGGTTTGATTGTTTACTTTTCCAGCCTTCTGATCATACACATTGGTCACAATTGCAATGATGCAAAAGAATATTCTTCCTTTTTATTTTTAGTTAATTAAGAAAGAGTAACACATCAGACAGAGAAACAACAACTGGAAATGAATCCACTGAAATGAAAGTTAAAATTTTTAAAAGTGCCAATAAATGCTGTTTATGACCACAGACAAAGATCTGGTTTTGTTCTTTAAGCCATGTTTTGATTTTCTTTTCAGAAAGAAAATGGAAATGTGGAATTCGGGTTTAGATCCTCAGGTCCCCAGTCTCTTTTAAATCACTGTTTTAAGATCTGGCTGAACAGTAAAGACGAAGCATTAGAATTTTTTATGCAATAGTCTAATGATACAGTACTGATTTCATCAAAAGTGATCATAAGCTATTTCACATAAAACTCCACTGTCCATTCCTCATAAAAAAATATCAATAGAAGTTAGGCAAGAAATTAAGTTGAAAAGCCATCTGAGAACTATGCAGATATCTCAATTTTCTATCAAAGAGAAGTCACCTCTGGTTCTATGAGAACTGCAGCATCTCATAGGTTGCTGGGTTACAAATACCTTAAATCTGAGTAACTACAAGAAAAAGCATTTGTTTTTAGCCACACAGTAGACCTCAACACTCTAGCTGATGACATTCATAGGGACAGCCTTTAATCAACCACTTCCCAAATGATTTCTACAAGGAATTCAAGGTGTCATTCTAACCTTTGTTTTATATAGAGGATTAATTAGCACAGAATTTAGTAACTAATCTCCCTTTCAGCACCTCAAGATTGCCAGAGATTATTCAAATTAAAGAAAAACTTTCTTTTTACTACTTTATGTAATTTTTTGTCCTACCTTCATTACCAGATTATCTTTTTATCTTCCATTAGTAAATAATGCTTTATATTAAAAGAAGCTGGCAGGGAGATCCAGGAAGTTGCACAGACTTTGGAATTTATTCAAATGTTTAGAATCACAGACTCCACATATTGAAGTCAGCAGACTTCAGGTCTGGAATTATCTATGATCTCTCACGTCTGGAGATCATACAGTCCAACCCAATGCTCAAAGCATGGTCAACTACACCCATGTTCGCTTGGGTTTTGGATGGGAACTCCACAACCTCTCTGGAAAACCTGTTCCAGTTTCCAACCACCCTCACAGAAAAAAAAAGTTTCTTCTTGTTTAAATGCAATTTCCGGTATTTCAGTTTGTGCCCATTGCCTCTTGTCCTGTCACTAGGAACCCCTCAGACATGTCCAGCTTTGTGTTCTTTACTCCCTCCCATCAGATATTTGTACACACTGATAAGATCCCCCTGGAGCCTTCTCTTCTCCAGGCTGAACAAATCCCAGCTCTCTCAGCCTTTCTGTGTATGGTCACTGCTCCAAATCCTTAGCCAGTTTCACAGCCCTGCACTGGACTCTATCCAGTATAGCCATGTCTCCTTTGTACTGGAGAGCCCAGCACTGGACACAGCACTCCAGATGTGTTTCACCTGAGCTCAGTAAAGGTGAAGGATCACTCCCTTGACCTGCTGGCTATGCTCTTCCTAATGGAGCCCAGGAGGCTGTTGGCCTTTGCTGCAAGAGCACAATGTTGACTCATGGCCAACTTGGTGTAGGGCTTGGCCTTTCCCTATGTTGAATTTCATGAGCTTCCTTTTTTCATGAGCTTCCTTCCCTTTCCTCCTGCCTGTTGAGGTCCCTCTAATGGGCAGCACAACCATCTGGTGCATCAGCCATTCCTCCCAGTTCTCTATTATCTGCGAGCTTGCTGACAGTTCACTCTCCCATCATCCAGGGCATTAATGAGTTAAACAGTACTGGACCCACTATTGACCCCAGGGGTATACCACTAGCTACTGGCCTTCAGCTGGACTCTGTGCTGCTAATCCCAACCCTTTTAGCACAGCACTTCAGCCAGTTTTCAGCCCACCTCACTGTCAGCTTATCTAGTCCATACTTCATCAGTTTGTGTTATGGGAGACACTGTCAGAAGTGTGACTAAAGTCACATTAACATCCAGCATGCTATCACACTGAACACATGTTTAAAGATTGCACAGAGATATTTGGGGTAGTGTAGGTTACATACTTAGCAATTAAGAGTTTTTTAAGAGAAGAATTTAAGGCATTTTGGATTTGTTTAGAAAAAATAATTCTTTCATTAAAAAGTTGGATTTGGTCTTCATTTGTCTGCAATATCAATATTCTATTAAGAGTTCCCTAAACTATCAATTACTTATCTTTTTAATAAGAATTGTTGCATAAACAAGAAGTTAAATACCTTTTAATCTGAAACAGAATACAGTTTAGAAACATATTTGGACAACAAAAATCAGCTGTCCTATACAGAGGATAAAAAACAACATAAATGCATTCTGAAACACCAGACTTCAGTAGTGTTCCTAGAAACAGCATATTAACATTTAGAAAAATCATCAGTTTTTAACATCCTCCAGAAAACAGGAAATTGGTCAAGAAAAACCTCACGTAATGACAACCATTTTCCATAAACTGTAAAAAAACAAAAAAATCTTGTCAATTAAACAGGTAGGTAAATGTTGAGTTAACAAATACTTTAATATTTATTTGTAATGCTTGTTTATTACCATAATATCAAGGATTTATTTCATCTTGGAGAGAGAAAATGCTACTTTATTGAAGGTTCCCTGAATAAAAATTAGTCTTCAGCAACCCAATGTATTTCCAGTCCTGTCAGGTATACCAAGTACAAATTACTGACTATTGTACTGAATCATCTTCTACAGAGCCATGAGTCGCTCATCATGCTACATTACTTCAATGCAAGCCTTAAGTTAAGATCCGATTAATCTTGAAATAGCTTGGCTCAGAACCATTAAATGAAAAACAGGGCTTAAGAATAGAAAATCTTTCATTATCTTTCTCTAGCTCACGTGCATAGATCCCAGTTTATTGCAAATTCTGTAAGACCATCTATAATCAGGTAAAACTGCAGCTTATTTTTCAACCGTAAATCTATTTGGGGAATTCACTAGACTACTTTTGTCTTTTAAGCACACTAAATATCTTCTTCCTGAACAGTTCATATCTAATTTCCCTATCAAACTAAATGTTTGACAAAAGTTAACATTTAGAAAAATAATTTTCAATTATACATACTGCAGAAAACCCACTGTAGGAGTGTTCAAAGTCAACTGAACTAAGTACTCGGCCAATGTCAACAGCAGAATTATGAAAACTACATGTTTTCCTGCATAAATGCCAGCATAATATGCCATATGGGCATACCAATTTTACCGGAATAAATCTCTTTTCTGAAAACATAATACTCAATAAAGTCATTAAAAAAACCCTGAATACGAAAAATCTGAGTGACACTTTCCACCCACACATCACACACTGAAATTTTTATAGTTTACATTTTGCTATACCTGACTTCCAAACTTCTCTGGAACAGTAGTTTTTTCAAATGTTTGAATATAAAGAGGACAGTATTTAAGAACATTTGAATCCATTCTTTTTACAAAAAGATGTGAATACAAGCTCTGTTTGTTCATGTTCCTATATAGAAATACAGAAAAAAGGATTTCAGGAAGTCAGTTAGTTCAATCACTTGCATGAATAACCACCAGCTATTCTGTTCTTGAAGACTTTAACAAGGAATTTCTTCAAACTCCCTGGTTAATCTAGTCTGCCAAGTTTGGGCTCAGTTCTTCAACCAGAGAGCAATTACACAGAACTTTTCAAGATGCGTATTAGTGAAAGAAAGTGAAAGTAACCAAGAAGGACAAGTCAAACAGTCCCCTATTCTTAGCTCCCTAGGCGTCACTGGCAACAATTTGGAGCATCCAATACTCAAGTATATTATTGAACAAATAACATATTTAACATAACTCTAAACAGTTGCTGTAATCTTCAGCTGTGTCATATGTGATTGTTTGGAATAATTTTCATTATGTGGATAAAGTTAGAGACACATCAAGCTAAACAGATAAAGGTACAAAGCTCTATATGAAAATGCATTTCTTCAGTCATAGCTCTTAGATTCTTTAATTAATGAGCTCAATTATCAATTTCACAGATTCACAATATCATGCAGCCACACAGACAGTTTCACTGGAAGCTACAATCAAACCACGTTTTGGAGCTCTGTAAAAAGATGTACATGCCTTAGCAGAACTGGTAATGTCCTTCCACCAGTTTCACCATCAACAACAACAACAACAACGGACAAACAATGTGAAAATGGTAAAATACACATATTTAGACATGTATCAATATATGATCTGTGGACAGACTGGTTGTAATACTTTTGATATCTGACAAGAAGATCTCTTATGACAAAATTTTAACACACATCACCATAGCAGTTTTCTATAGAAGAGCAAACAGTAGCTGGCAGGTACTGAGATGAGAAGGTTTAAGTTTTTCAGTCATAAAAAATGTATTCATGAAGGAAATTATACATTCCAAATAAATTTTCATCATACTATTAAAAAAATATTCATATTAGACTGCTGTCTATAGCCCCACTCCAAAACATAAATGCAAATTAGCCCCAAATTAATGAAACTTAAAAAGTGGCAAACACTATGTTTTCTGAAATAGCCTGTGTTCTCTGAAGCCCGTCTGACAGAACAGGTTAGGTGAACCCGTACGTGAATGGAGAACATAAGCTTTACCATAAAGAGCTGTAGCAGATATGAAAAGTGTCTGGAACTTTTTCACAAGTCCGGTTATTTGATTCATGCAATGTGAATTTTCTCTGGTAAGAGATAACATTTTGTGCCCTAATTTCTTATTTATGGAGTACCAGTCTTTTCATATATATATATTATTAACCATCAGTAATCCACTTTTCTGCAGCTATAGCACACGGATAATTAAGGGAAAATAGCCCCAAGAGATACAAATATCTAACAAAGATGACCAGTCAATTCTTTAAATTAAAAATATGAAACATTCCCTTTTTAAGCAGAACAAAATGTCTTCTTGGATCTGAAAGAACTCTTTTGGAAGAATTTTTGCAATTTCCAGAGCTACCAAAAATGTTCCCCCTGAGCACTGAAATGAAAAATCCACTGCTCAGAGCAAGATTAAGTAGCTTAAATGCAAGATACACTGCACCGCTGTGATGATAAACCAAAGTGTCTTGTCTTCCCTCTACCCAGGGAAGCATTACAAGTCTTCATCAGGAAACCACAAAGTACAAGTAACATGAACTTTGAGGTATCTGTATGCTTGAGGTATCTATAAGTCCTTCCACTCTAAAAGAGTAAGAATGGCAATAAAATACTACACAAAATGTTATCAATCACAGGCAGTCTCTACATAGAGACAATGCATCAGACCTTAAGCTGTTGTTGAAGAGTACTCAATACAGGGGTAAAGCACGGCATTAGCACTCCACAGCACTCAAATTTATGCGTTGAGACAAAGGGTAAGGCCCAGAACCATGCCATCAATAAATAAAGACTCCTGGTTTTCCATCCATTTTCTGGTTTTGAATTTCCAGCGCTCAGGTTCCAGTAAGTGAACAATTACAATTTGAAATCTATAGACAGACACAACTGCACAAGTCCCAAGTATCCACTGTATCATCTTTCCCACAGTTGGACCTTCCCCATGGCTACAGAGGGCTACTGCATACTTTTTCCTTACAGGGGTCAGCACAGTCCAGCTCACTCCCTGTCTCAGGTGTGACCCTACTTTCAGGGATCCTAGCTCCTAGTCTCATCCTCACAGCATTTCAGTTTATGTGCTCAGATTCAAATATGCCTCAAATCCAAATGTGTCTCATATCCAGAAGCTGTGGACACAAACCTGTGGTGAACCAACAGAGAACCAGCAACAGAGAACAGCTTCAGAGAACCTTCAGGGAACCCAAAGAGATAAAGCTCCAGCAGCTGCATTTCCAGTGAGATTCAGGTATGTCCTACATGCAATACAGATGCTTCACTATCTGCCACCAATGACTTCATCTCCCTTGCAGCATCGTTCCTGGAGTGGTCCGATGCTGTCTGCCACAAAGCAGATGACATTTATAGTCAGCCTCAGCTTGGCCTGCCCTTAGGCTACATGGATGGTCAGGGCTTGATTATCAGTACCCTAGATACGTAATATAAATATGTACAATGTGGCCAACTTCAGTCCACTTCCTGATCTGGCCTCAAGGTAAAATGTATCATTAGTCTCCTCCCATTTTCTTAAATGTCTCATTAAGAGACTGAAACCACTGCTGGTGTGAGAAGGGATGGCTTGGCTCTGCTCCATGCCACACTCAGTATAGCAGTGCCATACACATAGTGTAGCTGTGGTACAGCAAGCAGCAGCAGCCACCACCACCTGTGGCACAAGAAGCACAGGGACGTCCAGAACTGCAGACTAAATTACTGAGTTCTAGTTTGCACAGTCACACATTTCTGTGAATTGTGTGTGAAATATTCTATGAAATATTTTTAACACAAGAAATTATTCTGTGGCACTGATGCATTTTTCATATCTGTATGAAGTTGGCTGATGTATTTAAAAAGAACAAAAGAATATTGTTTTTATAAATATATTTTCAGATCTCAATGTTTCAATTTTGCTTTGAAACTATTTTTAAAGATAGAAGTCTTGAAAACATGCAAAAACTTTGACAATGAAAATGCAAACTATTTTACTGACATTATTTGACCCAAAAACTTAGGTAATTTTAACATAAAAACCCAGTTAAGAAACAGAAGGTTTTGAAATACGCAACAAGAAAGAATAAAATCACAAGCTATCAGAAAAGGCATAAAGTATACTGGCCCAGCATGCGTAACAGTGTGTGTGTATATATACATACACATCCAACCAATATCCAGAATAAGCTGAGAAACTAATAAAGATCAAATATCATTAAACAACATTCCAAAAGTAAGGAAACTTTAATTCAAGAAAGCAGCTATCATACCATCAGTGTATCTGACCTTTCTTTACCAACCTTTTTTCAGCCTTGTCTGAGCGATCTAGCCAGTGATCTTTATGCAAACCCACAGGTGGGTGCAGAATAATTATTCAGACATACCCTCCCTGTTTAATGAAGGCAGAGAAAGCAGTGCCTGCAATCATCCTAACTGCTGCTCACAACAGCCACTTTAACCCACACTCAATCACAACTCTATTATCCCTTTTGATCGCCCAGATAAGTGCATATGCCTATTGTGACTGGGAGTAAAAGCAGATAGAGAACTCGAGAAACATGGAGTTAATATTGCTGCTCTGCAATGTATTCAATAACTTTTCATTTTAAAGGATGAGCAGAGACAAGACAAGAGCTTCCCATTAGGAAAATGCAAGTGCTTAATACTAGAACAAAATGATTGCTCCTATGGATACATTATTATCCACACACCATAGTATGATTCTTCCATTGATAAGCTATCCAAATTCACAGTAGTAATTCCTGTTATTTCATGTCCTGAAATGCAAATATATGCCTTAACGATATATGTCTATGAGTAAAAATCAGAGAGGATAGTACAGGACAATAATACACAAATAATTTGAAATACCAGAAGAAAAATTGCTGCCTTTCAGAAGAATTATAAATATATTTGCAATTTACTATATGTCTGAATTACTTTGTGAACAGAAAAACTTAAAGCTTCTTGAAGACAGAGTGGGTCTTTTTTAGTGTAGAGAACATTTTGCTTAACTTTCCATTGCATCACCTAACTGTGATACAGCCTCTGTGAAAAACAGCCATTTATGTAAAAGGCAGTATCTGCTGAAAAGATGTTTCTCCCAGCTTGCAGTAAAAACTCTAAATTTTATCACTGACAGCAACAGGCCCTTGATTTCACTTGATATCCTTAAGGCTTATTAGAGACTTGGAATAATTGAGGGGAAAAAAAAAAGAAAACAACACAAATTTAGGAACCAAAAAAGCTGTATTTCTTACAGTGTTTCAAATAGTTAGGGCAATCATAAGCTCCTGTACGTTTGTTTAGGCACTGAGGGCTAGTTTCAAAAAAACAGACAATGCAGAACGTACACAGAAATTAGTCACTCAAGTCCTTGGCAATGGTCCTGTTAAAGCCAAACACTTACGAGGCGGGCCACATGCACCATCAGTACCAGACCCAGGGGCTTTAGAAATACATGGGATGTTACCAGTGTCAGTGCAGCTCATACAGCTTCCTGGCAAACCAGCTGCTAGAGAAGGATTTGCAAAGGTGGCACTTACCATGTGTGGTGTCTCTGAAGCAATGCAGCTCCCACTAGCAACACTCAGATAGAAAGAAGCCTTAAGAAAAGTAATCAAACCAATATACTAGCAAGAAATGACAGACACATACCCAGAAAAAAAATCTTCCAAGCAGTTGACTACTACAACTCATGAGAGTGATTGAAAAGAACTGAAATGACAGTCGGTAGGCTATGTTTTGTGAACCATACATCATCAGGATGAAGACAGGAGCAAAAGCATGCCCTTTGTGGATGGTGGGCAGGGAAAACTTTCCACTCTCATGTACAACCCGTGGTACAGAGCCTCTGTGCCTCACCCTGGGCATAGCACACAAATACACCATGAGAACATACACATAGACTCACAGGAAGTATTACATAGCCAGTGTGATTGCTTGTGGAGTACAACAGCGTGCCTAAGCAGAGGAAGGGAATCACAACCTAGTTCTTAAATTGTACTATGTTAACAAATGGCTGGCATAATTTTTATAACTCATTCGATTCACAGTCCTAGCTTACTGAAATTATTAATAGAAGTGCCCAGAAGACAGTTATAAATCAGCACGGCCTCCTGGATCTATCGTCTATTCTTCAGTGAGTCAGAGTTGTGAAATAGACTAACTGACACCTGATAATCTTCTCATTGAAAAACTTATTTAATCCAGTCTCAGTTATAGCCATGAACTATTCTTGGTGAGAGTTTTTCCATTGAGATCAATATTAATTGTATAAGCCGAGCACTAAAAGAAACTAAAAAATTTAAATTCATTCCTATCATTTAACCCTAGTGTAACACCTCATACCTTTAAATCTCTTGTATTTCTTCCTTTCTGCTTCCCTCCTCGTCTTTGCCACCTTGTGCAGACACTCTGTTCTGCAGCAAATTATATGACACTTGCCCTTTTTGCCATATTTAAATAGCTGCTTCCTGACTTTCTCAAGTCAGTGGAGTGGGTTACATATTCTTCTTTTCCCCTTAGTCTGCATTATGTAACCCTAAAACCATGATTATTCCTGAAATAGAAAACATAATCACAATTTTGTTTCAAGAGTCCAAGAATTTACGACCATTTGACTTACAATCATGCAGTTTTACTCCTGCAAGACATAGAATTCCCCTAAAGCTTTCTTGCGACAAGTGATCTTTTGGACTTACATGGGTTGCTATACACCACATCTGCATCCTCCCACGTGCTCTGACTACTACAGGTTGATGCCTTCCCTTATTAAACTTTCAGCCATTTAACAACAAACCTGATCCACCCTAGAACAGATATTGCAACAGAATTCTACGACAAGAAGGTATCAAAGACTAACATTCCAAGCTAACCAGAGCTAAAGAAATCTCATGTAGCTAATCCATGTGTAAAGTACCACCAGAGAGGTTCAAGAATTACATTGCATTCAACAGAAATTGCAGCTAAATTTTGAGTAAAAATATGAAAGCCTCTTTGTCTGGTATAGGGACTGAAAGAGCAACTTGAATTCACAGAAAATGAAATAAATCAGCTGTAAATCCCACCTGCCCCTCCCATAAATAAAAAGAAAATATCAGGTACAATACCTGCGAAATGAAAAAACATCTGACATGCATAGATTATCTTAGTCCCTACACTTAACTATCCTAATGACAAAAGGATAAGACTAAGAAAACAGTCTCATTAGAACAGCTTTGGACTGGGTTAACTAGTATGACTTACAGAATAGAAAGGAATTTCAGCTTCCAAAAAAAGAAACAAATAGCTGTATCATACAATTATCCTCTCAATGTGCTTGATGAATCATCTTGAAGTATCTTTACATAAGAACAGTATGCCTACAGAAAATGTTTCCAGAGGAAAAGCATGATATTAACACTGTGTACCCATATTAATAGTGTCCGAGCCTCCACTGTTTTATCATTTCACTGCCAGACGTAAGAAGTGCCAAATCCATTCTTTAAATCTAATAGTTATTTTTAAAACACAAACAAACTATATTCCTTTTCAAAAATTCACAGATTAATTGGCCTATAAGCATGCCAGACAATCAGATTTCTAGATTTACCAAACAGTCCTAGCTTTCTAATTTAGCAATTAAGTAATTTCTACACTTGTAACTTGGTGCTTTTACATAGATCAAATGTAGTGGTGTAAAGACTCTAAAAGGATACTAACAGATTACTTATATTTTAACAAATTATCATTTAAATTGTTGCATTCTACAGGAACAGAGATTACATTTTAAAACTCTGGTCTAGGAAGTGAAATTACGAAGAAACTCTTGTTGCTAGCATATGAAGGATTATATCTGTTCTGTGCTAGTGACAGTTCACGATAAGCATAAAATAACCTAAACATGTGTACGTTGTATCTGCAATATAGCATTTTCTACAAACTGTATGATATAATATGATTCTTACTATTTCTGGAGATCCATATTTAGCTTTTGCATAGATTTGTGTAGAAAAATGTTCCTTTCAACCTTTTAAAGAGCATGTTGAGAAATACAGGTTAAACTCTAGTTTACACTAATTATAGGTTAAATTCTAATATACACTAAAATAGGCTTTGAGACAGACATTAAAAAAAAGAAAAAAAGTCTGGTTACCTACATTGTTTATGTATTCAGAAAGTAGGTCTTGGAGAGCTTGGCGGATAGCATTACATTCAGCAATAATGCGTTCTCGATGAAGATCGCGCGTGCAGGAAGAATCAGCTAGCAAAGCCGCTCCACTGATAATAGCTTCTAGGCGTTTCTCTAGTGATGGCCTTATTTTCTTTTCATTCACTACAAGAGGATCCAGGATAATTAAATTCTGGAAAACATTAGCAGTACAGGTAAGAAAAGTCAGGCCAATTAAGTTGCTGTTTTATTTTTTACTTGCATGAACCAGAGGGATGTTATGCTTCCTAGACTTGCAACTAGTCCTTTCCCCTTGAAGTAGCCAAAATAACCTTTTGACCATGCCAGATTCTGTTTTCCCTACTGGGGCTATGCATACAGGTTATTTGCAGACAAAGCCACGTTCTCTCTGTCATTCAGATCTCACTAGTTCTAAGCCAACATCCATGTTATCAAATCCTACTGGCCTGGACCCAGTACTAAGACAGCAACAGAGCTTTCCAGCTGGAGCTAGTTCACACCTAAGCAGTTCACAGAACAAGCAGAACAAGGTCACATCTACCTCCAGGCCATGTTGACATCTTCTGACTACAACTGCCTTGTCTCCGAGTCCTTCCTCTGTTTCCTACTTTTGCTGTGTGAGATTCAAGATTTTCATCCTTGGCTTCAGTCTGTCCTACACCTCTATCTGGCATTTCTTCTTCTACAAGGCATTTCACTTCTCCTAGAACAGAAACACTATTTGTCTACCTTTATAAATATGCGTGCATTCTTATCACTGCCGTATCTATTTGGTCTATCAATCTTCACAACATCCTACTCTACAATGAAAAACTATCAACCCCATTTTATAAGCAAAGAACTGAGGCCCAGACTGCCAGATTCATGGCTATACAGAAGGTATGTCTTAAAACAAGCAACTGCGTGCCACCTTTCCATGTTCTCAGCCAGCATTGTTTGTCCTCTTCAAGTTTTGTCACTGCCATTGTAAAAAAAGTATTTCTTCTTTCAAACTCTTTCCTGTGTCTGTCTACACTTCTTGAGGGTCATCTGTCTTCCTTATCCTCCCATACAGTGGGCCTGTCTTGTATACTTACCTTGTAAACTCTTAAAAAGAAGATACATATCTTATACTAAGCTTGTAATGTCCATGTACAATTATGACACCGTATATGAGTTTACTACTCAGTAATATTGCATGTTTTATCTAAGTATCTCAGACCAGAGTCTCAGCTTTGTTTGAAAGAGGGGTTCAATACCTCCAAAATTTAGGCTTTTAGAGTTCAGGAGGACCTTGGGATTTAACACAAAAACAGCAGTGCTAGCTCACAGCTGAAAATATTAGATTACATGAACAGTCTAGTTCTGCTGATTTTTCGTCTAATGCAGTCCCACACTGTGGCAGAAAGTCACTGCTCCTACCTTTAACAGGCTGAATATGGGAAAAGATCAAAATAGTAGCTTTTGTTCAAAAATTGTTTTTTCAAAGGACGAAGATATAAGTGTCCTCTTGCTTTTCACTAGCTAGGGTAAACAAAAGCAGACAACTGTTTTGGCATGATAAAATTAATTTAATTTGTGTGTCAAGCAAATATTCTAAAGGGAAAGAAAAGGAGAGGTGATATTTTCATGAAATGTGAAAGTAAGTATATTTCAGCTTCAGCATTTAAAAAAATTCAAACTAGCAGCTTTTAATCTAACTGAACATCTAAAACAGTGTCATTATGGTCCAGATCGCCAAGTCTATATTCCACATAAATCCATTCACCTGTTACATCCATATGTGGTTCCAAGCTTTCAGAAGAAATATTAAACAAGAAAACTATGCCAAATACCCTTAAGTGGAATTTAGGTCAGGTAGATCGGAACTTATCTGTGCTTATCCAGTATGTGCCAGACTTCATTTAAGCTCAAGAATTTTAATTATTTTTTCAATTTAGGTTTAATATCACAATTTCAGGTACTGTCTAGCTTAGGCAATTCTAAAAGTAGTTAAAGTGTTCTATTGGAACATCATAAGATAAAAGCTTAAACAGCTTGGGAAGGGGACTTGAGTCACCTTGAAATTTTCTTGTTGGTTATTAACATTCTCTTACACGTTAGGTATGATTTAGGGAAAGGAAGACTTTGTTACATGTTCAATCCCCCCATCTTTTCTGAAATATACAAGAATTGTTTTGAGACAGCTGGGAGATTCTCCAGCAAAACTAGAGAAAAATCAGACTTCATAATCTGAGTATTTCCAAAGGAAACCAGTGCAGGTTCTTTCTGCATTACTGTGTTGTACAAATGGAAGCTTGTATTTCCCAACTTGCAGGACCAGTGTAGGTTTCTAAACATTCCACCTCCACTACTGTTGCATTGCCGTGAAGTCTTCCATCTCATTTAAAAGCATTCTAGTTATTTACGTACTCTCAGCACTTCAGCCCCATACACACTACCTATTAACATACATAAAATCAGTGGACAATGAACCTTCTTAAACAACCTCTGTAAGTCCTTCTGGGGCCTAAAGTTCTAGGATTATGTTATGCTTTGTACCAGAGACTGGGACTACATGAACTGTAGTCCTCAGATTTCCACAGACAATGACTACAAAGAAAAGGTACTAGTGAATTTCTGTCTGTCTCCACATTTTCTGTGCTGAATTTTGGGATTTTCATACCACTGCAGAGTATCACAAAAAATCAGGCCACTGCTACTGCTAGTGCAATTTTCTGTTGTCTATTCTGAGAGACTATAAAAAGTCTAAAACTGTTTATGGACTTGTTTCAGCAAGTGACAGGATAGACCATTAAAATAGTTTATGAGTCTATGTCAGGTGTTTATGTGCATCCAGCAGATGCAACCTTAGATTAAGTTAAAGTATTAACTATGTATTTCCAAGTTCCTGGATTTTCTCAAACCAATGTTCACCTATCCAGATACACATAATATACTGAAAAGGAGTTTATGTGCAAGCAGGAGGGAAAAGGCTTAAGTATTCTGAAGACGAAAACCACAGCTATTTGTATATCCCTAAAAGCAACATATTAACCCTATTTGTATCTCTTATTTCCTAATTGAAAGATGTAAAAAATATGTTGATCATAGAAACATTAATCTCACATGCAGCTTAGGAACCAAAGCCAAACTGGGATGGAATCATAATTTGCCCACTAGCAAAGATAGAGCAAAGGAAACAGGCAGTCCACTGCTTTCGTCCTCTTTTGCAGAAGTAGAGAAGTTGGAGCCCGTTAAGAACTGCTGAGTAGTTACAAAAAACCTGACTTCTGCCCTCTCTGAGAGAGAAGAAAAGTTGGAATTTTGCAGGGCCTGGCAGACCCTGCTATGAAGGCTAAAACCCACAAAAAAAGAAAGAGGCCTTGGACAGAATGAAGATGGCTTGCTCTTCTACTGTGAAATACCTCCATATACCCTGACCTCTTGCTGGCAGCAGATGGAGCCAGACTGGCTCTCCCAGGCAAAAGCACAGGAATTGCAGGTAGCTCCTTAATTGCCAATGCCTAGAGCCGGGCATGATAGAAGCAGTAATCCAGCTCTTAATGTTTTCATCAGAAGCCTTCCTATTGCTCTTGTGGCCTTTTCTATTTCCTTCCTACCTCCACAGAAGGAAGGAAATGTACCTGAAGACACTTTTCTTGTGAAGGCAGTAAGATACCACTTGTTCACAAGGATAACTTAGAGACACATTAAGAGTGTTAGCATAGGGCAACCATTTTTTCCTCATTTCTTCTCTTTGCTGAGCTTCCTTACAATAATGAGATTATGACTGAATGCAAAGGAAAACTGCACCAAATTTACCTGGAGGCAAGCTAAGTTACTACATGTCTCAAACACAATATGCATTGCAGGAAATTAGGGAAATGCAGTACTGGAAATTATAAATAAGTGGTAAGAAGTGCCATCAAGGACTCTGAAATGCAGGGGAAATTAACCCCTTTCAGCTGCCACCTCTCTAAGTATAGAGAATGTATAACTTCAAAAGCAGAATCAAACAGTTCTCAGCAGTAGGAACTGTGTTTTCCTGCATAACAAGTGTTTAATGATTGCATTATCTAGGTCTTCATTACTTTGGCTATATTCAAAGACACAGCAAAATTTAAAAAGAAAAAGCTTTCACTTTAATAACTAGCATATTAATACAGATTTAGAAAACTGCATAAAACTAGTCATCAATGTTTAAATATTCACCTTTAAAATATATATATATAATTAACTTACACCCAAGATATTATTTCAAACTAATCTTATACATGAAAGACTCATCCACAATGATCTAAGAATGACAAGGGAAGGCATTCTAAGACAGCCAGTATCCAGAGGTCAGGACATTCATTTCTGACATGGAAGACAGGTTTATTTGTGTTAGAGATTTGAAACTCTGTCTCCCTCATCCACATTACGGTCCTTAATACCGAAGTGTTCTGTGGTACCTCACCTCTTCTACAGTTGTACCACCTGGTCACTATTCACTGGAGCAGCAACTTCACTGTTGCACTCCTATATCTCAAGTAAGCACCCTTGACACTAGGCTATACATACAATGGCCATCATAATGTAAAACACATCTGCCAAGTAGAATATTTAAGTGTCACTACAGAAAGCAACAGCTTCATTGATTGTGGAAGACTAAGACACACCTGAAGGCTACAGCCAATTAGCCATTTAGCTAGCAAAATGACTGCCTTCAAATCTCAGATGAAACAGGAGTAGCAATGTCTTCCTTTAGGAGACAGTTTGTAGAAAGTTCATGCAAAGATGGACAAATAGCACTGGCAAAAGAGCTACTACAGTTCAGCTCTAAATAAAAAAAAATCTAGGCAATAATAACCAGGAAAATATGACTTAAGATTCTGCTGACAGATTAAATTCTTCAAGCAATTTCATCAAATATTTATGATCAGTACATCTGCGCAGAAAAGACAATCCTATTTCCAACCAATCAGAAGACACCAGATATGCAACAAGCCGTTTTGCGGTTTTGCTTTAACAGGGCTAAAGAGTGGTTAGGTACCTGAGTTATTAAACATAAGCAAGCATTTAAAACAGAATTATTAGATCACTATTTTCTCCCTCATCGGTCTTCTGATCCGTGAAAAAGAGGGATCATGGGTATCCAGAAACATGGTTATATTTCCTGACATTTTGGACTGATTTACGGTATTTTGACATCTCATATGTAATTGCTCTGCTAGATAGCCATGGTCATTAAAGGACCATGTATCAGATGAATATGCCGACAGAGAGTCAGGCATGCAAGACCTGTATCATTTTGTGAGAAAACTCTTTACATTCAGAAGATGCAAGACCAGTGAAAGGCATTAGATAACCTGCACCCACACACTCTGTTAACACAGACCTTAATATGCAATTAAATTTGTAACATTACAATTTTGTGTTTATTTATGAATGACATGGTAGTTATATGAAGCCTTTAAGAGGAATTCTGGACAATCCACTGATTTAAGAGTTAGCTGCTCTAATTTTACTGGTGGTTTCCTCACCTATAAATCTGTAATAACTTTCACACTGCCAGCACTGGCAAAGGAAGAATGACATTGCAAAACACGTAGATACTAGATTGTTGGGTAAGCTCCGTGATACATTTCCACACTATAAACATTTAAGAAGATTTGTTCCCAACAGACTATTTACTACATCAATCTATTTCATGGCACTGTATTTGCAACAGGAAGATAGAGCAAAGGTTATTTCAGGTCCTTACCCAATAGAACTTTCTGTAAAGAAAGAAAAGTGCAACCATCTAATTCATAAAATCATTTTAAGTTAAATGCTCTATAAATTGTGCTTTATCTAACTCACACAGCTTCAATTTCCATTTGTGTTACCTAGGTAAAACTACATTTAAAACTCCATAAACAAATGGCTTTTTACAACAGTCAGACTTCTATGTTCTTATATGTCCAAATAAAAACAAATTCAATCAAAAAGAGAATTTTTTCTTAAATTTTAAAACAATAATACATTTAATTACATTTTTTAAAATTACATTTAAAAAACACCCAATTCTTAAATTTTAAAACTATAATACATTTAATTACATTTTTTTTTAAATTCATTAAAATGGTACTGCTCACATACAGTCAAAATGAATTCATCGACAGTGAGAAGATGCAATCCTTTTGCCACATTTTGTTTAAAAAATTTGTAAGTAAAACAGGTAAATAATAGCTCTCATTTAAAGTATATCAATTGTCATTCAGAGTTTCATTGTAACAAATCATGTATTACTCTTAAATGTTTCTTTTTTCTTCCATTTATTAAGAAAATAGATTAGAAACTATAATTTTAAAACCCAGTGTGAGAAGCAAGGAAGGATGACATGTAATGTGCAATTGTAGCCTATTCCTTTGGGGGGAAAAAACCTGTCAGATTCAACTTTGAGCATGACTAAGAGGTCTGTTTTGATCAGTAAACTGCCACTACAAGATTTGTGTTGTATATGGATTTCAATGTATTTCTCTAACCTTTCATTGAAAATTTTAGACAAAATCTATTACCATCAGTCATAATATCAATTCTCCTGAAAACTTATCAACAATAATGCAGTTCCGAGGCTGAGATCTGATAAGTCCAAGAATTTACAACCAAAAAGACCTGTATTTGCAAATGTGTTTAGAAACTTTCATTTTGTTGATCTGGGCCTGTATCAGTTACACCAGATGAGGAGCATGATCTGTAATCTCATCTACAGGAGGTCTTTTACCATTTTTGGCAGGACAATGGAAAATAACACTGGTAAGAGCCAGAGCAGCCATGAAAAAAAGGGAAAGCCCCATACAAAAGCTTAGGATCAGGTCAGGAGTAGAGAAAAAAACGGACTTTCTCCAAGTATTTGGTTAAATAATGGAAGTAGAAATGCACAATTTGTGAAAAAATATTGATTAAGTCACTTTATTTAATTGATAAGCAGAACACATAATTAGGTTTCTAAAGCCTTCAGTAATGATCCCAATGACAAGTTTTGGAGTAAAGGACTTCAACTGGCATTGTACTAGTTCAAATGCAGTCAAGGTAGCAGTGATCACCATCATCTGATATTCAGTTATTTGGAAACTAAACTCATGGGTTCTGCCCACTTATTCAAGTGTCTGTCTCCACCATTAGTGACATACTTGGAACTAATTCTTGCCTGCTGTTCGAAGAAAGTCTATTGAACATACATGAAGACTTAATTCCAAAGTCTTTTGAAGGAAGTGATCCCTCTCAACAAAATAATTTAGAGTGACACCATTTAGACTAGGACTGAGCAGAGCATCAGTTTCTAATGCCTTTAGGTCTGTCACTTATGATAGCAATAGTTAATTTAAAAAAAAAAAATTAAATAAACCATTTTTCAAAAAATGTTGCAGTCTCACAGGTTTATGGGTTTACATACCTCAAGCTCATCAAGTGCACTTCCAAGAGTAGCTGTGTGAGATGTAGGTTGTCCCATTTTATTTCCAACTCCTTGGGAAGCATTAGAAATTACATCAAGAGCATTCTGTATTTCATTGCAAATTGAATCCTTGCTGTCTGTAAGGGATGCAACATCTGAATGTTCCAAACAAGCTGAACATATTGAATGTAGGAAAGAGGAATTTTCCTTCAGGGATGCACGTGCTGCAGCAATTTCATCTCGCTGATTGCTAGATTTCAAATCCTGTCAGCAAAAGAACATGCTGTTTATTTCCAAAAGCACTTCAAAACTGACAAGTAATGTATAAACTTTTTTTCTATCTCTATGCTGTTTAAGGAAACATCAAGTTAAATTAATCGAAGATTGTGAAAATGGGCTACAACGGTCCTTACAATTGAATCATCTTTATCTCACAAGAAATGAACAAAGTCTGTGTAAAACAACCCCAATTTTTATTTTGTCTTATAACCAGCACCATGAACTGTCCACATTTTGCTCATTTTTAAGCACGGTTTTCCTATGAGAAAACTGGCCTGGAAATTAGCTGTCTTTCCTCCCAGACATGTCTTGCTTCATAAGTAATAGAGGAGGACAGAGGTGCATACAGGATTAAGCAAGGAATTCTGTGATTGTTACATCTAAACAAATTTCCTGTGTTTGCTTCTCTGCCCCACCAGCATATGTCTGGAGCACACTGCAGAAAGGAACAGCAGGTCAGGGATCAGAATCCTGTACTCCTGGGAAATGGGAAGCATGGAAGGTTTGGAATTAAAAAGGTGCTTGTGAGAAGCCATCTCTGTGAATTGCCACTGCCTGTTTCTCCTCTCTTAAAGCACTTGGGGATCTTACCACACTCATCTTGTTCCTCCCTTCTCCACCCAGATCTTCTCAAAACCCTACTGCCTCCTGCCAGTCCAGACAACAAGGAACACACAGCTTGACAGACCTACCAAGTCAGATGTAACTGTTTCTAGGAATCAAGCTCAGGAGCTGTTATTTGGACAGCTGAAAGTTATGGACTTTAGTGCAATCATACAGTCAACATCAGGATTGTAAGGAACCTCCTGTCGCATCCTATTTTACTCTAGACATTCTCCCCACTCTCCTGCATCTTCTCCCTTTGAAAAAAAAACCTAGTAGATATTTTCAAAATGGCTTGGGTTAAGGAGACAGTTAAATTCAGGGGAAAAACAAAAAAGGAAGGGAAAATAGCACATCAGAACAATAAAAGCCTGTGGCACCAGCCTCAAACGATGAGAAGAGGCACAATGAAGAATGAACAACAAAATGTATACAAAGCTGCTCGCAGCCTGCTCTAAAGCAAGCTGAAGTCTTTCTAATTATTTTCCTTTACATTGCATCAGGCTCTATATGCATTATTTACAAAAGCATCACAGTATCTACTTCTCACTGCATAAAGTTTATATGTTTATGGCTGAAGAAAAGAGCATTTAATATTAAATGAACCAGTCCTATGCTTTTAAAATCTCATTTACCACAAGATATGCATTGGACATACGATTGCATCCTACTTCCTCAGGCTAACTCAGAAATCTCAGGGATACAGTAAAAAACAAACCAACCAGCCCACCAACCTCCACAAATGGGGGAGGCAGGGGAAGAGAGAGAGGTGGGGCCTTAAACAGAAGCAGACAATTGTTTCACCACCTGATCATCTGAATTAAAAAACCAAGTTATTTTCTTGGGCATATTAATACTTAACATATTTTTACATTTTCAATAAACCAATATATAAATAAATCACCACTGTGCAGGAACGGCTTCCTTGCCCAGTGTGCGCAAATCCAAATACTACTGCACCTCCAACCTTGGTAAAGCATCTGCAATTTATCCAGTGCACTCTCAGCAAAAAGTGTTATTTAAACACAGATTCTTGTTCTAATTAGTGAATCTGCATTTCCTACAAATAAATGAAAAGACAACAGAATGCCCTCTTTTCTCCTGTGCTGGAAGGAAGCTACAGACCTAGAGATACAATGGTAAGTCAATACACTTCGGTCTACCTGGCTTCTGTTCTTAACCATTTCTTACTTTGCTGCATCATATGCAAACAATCAAACTCAAAAGTCCTTCCAAATTACTTTTTCCTTCTCAAACAGTACTGTCTAACCAGGAACAAGGGGTTCATAAGAAATCCAAAACTGGCAAGCCAGTAGCACAAAGCCAGTAACAGCAAGTCAATAACATGGCATCCGGAAACATGTCCAGAAACAGTCCAAGAAAATCAATGTGATAATGTTTTTAAATCGGAATGTTTTGTTTCACACAATATTGTGTAGAGTTTCAGAATCATGGTATTGGTACATTCACTTATGAAGAGCCCCACTTCTGTTCAATAACAATTTAAAAGAAAAAAAAAATTAATGCTTAGACCCATTAAATTCATCACTACTTTGTTGTTCAGTTGTGAGCCTTGGACAGCCCCAAAAGAAGCTGTAGGGCCATTGTTCTTTTCCACATTTTATGAAGAATTAATTCCTCAAGACTTTTCATGTGAACAGGAAGGGACAACTGATAATCTTAGTCTGATCTTCTGTCCGGGAGGACGGCATCTCGAGTGATGGTAGCATCACGTAACTATGCAGACTTTGCAAGTGAAGCTACATTTGAAATTAAGAAATGTGACCTCCATCGCCTGGAAGAAGGCCCTAGTACCACAGCAGTGATGACTCGAGAGGAAGGGCTCCATTACTACAAGACCATGCAGACCATACGACGCATGGAGCTGAAGTCTGACCAGCTGTACAAGCAGAAGATTATTCGTGGCTTCTGCCACTTATATGATGGTCAGGAGGCTTGTTGTGTAGGTCTTGAAGTTGCCATAAAGCCTACAGACCATGTGATAACAGCTTACAGAGTTCATGGCTTTACCTATGCACGAGGAGTGACTGTTCGAGAAATTCTCGCTGAACTTACAGGTCGAAAAGGAGGATGTGTGAAGGGGAAAGGAGGATCAATGCATATGTATACAATGCATATGATAGGACAAAAAACCCTGCAATTGAGTGATTTCTCTATCAAATCTTTGCATCTGTGGATTATCAGAATAACGTAACTAGTTCTCTGAAGAAGGAATTTAGTCTCTACAAACAGATTGTTAACCCGTAGTCCGTAAACTTTTTCCACTGGAGAGAAAAAATACAGAAACAGTCTGAGTCCTTTTTTACTTGTCAAAGAGAATATACCACTAGGAAACACAAGAAAGCAACACTGAGAAAGTATACAGTTTCTTTTAAGTTATCCTTTGATAGAACATAGCACTTGAGAACTACAAGCCGAGTGTTAACATTCTCCTATGAATTACCAAACCATGACAGTTCTAAACAAGTTGATGGGCACTGTGCTAACTTTGAATGACATGCACGCTTTTAGACAAGTTTCCAAACTCAGACCACAACTTCTAAAGGTCTGACAATTCAGTGTGTCAAGTCTGACCGCACTGAAAGTTGGACTCAAATAGGTACTCTCTATGTACTACTGACCCTTTCCCAAATATACTACATTAACTTTGGCACAGAATGCAACAAGACAACGTTACTCAACTGTGCAAAAGAATCATACAGGGAAAAGTATGTACATATAGGATTGAAATATCTGTAGAACATGGCACCAAAACAAAAGGAACAGGAGAACACATACTGTGAGCATACTTTTTGTTACTCAGAGATTGTTGTAAGGATGGATGGATCATCTTCCACCTGCACAGAGGTAGAAGACAAGTAGAACTACAGAGAAGAAATTTTCCAAACCAGTTCTTCCTACTACTCTCTTCATACCATCATATCTGAGCACATCTGGATATCTGTAGTTCATCCAGCAACATTATTGAGCTTTAGCCTGTTTTTCTTCACAGCTTACCACTTTCCTCTTATTCCAACTTCTTTTTAGACTAGTGGACTATTTCCACTGGTCTGGGATGTATTCTTCCATACTGAGTCAGCAACTGAGCTCTAGATATGTCATATGAGACCAGTTTATATCAAAGATAACTCTGTCTCCAACCACTGCCAATCTAAGAGGCCCAGTATAGTATACTTCTCCAGGCTGCTGTCCCAGCCCCCCTGGGACATACTATTATGTCTTCCTCATACCTGGTTGTCCCTGATAAGAATGGAAAATGAATGGATAGTCACAGATGCCCAGCTGTGGATTGTTCCAGCCAAACATGGTCAATGGACAAGACAACGTTGAATGGAAAACTTGAAAACTACCTTCACAACCTTCGGTTGCACTACTTCAATAACAAGAAAAAAAAAAGAAAAAAAAAACCCAAACTTTTCTTTATCACACTTAATACACTTAAAGTTTGACAGCACAATACACCAGGAAGGCAGCTCTTGTTCACTGAGTATTCGTATCAGCACAACTCATGGGATCCAGGCATCACTGTGGGTATAAATCACACTGCCATATTTTGCAGCAGCTGCAGTCAACACGAGGTTCACAAAGGCAGCTTCAAATAAAGTGCACTGCAGTCCCCTAACTTGCTCTTTGCAGAGACAGATGTCATTGAACTGAGTTCTATATCCAGGAAAAACACAGACATACAAACCCCTACAATTTCATACTACTACAGGGCTGGGGGACAAAAGCATAACTTTTTATCACAGCTTAAACTTGGGCTTTAGTGTTCAGCTTTCAGTCAAAAGTGACTGCCAAATTGTGTGTATTTGGTGAATCAAAGACAAGAACAAAGCTCAAACTCTTCAAGTGCACTCATGCACTGTTTATGTGGGTAAGGCTCCAGTTTACATACTTCATAAGTACTGTGTAGTCTTATTCAGTGGAAGGAAAATATCTTACAGACAAGAAAGTGAAAAAGATCTGGGGTTGATACTGGCTGCCATGTTGCTCTTCAGCTGTGTCAGTTCTTCCAAGATAATACTACTGTCACACAGGTTTTAAAGTCTTATACCTGTCAGGGCCCTGAGAGCACTACTAGGCCTCAAAGGCCCTGCCCAACCTCAGCTGGGGGCTCCATCCACCCCTCACCCTTGGGCCCTGGAGCCCAGTTCAGCTCACTCTGGGACCTTCAGTCCCTGTCTGAGCTATGTCGCAGAAGTGCCAGTCTCCAGCTCGGCCACAGCTGCCCTCCTACCAGGCCACAGGCCCCCCGATCCAAACCTCAGCCCACAGACTGACCTCCTGAGCTCAGTCCTGCTCTGTCACCATGGTGCTTCTGAGCAATCACTGGGCTGTCTCTCACCTGGTCACCCTCACCAGGCCTGACCCTCAACCTGATCCATGGACTGACTTCCCAGCTTATCCTCTGACCTGCCTCGTCACCACAAACTTTCCTGATGATCTGGACTCTTGGTTGAACCTGGTTACCATCACCTGGCATGCTTGGCTCACCTTGATGCAGGGCAGTGGTTCAGGGCCCTGGCTGGTGAAGCTCCCACCTGAGAGAGCAGCCAGCCCTCGCTGCATACCCACAATACCTTTTTCTAAACAGATAAGCATTTACCATCAGCAGGGATCACCTGCTATTATAAACTCTATCATAAAGCTGACCCTGCCTACTCTACAAAATGCTAAGTTTACAGAAGTTGAACAGCATGACCTAATAGCCCCTTTCCTCCACGTCAGGCTTTTAACTATACCTCTGAACTGACTACCTACACAAGTGACTGTAACTGTACAAAAGACAGACACAAACACACATTGGGAAAAACGCCTGACTTAGGATAATGGCTTTGTTAGCACAAACAAAACATCACTAGATCATAGAGCTGTACTACACTGACCATAAAAGATCACCTTACAGGCATTCGCAGCAAGTTAAACACCACTGAGAAGGTATGCCAGTAAATTCAGAACAGCACTGAATCAAAAGAATTTGTTTAAACACATCTTTGTGCATTTCTCATTGACTGAATCAAAATCCTGCCATTACCTTAATCAGTCATTGTTAGATTTAAGTACTCTAGAAAGCAAATGATTAAATCTTCCAGTGTCATAGAGGTGACTGGAACTCACTGGAACCTCTTCTTAAAAATCTCACCTGCTCCTTCATAGAGAAAGCATGTATTGCCAAAGCCAGTTTGTTCACATTTCACTTTTTTTTTTAAATACATAGGTTTCCAGAGATTACTCCAGTCCAAACAGGTAGATGAAATAAATTAACACTGTTACACTCCAGAAACGTTAAAATTTTTCCTTTCTCATTTCTCTTCTCCAATAGACAGACAATGCTGAAGCACTGACAATCCCCAAAACAACAGTGTTTGCAGGCATCACAGAAGTAAGTCATTTTAAAAGATGTATCTTATAGATTGACTAGGTCTGGAGACAAAAATAGGAACCTATCTTTACAAAGCAGCAACACAGTATGTGTTTGATTGTCAGGAATTCCAAGCTAACTTTCTACTAAAAACATCTTAACCGGCCTCTAGATTCATTTTTCCTGACTTCAGAAGTCATCAGCAGTTCTTAGTGTCTCACGCTAAACTATACTGCAGTGCATATAGAGAGCATGTATACACCATATATACACACACACACACGGAGTATACATATTCTGTATGGCTAGAAACTGTAGGCAGAGTTTGTTTGCATCAGCCCTATGAATGAATACACAAAATGTGAAGTGTTACAGTGAAGTGTTACAGTAAAACCATGTCAATATTATCATAGAACTAACTAAGCCTTAAGTAATACCCTCTGCCTCTAAGAAGACTCTGCACTGCCTTTATAAAACCATAACTTTCAGTCAACTTAGAGCAAGCAGGAAACAGATTTACAGGACTGAGGCTCCCACTAGGAGTGAAGCCTCCAATTTTCTCTCTGTATCTATACCTATTTACTATTAATCATACTCAAACTGATAGATAAAACCACAGAAAAGCAAAGCTATCTTATCAAAAACTGCCCATGACTGGTTAATATCTCAGATTTTTTAATTTACTGATGTTTTTCAGGAATTTGCTGTTCAGCTAGGGAAGATAGTTTCTTTTGATGACTTTGTTGCATCAGATTGCAACTACTGCACAATATTCTGTGTCTCTCATGCTTCAGCAACTTCTAGCCCAGTTACAGATGATAGAGCAACACCTTGCTGTCACTTCTCTATCTATTATTTCAGGATTTGATCCCCGCACTTCTCATACCCTGCTCTGTTAACTATCAGTCTCCTAGATGAAGTAGCTGATTTTGAAAGGTAGCAAAGCAATTTTTCCCTGTAAGAATTAATGTAAGAATTTTCTTTAAGTCCAGCAATCCTTTTTCTGCAAACATATACCAATAATATATTAGCTCACAAAGGTTTTCTCCTAGTCCAGTTATGGTCACATTTGTCAGCAATGAGCTTGCCTGGAACTAGAGCAGGAAACATTCATCAGGGAGAGGGCTCTGAAGTCAGGAACCTCCAGAAGTTCTTATCACATCTTGAAGAGGAGGAGATGGCTAATGAAGATGTGAAGGAGAGGAAGCAAGGAAAAAGAGAGGGAGGAAATACAGCAGAAATATAAATTAATTTAAAGAGAGGAAAACAGGAAAGGGGGGAGATACAACACAAAAGAGTGAGAGTGAAAAAGTATAAGATTAAGATGAAGAAATAATGGATGGGAAGGAGTCAGTGATATACCAACCTCACTTGATTCCAAGCACCTGAAAATAGGATAGCCAGTGTAGAAGCACCCAAAAGTAAGGTAGCAGAAGCCTACAGTCCTCTTACGTAATTTAATGAGTAAAGCAGCAATCTTTTCTTTGTAAAGAAAAAAAAATTAGTAAAGCAGCAAATTTTTTCTTTGTTAACATTTCTATCTAAGGAATATCTTCTCTTTATGGTGCTGTCAAATACAGTTTAAAATTTTCAGAAGTCCAGTGTTTTCATGGCATAATTTTCTTTTCCTATCTAAATTTGCTTTGTTTTCAGTGCTTAGTTCTTAATGTGACTTGGAGATCTCTTTCCAGAAAGCTAAAGAGCTGGTAGGTGTAACCATTTGTTTCAGAAGTGTGTTGTATCAGTTAGTGTTAGTTTGACCTATGTTGTTTAAAATTCCATCTTGCACTTTCAGCTAAATAATCTGCTGGTTAACATCCAGCCTTGAGAGAACAGAGCTCAGAGATTGACACATATTTCTGGCAGTCAAGATAATATATAATTTAATGTAAAGCTTAATATTAAAGCAACCTATCACAGTTTTCAATAGACAAGGAATTTGTGCATACACATCTAAGTAATACAAGGCAAACAGTGCAGAACATGGAGCTTGCAGAAGAAGTAAGAAGTTCAGAAGATATGCCAAAGCAGGACCTAACTTCTTTCATAGGAGTAAAGACACCTGAAAACTAGCATTTGTGAGAAATGACAGGTTAAAACTATTCTGTAAACTTCATAAAAAAAAAATCAAAGTAAAACACATTGAACGAGACTCAATACAAGATCTTTCATACTGTAGTTATTTCAAAGGTATGGAAAATATGAAGTACCAACATTCATATGTAGTACAATGCACAGAATACAGCTGTTAAAGCTTTCAGGAAATATTTTGGCCTGGAATTTTTTCCATGGAAGATGACTCATTGAAAAATGTGGCAGAATGACATTTATCCACAATTACTTATTTCTGCAATTTTATTAAATTCTCATAATACCATATGTGATTATTTTTTACTTGCTTCTTTTTTGACATTTTAAAATTAGAAGGGATTTGGGGATATTTATTAGATTAAAAACTTGTTTCATTCTCTGCCTTAATGGTATTAGTCTACTTAGAAACAACTTAAGTAAAACTATTAGTAGTGGAAGATCATGTTATACATGGTCCACCAGCATTTTCACTGATACACAGTTTAACAGATACCAAACAGACCGATCTTTCACATTTAGCCTGTTGTGTTTTAACTTTCTTTTTATACATATAATCATGTCTAAAAGTTTTCCATCTACCACAAGAGTTCAACAAATCCAACAAATCGGCTCAAGTTCCCCTAGGTACAAGTTTCTTCTGGTCTTGAACAAAGCACAGTTCAATTTTCCTAGATTTAATATCTCAATATGAAAGATGTGAAATCATCAACAATAAACAGGTACACGACTCATATCAGCCTACTATTTTCTCACAGATTATATATGCAACAAATATCCATGGCCCTTGCCCCTATTCTCCTGTCAAACTCCAGTCACGGTTTTTAACTATTTTTAAACATTCATTATAAATACTTCCCAAATATTTAAAATAAGCTATTTTCCTTTTTTCTAATTAAAAAAATCCGAAACTAAAACCAGGACACTGAATCAAGTATATCAATGACATAGCCTCACACACTCTCTTAAGGTGCACACAGTTCAAACACTGCAGGGAATATTAAGTTTCCGTAACATGAAGACACGTACAATTGACAAGCGTAAAGAGTGGCACTCAAGCAAATGGAACCGAAGTGCTAATCCATCAAAACAAGCTTATTAGCATTACCAATTTCAGAAATGTTAACAGTAGGTTTTGTTTTTGCTGTTCAGCTTAAACTGCAAAATGAGTTGGTTTCAAGTATTTATCATGGACACTTTTTTTTCCTTGTATATCAGTTGAAGTTTTTTAATGTTGTTTTCTGCATACCTTGCAAACACTTACAGGACAGCAACTCAGAGCAAGAAAGAAAAAGCCATAAGCCCTTGAGCTCTGTACTGAATGTTAATGCATTTGTACATGATAGATTTAATACAGAACTGAGAATAAATGACTTCTAGCAGCTGCACTCTGGACCTATAAATCGCTGTGAGTACTACAAAATCCATACAGAGGAAGAACAGCTGTATAATTTACAGCATCAGTATCTGTCAAGAAATGCTGCAAATACAGAACTTGATTTCTTCGTTTTAACATTCCTATAAAAATTAGAAATTACCCTTACATAGATTCTATTTAGATCAGAACTTTTATTCATATTCCCTGATGGCACTTCAATGCAGAATGCCATTTAATTCTCACCAGTGTTAAACGAAATTCAAAAAGCAAAAACGCCAAAAGAGTTTCATAAAAAAAAAAATGTAAGAAATGTGTAAAAAGCTAATGATTAGCATGTTACGTTTTGCATGGAATATGCTTTGAGAAAAATCAGAAAAGTATAGTACTCTGATCACATGATTTATACTATACAACAGACGTGTGCTATACAAATCCACAAGAAGCAAATGTCAGGGGCAAAGGTTTAAACAGTTGGATTTTTCTCAAGGTGCATCCTTACCAACAGCACTGACAGCCACCATATCACACACTCCTATTTTTCTTTATGCTTGAGAGAATCTTGCATCACCTTCACAGCATAGGATGACCAACCCAAGAGTATGACCCAATACACTACAAAAATATGTAGTATAACACAGTGGCTATAACAATGGTATACACTGTAACCAATATCTAAAAACTGCAGAATTTCATTAATTTTAGGGAAGAAATCCAAAGTTTTGGGTCCCAAAGTCACATGACCATTCAACAGTTATACGTGATTGCTTATTTGTGAACACCAGGCAATGGATTTTTAAGGGATGAACAAGATCTGAATTTTTTACTAATGAGGAAGTACAACTTATCAGCCTGTGGTTTTGATTCAGAAAGTTAGAAAAACTTCTGAAATTTTTTTTTTCAGACAACAGACATTTTAACAGTTGTATTTATAAAAAACATTCTGTAATAACATCTTTATTAACACAAGTAATTTCAAAATCCATGGAACCAAAATGATTTTGTTTTGTTGAAGGCATTACAAATAGTTCCTTCAAGAATGAGATCAGTATGGAACTGCGTTGCCTAGTATGTCTATTACCTTAAGAGACTACTGTCTGTTAACAGTAGTTTAAACCCTCGTTTTAATTTATATGTCAGCTTCCAACTTTTATAATTGAAATGACCCAACTTTTATAGTTGAAATGACTCAGTAGGAGACATCTTCCTGGTCTCATAGCAAGTGACAGCTAACCCCGTAGTGCATTTCTTACATAGTAATAAGGTTGGTAAACGCAGTTTTCTTGATCTCTAAATATATAAGAAATAAGGTGTTCAAGTCCCATGAAAAAAATCCAGCTGAGGTAAGCTGATCTGAAATAAGACATTTCATTATGATTTTTGTTGCAGAAAATCAGAAAAGTTCCAATACATAATTTCCATTTTTCTAAACTGAATGCTCTATAAGAAGTTCAGCCATGTGAAAGCCCTTCAAACTGGTCAGAATTCAGCTTTATCCCTGTATCAGACATATAATACTACAAAAGAAAACAGCAAGCCTGTAAGTATTATCTCATACGGCACTAGCTTTTATGATTCAGTGGTTCCAACACAATTCTTAACCTTAATACAAGGGGTACCACAGGCAACATGCTCTAAGACAGCTGTGTTCAGTAGAAACATCATCCAAAATATAATGATCCTCATAAATACAAGAAAAAGCAGTGGAAAGCAGTCACAGTTTAAAGTTCATTAGGGAAAATTTGATGAGAACCCTATGGACACTGTGAAACACTGAAATTTTTACCTTCACCAAATTGTCCTTTAATATATTAGTTACAGAGTTGCACTGTATATCCTAAAGAATAAAATATGAATCCACAGCTGATCACAGTCACCATCAGAAAGAAACAAATCTGCTTCACCTTGTTATCATCATCTCCTTACCTCAGGAGAGACCAAAAGAGCCTATAATGGTCTTTCCCTGGAAGAGAGGAAATGGTGAAGAACTTCCAGCTTCACACAGCAGTGGCAGCAGTTTTGTGAAAATGTCCTCCATCCGTTCATATGCTGACTTCCCTATTTTTTTGACTCATCTAAGAGAGAGAAACCTATAGGTACCTTTCCTTGCATTCATAATTTTTCCTTATTAATTCAATCTTTTCATTAGAGGTGGAAAATTTCTGTAAATGGCTAAAAATTGTTATCAGAATTAGTTGGGTTTGGTTTTCCTTTTTGGGTTTGTTGGGGTTTTTTTCTTTTTTTTTTTAATGATAGTGTCAACACTGTGGAAGAACACTGCTGAATTATAACATCCAGAGATTCATCTAATTAAACTGCTTGCGAAGTTTTTGAGTTCAGGGATTTTGTTTAAGTACATATATTCTCTGTAGTATCAAATTCTTGCTTTGGAGCAACTTATTATTTTTCTTATAAACCCCTCAGCATAATAAGGCTTAATAGAATACACTCATTTCTATGACCAGCAGATTTGCACAAATGATAATATGGTCAGTTTTTCCATTAAGGAAAGGTCACTGTCAAAGAAAATGTCCTCTTCAGTAGCATTTCTAGTTAGAAACTGCAATACTGTAAGGACCTCAGACAATTTAGGGAGTCTAGGACAGCCTTCTTGGTTGAGAAATATTTACATTGCTCAGACTTAAGTGTTTCTAAACAAGCCATTCTTTCCCCTGTTGAATCAAAAGACACCTCATTAGTATTAGTTAAAACCCAGAACTTTATAAATTGTAAAATAAATGATACAATCTTCAGTAAAAACTTCAGGTGCTCATGGTAAAAATCTGGAAAAAAACAAATTCTTTTATTTAAGAAAGAAAATTGAAGAGGCTGAAAATAACATCAACCTTTCTCTGCTTCCCTTGATCATAATAAAGGAGCAAAAACAAATGTTATGACATAATTCTGTGCAGATAAGTTTAGAATATTTTAGAAAGACAGGTATATTTTATAGAATCATAGAACGGTTTGGGTTGGAAGGGACCTTAAAGATCACCTAGTTCCAACCCCGCTGCCATAGGCAGGGACACCTTCCACTAAACCAGGTTGCTCAAAGCCCCATCTAACCTGGCCTTGAACACTTCCAGGGAGGGGGCATCTACCACCTCTCTGGACAACCTGTTCCAGTGCCTCACCACCCTCATAGTGAAGAATTTCTTCCTTATATCTAATCTCAATGTCCCCTCTTTCACTTTAAAGCCATTACCCCTTGTCCTGTCACTACATGCCCTTGTAAACAGTCCCTCTCCAGCTTTCTTGTAGGCCCCCTTCAGGTACTGGAAGGCTGCTATAAGGCCTCCTTGGAGCCTTCTCTTCTCCAGGCTGAACAACCCCAGCTCTCTCAGCCTGTCTTCATAGGAGAAGTGCTCCAGCCCCTTGATCATCTTCGTGGCCCTCCTCTGGACTCGGTCCATGTCCTTCTTATGTTGGGGGCCTCACAGCTGGATGCAGTACTACAGGTGGGGTCTCATGATAGTGGAGTAGAGGGGGAGAATCACCTCCCTCAACCTGCTGGCCACACTTCTTTTGATGCAGCCCAGGATATGGTTGGCTTTCTGGGCTGCAAGCATACGTTGCTGGGTCATGTTGAGCTTCTCATCAACCAACACCCCCAAGTCCTTCTCCTCAGGGCTGCTCTCAGTCCATTCTCCGCCCAGCCTGTATTTGTGCTTGGGATTCCCCCGACCCATGTGCAGGACCTTGCACTTGGCCTTGTTGAACTTCATGAGGCTCGCACGGGCCCACCTCTCAAGCCTGTCAAGGTCCCTCTGGATGGCATCCCTTCCCTCCAGCATGTCGACTGCACCACACAGCTTGGTGTCATAGGCAAACTTGAGGGCAAGGCATCAATCCCACTGTCCGTGTCACCGACAAAGATGTTAAACAGCACCAGTGCCAATACTGACCCCTGAGGAATGCCACTCATCACTGGTCTCCACTTGGACATCGAGCAGTTGACCGCAACTCTTTGAGTGCGACCATCCAGCCAATTCCTTATCCATCGAGTGGTCCATCCAGCAAATCCATCCTTCCAATTTAGAGACAAGGATGTCGTGCAGGACGGTGTCAAATGCTTTGCATAAATCCAGGTAGAGAACGTTACACTTCCTCAAAAATAAATCACAAGCTTTCAGGTTTGTCAAATTTTCAAGAGTTCAGTGGAAGGCAGCTAGGATTGTTAGCTGTGCTGGAGCATATAGCATGAGGCTGCAGGAACTAGGTTTACTCAGGCTTGAAAACAGAAGGTTGCACAAAGTGAGGGATCCCATTTATAGTCTTTCATTACAAAAAGGACTGTTGTAGAGAAGATGGAGCCAGACTCTTCTCAGAGATACACAGCTAAAGGATGAGAGGAAAGCAAATTGCCATCAAGACTTAAAGGGAGAAAAAATGTTCACCACAAGTGGGTGATGCACTGCAACAGGAACCCAGAGAGGCTATGAAATTTTCAATCCTTAAAGATATTCAGAAGTCGACTGGACAGGATCTGAGTAACCTAATCTAACTTAGAACTTAGCCCTGCTTTGAGCAAAACATTGAACTAGATCTCTGGAGGTCCCTTTCAGCTAAAATATGATACTAACTTTCATTATTCAAGGGCTGAAAGTGAATATTCTGTGGCTTCATGGAAAGTCAGGAATCTTCCTTTTCAGGGAATTATATAATAACCAAGTCCTGCTTGAATGGTCCCCATCAGGGTAAAGGATAAGCAATTTATTGTTATGGAAGATTCAAAAACACCTACATGTAAATCACTAACCTCAAGTACTCCGAGGCCCTGGTTCTGCGTCTCTGATGAAGAAAGCTCCTACTATTCAGCATATGCAAAACTTGTTATGATGAAAGGCTAACTACCCCGTATTCCACAAATCTGACAGGCTGGGAAGAGGAAATATTTTAGTAGATGTCCCTCCCCCTCCATGTAGAACTTCAAATTCCAGTTAAGTTTGGAGAACCTTAATGAAGAAAAAATAAACCAAAAGTGCAGGTGAGATATAAAGTGTGCAAAAAAAGTGGCTTACTTTGCATTGGCTTGTGTAACATTTCCATTATCAAAAAACCTGCTTTCAGCTGTTCATAATTTTGACAAATATATAGGTTGGGCTAAAACTGACCACATCAGATATCTGGAGGGGATTGTTTGTTTGTTTGTTTGTTTTCATTTGATGCTTTGTTTGTTTACAGAAAAGATGGGTTCAGGCACTTTCAACTTAAAGGCTAAGGAAAGCATTCTCCCCATGTTAATACAGTCTGAGCAGTATTTTCTTGAGAAAATACAGTCTTTTCATTTTTTGAAGAACTGACTTAAAATTTGCTTCCCTTAGTATCATGTAAATTTGCAGTTGCAACAATGAAGATCAAGTACAAAATACTCTACAGCATAATGGTAGGGCACTTTTCAGAGAGAAGAAAACTCAGAATCCATCGTCCTGGGAGACTGCTCTGACAAAGAAGCCACATCGTGTAAGTGTGCCAGGGCAGACAAGGTAAAGGAGCAGAAAGACAGTATCTCTATCTCTTCCTTATTTGTTTTGTCACACTGAAAATACCTTTTTTAACTTTAAGCCTACGTCACAAACTCAATGTGAAAAAGCAATTTTATCTAAATTGGTTTTAAAAACTGTTCTTTAGGCAAGTAAGTTATTTCTCTGTACTAGTTATAAGACATCATATTGAAGTAATCACACACTATTCTTCCAGTTAGTTGCTCAGTGCATAGTTTGGCTACTTCTCACAAAACAAAAGCAAAACTCTACAGAATTAAAGCAATAGATAATTGCCATGTTAGCCTTTGGAGGCCTAATGGTCTGCTGTCTGTAGGCTCTCTTATTTTTTCTATCTTTATCCCACCAAAGCCTAATCATCATCAGAAGGTATACTTCTTCTGTATTACCTCATGCTTGCCACATACTTTTCTCACCACAACATTGGCCAGTGTTTTGGTCTGCTCTATCAGCTTCCTGCAGAGACAGCCCCTTTGCTGCTCACAGATACAGCCGTGAGCGAGATTTGTGCACAGAAGCCCTCCTTCCCCCACCTCTAATGAGAAAAGACCCCACAATAATATGGCATATCACACAGCAGAACTTTGTCAATTATGACCAGCCAATACATAAATAAGTGATTTCCTCCAGTCCTCACATATTCTCCCCATGCTCTTAAGAATGAGAGAGACTGTGGTTGGGATATAGGCTCTGACATACATTACAGGAAGCAAAAATGAGGGGAAAAATGAAGATTATGTAGATAAGTGGATAAGGAGGAAGAAAATATGGAAGAAAAATAAGTTAAAAAGCAGGAATGCTAAATTAAGGAAAGAGGTAGGGGAAAAGTTCAAGGCAACAAGCAGAAGGAATAACAGATATAGCAGACTAGTACACATGGCCATGAGACCTCGATATTATGTGTCTTGTGAGGCCTAACATCTTCTCAGGGCATGTGATTTGATAGGTAAACACAACAGTCCCTCCTGATAAAGGGGAAAAGATGGATGGATTCCAACATCCCAAGTGTCACAGAACATGGAGAGAAACCTCAGTTTCTCTCTCCCCTGGTTTCCTCTGCAACAGACTCCTTTTTTCTCTCTAGCTGTGTGTCAAGGAAGGAAATAACATATGGTAGATGGGAAGAGAGGCTCAGCAACCATCACTGAAGCTACTACCATAGATATAACGTATTTTGGATTTCATTTCGTAAAAACTCATTAGTAAAATGAGGCCAGGCAAGGCAGTCTAAGCAGCACTGTACTTCACATGACCAAATAATTTTCCAGACAGAAACCATCTCGACACCTGTAACATTTAAAAACTTATTTTTTCCATATTTCATGCAGAAATTTAGTTTCATGTCCTCAGCAAGTGCTGAATACTTAAGCTTTAGGACTTTGTGCCACTGTATACTTCTTGCTAGCAGTCACTCCTCTGAGATGAATACCATGTTACTAATGAGCCTATAATTTTCCATTATTCATTAAAATTGGACTAAACACAGATTTGATCCAAAATCCCCTCAAGCCAAGGGGAAACTGCTATGTAAGTCTTCGCAAAAAATTGTGAATACCATAACATAAACAACAATAGAGTCTTCTTTTATATTTCTGGATTATCTGTTTTTTAAAAAGTTGACTTAGTCATTTCTTTCATTGACTAGATAAGTTCTGCCCAATTAATTTAAATTTCATTACTTTCATCTCATTACAGTATCAGTCTTTGGTTTGCAGCACACTCACGAATTCTAAGATTTACAAGTATCCAGAGCGCTTTTAATTTATAATTCTGGATGAGTGGTGTAACTTCCTGGGTTGCTGAGACTAGAACACAGTAAATTATATTCTCTCTGTATCCACCCTAAGCCACACTACAATCAACGAAATGCCTTACAGTTTCAGGACCATGAATTGCATTTGTATAAAAACTGCAGTAGAGGGGGTTTTGTCTTGGAAAGTTTATTTAACATGACAATAAGCTTTCTGAAATGTTTCCTTTCTTCTAGATTATTCTTGTGATATATTAATTCAGCATTAAAACTTTTTTCATAAGACAATACCTCACTGTTAAAATGATAAATCACACTCAACGACTATCTAATCAATTTACTTTTTAGATTATTATTAGAACATCATTTCTGAAAAGTTAACAGAATTTTAAGAAAGAGTAATCCTTCAGAGACCTCATCTTCAAAGCTAAGAAGCATAACTGCCTTCTGAAAGGGAACAAATCTTTTGTATTTTATTATAATAGTCAATTTTTACACAATATTGGAAAAGTTATTCTTGCTCATCAAAAAAGCTCCAACATTTCTAATATAAACTTCTTTCAGCACGAATGTGAGATGCAGTTGTGTATATTTCAAAAGCGAGTTTCCCCCCCACAATAGATTTCAAATTTGTGAACCATATTCTAATTCTGCAATATTAGCTCTTTAAGAAAGAGGTGAATGATCTCCATTCCTCTGCTGGCACAATTTGCTGTAGGATTGCAGAGTAGCAGCTGGGATCAGAGCCTCAGCATACAGGCATTGCATAAACCTACCATGAGGGACACTTTGCTCCTGACACAAAATAACACAAACAGGTCATGCTATAAATAGATATGAGAAACTACATGGAAAGGAGAAAATAAACATGTGAGCAGAGGGATACACGTTCTGGCTTTTGTTCTCTTAAGCACAACCAGGCTAGGGAGGAAAGGAATGGCATAGGAGGTGGCAGGAAGCATTCGTAATTATATGGGACTGTAGCAATCTTAGGAAAGCTTGTTAAATATATGTGACATTCTCAGTATCTCAATAATAGTAACAGTAAAAAAGAAATCTCAGTCCTTTTAAAGATTACAGAAATTGAAAGAATAGTACCTGGCACAGGAGTCATCTAACAGAGAACAAAAGAATAGTGGTCCCAAAGAGGAACAAAAGCCATCTGGACTACTGCAAGCCCACAGCCTGTTTTGAGGCTCTGAGCAGGCCAGCTGTACTGTGTGCTCACTCCACAGCTTGTGATATGGAGCAAAGAAGGTGGTTCTGCACATGGAGTCCCACAGCACCTTGGCAACCATATTCTTCCACAGCTAAACAATCCTCCACTTCAAGCATTATTCATGTTAATCAAATACCAGTAAAAACTACTCCTATCTCAGGTATCTCAGTCTAAGAAGCCATATATTTCCCAGTTTGGGGGGTTCTTTTTGTGTTGGGGTTTTTTTGGTGGGATTTTTGCTTTGTTTGGGTTTTTTTGTTGTTTCATTTTTTGGTTTGTTTTTTGTTGGTTTTATTTTGTTGTTAGGAACCATCCACTGAAACCAAAGAAATCTATTTAAAAATTGCCCAAGTCTCCAATATAATTTCAACGTTCTTCATCCCACATTTTCTCTACAGAATTGTGACCAAACTGAAAACTGTGTTAGGAAATTGTAGCATGGAAAATATTATTCTGTTAAAGTGCTACTCATACACTGACAACAACAACAAAAAAACCCACCCGAAAACTTAACAAACGCATAGACCTGCATTCTGTATACTTACTCAATTTACAACACCCACACAGCTGCTCTGGAATGTCTGTTATTACCTATTTTTCCTGCTTTTTAGACACTCTTCTTCTAACTTAGACAAAAATAATTTTTCCTTGTTAAGCAGTCACAGAATGCCAATTTCTAGATTTAAAATCAGTCTCATCAATCACTTCAGCACAGAAAAATGTCCCAAATGCAAAACATTTGAAATTCGTTTGATCACTGTATTAAAAACTCAGGTTTGTGAAAGTCAGTGATATATGAAATAGGTCCCCTGCTGATTCAGCCTGTTAATGCCACAGTAAGAATAGGAAGCTGCCAAAAATCCAACCATATAATAACAATTCCCACTGGAAAACAATTTTGATAATTACAGTCTCTTCAGATAATCAAGAAAAAAATAGTCATATCTCTATAAGAACATTTTTTTTCTATCATAACAAAATTTTTCCATAGCATTCGTATGTTGCATTCAATAGCTGCTATATTGCAATGAAACTTTCTGATGGCTCTGGACCAGTGCCATGTATGTTGTCAGACAACTTCGTACGTCCGGCAACTCCCCTTACGAAGCACTGCTTGTGGACTTGAGCCTAGTCATCTGCAAGGAGGTTTGTGTGTCGATTAGTGAGAATCCTTCAAAAGAGAGAATGAGATGTGTAGCTGACTGCCGATAAGTACATAAACTATGTATTGAGAATTCCAGTGATTATAATCATGACAGTTTACAGTAATTAGAGAGTAACTAGCAAAACCAAAATACGCGTTCTATCGGACCTGGCTAAACTTGCAGTTTCAGTAAATGGCAAAAAGTGGTATAAACAGATATACATGCCAGATAAAAAACAATCAGTGTGAGAAAACTACATAGCCAACTAGCATATATTATAAGATAAGGGGAGTTCATTATCTGTGCAATTAAAGTATCTAGGCACTGTTTCCCCCAGTGGTTGCTGCATGGCCAGTACTGCTGCAGGAGTATGGTGCTTCGCAGACTGCCTGAATAAAAGGATACCCCTCCCAAGTGAAAATTCTGGGTCAAACTGGTTGTGCAAGAGAGGTTAGGATCTGTGGCTTGTTGTCAGCTTGGAGGAAATGCAACACTCCTTCCTCCCCTCTGGAAATAATGGGATAAGTAGCATTGCTTCCAAATGAGGCTGCTTAACTCCTCCAACAGAGATGGTAGATTTCCTCCTCCTTCCCTGAGACCTTGTACCTGAAGAGTACCGTAGTGTGCAAAACCTTGTTAACATTACTACTCAGCACTTAAGTGAAACCTGCAGGGACTAATTAGTAGCTTTTGGAAAGCTTTGCAAAGGTGCAGCTCAAAGCAGCCTTATATTCTGTCTGAAGTGTTCCTTTCTGTTGTCCCCCCTCTCATGAAAAAACACATGTGGAATGGAAACTCACTGAGCTCCAGCTTGCTCTGAGTGGGACATGGATTAGGTTAACACAGAACAGAATGCTGGAGAACCAGCGAGAGCTGTGACCTCCAACAACTGAACACATTTCTTCTCTGATTAGAAGAGGGGTCTAGAGTGAAGGAACCATACAGAACCCTTCTTTGCATCTGGAAGCCCAGACAGAAACAATGACTACCTGGGTCCATGTTTCACTTCCCAATGAAAACAGGTCTGTTCTTCCCTGCTATAAAACAGAAAAGGAAAAAAAAAAAAAACAAAAACACACACACCAAAAACGATCAGAAGATAAATCAGTAAAATAAGTTTTAGCTACTTTTGACATGCAAAGAAAAATTGCTTCCAAAATGTAGCAGTTTGCTTCTTAAAGAGAACAAAACCAAAAAATGAATGTTACTAGTATCTTGCTCTTTAAAAAGGCTCCTTATCAATATACAGACCAAAGTACTGGCCTATTGGTCCCTGTCAAGCTGAGACTGTTTCTACACACAGGGCACCAATCCAGGAGAAGTTGAAGAGGATGACTAAGCTTTTAATCATTGAGCTTGAAACAGTACCAGTCACAGCATGACCTTCAAACGATGAATAATTTATCTTCAAAGAATTGACCCAAACTTTATTGTTAGGTTAAGTAATAATTTATTCTGCAGTTTCTCTCCAAGGAGAGGTACAGAATTTTCCAACGGACTATCTATCCATTAACACTGGGACAAAACACTCCAAAGTCATTAAAACTCATTCTTTTTCTGCAAGGAACATTTTTTAGAAATAACTTTTTAAGATAACAAAGGGACCTGATTCATGAGAGACTCAGTGCCTACTCTCTGCTGAAGTCATTCTCTTACTCAGGTTCTGATTCAGCAAAGGACAACATAAATCTAACTGAAAACACAAGTTATGTCACCAACCTCCATGGGACTAGAGACATACTTTCTGCTTAATTTAAAATAATTATGATGTGGGCATTGGTAGACTAATAAATGGACAGAGATGATTGCCAGTAAGACAGAGAGCAGCTGTTACATGTCATCTCTAATCATCAGAAAAAAATTCAGATTTGAACCTGTGGTCTTCAAATGAAGGCCCCATATACTGGTATCAAATCCTTGGACCAAACAGTTCATCAAATACCATATGTCAAAAATCAAGGACTCTAATCAAGTCTTCCTAATCAGTAATGAATCCTAGAAGAAACATCATTCTATCACTTACATGGAATACATTTCTCAGAATTTGCCAGATTCTTTTATTTTAGAAAAGATTAAAGATTTAGCTTTTAAAAGGAATCTAAGGCTTCGAATTGATAGTTTGTACAAACCCCAAAGTGAGACTGCCTATTAGAAAAACTACAGGTAATGAGTTTATCATTTTTCTGTTGTCCAGTCAAGAAAGAAAAACACTCTCACTCTGGAATCAATAGAAGGCATTCAGTTTTTCATGAATAGACAATTCACGATGGTAGTTATCAGAAAGCCAAGAGGCATATGCTCACAATATGGCGTAGTTAACATAGCCAAGAGATCAAGGCAGCCTGTTTTGTATATCAAAATCCAGAAATATTCAACATAAAATTCCCATATTCTCCACTTTCCACATTAGTGCACGGGATCTCCAGTTGTTATAGGTATAGATACCTTTTTTGTCAGGATTATGGTTCTATATACTAGCACAAATAGATTAACTTCTGTCGGACTCAATACTCCACTTTTAAATGCTGCAAACCTTTTTGAAACCTCTTTGCTTGCAGTTCCTTGGTAAAGCTTTCAGCTGAGGGAGGATAAGAGTGATTAGAATAATAGCTGTACAGAACTACTTCTCTATAAGTCATCTGCAATTCTCTAAATCATGTGAAGAATATTATGCTTTTGCATTTGCAGTTTACTGTCACACTAAAGATCAAATGGATAGGCTACAGCAACTAAATTACATTATGCTACTGCTTCATTAGGAAGCCTTATGCACAGTCATGTTGCAATGCACAACTCACAATATTTAAATCATTAAAGGAAAAAAAACCTTACTATATTCAGAAGTACTTCAATGGGTAACAAGTTGAAAAAACAGATCCCAGTAACTCATTTTAACTTCATTTTAATTCAGAAAATTTCTGAACAGTTTGGTTTTCTGAGATTAATTATCAAAAGTATTTGTTCAGGACAGTCAGCAAAAATATTTCATTTGTTGCAGCAGCTTCAGTGCCAAGCAAAAACACGTATGAATGAATAAACAAGGACGTCCACAGAGGAAGAGTGCCATTAGAAATAAGGCTACTAAGCTCAAATAAAGAAGTTACAACATCCAGGAGACACCAACACTTAGTTATACAAGGACATACAACTCTTCCATGCTGCTATTGGTGTACAATGATTGGGATTACATGGAAAAACAGAAGTCGTTTGGTGAGCAGCAGAGCTAGAGCATAGATACCAGACCTGCACAACTCACGACTCAACCTTCAAAAAAAGCACCCAAGTCCTGTTTGTTTTCACTGTAATCTGTGATGTCCTTCCACAGTTGCTAACAAGGAGCTGGAGTTCTCAATGAACTAACTCTCTAGTGGATGTGTGCCACCTGTTACCATTTAGACAAAGAAAGAGCTGAGTGTTGTTGCACCTTGGAGCCATTTTATCTCCACTAGCCAATCCCACTAGAAATGCTTCAGGGATACTGCACTTCAGCACAAGTTTTACAGGTCAGATATCCTTATGTTTTTTCCAAATAAATTACAGTACAGTTCTTAATTTGTTCCTGCACTGCTCATCTTTCTTCAACAGATCAAGGCAAGTCACAGGTCTAGTCTCTGCATTCCCAAGGATTACAAGCTTTCCTTCTCATACTAGTGACCACCAATTCTTCTGCAGTCTAATTCTACTCTAGTAATTGCCACATCAGAGCAAAAAACCCACAGGTTACGGCCTGTTGCTGCTTTCTGCATCTAGGTTACACTGTCACATGCATGCAGGATGCCGTTTGACTCATGCATTTTACTCTGTCATGATACAGTTTTGGTTACTTTTTTCCTTTAGCAAAATAAAAAGAAAGGACTTGAAGAAAGATGACTTTGACAAACACACAATGACCTATGACAAACAGTCACAATGTGGGAAATGTAGAGAAAAAGACCAAATGGGTTAATCCCCAAATATTTCTTTACCTTCTCAGAAGGATGAAGGCAGCCTATCCAAAATAGAAACTAGGTCAGATTACTACAGTCAAATTTAAAAGAATAACACAAACACATAAAGAACAAAAATTAATACTAGCAAGACACAAAATGAGCTTGAATTAGCCAGGGACACCAAACACAGCAAGAAAAGGTTCTGGAAATGTTGAACTAGTAGGAAGATGATGAAGTAAGTGCTGGAGCACTAGAGGGAAATCTCCAGAGACAGATTATGTGTGAAAGACAAAACGTTCACTGGGGGTTTTTTTTGCTTCAGACTTGACTTGAAAGATCAGTTGCAATCATTAATTAAAATCAGGAAAAAAATAGTAAGATTTCAGATTAATATTTGAAAAGAACACATTAAAGAATACTTAGGATAACCTGGCAGCATTCCAGTTGCCTAAACCTGTTTAGTTTCATCCCATCATACCCTGATCAAGCCTGAGCATCATAAGTGATTAAACTGAGACCCTGTTGGATATTGATGAGGTAATTAGAGAACTAGGAAAAAGAATATATCATTGAATGTGGGGATTCTTTAAAAAGAGGAAAACAAGGAAGAGTAAGGGAATAGAAATTTAACTGTAATTCTAAAAAAAAAATACTATTTGTAAGCACAAAAAAGAAAAGTGACAAGTTAATTAAGCTAATTTGGGTTGGCTCAAACAATCTCATTTCTTTCTATAACAGGGCCATGAGGGTGTGACTAAAAGAAGTAAACAATAACATATGCTATTTCTCTAGCATGGTTTTTAACCCCATCACAAACAAGGTTCTTCAAAGCAAGTTCAGAAAACATGCTCTAAATGAAAGTAGGGTAAGGACTGTACAAAAACATCGTCAGTGGAAACATCTTGGAATAGATAACAATGGACCACTATCAAATGGAAATACGTATCAAATATGGCTCTTCAGAAATATTTTCTGCATCTGGAAAAACTAAATATTCTCAACCACGGTTATGAAAAAGAGAGAAAGCTGAAGGAGAACACAAAGATGAAAAAGGGCAAGATTAAAACTGAAATAGTCTTGATAACTTGCAGAAACAGACCTAAACGTAAAAACGATTTAAAAAGCACACATTTCAACATGCATGAATGTCTATACTCAAACTGGAAAAAAATAAACTGCTGGCTATATTACAGTCCTGCAAAAAAGAGTCACAATAGTGAATTCACAAGCTTAGTGGAAGGGAAATGCACTGTCCTGTTGTAAATCCCTCTCCAGTCCTGCCCGAAACAGCAAATACAAAAGTGAAGGGAATTAATAGATTGTAGCCTTTAAAAACATCTGGTTACCTTTCAGCATCTTTAACAATGATAAATCCAGAGCTGAAGTGCTGTGAATAGTTGTGGGCATTATAATCCCTGCCCCCCCTCCAAAAACCTCTCTTCAAAACAAAAGAGAGCACTGACCATGCACAACAGTCCTTTAATTTAGAGTAATAACTGAGGAGACTGAGGCTGCAAAGAAAAAGGAATTATGGATCTTTTTCAAATATATAAAAAGGAAATGAATCATCTGTTCTCTGTGATCACTGTGGACAACAGATAAGAAAAAAAACAGATTTAAATGACAGCAAAGAAAACAATTAAATAAAAGGGGACACATTTTAACAGTAAGGATAGTGAAGTACTGGGATAGATTGTACAGAGAGGCTATAGCACAGATAGGGATAGATGTTAAAAAAAATTTGTTGGAATTGCTCACTTATATTTAATTCTGGTTTGGGATGCACGGATACTGGATGACTTCCTGCGTTCCTTTCAGACCTACTTTTCTGATTCTATGAACACATATTTTCAAATAGATAACAAATATCACAACTCTCCACCAGACTATGCAAAGAGAGATTTCACATCCAATACAGAAGGAAATGTGTCTGACTAACAGAAGAGAGTTACAAAGGCATAAAGAGGTTTTCATTATGGGTCAGTAAACTGGTTCTGTTTCTCTGGTCATCACCAAAATAACTGTCTTGTACAGACTTATGTAAAAATATCAGGCATGTTGTCAGAACAAGCCAGAAGTACACAGGGTCTGTGCTTCTGCTCTGCTGGCCTTGTGGCTAAACAGACCCGTGCACGTGAATTTTGCTCAATGCAGCAGCTTGCACAGCCACTAAATTAAATGCTACAAAACACACAGCAATTATAACTACAGTCTAATGCGTAAGCTGCATGTGAAGTACAGAAATCTAAAAAGAAGACATTAAAAACAACTACTTACTAAACATATATGTTGTTCTCATTCACTATGTCTGAGCAAGTTCCTAAATTACAGAACAACCTAACATGGAATGTAATGCTTGTGTTTTGGTCCCAGGTTTTAAGTATCCTCAGTTCAGTAGTGTTGGCATCTCAAAATTGTTCATCAAGTAGGTTTGAAATTATTCCAGAGAGCATCAGACTGCACCTGAAAGTGTTACTTAAAAGTCTGAACACTAATCCTGTGCAGCAAAGCATGGTGCAGAGATCCCCACGCTAGCACTGACCCAGGGTAATACATCTCCCCAGGAGAGAGACACAGAGAGATAACAGCCTCAATCCAGAATAAACTTCAACATGTTAGTATAGTGTTGTGCCAGGTATAGTGCAATGCCACAGCGTAATTTTACTGTCCCAGAATAACCCCTCCAGATACAGAGGATTAATATTTGGGGCTGTCTTACAATGATCAGTGTAGCACAGTGAAAGGAAATGCAAGTTTGTTAGCCTTGTGCAAAGTTGTGCTGATGCAGCTGGACAGCTTCGGGATTCTTGACCATCTCTGTACAGTTGTACACAGACATGACAGCTTGAATCAGCACTCATTCAGGTGTGTGTGCCTACCATATTCCTTTGCTTCTCTGTTTCCTTGCTACATCTGAAATCCACTTCATACACTTTGTGTCTCTGCTATATGAACCTCAGAAATGTTACCAAACACACATACAGCACTGTTTGCTGAGAGATATAATTTTTTTCATAGAACCTGTGGAAAATAATTAATGAATCATAGTAATATTCATTTAATGATTAATAGTAATAATTTAGTGAGGTATCTTCCAAACTTTCACATAATCTTTTAGAAAGCTATTACTTATATTCTGGAATCCATATTATTAAACAATTCTCAAGCTTAGCTCCAAACACACTCTTGGGCCTAAAAACTTCTCACAGACTCTTGAACACATCTCTAACTGAAAAAAATCTCATGGAAAACACTGCTTAGAACAGTTCCATGAATCAGCCGCTTACCCTGGCACACCACAGCTTTGCAGAGCAGTAATCTAGAGGATCTTTATGCATCTCAAGAGTGCTGTAATAAGTGCCATACAGACTGAAAAGTAGTGGAGAGAGCTGCTTAAACATAAGCAGAGAACTTATTTAATTAATGTTAAAGGTTTCGTAGAATTTAACAGGCACCCTATCAAGTGGTGGGGTTTTTCCCCCCACTGATTAAAATGATGTGCCTCTGATGTGCCTCTGCTATCATCTTCTTCCCCTCCTCTTCAATTTCCTCATCTAAGAGCCTTTTGTTTATTTGCTTTATTGGTCTTGCGAGTGAGGCAGGCACATTATAGACATTGCATTAATCTGTTCTAAGGGCAATGGAGGTTTCAAAGTCTTGTTATTCTCTCCATGCAAGCATGTGACAAATAATGTTTACAAACATCTGTTATTATTGGTTTAGACCACCCTGGGTCTTTTTTAACTACACCAAACCAGTAATCACCCTAAATATCTCCTCTCACAGCATGTTTACATCACATTCATGACAGTTTTGCATTTAGACATTGTGGGATCTCTCACTCTCTTACAAACAATGTCATACAACAGGGTTGTAGTGTCAGGAACAGGTTTACTGAAACTGATGAGCCTTCAAAAATCAGCTAGTTGGTAATCGGTAGTGATGACCAGGACCTGCCTTGAAAAAGCATGTGATCTCAGAAGGTCTGGCCTTTCAGGCCAGTCATAAGCTTTGATGGGGTCATCCACAAAGAAGTCCAGCAGGAAGTACTCATGGCTAAGGAACAGAAAGAGCTTCCTACAACTTCCTTCCCCCAAAAGCAATGCACTGGATCAGCTCTTTCTATTCACAGTCCAGCACACAAGGACAATTGAGAATCGTGCTTTGCTTTATAAAACATCTTAACTTAGTCTACACCAGCTCTATTTTAAAACATTTTTTGTGGATCCCCAGTCATAATTCATGACACTTTATAATACTCAAAAAGAACATTTTTCAAGTATCTTCCACCTCTCCAAATTTCGTATCGACCATAAAGCTGTATTAAGCCACCTATCTCACATTTTACATCACTGCAACATTTTGAAAGAAGACAAAGTGTAGGAAAGTTAAATCAATTAACATATATTTCTTCACTATGTGTTTGAATAAATCAGCATGAGAATAGAAAAATTACTACTTTTTCAAAAGTACATCTGGATGGATAGAGGGCTAAGACTCATAGCGTTTAATACATTTTGTTTTCAATTCCATGTTTACAGTGAATGAGTCATTTTTCATTTTCATTTCTTGGAAACTCTGGGTAGATTAGTAAATTAATGAAAATTTTGACTTTTTTTTCACTAAGATCTGACTAGTTGTTATACTCTTTTTCTCTTAATTTGGTTGTATATCAATTGATTTTGTGAATCCTACGCTAAATGTGAAAACTTGTCTTTTTCATTTGAACATAGACATCACTGAACTGAACAAATTTTCAAATAGTTTTTCACAGTTCAAGAGTCAACTCTCCAACCTGATTTTCATGACATAGCCTCTATCCATTCATCTGAAGACTGTCTTCTCAGTTTATTATTCCCAGTCCAGTACAACAGATATATAATGTGTTCATATATGAAACGTGATCAGTGGCTGACCATGGTGAGACACTGGTCATGTTTTATTGCAAGCGTTCAAGTTTATTTGCTTCACTTCAGCACATACAAAATATGGCGAGACAGTTGTGTAGATGAAAACATCAAATCCAGCCTTGGCAAACACACAACTCTTCAATACCCCAGCCTTGCCTTTCACACAGAAATTACAGTTCACATAATCCCCCTGAAGTTATCCTTCCTCCGACATGCAAGTCACAGCCTACCAGAAGCAGGAAAGAACTCTTCTGAAAACGCAGAGACTGGCTGCAGTGTTAAAAACATTTTCACTTACATTTGTGTTTTGTATTCACTGTCCTTAGTGACCTCAAGATTGAGAGCTGAAAATCCTAAAATTGAAGCTTCAGTGAAGTTACTTTTATAACTCTGGAAATTCTGATACAACTCACAAGCTTAGAAAGAACAAGCTACCTTGACACATCTCTATACGTTTCATAAACAGTCACTGCTCAGCAGTCTGTCAGTCATTTTGCACTTAATGAATGTCCTAAACACCTCGGCACAGAGCTAAGGAACACCTTTAAAATATTTGGGCTGGCATCCTGGCCCCATCAGACCTTTAGCACTGACTTTAATAAAGAAAAAAAAAGAAAAAAAAAAAAAGGAAACAAAAAGGAAACAAAAATACATTTTAAGTGTCTTAAGTCATTTATAAAGCAAAATACTTGCTGGTCTCAAGGACATTTTACACAAGAAAAGAAAAAGGCCAAGATTATTTTGTTCTATCCAACCATAAAAAAGAAAATCTAATATTTGAGAAGTCTGGCCATTTAAACAGAAAGCAGTAATATCTGCAGCACTATTGAGCAGACATTTCAATTAGAAAATTACTTCTACAAATACTAAAAAATCAAAAGAAGGTCTAGAAAATAGAGAATGATCCCAATAGATCAGTTAACCCACACACAGCTTCAGTCCAACCTTTAACAACTCTGACACCACACATTTTAAAATCCCACAGAAGGCCTTAGTTTGGTAATACAGTGGAGCTACCACTGACTCAAGCTAAAAATGGTATGTAACAGCAGCAGAATTGATTAAATGTTATATTCCTTCACAAGTGCTAAAAAGGATCATGAATTAGGAAAATACATAGAAAATTTTTGACATTTCTTTGGAAATTTTTCAGTAAATAATGGAAAATATCTCTACTGATTAGTTTACTGAATGTCAGATTGTTTGGAAACTGGGTAAAAACCACTTTTTGACTATGATCAGGGAGGAGAAGACATCACTGAGTAGTTGTGCCATTGTCCATCTGCCAAAATTTTAATGCAGCCACTTCTAAATCTGCACAGAAGGATCAAACGTGAGCTTTTTCCTGTCAGTGTTGCTTCTGGGTTGCACTGCTCCAGACCTTTCAGCTATTGTGCTTTTCTCACAGGACTGGTGTGGAGACAAAATGAGTGCTCACATACAAATTAAAAGGAATTTTTGAATAATCTCTTGCATAAGATTGTGTACTATCGATATAGAGTCACTTCATGCTTGAAAATAGGTAATGACAGACATGGTAGAGCAGGCAAACTGCTGCAGATTCAACTTAATCAGTCTGAATTAAAGAATAAACAATCAAGCAAAAATAATACAACTCTGTGCTGTAAGTACTCACCTAGTACATTCTATCAACAAAATCAAACATAAGGATTCTTTCAGGTATTGCAACGCAAAGCTTTTGGAACAGCACATTAAATGTAAGAAATAATCCAGAGATGTTATCTATAAGTGTGTTTGAAACATACGTATAAATATTTTGTTTACTTTGTCATTTTTACTTAGGTAAAACTGAATGTGTTTGGTAACTTCTGTAATTATAATTCATTTATGATTTCTTGCCCAAATGATTTCTTGCCATTGTCTCTTATTGCACTTATAAGCTGTTATGCTTCTCCATGGATGGTTTCCTCAACCAGTAGCCAGAAAAGAATATATATGAAATTCACTGTGGTTTTGGTTAGTAGCCCTCCAGGGCCGTGATAAACTAGTAATACTGGAACAAATTTTAGAGCCACTGCTTACGTGTGACCTTGAGACATCCAGGTCTTGTGCTTCTGTGCAGCAATTCTGGCTTTCTGGGTCTGTGTTTAAGGCAGAGATATTTCAGCCAACCCAGCAACTATATTAGGTGTTTGCCTAATCTCTCACTGTTTTAAGAATTGGCATAGGGTTTTGCTCCAGCTCCACTGTGTTCTTGGTGGGGTGTACATGCCTGTCATTGAAGCCTTAATTTTCTTCTTGTGTCAGTGATCTTGGTTGACGGCATGAGGGCAGAAAGCTTTGGCTGACTTTCCTCTAGATAAAATAGATAGGAGAGTTTAGGTAATAATACTTTCACTTTACTTTTGCACTCAAAGTGTTTTATTTAGGAAAGTAGTTTAGACCAAGAATCAGAACAGCATTACTTTTTAGTAATATTTGATGTAAATATATTTCTAAATCTGCATAAATTCTATTCATTGTTTTTGCAACATTTCCCCAGGGATGGGTCCTCAGCTAATAATCCTTGGTACAAAGAAGTGGTTGCTGGTGGAAAATATAATCTTTTGTGTATGCTTTCATCTTTGTCTTGCATTTTTAATAAACAACAGAACTGGTAAGTGAAATACTATATCCATTTTGCAACAGTAATAAGAATATGAAGAAATGCAGTGTACCACTGCGTACCCTAACCTTTGTACATCCAGTAGGCACGAGAGACATAGCATAATACCTTGGAAAGCCCGAGGGAGGGAGAACTGACTTTCAGTTCACAAGCAGGGGTCCCTGTGATCACTCAGGACACAGCTGAACCCTGGGGTGGTTCGGTGACGGTGGCCTACTTCCTTGAAGAGCCAGGGCTTCTGTTTATTTAATATCCTCCCTTGCACTCCTGCTTCCCTAGGTGGAGATTACTCACCTGATCAGCAACATGGGAGGGGCATTTAAACTGCTTTTAAGTCACGTGCAGTTCAAGGGGGACAGACACCCTATTTGCATGTAGAGAGATGTGTCTGCATTTAAAATAGATGTGGCAGCTGGGGTAAGAGGGAAATAACATCCTAGGTATCGGAACACAAATTCTGTTTAGTGTTAACACTAACTGTTTTGCTTGTTTGTGAGAGGTGCTGGCTTGTCAGGCAATACTTGAGAACAACTTTGAAAAAGAAACTGGAAGCAATCTTTGTAATGAAAATATTTCAGACCTTCAAAGGAGTTTACTTGGGAACTGCAGTAGTGCCTAGAACCCATTAAAAAAGCTAAACCTGTTTGGAATAACAGAGTATAGAAGTGCCGAAGAGATCAGGCATCTGTGATGAAAAATTATAACCACACTTACTCTTTTTAAGAACTGCTTTTAAAGCTTATGGTAGTCATGGGGTAATGAAAAATGAAGGGAATGGCATGCAGCTTATCCTGGCAAGAGTTCAGCAATCAGTGAAGACAGACCTCAGTATGATGCCAAATTATATAGTTACATTGCAATCTTCTAAAAAGAGAAAATATTTTGGAGATTTGTAAATATTAGGATCTTCGACATTCTTTGAAAAACCTATTTACTGTTAAATGACTGCAACATTAAGTGCTTGAAAAATATAAAAATAGGGACAGCTATATAACCATTGGACTAATGTAGAATTTGTTGTTATCAGAGAAAGTCTGTCTGTTGGGCTTTGGATCAAACTGGATTTAACAGGAAGTTGCCAGCATTTCTGTTAGTGCTGGCCTAAATCCTCACGGACAGCATTTCAGAAGCTTGTGAAAAGAAGAGTTGGAACATAACCCATTCTTTCCAAAACATTCTCAAAAAATAAATGAGAGCCATTCAGTCAATACATGATGTGCAGAGGGTATAAATCTTTCAGGGCTGCAGATGAAATCCAGTGTGAAAAAATCTTAGAGTTGAACTGCACAGTCTCTGGTTCTACAGGAAGAGAAGTCTAACTGTTCCTGTGTACTATGGAATATGGCTATCTTCCATTTTGTTAGGAGAAATTATTTTGGCTTCCACAGTCTTTAATTTTTTAATGAATAAATTTTATCAAAATGAAACTGCTTCAGTATTACTACAGTAATACAGAATGCAGTAGATTTCTGTTCATCCTAGAGTGTCAGAGAAAATGTAAGATTTTTAATATTACACAGCTCCCTGGTACATGAGAGGTGTTCATTTCCCTTCTAGCTCATGACCTATTTAAAACTGAGCAGTGTGATGTGCTTTACATATCCCTTCTAGTACAACCTGAATTAATCTTATTTTTTTCCAATTTCAACATTTGCTGCAATAATTTTCACATGATTTATCACAGCAACCATTAGGGATGTAAGGTTACAGGATTTTGGAACAAAAAGCTAGTGAGACAACATTATACCAGGTTGTTTTAACACACTGAAAATAAAAAGTATGATGAGCAGTGGTATTCTGACTGTTAGCATCTTTGACCTGCAGGATCAAGAAAAGCATAAACGTTGGAAGAAAAGAACATGCTTAAAATTTTTGTTCTAACTTTATTATGTAACTTAGCATTTGTAGTGCTTATTTATAGATCTCTTTTTGAATCACATATTTTTGCAGTATTTTCAATATCATAGATGTTTTTATGGATCTAATGGAAACATGGATTTAAATTCTCGTGAATAACCTCTCAGGTTTTTCCTTGGCTTTGTGAAACAACTGAAGCTCTTTTTAAGGTATTGCTATATACGCTTCCAGTTTTCTTGTTAAATTGGTATGACCATAAAAGATGATACACATTGATAAAATCGTTTTTGTCCTTTTTGTATGCATGGCTTATTCAGAAAAAAAAATGACGTAACTGTGCTTTTCCTAGGGTTTGTTTTATATCAATACATTTTAGTGTCTGAATCTTAAATATGTAATTATTTCTTCCAACTGGACAAGAGCCCCGGCTGTTTACGCAGCTGCTCATACAGGCATCCTCCCTGATTGTTTTGTCTTTTGGTTGGCATAGTGATCTTAGGGAGCGTTAGGTGGCCAGAGGGTGCCGAAGCCACTGCCTCCTGCCGCTTTGCAGGCTGGGGAGTCGACTTCCTCCCTCCAGCAGAACAAGAGGAGATACAAAAAACTTTTCTTCTTCTTATAGAAGTCTAAAGAAGATAGAACTGGAAGATAGTTTGTCTCCCCTGTAACGCCCACCCTTTCTTTAATCCTTGGTGCAGTAACTAGGAAATATTATAGGATACCCTTGGCAACCATAGGGAAATAAAGCGCAGTTATCATTAGTGTGTGGTTGCTAAGGAACCCCTGATAGTTTCCTAGCCTTCATGATTGGGACTACAGGGATTTTTCTTTGTTCCTTCTAGGTGAATCTCCCCATCTACTACTCAAAAAGAGAGCTGCCTCCCTTTTCTTTTTTTCCTCAGAGGTGCTGAATGGTCTGTTGACATAGAAGAGGAGAGAATAGGGATGCAAGTGAAATAGAGTAGTTACACTGCACCATGAAGAAACTGCTAGGTGTGATAAGAACTGGCTTTCAGATCTGTGGAAGGTGTGAGAAGCTTTAACAGATCTTTGAGTAACAGGTCAAAATTAAGCAACAGTCATCAGCATAGTGTATGATGCAGTATTAAAAAGAATTGCGACAATATCTCAGATGGCAGGAAATACCCAGGTAACTGAAGAAGTAGGACTGGGGGAGGGTGGGAGTATCTCAGCTTACTGCTTCTCCACATTGCTAGTCCCAACTTGGCAAAGCTACATGGCAATAGACTTGTAGAATACTATCTTTTCAGTGCCACGCTGTGCTAAAGTTAAAATTTGGATCGTGTTTTTTTACCTCAACCAGAAGGGTCTTGGTCAATGCTTTGATTTTGTTCTACAGCAGGAAATGACCCCTTATATCCAAAATATAAATTCAGTTCACAAATATTACCATCAGTCAAAACACACTGCATCTTGTTGCAGCTTAACATTGCTAATAGCCTCTACTGATTTCACTAACAAGCCAGAAACTAAAGAACCATGTAAAATCAAAGCTATCCTGCAGGCTGTTTTAAATTTACATCTACGTTGGAACATTCAGATTTCCTGCCATAATTTTTTAATAATTACAACTAGATGAGCACATCAAAAGCAGGTATGCTGACCATATACACAACATGTACATGTCAGGATATAGCACTACCACTCAGCATAAGAAAGTGTTGCAGAAAAGATCCATGAGTAAGAAAAACCGTCTTATCATTGCAAACTTGTGCAGCAAAGTGTTACAATTAGCACCACGGTATAGAAAAACTCCTTATAACATTAGCACCACAGTATAGACAAACTCCCTATAACACACAGTTATCTCCATGCAGATGTCACTCATCCCTGCTTTTTAAAACCCACTTTAAAAAAAAAATCCCATCTTCCTGTAATGCAGCTGGTTTGGAATTTTCAGCACTTGCTGCCTGAACATAAAAATACATAGTGGTTTTTGTAGCAATTTTATGGACTCTGCTGCTGCCAGTGTTCTCAACAGGCATTCTTTTTTTCAGGTGTGGTCAGCCAGTTAGCCATTGAGGTCTTAAGTCAGTGAGATATATTTTTGAGAAGCGTTAGGCATGTAACACCAACCATTCAGTGAGAAAAAAGGTGTAGCTAGCAATTCAGAAAACCAAGCTACTGCATTTGAAAACACTGATCTGTCTGCATGATACAAGGACCATAGCTGAAAATGCATAATCCCACATCAAGACGCAGGCAACCTGAATTGTTCAGCAAGTTTATGAAGTGCAGTATGAAGATATTTGCAGAGAGAAGTTAGAAAGCGAGCAAAAAGGAAGATTTTCTAGATTGGGGTAGAGAGAGGAAAAAAAATCTGTAGAAGGGAACCAAGAAAAACCAACCTGCTTTGAGAATATGCCCAGTTTCTTCTCTCCAAGGAACTTACTACAAAGGTTCTAAAGTCCCATCTTCAAATGCACACAACATACTGCCTGGAATTCATTACCTAGGTGGAAAGTCAGCTCCGGGTGTCTTTAGATAGGTAGTTAACAGTTTCAGAGAAAAAAATATTTAGGGCATGAAGTTTTGCCAGCATAACCCAAGAGCCACATTCTACTCTTGGAAATTTCAGTCTCATAAATATGTTTCTACCAAATGCTCTCCTTTTGCTACTGCTTTTTGCTCGTTACTTCATCATCATTTCCCACCTTTTCAGATCTGTGGAAAGGGGAAAAAAAAAAAAAAAAGGAAAAAAAGGGAAACAAGGGGGAAACAGGGGGGAAACGGGGGGGGGGGGGGAAGAGGGGGGAGAGGAGGCGGAAAAAGGGGGGGGAAGGGGAGTGAAAAGGGAGGGGGGAAAGGGGAGGGGAAGGAAAAAGAAGAAAGAATGTTTTATGTTCCCTCTGCACTTTATGCCCTCTATTCTTTTGATTTGCACAGACATGTTGCAAATATTTGTCTACAACAGCAAAGCTTTGAAGGACATGATTTAGGAATCAGGTGGAATTCTTGCCTATTTGTGGTTAAAAAGGTACTCAGATGCTTGGCTGATTCAGGACCCCAGTAGTTTCAAAGAACAAACAAACACTAACAACAGTGTCAATTTTTTACAGGTTGTATAGATAAATAATGACTTCCTTTTTGGCTTTGGGGGAATTTATTTAAAAGAAAAACTGTATTTGCCCGCCTGCAGAAGCTGCTGTGATTAAAACATTAGGATTAAAACATTTTAAAAGGAAATTTTAATCTTAAAAACACCACAGCACATATCATGACTCTATACTAAGCATACAACATACTAAACATAAAGCTAACTTTCAAGGCTGTTCCAGAGTAGATTAAATTTCTGTGTCTTCCCCATAACTTTATGAGTAAAGGGACTAAACGGTGTTTTCTCCTGCATTCAGAAATAAGTTCACCTCTAAGAAAAGGTCATCCATGAAAAATTTCAGCCTTAAGGATGACTATTTGGAAAGCTCTGAGCGTATAAAACAATGCCAAAAGAAAAATATTATTGCAACTCAAACCACAGACTGGCATTTCAAACCGGCAAATTTTGAAGGAGAAATATATTCTACTGCTACTGCAAATTTTTATTTCCTTACCAAAAATAGTGACCAAAGGAATTTATTTTCCTTGAAGAGTCACTCATTTTGGAAAATGAAAAATTTTTTAAAAATAATTTTATCAAAGATATATTAAATCCCTTCTTCTAGATAAACTGTATGTAATAAAGAAAAATTTATGTAAAGTTATGGGAGAGCACATTTTTAACTGTATTTATAATACCGATAAGAATAAGGAATTCATGCACATATGTAAGGCACAAACGATAATAGTGGGTAACAACCTGATTGGATTTATTTCTAGAACTAATATTAATAGTCTGTAGGTAGACTTTTTTCCCCCATAGACAATTCTAATGAGTTACAGCCTTGTCTATTTTGCAGTTTCTTTTAATAACACACACTAGAGACCATGAAGTCTCTCTCTCAGTCATTCCATTCCAAAGATTATAGCCTGAAAGTTCACTCTGTATTGGAAAGTATACTGGAAAACCTATATAGAGTATAATTTTATTTATTTATCTATTTACTTAAAACCTTTTTATACCATTTCAGGTTTCCTATCTCCCATTCCAATGCTGCAATTAAATGAAACAAAATCTTCCAAACCTAGACTAATCAAAGTTGTAGTTTCTCAGCTAAACAGTAAGTATACACAGATATCTATGTACATTTTCCTGTATTTTCATTATATATAAAATATATTTTCAATTTCACTACTGGTGGTAAATAAACCACAAGTACCTTATATACATTAAAAACAGAAACATGGTTGAAAACTCTTTCTGCTCAGGCATTTTCAGGGATGATCTGTAGAAGCAAGAGCACGTCAAAAAAAAGGTCAAGTATTTTGCATTTCAGTGTGCACTTTAAATAATCCATTTGCTCCATTATTTGCACTGAGAACTGCTAACTCACTTTGTTCTCATGAAAATTTATATGTCATTAAATGCACTGCATACAGTTTACCAAACGTGGATCTTTACTGTATATTATACCTTCAAGAATTGTTTCAGACATTTAAATGAGCCCCTATCTATCCCACATTTCAGCCACGTTTGACATGACTTTGTGATTTCACTGGCTTTTGGGTAACCTGAAGCACAGAAGACTAAAATACAGCTCTGCTAACATTTAGATTTAAGGATTCAGTCAGGACTATAATGGAGAGCAAAATAAAACTATACATTGTTAATGTCTATTGGAAAGACTATAGATAACTGCAAATTAAAAGAACTGTGAGAAGCAGCATTATGGTTTTTTATCCATCAACAGTAAATAAAAAAGCAGGAATGATAGAAAGAAGATTACTTCAGAAGTGTCGGGGGCTCAAATTAATTTTGAATATACCTTGATAAGCTGTCTCCAAAGTGTTTCATATTCATACATGTTTTGAATAGGAACAGGAAAACCACCCCAAATACACGAAGGCCAAATTCATCAGCAGTGAAGGCTCACATTGCTTTCATATGAACTATTAACATTTGTTGCATTGAAGGACATGCATGTGTAAGCCAGCAATGCCATTACATTACACCTGCTCCTCCAAAGGAGATCCTCACAAGCAGCATTCTAAACTACAGAATCTGCTGCTTCTGGTTAAGTTACATAAATTCATATACTTGGCCGTGAAGCTGGAAGTCCCCGATTCAGTCCCTATTACTGGCCAACGTGGAGATTAGCACAAATACACATTGGATCAGCTTGATGATATTTTTCTGAAACATGCAGGCAGCCACTCCCACTAAAAGAATGATAACCATTAATGGTCAAAATAAATAAATAATCTGTTGTGTCTGTTGAAGATGGGTGATTATATTTGCTACTGATAGATAACAGGAGTTTTGCACCTTTTCCATCAGGTGAGCATACAAAAAGATAAGAGAGTGGCAGCGCTTTGGTAAAGCTGTGATTTAACACTGTGCAAAACAGCAACTTAGAACAAGGAGACATCTTCAAAAAGAGGGGAGAAAGAAAGAGATAAGAAGAAAACAAACAAAACCCAGAGCTGTGCTAGGAGAGAGCTCCTATATGAGATCTGAGAACCTGACAGCTCTCCGGCCACACTGTCCCAGAGGCTCAGGTCATTGCTTCCTGTCCCACTCTACCCCATCATTACTGGTCCCTCAGGAAAGCACCCTTCATCGCCTCACCTCTGTTCTTTTCAGGTGCCACTCAGTCCACACTGAGGCCATACCTGCTGTACCCCATTATCTATCCTGCTGTACCCTGAACCCTAGAAGTCACGTGCAGAGCCTAGCATGTTCTGTGTCTTCTGAGAAGAACCAGCTGCCTCCTCTCTCCAGTAGAGTTTCCTCCCTGCTTTGTGGTGAAAGCATTTTTAACAGACTTCAACACACAGAGAAGTTCTACTGGCTACCTCATACTGGTTCAACAAGTAGGCAGAAACAGAGATCCTTGGTAGATTCTTTAGGCTGCAAAAATTCAGCTGCAAATTGGAGCAAAATGGGCAAGAGCACACCTGACAGTAGTCCACACAATTCATTCACAGCAGATCTTGAAAAACATCTCTTGGATTCAAAACATTCCACAATTCATGGCCTTCTAGGCATAGCAATGGGAGGAAAGATGGGTTATTATCTTTTTACATAAGCCACTGCTAAACTGTAAATGCAGGAATAATACGATTCCATCTTGTTAATAGCAGTCCTTCAGACTTATAATATCCTATGGCTATAGTGAAATGTCACACAACTGAACTTTGGAAGATTAAATTATATTTTGATAAAAAAGCAAATTAACTTTCAATGTGGGAAATTTTTTAGGTCCACTGCCTTTCAACCAAGGATTTCCGCACACTGTAAAAAAAAAAGTTAGCTATTTGTATACCAATTAAGACCCCACTAGAAATATTTGAACATGCTCCTTCAGCATATTAAGCAATCAACCAAAATCGGATTGCTTTACTATCAGTCTTACCTTGAGCACAATACTCTCCAAGTTTACAGAAACCTTTTCATGCACAGATGAGTAGTGCAATACAATACTCTGCATTGATCAGCTCTTCTTCCTCAAGCATAATTCCCAGTGAAACCAAGGGAAACTTTACTCAAAACAGGACTGCTGAAGAGACCCAAAAGTAGTGATGCCTCCAGTTCAGGACTATTTCTGCCGGCCAACAGGCTGTGATCAGGCATGAAATCCTTGCTCCACTGAAATGAGGAGGATCCTTCCACTGGGGGTCTAGATTTCACCTTTTCTGCTTGGTGTGTTTATGCACCGAAAGTGCTACAACATTGCTCTTTGGAAGAGGGATAGCAAACTGGCAGGGCAGAGACCATGTCTGCCAGTCATGGTCGACATGTCATGGTCAACATGTCTTTCTTGTTTCCATGTATACTGCGTATTATTAAGGTCACAGTTCTGTGCCTGTCATCATAGCAGGAACAGAGAAGCAAAAGCAGTTTAGTCTATCAGAGAGTTTTAGGTTGGCTACAGGGCCATCCCAACATGACAGGCCCTAGGGGTCTGGCTTCACCAAAATATGTAAATGAAGATCGCTTAGAAGGCGGTTAACCCTGTTTCCAATATGCTGCATGCATGGTGTTAATAGGAGTCCGTGAACACACATGTGGATCAATTAAAGTGCTTTGATGGAAATTCACAGAAGGAAAGAATATGGATGCTTGTGTCCAAAACAGTAGACATTGTAGAGATGGTTAACAAACTACTCAGTTATCCAATAAAACGGGTAAAAATAGATCTGATCATACTAGCAGTTATGAGTGCGTGTACACATGAAATTCAATTTCCTTTCCAGCCTTGCAACGCAGCTATCTAGAAATGATGTTTCTGAAGTGCTTTTGTATTTCAAATATTACAGAGTATCATGTATATTATATAGGTCAAATATATGTCTAAAACAACAAGAATAACCGTAAATATGTTTTCACAGTATTCTCAATTATTCTTAGCTTATTCATACCTATACAGGCTGTACTCTGGTTTATTAAGTCCCTCTACTTCACATTCAAGAAGAGACTCTTCACCATAAAGCCTTTTAATAAGAAAGACTGCAGAACTGCAGTTGTTGTGGTTTAGCCCCAGTCAGCAATTAAGTACCACACAGCCGCTCCCCCCGCCGCTGGGATGGAGGAGAGAATCGGAAGAGCAAAAGTAAGAAAACTTGTGGGCTGGGATAAGAACAGTTTAATAATTGGAACAAAATAATAATAATAATAATAATAAATTGTAATGAGAAGGAAAGCAATAAGAGAGCGAGAGAGGAACAAAACCCAGAGGGAAAAAAAAAAACACTGATGCAACCACTCACTACCCGCCGACTGACGCCCAGCCAGTCCCTGAGCAGCGGTCACTGCCCCCTGGCCAACTCCCCCCAGTTTCTATACCGAGCATGATGTCACATGGTATGGAGTAGCCCTTTGGCCAGTTTGGATCAACTATCCTGGCTGTGCCCCCTCCCAATTTCTTGTGCACCTGGCAGAGCATGGGAAGCTGAGAAGTCCTTGACCAGTGTAAACACTGCTTAGCAACAACTAAAACATCAGTGTGTCATCAACATTATTCTCATACTAAATCCAAAACACAGCACTCTACCAGCTGCTAGGAAGAAAATTAACTCTGTCCCAGCCGAAACCAGGACAGCAGTTGACAATGCGTCAAGTTAAGACACTGTTTTACAAAAACGAAGCGCCATAAATCTGACATAGAATAGAACTGTGAACTGCACAGTACTGAAGACCTTGAGATTCACCTAACCAAAGCCACTGCTATTGCAGTAAGAAAATAACCAAAATAAAATTATAACAGTTCTCTCTTGCTGGACAAACTATGCTGTTTAAGTCCTGCGATCAAGTGCCTAAAGAACCAGAACCATACTGAGCTACTGAATGTTCAAATGGAATCCAGAGCTCCTCTGCATGCAAATTTTTTTTGTTTGGCTGGTTTGTTTATGGTTTTTTTTAACAAGACTAGGGAGATTAGGTTCTGTATGAACCATCTTTTTTATTCATACATGAAATACTCTGAAGACTGACCATGGATGAGAGATTAACACTAAGCTTCAACACTGTTTAAGGAAGCACTCAATAGATGCACAAGGAAATTACAGACCTGTAAGTCTAAGATGAGTGTGAGAAAAAGAATCTGCTGGAGTTCTTTGAAGACGTAACTGCTGACTGGTTGTGAGAGCTTGAAAATGTGTTTTGCTGTCTACAAACAGTACAGTAACCCTTCAAACTTCTATAGAAATCTCACTGTCAATTATTGAAGTTTAAAACTCTTGAATTTAAAAGGGAGGAAGGTTAGGTAGTGAAGCTTCAGTTTGTTATCTGGCAAGAGAGGGCTCAAGGTGCCTCTGTGTTACATACAGAGTTGTAATCAGTTCAAAAAACATAATGAAAAGATCCAACTCCATCACTGCTGAAGGCAGTAGCATAATGGGATACAGCATTATGGTTAACATATTTAAAAGCAAGGAACAGGGAAGGCACAGCTGCCTTTGATAATGTGCACCCAATATCCTCGGTCGAGTCTTGAGGCCCTGACAGTTCTTTTAGTAGAAGAAAACCACACTATAGAGCTGACCAACAGCCTTTGCTGCAGCCACCATGCCCTGGCTGGAGGCGAACACCTATATTTCTAAAAAACACCTTTCCTTGATTACTGTTCTTGCAAGCCATTCTGTCAGAGACAGTCTTGGATTTCACAGAGCTGGAGTTATTGCCAATCACCAGAATTATGCCTTCCAGAATTACTTTGAACCCAATGAACACTGTCCCAAAAGGCTTTTCAGAGCCCTTTGTAGGGGAGGGGGAAACAAAAGACAAAGAACCCACAACTCTGTGCAAGCTGTTCTACTCGGATAGCATATTAATGGGGTTAGCTGCAGATACCAAATCAAAACCAATCTGATTTTGTGGATACAAGTTTGTAGGGGTTTTTTTACTTATGCACTCATTATTAATTGGATTTATAATTATATATCATTAATGCAGATTGAAACTCACCTGTCACACTGTGGTGCATTTTTACTACTGTAGTAACATCTAAAGGACCAAGTTCCAACCAAATGCCAGTTTTAAGACTGGAGATTATTTTGGTGAATTTTCTATTTTTGTGGTAAGGATATTCAATATAGAAGTCAGAGACAAATGTATAGCTGTACTGTTCCATTGTTACTAACTCGCTTTTCAGAGAAGAAACACACTATGATTTAGCTCCTTTCCAATGTAGCTTTACAGCTCAGAACAAAGAAGCTAGCAACCTGTGATAAACCCCCACAAACGTGCTGAAGAATAGCAGCAGGTACTTGTCACAGTTTATGAACTTTTTTTGAAAAAACTACAAGCACTACACACTACAAACTAGTGCTACAATAAATTGCTTTAATTTTAGCAATAAAAAATGCCAACAATACCACTGAATTTCTGTCACTTACAATCTTACATCCTTTCACTTGTTAGAAGCAAGTCTAGCCAATCTAACGGCTGTCGTAACCTCTATTTACTCAATCTAACCATCAACCCAGGGTTTTGTTTGTTTGAATAAATACAGAATAGCATAATATTTCCCTGTTTCCTAATAATTACAGTTTAAAGATTATTAGTTAACAAAGAATTTTCTCAGAGTCGTCACTCTTTGCTTGCATGTGTACTTGCATGGGTAAACATTACCGTTTACCTACTTAACTCCTTACTAAACTTACGGAAGTTCTTTAAGACAATATAATTGAGATATTTGGACGGGTCTTTAGAGGTAGGGTCACTGGAAAGACTGAGCAGCAGGGTTCAAATATCAAGGTGACAGGTGTACAGGAACATATAAGAGGCAGAGTATTTTGTTTATTTTTTTCACTTGCCAGACACCAATAGAGGAGGAAAATATTTTTAGTGTGGCACATACAAGCCAGGACATGTAGGGATATCTTATGTGTCACTATTACTTGTTGCCAGAAGTACTATGGATGATGAAATGTCATTTTGCAATGCATTTCAAGAAACTCTTTCCTGCCTTACCCCTAGAAATAATCTTGAAAATCTTCTGTTTTCTTCTATTCTTAATCTTTATATAAAGAATTAAGATGCTTTAAACAAAAAAATTCTGTTGAAAATGAAAGATCAAAGTAGTATATTCCAAAATGCTTCGATACGGACTTTAATTCATATTCTAGCAGATTAGGTCTAGAATCTCAAGCTACGTTGTGAACGTCACTTCTATAAAATGCTGCTAACTATGGAAGGATTAGCTAGACTTGTTTTAATCTACAGGCTAATAATATTTTTGATCAGTCAACATGTTTGTTAGCATTTACTTTTTATTACTGTGAACTTATTATTTATCATAAAGTTAAGTACTGCAATCTCCATTCTTTCTGTTACCCTTTGTTTAAAAGCAGATGTATCAAGAAAGATCATGAAGTGACCCAAATAATCCATAGGTCCACATAAGGTGGTATCTGCTGTTCAATGCATGACATAATGAAAAATTTAGAGCATGAATGAAAAATAGAAAGCTGATCATTTTACGTTTACAGCACCCCTTTAAATGCTAGGAAGGACTTAGTAAGGTGTATTTTTTTTGAACAGTTGACTGTGGTCTCGTTCAGTAAGTGACTGAGCTGTGCTGAACTGAACTTCCAAACCTGCTGTAGTTGATTAACATTACCTTGACAACAAATGTCAAAATACAGCAATTCTATCTGGTCAAAACTCTTCCCCCTGCCCCCTCTTTTTTTCCCATTTTTTAAATTTTCTCAGAAAGGAAATGTTGACAATATTAAAATAATTTTGTGTAAGCTAGTTTCAATGGAAACACACTTTCAAAAACAAATTTTCCAATTTTTTCAAGGTAAACACAAATTGTAAACTTTTAGAGACCTGACTAGTTCCTGGAAGCAATTCTGCAATATATAAATGTATTCCGGCTTATGTTTATGCCACCACTCCATGCATGTGAATCTACTTACACGTTTAAACAGCCTTAACAGCTTTATTGGATTATGGTCATGAAGACTGATGCTTTAAGTCTCTGTACATAGAAGTTTCATTCAACTCAACAGGATTTTTAGCCACTAAAAAATGGCAGAACCAAAGCCATATGGCCTTTTGGCTTGGATTATAGTATCATATGAATATTGACTTTTTACTCTCCTAAGGGTGAATTAACATAGTCATGGAATATGCAGTACCCTAAGGAAATATTTGTGCCCAAAAGCCTCTTTAAAATCACAAGGCCTGTTCTTTCACAAATGTTTCTAAAGTAAAGCATTGGACTTCAGTCAGTGACTGTTAAAACATTTACAATGCAAATATATAATGTACTTTTACTGTTTTGTTTTCTTTACCTCTACACCAACAAATTTAGACATATACATTAAAATAATCTTTTAAAGTAACCAGTTTAGAGGTCAGCTGTTCCATTATGCTAAGGTGGCTAATACAGGACTCCAGTAAAATTACTCATGTGAGTAATGCTTTAATGAACAAACCATCAACATCCTCCAGACATCCACAGATATAGAGGAAAATAAATTACAGTCCACATTTCTAAATGGTTGGTCTTATTTCTGTCATAAATAAGTGTATATCATTTATATCCCCACAAATATTCAACTTTACAAAAAAACCCCCAGTTTATTTCTATACCAGTCTTCCTCAATGCACTGTAACTCAGTGGTAACCAATGACTTCCCTATTATAAAGATGTTAATGTAGTTCTTTCAGTTTTTGTTACTGGATTTTTCAGAATGAAGATGAATGTTGACTTGTGTAAACCTCCTGCTGCTCTGTACACCTGCAGACTGCCTTATGCAGCCCTCCTATTGTCCAGCGCATCTGTTCATATTTTACCTTCAAAATATACTACTTCTTCACATTTTGATTTCCCCTACAACTCCTTATTAAAATCTTTGTGGAGTCAAATGGTGAGAAATTGTAAGCCTAGCAAAGTGACATTCCATTTTTTTCAATGGCAGATTTTGTAATACCTCAAAAACTGTTCCACTTCATCCCCTTGAAATACTGGTTTTTGTTTATTAATACTGTGTTTAAGGCAATTAGGGGAGACTGAAACAACTTGTTTCCCAGATGAAGAGAGTACATAACCTGAAAATAGTGAATGCTTGGCATATACATTTATTCTGCCACTGTCTTTTAATTCCTTCCTGAATTTCTTACAATAGCACCATCCATATAATTAAATTCCCAAAAATGTATAAGCCATTAAAAATATGAATACAAGATATTTATAACATGCTAAATATTCACACTAAATTCTGTTGAGTTTTACCAGTATTATGAAAAAATACAAATCATAAGAAGGTCACTTGAACAAAGGTTATCTTATTCAAATTATTCCAGACGAAAAAATATGGTTTTCCCAGATAGAAATACTTCTGTAACTGCATGCTATCTTCAATCACGGGATAAAGCTAACATCTGGTTTAGTGGTTTGCTATGAAAATAAAGTATTTTCTAACCATTCACAATGGAGAAATACTGTAATCTTAAGGAAAAATCCCTACAGCCAAAAAGCTAAAAAACTGTGTGCAACAAATCAAATATAATAGGAAATATTCAAGGAACAGTGTATATTTGTTTAGCATTTATGCGATATAATTAAACCCAATAATGAAGATGCGCAGTATTTGACAATAAATTAACATCATACAATGCTTTTGTAGGGTTGGGGACGGGGGAGAGGTAGGTGTTGGTTTTCAACAGAGACAGCCAATATATCATACAAGCTTTCAAAGACCAGGCTCTGCAGGAAATTTAAAATGGCTCACTGTTCCTTAATGCACATCTAGACCTTATGCACGTCAGTAACATTACTAACAGCAGACTGAGGCTACTAAAATTTAACAGCAAGGAAAGTTTCCTAAATCAACACATATGATGGCAAAATGGTAGTCCTCCTAACTTGGTCTAGCAGGCTTCCTTAGTCATTCTGAAAAGCGAGCCTACAGGTCATGGTACAACGTATCAGTATTTACACATACAAACTACCACTCAAATCAAACCATAAGGCTTCACTTACACGTATAGCCCCCACCTCATCATTAAGACTATTCATATCAACAGAATCAGACGTGAAAGCAACTACAAAAATGACAGTTTCATAATAATGAGACTGTCAGAGACAGGTAATTGCTTCCATAAGCTGTCTGATTGAAAGTATGAAGCAGTTTTTTGTATTTTGCTCACAGAAGCAAGCCAATGCTAGACGGGAATCCTTAGATCTCAATCCCACTCTGACCCATGAATGTTTGAGTCCCAATTTAAAATAAGAAAAGGGTAGGGTAGGGAGATGAGAAAGAAACTAGAATTTTTTAAAAATAAGATTTGTGTTTCTGTTTCAAAAAATAGCATCTTTGCACTAGAGGAAACATCGATTTCAGATTTTTCTCAGAAGGCAAAAGAAAAGAAAAAAGCAGTCATACAAACAATGGGATTCTTTATGGGCCAATAATGTATTTTACTAGAACAATTCATGGATCTGGAGAAAAAAGTAGGCATGCTTTTGTTCAAAAGCATTGCCTATTAGCCTAATAAAAGTATTAGCTCTCCTACAACCTGGACAAGTTTTTATCTTCAGACTGCTACAACTACAACACAATCACTGGCTTTAAACTTTCATGCTAGGATATAACTTGTGCTGCAAAGTTTTGTACTTCATGTAGGTTTAATTTACCCAAAGAACAAGAGTGCATATGGTAAAAGTTTTTGTGTCCTGGGTACACAAATTGGTATTTTGGAAGAATCCTTTATAAAAGACAAGTAGGCAGGAAAAGCTGACAAGTTTCAGAAGCTAACATTAAAAAAAACCCCACCAAATATCAAATCATTATCTCATATTCTGATTTACATGCAAGAACATTTCAAGGAATACACCTTGTATTCGGTGCTTCATCTGTTAAAAGAAGTTAACAGGTACAAAAACAAACTGAAGTTAATATATATTAATAGATATATCTCTATATATATCTAGATATTATAGGAAATTATTGCTGATGTTCAGGAAATGCCGACTTAACTAGATGACTGGGAAGGCAAACAGAAAAAGCCCAGCGAGGGAAACACAAACATGTATCTGTGAAAGAACATTCTGTTTAGTAAGACATTAGCTGCTCTACAATTATTAGGTTTTGACTGGAGAACCTAAATTATAATCACAGCCAAAGATTAATGGGCTAAAATAAAATAATTTCTTAAGTAAAATATTCGAAAGACTGCTTTTAAGAGCATATAAAAGAGAAATGAAAGAGAAAAAAAGTCTTCATTTGGTCCAGTTACATGGTTTTTGGGTTGTTTTTTTTTTTAATTGTTTGGAAGGGACCTCTCTACGTGATCAGAATTAATCAACACTACAGAAATAAATCTAATAATGTACATGACAGGTAGTGTCAGACATGAAACAGGAAAAGTACACATCTCTTCGCATTGTCTCTGTGTTTAAATTTAGAATTGATAGTATGTGCATATACACACCATCCATCTGCCTCTGTTATATATAATCACAGAAAGATATAAGTATAAAAATGTATTCAACAATATCATTCTAATAAGCCACTGTTCAGCTCATGGAGTAAAAAGCTTATGGGAAACAAGTGTGATGACTACTAGAGCTGTCCCAAAGTCCTGTTTATAAAGTATTTATACCTAAAATTTCTGATTTGTTCCTCTTTAAAAATGGTATTAAAAAAAAGGAACAGTAAATGATTCTCTGTAGCAGAGACATATTGCCATTCACTCTTCTGTTGCTAGTGCAGCAGCTGCATTTGTCTCTTCCTGTCATGACAGGATTACACTGAATGGACATGATATGAAAATACAATTTTATATTTTCTATTATGAAAATAACTTTTCCTCTGTGCCACATACATAGAAATTCTCATCAATGTCATAATGAATTACAATGTACAGGTAAAACCTGTCAATTCACAAACTTCTGTGAGTCTTTCCCCATATCTATGGAAAGATTTACCAGTGGAGGTAGCAGAAATTCTGTCTTATGAAAACTCCATTATTTTCACTATGTATTTATTAGTACACTATGAACAGGTCTACAACCACATAGCTATGAGTTCTACAATTCTTCCAAGCAAACATCTACACGGATAATTTTTTCAGCAAAGGAGTACAGGTATCAAACTAGGACACCTGGTAAAAATTTTACTAGCAGTAATTCTTCTGGATAAAGGGGCTGACACAATGTTTGAATGCCTATCAGAACCCATAGAAAGTGCAAACTCTCCCTAGGCTGCCCCTCTGCTGAGGTGGAGGCACAATGCTTCCAAGGAGCTAACATGAAAATAAAAACAGCAGTGAGGAGAAAGTATTAAAACTAAAGTTTCAGAAAGGGACATAAAAATAGATGGCCCCTCAGTAGTACTCGGAACTCCTCAAAGGTGCCCAAAGAATCAGATGTTGCCAGGGAAACAAACTCTTTCTAGAGAGATGAGGGAACCAACACATAGAAACAAGTCTATAATCAGGTCGACTGCCTTTCCCCCTTCTCGTGCCACCCTGGTTGCAATCACTACTTGTCACGATATCACAATGCGTATGGACGTAACAAATATAGAGGAGTCATCCACAGTGAAACAGCATTCCCATCTAGCAGTTCCCAGTCCCATTGCAATGAAAAGCAAGCATTACTGATTTATTTATTTAGAATTCTTCTTATGAGTTACAAAACATAAGCCAGGAGTTGTCATTTCTTTCCAACCAAGCAAGTATTTGCTTCCTTTGGTTTTGAGACAGCTCTCCTATACTCAAAAAAACTATGGATTAGACATATTGGAGAAGAATTCATCTTCTAAGACAACTGCAAAACAATTGTTAAATAAGATTAAAGCCTCTTCCACTCAAGACAACCATATGTTGGACTGGCCACTGATTCTACCAACCTACTGAATTTTAAGTCATTTGGTCTGCCACTGCTGCAAGTTACAAAAAGAAGCGGTGTACAAGGCTGTAGGAAGAAGTTTCTTCATGTGTAAAGGAATACAGAAAACGTCTTTATGATACTGCCTTTAACAACACCTGAACCATAAACAGATATACCATTCTATTTATAGAACAGAATTTATAAAGTCTATGCACTATATTCTATTTAAATGCATCTTCCACAGAAAAGGGATTTGCTATATTATTTACACACACAATATAGTTATAAGGCCACAACCCTTCAAACACATACTTTACTGACACTAGTCATGCCAACGACGATATGAGCTTGCAGGTATAGTGCCAAAGTGATTCTCTGGAAGATGCTTAAGGAATTGAGGGATCAAAAGCATCCTGGGCTGTATTAACAGAATCACAGCCAGGAGGTCAAGGGAAGTGAGTATTCCCCTTTCTTGGGGCTTGTTAGACCACATCTAGAAAACTGTCTAGTTTTGGGCCCTCTGATACAGGAAAGACATTGGTAAGCTGCGGTGATGTAAGTGGAGGGCCACCAGATTGCCAGGGGCCTGGAGCACTTCCCTGTAAGGAGTGGCTGAGAGAATGGGGCTTGCTCAGCCTGGGGAAGACACAGCTTTGGGTGCACCTAACAGCAGCCCCTCCAGTACCTACAAGGTGATCATCAATAAGACAGAGCGAAGGTCTGCACAGCAGTGCATGGTAGGAGAATGAGAGACAACAGTCATAAGTTCAAAAAAGAAAGGTCCAGACTAGATTTAAGCAAAATCTTTTTCCCCAGGAGGACACCCCACCCCAACAGTGGAGCAGGTTGCCCAGAGAGGTTGTGCAGTCTCTGCCCTTGGAGATTTCCAAGATGCAACTGGATAAAGCCCTGAAAAACCCCATCTGACCCCCAAGCTGACCCTGCTTTGAGCAGGAGGTTGTATTAGGACCCTTATGAGGTCTTTTCCAATCTGAATTATTCTGTGATTCTTATAATTATAAGGAGAAACCAGAGGAGCTGGTAGTCATAAATAAATCATTGTGACATTTTTGTGACATATAAAATAATATTGCAGCAAAATTATTATACAAGAGTATAAAATCTTTATACAAAAGTTCACAAACCATTCTTATAGTATGTATGAACATAGTAAAATTTATATGCATGGTAAAATGTCTAATTTAAAACTTTTATAAGATTTAACTAGTTACATTTTATTAGCATTACTTCCTTCCAAAAAAGAGGATTAAGTATTACAATTAAGTACATCTTGGTAAAAGGCAAGTATGCATTTCAATATTTAAGTAATGGACATGCTTCAGCTTTTAACTTTGATTTTCTAACTAAATAAATCTTGTCTGTGCCAGAAAATTTTACAGAACAATTCCCACCAGTGCTAGCGCTGCCTCTACTGAACTCACACTAACAATACCAAAGGAAGCTCTAATTCAAACTAGATTCTTTGATTAGGACCACTCTCTTCATTTTGTCCCCTAAGTCTATCTTTCCAACTTAACTACCAGAACAGCAAATGTGCTGCAATAACCTGGAACCTTGTTTACATTATAGCTAACATCAATTCCCCTGAACCCACCAGAAGAGGGGTGTTTTGTTGTGTTTTGTTTTGTTTTTTTTAACAGTGTGAAATGTGCCTTAACGTTTCTATACCTGACTACACAAAACATGGTTCAGTTCCATCCCCAAAGCAGCTTTTAGACAGCATGCAGTCATGTTTGTACATGTATTTCCTACATCTGTCAAACTCTGTATCAGAGAAGGCTGGAAAAAACAAGATCTTGGCAGAGCACTTCGCTTTCAGAGGACATATGCACAAAGCAATATCCATAAAGGAAAAAAAGAATAACCTATATGGATCAGACTAAATGTATATTTAGTCAAGCATCCCGTCTCTGACATCTGAATAGGACTAGGTCAATTACAGCTGCCTCAAAGAATATCAAAGAATGCACCAGGGTCTGACTTCTCTGGTTGGGGTTTTAGAGTATTTGCTATAGAACTTGGAAAATTAGAAATATTGGTGTGTGTAGCTCACAGCATGCCTCACACATAGCTTCATAAACTTCTGATTTGGTTTAGGAATAAGCACCACAAAAAGTGCTTTGTCCCAAGTCACATGAACAATGGTGATTGTAAATGAATGGCAGGAAAGAGAACAAGTACTTAACCCAGTTAAACACATTTTCCTTTCCTGGCTGTCAAGTACATTGTTGCCCAACTAAAAAATACTGCTTTCTAGCTTTAATTTTTTTTTTTTTAATAGATAAGCAGGTTGATCTCTATACTAGTCAGCTGAGTAGCTGAAGACTAACAGACACTACTTCTTTTTTCTTGCCTAGTTCCCACGCCACTCAGATATGCATGAATACTACTGACAGCCCTCATCCCACACGAGGGGGTTCACCCTGGGCAAAGATCCATAAACTGTGGGACCATGAGAATAAGAGTAATATAGACTAGCAGGGACATATGTATGAACAGTAGCCTTGCAGGTCACTAGTACAATTGCACCTATGGCAGACGTGCTTACCAGCAACCCACAGATTGCCAAGATATGTGGGTGGTTGGTATCCTCAGTTCTGCTTTCTCTGTGAGTACTGGTTCCTAGAGGGAAGAGTACCAGTGCTCAGTGGATAGGTGACAGCTCCCTGCATAAATACTTGAAGGTGTCATCTCTAATAACATTTTTAAAAATGTCATTCCTAGTAACACTCCATGCAAGACTCCTGTAAGGTGGGTTAAGGTTTATCTCTACTTACAAAGACAAAGATTTTAAGAGTTGTGTTACTGAGACTACTGAAAGCAGCAAATAAAGGAGCTACTAAAAGCAGTGAAGAAAGGATAGAGAGAGAATACGTTGAAATTATTTTGAATCTTCTTAAAATATTTCTCTTCTGCATCTTCTTTTGAGGTCTCCAATAGTGCTCAAATCTTTTTTACATTACTTCTGTTCATATTTTATTTTCAGAATTGCCTTCTTTGCTCCCTTCCCTGACAACTGTTTTAATTTCACAACTACGTCAGAAGCATCTGTCATTTCTTCCCTAAACTATTAAAGACACTTGGAAAGGGAGTACATTGCCTTTCCAGACTATCCTTACTGCTGACAATAGTGGTGGAAAAAGATTAGGCAAGATTCATGCAGTGTGCAGGCAGAGATACACATACTTCTTTAAATCAATCTTCATTTGTTCTAACCTTTTCAAGATTCTTAAGAGCTTCTCAGCTAGCTCTTTGCAATTCTAATGAATCATTTTGCAGGGCAACATAAAAACCTTCCCATTTCATTTCCAATAAGCCAAGAAAGTAGCCAAGGCCAGGATCAAGAACTCTTTAGCATGCTTTCAATTATCTTTCTCACTAACTCCTTTCCCTGACCTCCTAGGTTCAACTCTATACGTACCATAGTAATGAATCTATCCACCCTTCCTGTGATAAAATGCAGTCCACTTCTCTGACACTTCCCACTGACTTCAGAGGACATAGGCTCAAGTGTATCAGGACACTTTACTATCATTTTACTTGTGTTTAAAAATGATAACCTACCTATAAAATGAGAAAGGAGGGGGGGGGGAAGGAGATAAGAAAATAAAGAGATAAAATTACTTCTTATATTTTTCTCTGTACCTATACTCTCTATCTATCAATTTAGCAATAAAACATAATCAGCACCTTCAAAGTTTTGGTCTGCAATCAAATTTTAGTTCCATGGATTTTAGCCCCTCCATTTAGGTTCAGATCCTTGACATACAAAGTACTGCTCTAAGAACGCTGGCTATTAGTATTAGTGAAAACATAACCTTTGCCAGGAATCTCACCCAGAGACATATGGTGAGCAGCTCATTTCTGGCACATCTGTTATTTGTCTATAAACTAATAATCAGCAAGGAACTTAAATGTAATGTGGCACACTGTTCAGATCCTGAAACAATTTATTGGCCTCTCCTAGCTTAGCAGAAGAGGAGAAATACTGCAGTATTTTCTCAAGACGCTCAAGCAAAGACTAACAACATTAGCTTACTCATCTGAATGTATGAAGAAACGTATAATGCTTCTATCTAGTGTCTGTCCTTGATAGAAGCATAGTATAATATCTGTATCAATTAGTAAAGAGAATCAATAACTAACCAAAACAGCAAGCTATTACTCAAAATATGTATGAAAGTTACTGACACCATCAGCTCCAAGAACTTCTGCCTCATACTTTGCCTTTGCCACTTCCTGCAATGGTTTGTGAGTATGCGAACGGTTCAGAGAACGCAACTAGTATTTCTGAGTACAGCTAGGTACTGGGCTGGAGCACAACGAGGTTTCTGCATACAAGAAATTCAGCAGCAAGCTTGCTTAGTTACAGAAGAGACTGGAGAATATCAGTGATATCTACCAACAAACATAGCTATGACACTCATTTATATCTCTAATGATTGTAAAAGTTAATTTAAGCCATGCCATACAGCTGTAATATCACTAAAATACAGGTATAGAGAATATACTGTGGACGGAGTCTGACAGTGAAACGGCTGTTGTGTAAATAGAATTGCTTTGTCTTTCTCAACACTATATGGTTAGCATTTCCTCAATACAGCAGCACACAGAAAGATCTGGAAGATAGCAACAAGGCTCTGCCTTCTCCTAGCTTTTTAAAGGTTTTTCAGTCCCTGATTAGAAATCATACACTAAAACTGAATCATGAATATGCCTCAAACACCTGATTTCTCCATGCTTTTAGCTCCCATTCATCCAGCACTTGCAATAGCTGCTTTATTCTCAAATCTTTTCTGAACTGACTGTGCCTAAACTGACTGTTCCAAGCTAAATTTAGTATTGATTGTACAATCTGTAGTACTTTCCTGATAATATGTTTGAATCGTAACTTTTTATTTATTCAGTCTATGCTCACTCACTGCACATTCTAGACCATGTCAAGATCATGTAAGACCAACCAGTGGTCTGCTAATCAGAACTTTTGAATCCATAACATCAATTCTTCTAGGTCTTGTTCTCCATTTCTGGGCCATGTTCCAAGTGCAAATTAAAGATATCTCTTTAGTACAGTAACTCTGCACTTCTGTACATACCATCTGCAGGAACTGCTCAGAGACATCTTTCCCAGGTCCCAAAAATGAAAAAGGAAATCATCATTAGGAGATCTTAGCCTCCAGTTCTCGTTTCCCTGAAGGGCATTTAACTGCACTCTGTGACCATGTGGTCTGTTAATCTCTTTTACACTTTAGTGAATCCAGTGCTGAATTTCTTGAGTGCAGATAACATAACTTGGTAAGTTTATAGAATAAAATGCGCCTTTTTTTTTTTTTGGCAACCCTTTGTGATCTAGCTAAAATAAACAACTACACAAAATTGTCCTGCAGTACGGTTTGTACTTCTCTGCTACAAATCAAAGAGGATGATCATCTATCTCCCAGTCCTAACCAACCAAGTTACAGCTAAAATTAATATAATTCTTGTTGCATATGTAAAGCTTGACTGAAGTAAGACTTTATTACATATTATCTCTTGTTCTTACAATGTAAAGTTAGACCCATGGTTAAATTCATGCAGAAAAAAAAAATCTTTCTTACTCAAGGAAATAAACCTAGATTTAAACTGGATGTAGGAAAGCGTTCACTGTTCCATTGCCAGCAGAATTTATTATCATTAGTTATAAAAGCACTGTTACAAGTATCAAAATCTTACCTACAAAGTTTTGTTCCATAATGACCATCTATAAAGCCACAGTTTTCCTAACTGACATGAAGGCAGACTTCAAGGTAGATCAAGTAATAAGGTCGATACTGAAAAGGAACCAGCTGTAGCACTCTTAAAACATGAAGATCTTACAATACAGACTCATGTTTTAACAAAAGCTAGGTAACAAATAAAGGAAAATATTAGAGCCTGGTGAGCCCCATCAAGCAAGGGGAAGGTCTAACTGTGCTCTCCCAAGTTCTTGATGAGAAAAAGAGTCAGTGATGACAGGCCTATATATCGCAGACAATCGGATGCATTTCAGCTGGGTTGAGACAAGGATCTGGAGTTCTAGAGGGACAGGAAGGATGAATTCAGACATGACAGTCAAAACTAGGTTGGGGCAGTGACCTCTGTCATGACCCATCTTTTGCCCTCCTTCCTCCATGCACAAAATCACTGCGACCTGTCAGTCCACACATACACACGCTCCAACTCTTCACGGTAATCCTTCAGACCCTACAAAAAACCCTACATACACACCCAACAGTACTGTATCTTTTGTGCATGGACAGAAGAGAATAAAGGGAAATGGTATATGTGTGGGTGGAATTGCTATGTTTGTTTGAATCTAATGCAATAAACATCTTTCTGTGAGCAAAATGAATGAGTAAATACCTTTAGAATGAACAAATAGAAATGAGGTGTGGATGACAAATGACAGAAAGGCTTGGAGGAGGAAGGAGACAGATTGAACAAAAATTGATGCAGAGTGACTGGATAAGAAATTTAAGTGCTGAATGACTAGAGTGAGTTTTAGATGGAAACTGCACGTGGATAACATTATGCAAATGCAAAATATAGAATGCAACTTTATGCAGAGTATGTGCTGGGGAAGGGGTGGGTTGGGGAGACAATACAAAAAGAAGGACTAAGAGCCCAACTCAATAATGTCACAAAGTAAAAATATTGTCTTGGATACAAGACAAGACTAACAAGTAATTCGTTAGTGTGTGCAACATTGATTTCTATCTTTACAGTTTTGTTTCAGCCCTGTGTGGCATTGTTCCAGCTTAGCAGTATCCTCAAGCAGCTGGAATCCAAAGGCCGTATGGGTACCTACTATTCAAGTGACAGAAACCTCATTAATAGGGCTTATGAGTTCTTCCCTCAAAACAAAGTTGTTAGCTGGGGTGAGTTATGAAGATCACCTGTTACATAATCCTAACTGGTTACAGAACTTGAGTTTCATAGGAGACAGAGATCCCTACCTCTACCTCCTAATCTGTGGCCAGGAAGTTAGGGATATCCACATGAGAAAAAAAATCTACATCCTTCATTAACTCTCTCAGGTTCAGGGAGTGCACTAAATCCAAGTTTTCTATTTCCTATGTGAAAGTTCTATCTACTAAAGCACAGAAGTATGGGCAAGTAGTATGGGCATAGTAACTGCAACACAAGCTCAGCCTTAGAAGAATACAGCAAGCAGACACAACTGCTTCTGGCAGTCTGCGTTCGCTGTTGTGTGCTAAGGGTTCCTGGAGCAAACACTTCAGGAACAGTGTTCCTGCAGGATTTGTCCATCGTTCCCAAGCATTATGTTCTCAAGCCATTTTCCACTCACAGCTCAGTCATTCTGCAAAGCTTTGAATTTCATCTAACCTGACTTTTATGAAGTGCCAAGGTAGAGAAATATTTTATAAGAGAATTTATTTTTCTGTGAGAAACTAGTATATGTCTGTCAGGCTTGGATCAATACAATATAACGTTCCCTTCAGATACTCTTTTACCAACTAATATTAATGTCATTTTCACCATGACATCACATCATTCATTAGACAGTCTTTCCTAATCAGGGCTCTACATTCCAAACTGTTATTCTACTTCTAATTTGCATTATTTCATTACCTGGACAACAGGGTTTTCTCATTTTAAAAAAAAAAAAAAAAACCCAAACAAACAAAAAAACCCACCACAAACACAAAAATAGTGGCTCAGACTACATGTTTTATGCTGCCTCTGACCCTGTAAAACTGTGTCAGTTGTGCTCAGACTGAACTTCACTGAACTGCTTCACTCAGGTGAGACAAGTGAAAGCAAATTCTTAATATGAAGATCTCAAGGCCAGACTGGCCTCATATAGGGGACAACCTCCTGTCTTCTTATCCTATGCTGACAGGATTTATCTAGTCTGACATAAATCTGTCATAGTCTGACAAAAGGAACTTCAAATATCCACAGAATTTTACTGGCAAGTCCTTATACACCTTTAGATTTTTAACTGTTGGATGGAGGCATTTAGTGATGTCCTCCAGTAGGTCTGGTACTAAGAGGCTTGCTCAAGGTCACACAAGCAAGCTGTGAGAAAGCAAATTCAAAAATGTTTACAAGATATCTATATACATATCACGCTCTTCTCTTTCTTTTTCTTCACTTTTCAGTACGGAAAATCTTATTCTAACCACCACTCCCTACTGCTCCAGACTGGTTTACTTAAGAAAAGAAGGTCAAACCAAAACAGCACATGAATCACCTTTGATAGCGTTCAACAAATGAAGCATCCTCTATAATTCTTGCTTCTTCCGTAGAATATTCAGATATGTTACTTCCCAGAAAGTTAGGGAATGTATTTTCTCCTTCAATTATGGCTAAGAATCATGCATCACTTTACTAGGCGATGATTTCAACCAATAAAAACATACTGAGTGGTAGATCTATAAGACAGGGACAAAGAACTTGGCACAGTCCTTGAAAATAACATCCCTTAAGCATTTCAGCTTTCAAGCCAAATTTTTATTATTTCCAGAGATAGAAAGTCAGCACTTAGACCTAGTCCAAATATAAATATTTATTCTCATGCACAAATATGAAAGTGTTATGTTTTATAATATTTTTGATAAAAAGCTTTGTCAAAGTTCCTTAGAGTGTAACACATTACAGATCATAATGTTACATAAGCTTTTACACAAGGCTTATATAATATAGGAATCTTGACAGGTGTGTGAATGAGGACACTAAAACCCAGCAGTCCCGTGTCCCAGCAAGACCTGCAAGCAAGCTGCTGCAAACAGGAGTTCTCAAGAGTGAACCAGCAGGGGAGAGGAAGATCTGTACACCAAACCATACTGAGAACATTACATAAGGGAAATTTTTCTGTATACAGCTGGTAGAAGCATCCAATGTGCAGGACTTACAACACAGGCTTTGAGGAAGGGAATATAGTAGCATAGAAAATGTTCAGCAAGATCTTGAAATGCATTAGTGTTTGGTAAGGAAGGTGGAGCAAGTGGTGAGAGGGAAACTCTCTTAGATTTGATTTTAACCAATGTGGGGAAACTACGTGAAGTTCTGAAAGCCACTTTAGTTTGATGATGGCACTCATTACTCTTGAAAAGGCATGATGAAAACCTGCAAAATAAACAGCAGTGTGTTCTATTAAGGCAGTTCGGTTGAATGAATGTCATCCTATGACAACAGAGGACTCACCAAGTGATGACCAAGCTATCAACGCTCCTTGCTACCAATGTTCCCCTGTGAGAGAGCGTGGAGACCTGCATGACAATGGAAGACTGAAAGGGGGCAAACTTGACTAGTCCTTTTTCAAAGAAAGAAACCAAGGAATTAGACCAGTCAGTTACACTTAAATTCCAGGGGAAAATAATTAGAACAAATAATGAAGTACACTATTTAGTTATCTGCAAATAAACACAGAGATGAGTAATAGCTACCACGGGTTTGTCCAGAGCAAGTCTTGCCAAATCAGTCTAATTTCCTTCTTCCTCTGTTCTTGTAGTCACAGGATTAGTAGTAAATGTCTCATAATATTACTAGACTTTTGACAGTCTCATGTGACTTCCTCATAAATAAATGGGAAAAAAAATAGATTAAATTACTCTGGAATCTATGGAGATTTCTTAAGAGCAGTTACCAATGATTCATTGCCACTACAGAAGAGTGCATTACATGATTTTCTGTAAGGGTCTGTTTTGGGTGCCTCACTATGCAACATAACTTGGATAAGAAAACAGAAAAGGATTTGTTGGTGGGAGGACAAGGGACCCTTAGTGCACTGGAGGGCAGCATTTGAACTCAAAGTAATGTTTATAAATAGGTGTGATGCTCTCAGATAGGATACAATTCAGTAAGGATGAGTACAAGTCATCACATGTAGGCAGGAACAGTCAGCTGCACAATGTATGATTAGAAACAACTGATTAGACAACACTTCACAGGAAATTGTTCAAGGATCATAAAGATGATTGTGCTTACAAGAAAAGTCAAATCACATACATGTAAATAGAAGACACCAGAAGAAATCCTTCTGGTTCTACTTATCAACAGCATCCTTTAATAAAGGGGTAGAACTATTTGAGCCCCAGGATATAACAGGTGTCAAAAGCATGACCTAGGAGGAAAGACCAAATTATTTGTGGCTAGTTGTTTTAAAGCAGAGAAGCCTGAGAGAAGGCATGATAATATACACAAGACTGCAGCAAAGCAAAGAGAAATAATCTTCTTCTCATGTCCATAGTAGAAAGTACAAGATGCAAGGATCTTAAATGTATTAAGGAGGATTCACGTTAGACATTAGGAAAAGGAACTTTCAGTGAAACATAAGGACAGCCAAGGGATATTGTGGAATCTGTCACTGGAGGTTTTAACAAAATTTTAGATAAAGACAACTGTCAGAGTAGGTCACAGTCTGACGTTATTGATATCGTTTATCTAATTCTGCAGTGGAAAACCAAAATAACCTTCTTTTGATGTACCTTTTAGTTTGTGTTAAAAAACAAACAAAAAAAAAAAAACCAAAACCACAAATAGATTTGTGTTTAGATTTTCTTTAGATTTTTTCCATACTTGTAGTAACTCCCAAAGCAATCTGACGCAAAGAATACAAAGGCTTTATCAATACATTCATACCAATAAAATTCTGTCCAGAAAAGGTATCATAAATCACCAAATAAACTCTCCTTCTTGGTATAAACTGTACCTAGATGGAGAACTTCACTTGTGTGGTTATGTTTGGAAAATTATGATTTTTTTTTTTAATGCTCTTAATATGAGAGGGAAAGAAAAATTTGGAGTGGCCTGTCCCCAGTGATATAGAGATTCTGCAGTCAAATTCAGACACCACCATACTTCTTTTCCACAAAATTCAGAGCATTTTATGAAGCAAATTATGTATCATTGGCCTTTTCACTGTCCTGCATACTGCAATCTTTTATTGTAAGAAAACTAACCTGAGTTCTGAAAATTCTGAATTTCACGGAGCAACTGAAATGTGACTCAACTTTTTTGTGCTAAAGACGTTACCAATAAAACTTCAACTCTGTATATATCACAGCTTTACAGAGCCATTATCCCTCTGTGATTCCATCTAATGCATGAGCTTATTTCTTGTCAGAGAGATTAGCTATGCTGTGGGAAGATCTACCTGGAGTGAAATTTATGATGTCATTGCAAACAAGAAGATGCTTCCATGTGAGACAGTCTAGATAGCAGAAACAGGGAAAATTTACTCAAACAGCAACTGTTTGAGTGTCAACCCTGCTACCTCAGCCCTTCAAAGATGATTAAAAAAAGGTTACTGACTTTTGTGAAAAAGCACATGCTTGTTAACCTGGCACATTAAAAAAAAAAAAAAATGTTATTTTTTTATTTACTGCCTGGACAGAGCAAAAAACTTAAAAAAAAAACAACCACCAACTAGATATTCCTTTACCAAGAATAAACGGAAGATTGACAAACCAGTCTTGCAAAAATCTTTTCTTCTTTATTTTTTTTTAATTATTTTTTTCTGAAAAAAAACCCTCTAGTTTAATCTCTGAGCACTGGCTCTCCTGCTGGAATCTAAGCTGCTTGTAGACATCCTGCTGGGTTAATTGACAGGGTAACAAGGACCATCAGTCAATAAACTTACTGCTTCCTTAAGCCTCACAGGGCTTGCACATAACTCTGCAACATATAAAAACGTAACAGAGTTAGGTTGTCTTCAGTAGGGATAGCTGCAATCGTCTCCATGTTCATAAAAACTCCATATACACATTTCGTGATTGCCAAATACAAAAAGAAATGCATATGCACAAATCACAGAGTAAGGAAATCAAATATACCACACCTGAACATGCAGATTACTTCTGAAAATATTCAGCCATTCAGTTCCAAGACACAGACATACTTCAGTCTCAACAAACTTTGAGGTAAATATGGAAAAATAAAAGTCACAAATGGTTTAGCATCTGACAACCAAATTTAGTATCAAGAAGCAGCATCACTACAACCTTCAAGTTTCTCATAGTTCTCATAAAAAGGAGGACACAATCACTTTCTTACAAGCAAGTAGATGACTCTAGTGAAAGATTAATCTTTCACTTACGAAACACTCCACTCCCTTATGATACTTTATATTCACACAGATCTACTTGTTTTGCCATCTCCACTGCATGAACAATGCAGTCTAAAAACATACAAGCATACACTCTTTCTTCCAAATCACTCACCTGCACAAATCAAACATTTGCCCCCAGTTACAAACCACTCACATTTAAATAGGAATATTAATTTGGAAAAATCCAAGAGTACTTTCTACATTATATCAAGGGCAATCAGAACACTTCATTCAATAAATTTAAGTTTCACTGCAAGTAGCTATGAAGTAAGTCTACATGGACACAGACTTCTGCAGATCACAGAATGGGCAAGCAAACCCAAGGATGTTTTTAATCATTTTCACTCAACAGGAACATAGAAAACCAAACCAAAACCTTGTAACTTGTCATGGTTTAACCCGGCAGGCAGCTAAACACCACATAGCCGTTCACTCACTCCCCCGCAGTGGGATGGGGGAGAGAATCGGGGAAAAAAAAGTAAAACTCATGGGTTGAGATAAAGACAGTTTAATAGGACAGAAAAGGAAGGGAAAATAATAATAATGATAAAAGAATATACAAAGCAAGTGATGCACAATGCAATTGCTCACCACCCACTGACTGATGCCCAGCCAGTTCCCAAGCAGCACCCCGCCCCACCACCAACCTCCCCAGTTTTTTGTTCAGCATGACGTCATATGGTGTGGGATGTCCCTTTGGCCAGCTGGGGTCAGCTGTCCTGGCTGTGTCCCCTCCCAGCTTCTTGTGCACCTCCAGCCTCCTCACTGGGAGGGCAGTATGAGAAGCTGAAAAGTCCTTGACTAGTGTAAGCACTGCTAGCAACAACTAAAACATCAGTGTGTTATCAACATTATTCTCATCCTAAACCCAAAACACAGCACTATACCAGCTACTAGGAAGAAAATTAACTCTGTCCCAGCTGAAACCAGGACATAACTAAATACAATATGGAAGTTGCATAGAAAAAGAAAGGTGTTTTTCTCTATATTCTCCTAAACAAGGATCCCATAACATCCATCTGGAAGAAACCGTACCAAGCACACATACTACTTTATCACAATGATCCACTGTGCAGCATTCAAAAATATGTACAAAAATACATACTTTGTATGTATTTATTATATGTACAAAAATAATTACTTTGTCCCATAAAAAAACAAACCACAAATGCACTGATCATATTACTAAAGCATTCCAGGACAAGCACTCCCCAGCCCTTGTAGCAGAATGGCATTACCACACGCCAGCACAGGAAAACCAAACACGCACTAGTGGAGTGGGTGGTACAAATGGCTGTTAGATACTTAAAGGACTAAGGGGTGCAGCTGAAGTTGATAAACCACAGAAGAAATAACTGGAACCAGAGAGAGAGCTGGAAGCATTTCCAGAGCACAAACATCTCTGGTTTGCTATACGAGTAGGCAATCACCTCTTTTTACCCCTGTACATGTATTAGGGTTACAAACCAAAGGCTGTACAAATGTCATAAATACCTAGAGAGTGCATTGTTGTGAACAAACAACTACATCCTAAATGCTGCAAAACATTTGGATCTCAGTACTCTTGTAACATTTATTTGAAGAAGTCGTTTCAAGTTTGTGTACAAGCTCTGTCTTTAATTCATGCTGTAAACACACTGGCCTAAACTAAGTTAGCTGGGGGGAATTTGACAGTGACAGTAAAATCTTCATCCAAAATATATTATGTTCTTATTCACAATACACTTCTAGATTTTTTTCTCTTTAGCTGGTCTAGTCTTCTAACTTAAGGCTGCTGCTTTCCTCTCTGTCTAATTGTAATGTGGATTGTTGCCCTACTCAAGGTGTTAATTATTGTATGCTCCATGACGTGGAAAAACAAACTAAAAAAATCCCTGTTTTTATTTTGCATTCACCTCTTCTTGAAACAATACTCATTCCTCAACACCAATTTATAGGATTAATATATATTTTGACTCCCTTACTTGGTAATTTACAGAAGTCTCATATATCGGCTTAGAAAGTATTTGGAGCACTTCCAGAGAGGAAGATGACAACTAGAAGATACTAAATACACTTCATCTGCATTAAAGAAAAAGAGTAGTCTAACATTAATGTACCAACATGCAGTCACGAATGATACCTGCATGCAAAATGAAGGTAAAATGCAATTCCTCACGAACAAATGCACTTAGCTACATTTAGAGCATTGAGCAACCTGCCTTAAGACAACATATCTGCATGAACTCCAAAGGACCAGATCTTTGCCATCTGTAGGAATGAGAGAGATTTGAGTCTCAGCAACAGTGTATGTCATTAATATTTTTCCAGGAGTACTACTATAAACAGAATGTTCTTACAAATTTAAGAAGCTATCAAGGCCCACTACTTTCTTTAGACTACTTGATATCAGTAAGAAAAGTCTAATATTTGATAGAAATCTAACTTGCTTAATGCAATTTTTAGTAAATGCTTCATTGCCCCCTCATTTCTGACTTTGTGCATGTTCTGAATACAGTCTACTCCTTTTTTCCCCTCCTCATATTACACCTTTAGCTGTACTGAATTCAGCTGAATGCCACAGTTTAAGACATAAAGTATCCGTGTCTTAATAGCTTGAATTTAGTCAATCTGATGCCCTTGAAATGCAATTCTGCAAGAAAAAGAACCTCTTAATTTAAGGATGGAACATTTTTCTCCTATCAGATTTCTCCAACATGAAATACCTGGCCAACTCTATAACTAATAATACATATATACAAGAAAAATGGGTTTTCAGTTCATTAGTGGAAAAAGTGTTGGCTTATTTTGGGGTTATTAGATCACCAGGGATTTTATACGTTCATGTATTAATACTCAGAAGATGGCAGATTTTTCAGTTGTACATTCCACAATGTAATGTATTTCTATTTTATCTTCAGAGACATCTAGGCTTGTGATTGTTTTTCTCATTCAGCAGTGAGAACATTCATTTTAGCACGACCACATTCATACAAGAAATAAGATGGAACCTTGATGTATTTCATTTTCTTACAGCCTTCACTGCAGTGATTTACTGAGAGGAGAGAGTAACATGTAATAGCTGGTTCTTACAGTGGCAGCAGGAAGACTCATGCTGGTTGGTATCTTTTTTCTTTTGTATATTTTCCTCTCCCTCACCTGTATGTGTATGTTATGGGTAGCTCAACAGCAACAAAAATCAGATTTGCTTTGACACATTACTGGCAAGGCTAAGCAGCTTGCTGAGCAACAGACTGGTAAATGGAAGAAAAAAATTAAAAAAAAAAAAAAGATATCACCCGTATCACCAGCAGTCTGTCTGTGCTTGAGCTCTAAGTTGCATTCATCAAAACTGTATTCACAGAGAGAATCTGGAAATTATTTTTTAAGTGGTGAAAATCAGAGGAAAAGTCATGGTAACAAACTTCACATATGATATACAAACCTTATAAAAAATAACTAGCGTTCTTTGTTAAGTCATCCTTGTGCTCCATTTTCATTGCAAGTACATATAGTGTGTGCCAGTAACAGGAAATCACTTTGAAACTATAAACTGACCTGCTAGATTTTAAAGATTTTTAAGTTGTCTTTTGTAACTGATGAAGTTCGTTGTTTCAGTGCTTTGTTGCTGCTGATCTCCTGCTCTCAGGCAGTTTCAATTAACTCTGTTCATGTATTTATCTTCAGCCCCCTTCACTGTTAAGAGCCAAAAAGTAGCATTTTGAATTTTACTCCCACCATTGCTACATGGAGTAAAAGACATGAAAAAGAAACAAGTTTGAAAACTAGAAAAACTACTTTTTTTTGGTGACAACTATTAGAATAATTAGAATAACAGAAAATTACCAACCAACTATCTAGCACATGAGATCTCTGTTGTTTTCTATGAGTAAATTTTGTGTTCTGTAGCCTATGAACACTTGTTTTTTTTCCTGCCAGACTTCTGCATTTTTCTGTAGAACTGTTGCACACAAAAAAACCCTACTAGGTCTGCTTCAGGTGAAAATCATTAGTCCTAAATGCTCTCAGCAGTGCAGACAAGTAATTTTGGTAAGCCTATTTTGTCCTCCTCGTTGGAGAGCCAAGATCAGGTCCTCAGCACAGTGGGTCCTAAGGAAATGAAGCTGGCAGGGAGCCATAGCATTTCATGTAGTTGTAGATGGATGAAGGCACTGGAAGGAATCAGTCAATTATTGGGGTCCTGTGAGCAAAAGTTTCCCCAAAGCATATTCAATCCATTCTCAAAAGAGAGTTATCACTTGCCTCTTTCAGATTTCACAGGGCTGTATTGGATGTGTTGTGCAAAGCCTAAGGACAGGGAGGCCAGGGGCAGGTAGACACATTCTGTGTCACAAAGAACACTGAAGGACCCCCCTTCCACCCGCTCTCAGAAAGTTATAGAGTATATCTGCTACCCCACCCCTCTTCCTCATACCCAGCTACATAAAATACTACAGAGTGCATAGTACATCTTTAGCATCACTGAACTTCCCCACATTAAATAGATCCATTCAGATCGGCACAGTAGCCCAGCATCAGGATGCAGAAAAAAGTACAGTGCCAGCCCTTTTTGCTGAGCTGTGTGAGAACAGAGAGAGAAGAAAGGCGAAAGGCCAAGACACAACTGCATGCTGCAGCGTTCCACGGGATCTTGGGGGATTCAATATAAACAGAGTTTGGTACATGGAAATAACCCAGCCTCACAGGGAATGCAAGAGGAGCTCTGCTTTTATGCCTGATGCAACCTGAAGCACAGGCAGAGAGGATGCGAATACTACAACCCTTCATTCAGCCAATCTCAGCAATTGCTTATAGTGACCTATGCCTGAGCTCGGCTCTGAAAACCTAGTCAACTAATAGTTGAGATACCAGGGGCTATAACTGCACATTTAAGGACAGAAGTGAATAAAATCTATGGAAAGCAAGGTAAAGTACTGGTGCTTTACTTTGAGTCAGTGTATACTGTCCCTGAGCAAGCCACATTCTGTAACACATCCTGCTGCTCTTCACATCCATCTATGATTTCTGCAACTAAGTTTAGCACCTTGTTAGCAGAGTTCTCCATGTGTAGTGGCTTAGTTACATTATTTTTTACATAATTTTTCTTTTAACATTCTCCTTCTTCCTTATACACCAATCACGTAGGAACATAAAGACGTAAGGGAGAATTGGGAGGGTGATACATGGGGTGGGGAAAAAAAGGGTGCCTCAAGAAAAAATAATCACCATCTGCTTTTTAATGGGAAGCAGAAGGAAGTACCCTAAAATCAAGACAGCTAAGACTTTTCTCCCTTAAAAAAAGAGCACAGAGTGAAAAACCATTCTCCAAGGCTAAGGCAAGCACAGGAAAACCCAGACAATTGGCAGGTCCACAGCCTCTTGACATTCATAGTCCAGAGCATTATGATGAAGTTTTTGAAGAGTTAGATTATTTTAAACACTGGATGCTTTTGGCATTGTGCAATGCATATGGTATGTCAGGATCTTTACCCCAAGGTTCTTATCTAAACATATGATAAAAGAGGATATAGTTTCCAAAGAGAAGGCAGAAAGCTTCTGACTGCAGGGACCTTGTCTACTGGCAGAGCTCCAGGTTCAAAATTGTCTGGCATAAATACAGTAGGACTAGGTCTATGGAGAAGAGCGTAGCACTTTTATTTGCTGGAAGTGATTCCTGATGAGTTCCTGATCCATTTCCAGTATCCAGAATCTTATAAACACCACAGCATATCAGCTGGGGGGGCAGACTAGAATGGAAGTCAGGAAGACCACAATCCCATTGATGCATGCAACACCATTGTTGTCTAAAAACTAAAACAGCAGACACAATGAAGAAAGCAAACAAAAACAGAAAAGAAAAATACTATTTGCATGATAGAGACAGGTGTTGTGATAAATGTACCACACCTGTCAAAACACTCATCTTTCCTGCAAAAAGGTTTTGCATGTAGTTTCTCTGTTAATTTAATCACATATACTTGAGCTATACTTAATGTCTTTAATTTTTTTTTAGTACTTTCTCTTGTTCTTTTTTTCTTTTAAAACAACACTTATCAGAACTGGAAAGAACAGGTTTTGTTTCTGTACACAGAACAGATTGCACAATCACAAAAACTTCTATTATCAAATAATTGACCCTGTTATTTTCAGCCTAATTTAATTTTTAAGATTGCCCTGGGATAGTTTAGCTATATCTTAACATGAACAGTAAGACATTCCTTCCAAAGTGTGCTGACTGCTTAAAACAAACTACATGTTGGTTCTCATATATATTTCATGTAAAATCTCTTTTGATAAAATACTTTTATCAGGCAAAATCAGAGCCATAGAAGATGAACATGCTCCCCAAGACGCGCTCCTTGACGTGGTGCTTAGGAACATGGTATAGTGGTGGACTTGGCAGTGTTAGTTAGGTTAACAGTTGGACTCAATGATCTTAAGGGTCTTTTCCAACCTAAATTATTCTATGATCCCTTCAAATACCTCTCAGATAGTTCTCTCTCCATTCTAAGATATGTTAATGATAACTTCCTGAGGTGTAGTTTGAACCACAGGAAACCTAATTCATGCTTAATCTGATTGATGACTTTTTGAACATGGAAGGGTTTGACCTTCCTTGCCTGGTTCTGAGACAAGTTATACAGCACTCAACTCACAACTAGAAGTTCTATTTCTCCAATAAGAACAGCCAGCAGAATATATTTTGCTCTCCAGGTAGAATGCCACAGTTTAGCAAAAAGGGAAAAATACTAATAGATACTGAACACTGTATAATTTACTCTTTTACAGAAGTGGAAAAGGTATTCAAGAAAACAGGAGGGAGAAGAAAATACTCCCAACCTTCCTATGCACAGCAGAAGAAGTACTTAAGACCTGCATAGCCCACAACCGCAGGCCTTCCATGGTTCTGAGGCCTTCACGGTTCAAGGGCATCAGGCACAGCCTTAGTTTCCAAGAGGATGTCCCCTACTGAGCAGTAGGCTTGAAAGCTCATGTGTTCTCTGGTGACATTTACACTTATCTTTTGACTTTTCTAATGTTTTAGACTTTTCTAATGCAAATGGCTCTTACTGACAACCAAAGAAAACCCATATAAATTTCCATATCCACAGGCACATTTTGAGTTGCCCCAAAATAACACTTAAAAGACATCCATCTTCCCTCCCCATATTACTGCTGCTCCTTTTCCCTCCCTAATGTTCTCCATCCTAACAGGAGTTTTGCAAAACAGGAAAGATATATATCCAAATGTCTCCAACAAGCAATCCCATTAATTTTCATGTAGCTTCACACACACATGAAACAAATATTATCTGATCCTGTTAAAAGATCAGATCAAATTTCTTGGCCAGAATAATTAGATGGAAAAACAATCACAAACAAGGATTGTGATCAAGTTTGAGGCTGTACTTTGTCTTCTCTTTGTACTTTCAATTCTGTTTACTCTCTCTTCCCACATCTTGTGGATTCACTGATGCTACTATTCAGTTCCCTTATATCCATGAGCAGTTCACAACAATTCAAAGTACTACATTTCTTCCTCTATGACCATATAGAGATTTTTTTTTCTTTTAACATCTGTATCAGTGCCTTTCTATTGCAAAATTCTTCCAGGTTTCAAAAATTTACTTTACCTGTCTATCTGGAAACAGGAAAAGATCAACAGAACAAACACAGCAACTAAGACTCACCTATGAAGTCCATTTTTTTCCCCGGTTGCTAAGCCCACTCTTAATCACTCCTGAACACACAGAGTATTTTATTCTCTTCTCTAGTAGGTTATTACCTATTCCAAAAGCCCAGGATAAAATTCATGAAGTTCATACTGATTTGCAAAGGAGAGAGATGTGTGGTGCTCACAGCTGTGTATTGGTTAAATTTACATTAGTCCATGCAAAGCTTACTGCTGATAAATTCTTCCCCAGCAATAGAACTAAATATAATTAATGGAAATCACCACAAGGGATTTCAGGAGGAACATTATTTCTGAACAAGGAAGACTAAATGAAATAAACAAGAACAAAAAAAAGATTGCTTGATATCTCCTGGAACACTTCAAAGAATTTTTATTTTAGCTGGGAGTGTTAAAACATGGGGAATTGTTATAGAGCCCTCTTGATTCTATTATTCTTTGCACTCTTCTAAAAGGTAGAATGCTTTGTGTCTCTCCCGAACACAAAACTATTCAGGAAGGAAATAAAATTACAATTACAGATACTCCGAAAAAAAAACCAACACACACACACACAACCAGCCACACACCATCTTGGTACTCTCTGCATAGAAATATCTGTGGAAGAAGTCTACCCATGCCACCAAAGAAAGATAATTTTTAAAAGTTTTTCCATTACCTCAAAGTGAATTATACAGTGATAGTAATACTGCTGTGTCTTCTTAATGTTCATTCTGAGTACAATTCACATGAATTGTGTGCTGATAGCAAACAAAGCCAGGCCTCAAAGTAAGAGGCAAGCAATTTAGTTTTAAAACATTTTAATTTACTGAAATTGCTCTTGTCCAATTAGAATAGATTCTGACCTTAGCTATATTGGTATAAGTTTATAACACTATTATCTTCCTGAAACTACTTCAGATTTAAACCACTATAAATAAAGTCAGGTCAGAATATAGAAACTAAGTTTTGAAGTCAATAAAATAAAATGGAAGGCAGAAGACCTAAGATGGTAATTCTCAAAACAGTCTCCATAGACCACCTGGGTTATATAGATCTATTGATACTGATTATAACAGAGACATTGGACAAAACGAAGTATTAATTGGAAGCAGGCAGGACAGTATAACAGAAGTCCCCTGCAAAGTGGATCATTTATGATCCTTGATTATTTCCTCAATACAGAAATTTACTAAAAAGTAATCCTCTATTCAGAGGAGCTTCCATTAATCAGAAAATACGTTATATAAACTTGAAGTATGCCCAGCTCAGATATGTTTCTCAAACCATTGGTCTCTTACCATTTCCAGTTATTCTCAAAAACTTTGTATACCTCAAAGCCATTTGGCTAACATGGGGATTATCTCATTAGGCACCATAAACTCATCCAGGGTTTTTTTCTTGACTTGTTTTATGACTTGTTCTCTGTATGGACAGAGTTCACGAATAAGAAGCTGATCACGTACAGAATGAATATGATGACAAAATTTGCATTGATTACAGTTCAGATGTGGATCATAAAGTGGACAAGACACACAGAAACGCAGCTTCTGTGTCTCATTCTGTGTGTATCCTGGACGTGCATAAGGGGCTCAGAGGAGCCCAGTAAATCAGCCCAGAGGCAAGCCACTGTCAATCATCTGATGCACTGTACTCCAAGAGAAGCAAGATGCCTCTCACTGCAACAAGATCAGCACAATTTTGTGTCTGTAAGGAGATCGTACTTCGATTACCCCTGTGTTCTGAACTAAGCAGGAGCCTGCAGCCACTGCACTGTGTTGTCTCATCTTTGTCCAGGAAAGGTGGTGTCTCTTCAGCTACAGAAACTCCCAAGGAACCCCATGTGATATCCCAGAATGCAGACCCACACTTGATTGCCCAGGAACTTCCAGGTGAACTTAGAGTGCCATGACTATTATCAGAAGGAAGCAAACCTAGACAACTTTCCAGAAAGATAGTGGTTTGCAATTCTTTGTGGTCTTATAAAATATTAGAGCATGCTGAAACAGTTTAAATGTGTTGATTTCCAAAGTCCACAGCAAAAGGTGTCTGTTTGATATCAGCACTTGGAAGTATGAAAGTATGCCTTTTATAAATTTAAGGTCAAAGAATAGAATTTCTCTTGGTGGCTGGCTGAATTCTACCAAGGTCATTACTTCAGTGCTGTTAGGATTTTAGATATTACAACTAACAAGAACCATGTCTTTAGTTGTTTTCAATCCAATTTTTAAAAAATCATCTGTTTAAAGTAATTAACAATTTGGATCACTAGGCACAATTTTAGTGCAGGAACACACTGATTTCTCCTGTATTTGTTCATCAGAAGTGCTGGTGACCACTTGTAATTCTAAAATCATCCCAGAGATTTCAAGATTTTTCCCATTTTGCAGTGGACCAGAAAATGAAGCACTCTGAAAAACCTTTGTCAAGAGAAGAGACACATTACCCAGAATTACAAATATCAAACTCACTAGACCATGTTGGTTTAAGCCTCACGAATCAAATAGAACAGGAACTTTAATCTGAATTTGGAGCAAATAGTATTTTTGGGTAGAAGTCAGTCTGTCTGTCTCATGCTCTTAAAAAAAAAATATACCCAAACATGACTTTTAAATAAAAGAATTCAACCAACTCCAGCAGTTATGTGTACCAGAAATGTCACAGCTAATGACTGCCATTTCAGAGAGTCTAGGCTCTGTAGCACAGACTTATTCCTTTGTGCATTTTAATACGTAGATTCATTATTTCACCTTTGCTCTCAGCTAAATCATATAATCTACTTTAGAGCACTGTATCATCTGTCCCACCCATAGGTATTCCTCCATATTAGATGCTCTTTATTTCTGTCTTCCTTGCAAGTGTGAGGAACTCTAATTATTTAGGCCAGAAAAATTATCATTGAAATAAGGGCAAGTAGTCACTTTGTCGAACCACTCTAATCCTAGATTCTCAACATATGCACCCGAGTCTAGTTAATGTCACTGCATCTTCAGCAGCTCAGAGAATACCTTCTTCTTTAAAAATCCTAATCATTAAGATAAAGAGCCTGATCTTACAGTCTCTGCTCAAGAAAATCCAATACCACTTAAAGTTAGCAATAGGTTTGCCTTAGGAAAGGCTGAAGGAGTAAAGCTCACAGACTTAATCAAATTAACTCTAAATCACTTTGCTTCTCTTTCAAGCACTGAATGTTTCCACTTTGAATCTCTGCATTATCCTAAATTTGCACTGTATTTTCTTGATATAAACCAGAGAGAAATAAGTCCAAATACTGGCCTGCATGGGAGTGGTTCTCCAGTAGTCTCTCATCTGACCGTTATTCCGTCATTAAAATTCTACTCTGCTATGCAACATCCTGCTTTATTCGTCACATTGCCTAACCCACAATATGCTTACTGACATTGCAGGCAGTTACAACAGCCACGCCCTGAACCATTGGTGGGTACAAATTAAGCTGTAGTAAAAAGGTTTAGCAAGGACACCCCTGTTTGTAGAGCAGATTGTATCTGAAAGAAATGATCTTCTGCTTTCCCACATCTTTGATTAGGGCTAAATAATTAAAACATACACTGCTCTGGATTATACCTGAAGACCAATCAAAAGCTACTATTACTGCAAAAGATAGTACACCATCTGCAAAATGACATTTTTCACTATTTGTACTTAGCTGCCCAGTGAAGTGTTCAGGAGTGAAGAGCAGTTAAGGAGTTAAGGAGCAGCAGAGTGAAATTAAAGGTGTCCACTTTAACCTGTCACCTGGAACCTTGCCTGGTTCATCACTGAAAATCTGCCTCTCCCTTTTTCACCATACTGTCTTCCGCCTTACTCCTTACTTCCTCGGTTGCGATTAGAGCAGTAGATCTGCGCTCTCTTAAAACTGCACTCTACAAGGTCCTGGCTAGGGAACAGCCAATCCTTTTGGTCAACATTTGCAAGTAGATGGGAAGCAGCAAGGAGAGACTAGTGTCTCCACTAACCATAGCATTGAGAGATTGTGGGACAGGAATTTATTAGGATGACATGGGTGATTAGCAGCTGATCAAATCAGGTCAGGGTAATCAGTCACTGTTTTTTAAAAGTGGCTGGGGGAGCTCAGCATGTGGCACAGCTTCACCTAGCATTAACATGAAACAGAGTTATACTACTTAACTCTGCTTTACCAGTAATGTCAACTGTTAAAATACACTTGACAAATACTTTGCACTTTTTTTTTAAAATAAACTCTCTTGAGGAATCAAAAACTATTAACCCCAAATGATTTATTCCTTTTAAGGCTCACCTCACTCCTGGTGTATAAAAACACAGTTTTGTTAGCTCCTTGAGAGGACACTGCTGCCTAACAGAATACTGTAATTGTCATATTATCAGTCATTGTTGCATCAGTAAGTACCATTCTCTTTAGACTCTGACGCCATTTACATTCCACAAATTCTGGTTTTGTCCCACATTAGAATAAACATACCATCTGAAGTATCAGTATATTTCATTTGGGGAAAAGACAAAAATCAGTTTCTAGTCTACTGAAAGAACAGGGTTCTAATCTGAGCCACGAGATACCACGGAAATAACATACCCACACATCAAAATTCATATAGGACACATACATGGCACCTTACCAAATGTTCAGGTAGAAAGTCAGTGGTGTTTGCAAGTCCCCCATGGCACGCACTCAAAATTCTTTATCAGCTTTTAAGTCATGCACTTTTACCGTTACTTACTTAGTTGTTACTGTAATTTAATTCCTAGCTGAAGATCTCATTTCCTTCCCACTGTTCTACTTAATTTTGTATGGTTTGTTTTTAAATTACCTGGGCACTCCATGGTTAAACTTAGATCATCATCCATCCTTGGCTCCCAAGACATTTTAGATACATTTATCAGAGACAAGACTAGACTGGAATCTTTCACCCAAACTGAGGATGTTTTGGGCGCAGGTAAACAGTAACTCAGTTTCACAGAAACAGCAACAGACTGAGCTCTGGAAAGACTGGGGAGGGGGAAGCCTCTTTAAACCTCTGCTCAAGTCCCAGGCTCCCTACAGGTCCCCTTCTGTTTTCTTAAGAAAGTGAGAAGCAGGTTTAAATAAACCCCACACATCTATCTCAACCTCTTTACAGCACCACTGCTTTTATTCCTGAAAAATATATAACTGTTTCAGAACATCCATTTTTTATTTTATTTCCCTTGTAATATCAAAGTTTTAAAGGGCTTTTTGCCATGGGCACCTCAGATAATAGTTCAGCTCTTCATATCTTGGAGGCTGAAGGCTTTACATACTAACTACTTATATCCTCCACAGACTATATGAAAGGGGGAAAGAGATTCTTTCTCATAATTCTCATTCTGGATGCAAGATAAACCAGAATTCTGTCCATTTCTCCCATACGCTAGCTCACATGAGAATATTTCAAAGACATGCAAGACAGTTATGCTTTTACCCTCATGACTGGATTTTCACCAGGATTTGAGTGACTGCTTCTCTCCTTTAACATTTGGAAGACAAAAATATACCTCCCTGTTTCTTTAAATTTCATCCATTTATCAAGCTGTGGAAAAAGCAATTAAGTGCAAATGGTTCCTCTTTGAGTTTTAGATACACCTTTATTGGTCCAAAAGAGGAATCCCACCCACTCTTCAGTTTGTCGGTGTTCATACTTTCAGCAGAAATTTCAATACCTTTTTTAAAATTAGAGCACCCCTTTATAATGAAACTTTTAATTACTTACTAAAAATCAACTTCTTGTTGTTCCCTCATCACATTGACTAACATCAGGCTGGATTCTGAAGCCATGAGTATCAGGCAGCTTTGGCATTAACCACAGAAAAAGTATCAGGCACTTAGATGCAAATGTGACCAACTATGCAACTATACTTCCTGGTTTCCCCCCTAAGGTTTCTTGTTTATTTTACCTAATTTTGATGCTCAGATTTCTACAAGGAAATACTGTACCTATGAGAAGACCATCAAAACCTTCCTCCTGCTCCTTGTGCAGCTGCGCAGTGAGCACACCAGATCGTATCATGAGCCACACACACAAAAAAAAAACCCAGAAGCTGCCAAACAGTAGGTTTTTTAAAGAAATTCTCTACCATGTCTCATTTTCTTTTCCTTGTCATTTGATGTCTCCTTCCTTCACATGGAAGAGGCATGACTTTTTCTCAGAGGTCTGGCTTCCATGCTCGGATGGAAAAATTGCACACATGGAGATATGAACTGCTTGCAGCTAGCTTAAAATCATGCAAGACTGGCGCTACAGACAGACAAATCCAATTGAAGAGCTGAGCTGTAAAACTATGGTGCATGCAGTGGCAAAGTTGATGGGGGATGCAAAATGTTTCCACCCCACCACCCTGAATACATAATAAAAATTTGTAAACAGGGGAATATCAGCACTTTCTGGTGGGCAAGGGAAAGGAAAACCTCACCCATTAAGAAACCATATAGACACCCAGAAGCAATGGCTAAATGACAGAGCTATAATCATGGAACCACCAAGAAATGTCAGGTGGCTGAAAACAGAATTGTCATAATTTTACACTCTCTTAGCTACTGAGACTGATTTGGTGTTTGCTTTTTTTAAATGAATGCATAAATCAATCATTTTAATTACACAACAACATGATAGATAGTTGTTCTTATGTCAAGAGGAGATAATAAGCTAGAATACTGGAAATACAGCCTATACTCCCATTTTATAATTTATATTGTGTGACTAAATATTGAAGAAGGAAAGGAAAGAAGGCATTTTCAGAAAAGCCTGTGGGAATCAAATGCCTACATGTCCTTAAAATTACTCTGAAGTGAAGTGCTAGGCTTGTTTGAAAATTCCTAAGCAAGAACTCTTAACACATGAAGAATAGACAGAAGCATAAGAATAGAAGTGCAGAAGAATAGACAGTGGCAGAGTGGTAAATACAAAAGTAAATAAACTCACCCATTTATTAATCCAGGATGGCAATTCAAAAGACATAATTCTGCCTTTACCCTCAAAGACACAACCAAAAGTACTGTCATTCTTAAGTGTAGGGAAAAAAATATGAATTCTCATTCAAAGTCATTGAATAGCACAAGCCTTTAAAAATTCCATAATAATTCCTGCCCTTTGATTTGCATCTCAGTTCCTGTACATCTTTTAGAAAGGCATGGATTATGGCTATAAAGGCTACAAGCAGTGATTAATGTACTGCACATCTTAACTAAGCCATCTCAGTAGTTAATTGTCAAAAACATTAATTTGATTTCTGGTTTGAACTTTTCTGACTTCCATCCATTGGATCTTGTCATACTTCTGTGTACTAGAATAAAGATTTAGTTAAGTACCTCTATTTGTGATATTTCTAAGCCATAACCTTTTCCAGATAAGCTACAATGACTGAGCTCCTTAAGTTTTTCATCATAATGCTTGTTTTCTTGACAACAAATAATTCACCTCTACCCTGAACTCCCTCCAATTTTCAGCATACTTTTTAAAGTGTCTGTCACACAATAAACCTGCCAGTTTATAGGTGATAATCTCGTTTGAAAACTTGGCTCCAGTTTCAGAGTAGAGCACTTTGGTAAACAAATTTCATGCTCAACACAATGCCACCTTAAAAAGCAAAGTGAACAATCAAAGGCAGAGAATAAAAGTGCACTTATTCCATTTTAACAAAGAGAAATACCATTTGACTTTAGAAACAAGTCTTCATTCCAAAATTAAGAATTTTAAAATGTAAATTTGACCTGTATGATCATGAAGACAACTGCGGTACTGATAACAACGGACTGCTCTGAAGTAAAACAGGGTAAGGGCTCTACTCCATCTCCTGGAAGCATTTCCCATAAGCAAAGTAAATTACTGTGTACCCTATAAACATATCTGATACAGCCCTTAACTTCTCCAGTTTCTAACGCAACTTCTTAAAACATTTCTAAATACAACAATCATCAGGAAGCAATCCTAAAAAGATTTTTAAATGGAATAATCAAAATGGTTTCACATAGGTTCAGTCCTTTAACACACAATTACCTTGAGGCCATACAATCGAAATGGAGTAAGTAAACCTTAAATCTTTACAATAGGATACTGCTTTTTTGTGCTTTCACATACTAAAGTTCTGATGCCAGCTGTTAGATTACCACATCGCTGGACACTTCTAGGCAAAAACTACGTGTCTTTGAATTACAGCCAGCACTGCTACAGGCGTCCTAAAGGCACTGTTAACACTAAGAACAGCAGCAGCAGCAATAATTTTTCAGTTTGACAGGTGCTAAATACCACTGAATTTGATTAGAATTCCATTTTTATTCTAGCTATTGCCCAACACTCCTGAAATTACCTTACAGGAAGATCATTATAATGAATGGCCTTAAACCAGTACTGTTCCAGTTGAACAATATATGGACAACTTCCCTTCAATAGGAACAAAGTCCCATATAAGAAAAAAGGAAGTGTGTACATACTACAGTATCCCAAGAAAAGTGTTGGGATCTATCACTAAGTCCCCTCTTATCCCAGAGTTGCTTCACTATTTTGTCTTATCTCATTTTCCCTGTAAATATTCATATTGCAGATGTGTTAATATTTAGGTTCATACAATGCTCAATGTAAAGCTTACTTAACTCTTATTGGAAACATTCCAGTAAGTCACAGAGCAAGACAATAGTTTTACTACTCATTGTGGCATGGAGCTATGCTTTTTTAGTCAAATTTCAGAGATGACAGGCAGTATCAAGGACATTAAAAGCTTGTTTTAATTCAAAGGAATTGCCAGACTATCTCCTGGACAAGAAAGAAAAACTACATTTCTGCGAGACAGGTATCTCCTGGAAGGCTTCAAAATGGCAGACTGGCTATAAACTGATATTCTCAATCCAAACAAATTTCTCTAGTGGATGCAACCCAACCCTAGAAGCATGCAGAAAGATTAGATCACCACAAGTTAGACGGATGAAGAGACATCCATCTAGATGGGGGAGAGAGAATGCTAAGCGAGCAACTAACAAAATAATGAGATCACTGAAAAGCAAGTAATTTTAAGTCAGTTTAGCACACTGAAGCATCTCTGTGTAGGGTCACGCAAATGCCAGAATGGGAAGAATGAAAGGCATGGGAACATGAAGCCCATGGCAGGGCTGTGGGTGGGTCTGCAGTAGCCAGAACTTAGTTTGACCAACCAAGTGACCACAACCTGAGTGTGAGCAGATCCTGTGCATTTCTTCACCTGCATCATTTATCAACATTTACAAGGGGTCAGCGTACATTCCACTGTTGAGTATAAATGTTTTGTTTGTATTTTATCTTCATCTGGCCTGAGTTAAACATATTTTCAACTAACTTGGCTAATAAGCCATCTCTCTTGGAAAAGTATGGCAAGTCTGTAGAGATGGAGATATGTGTTCCACTAACCAACAATAAGAAGGAAAGCTCTGACGCACAGCAATATATTTGGGAGCAACTTGAATATGGTGGGAGTTCATCACAGACAGCAACAGTACAGCAAAAGTAACTAGACTTGGCATATAGATGCGATTCAATACTTCATATTGTGTTTGGGACACAGAAGAATGGCAAAGAGCATCGTTCAGGCTTCTTGACCTCAATACTAGATATCATCCACATAGTTCAGCTTTGCAACATTAAAGTCTCCAACTTCAAGAACTTCCCATCTTCCTCCTCTGTAATTACCAAAGAATTTAGCTGCCCTGACCAGTTCCATGCCACCTCATACATACACTCAGCCTATTTGCAAAATTAGAATCTGAAAGCTCGGAGAAGTTTGCCCAACATATGCTAACAACTTCGGGGGTTTTGTAGAAAGAAAGCCAGAACTGAATTCTTGACCTCACTGCCCATTTTAAAGAGACATTTCTGTCAGGAATCTGTTGGCTATCTGAGAACTCAAGATCTTCTACCTCATTCTGAAAACTGCCAGTTAAAAATGACTTAATATAAACCATCATCCCAAACACGTTTGCCTCTTGTATACTTCTACCACTCATAGAAGTTTGGTCTATATTTATAAACCAGAGTCAATGTGGGTCATTTTAAACATCCTTTAAAAAGCACAGTTTCCATTTCCCATCTGTCCTGTAAACTTCAACACTTAAGAATTACATTGCTATATTGCACTTTATGTCTCATATCTAAAAAATAAGGACAGAAGCAGATAACCATATTTCATTCAAAAGCAATATTCATTACTTCGACTACATAAAACACTTACTTTACCATGAATGGATTCATATTCATGTTGTATACAATTGTTTGTCTCCAAACAAGATGGTAGTGACTCAACATTTTGCCAGTGAGGCTATGAATATACCCTTAATCTAATAAGAGAGCATATAAGTCGATATCAATTAAATGCGTGCACTCCCCAAGCACAGATACAAATGTCACAAACTCAGAACAGCTTCAGTCCCAATCCAAGTCTGTGCTTTTTGCACAGTAATCAAACCAAATCTTAATCTTTTCAGAGAGAGATCACTTTCTTCCCAAAGCAGGACACAATTCAAAGCATGTTCTATAATAAATAGATATGGCAGCTTTTCAAATCCCTCACTGCAGATTCTCCAGCAAGTTCTACTGAGATTAAAATCTCAGTATCAAAACCAGGTAAAATACTACTCAAGAAAACCATAGAACTACTGATCAGGTATACAATGCAAATTAACTAAGACACAGAGAACATCTCTAGCCTCCCTCATTTGTTTTTGGTTTGGGGGTTGGTTTTTTTTTAATAATTTCAGCCTTTGCCTACTTTATTTTCTTAATAGCATTGTATAACATTTTAGAAAGATTCAATCACAGAACAGAAGATAGAACAGCCTATCTTCTGCTCTGTGATTGAACGCAGGAAGTGATTTCACACCTAATACACCTTTAGTACCTCCAAATGGAAAAGCTTCTGCCAACACAGTTAAATATAGAGCAGAAACAGCATGAGGAGATAAACGCATGCCTGATATTAAACAAGGATGTTGAGATTCTCCAAATGACTTGAAAGTGCAAAGTATTGAGATGGGAAGGGTAGCGAAGATCTGAAAACAGGAGAAAAGATGTCCTGCTCAAGGTGAAATGAAGTATGTTATTGAAGCATATTCAGGGTTTTCTAGAGAACCAGACATATATCACTTCAAATAACAAGGAATTTCACAAAGTTGAGAGTGAGAATTCAGACTAGAGAAAGCTACTCCCAATAAAAGTGTGATGATAGCCTGAGCAGTAATTACAGAATTTACACTTCCCTGGCTCAGAAACGCTCTCCAAGCTCTTGCAGTTGTGACATTTATTATGTTTGACGTAATTATGGGATCAGATAACATAAACCCACATTAGTTGCCAGTTAAAACATTGGGTTTTGGTTGCTGGCAGCCCCATGTCAAAGGGCACAAAACTGTGCTATAGTGCTACCAGAATAACAGCTCCCACCACACTGAAACTCACCCAAGCCAATTGCTCCCTGACCTCCCTATCTCAAGAATCAAATATTCATGTGCTCAGATACCATTTGTCCCTGACTCCTTTCCTAATTTTTAACTATCTAATCAATTACCTGATACAAACAACTGTAAGTGATCTGCCCCCAAGCAAATGAACTGTTTGACAATACTGACACCAAGCGACAGAATTCTGAAAAATGTAAACCAAAACGACCCCCATGTAGAAACATTAGAGCATTTCATTGGTATGCTCTGAAAGAGGCAAAGTCTTATTTTACCAAGAACACAAAAAAGAAGTTAAGACATTTTCACAGAAACCATGCATAAGTGACAGAAAGTATGTCCAACATTAAATACATATTAACAATTTGATTTAACCTTGATCTTGCAAGCACAAGTCAAAGACCACATACACTTCCAAGTTTTATGCAATCTAGCCTTGTAAATTCATTTCTAAAGAAGAAAAAATTAGTGGTTTGCATGAACAGTCAATATTTGATTCCATTAACTTAAGTGGATTTAGTTCATTTTTCAAGTCAAAAAATCCAAACAGTCCTTTTATGCCCTTTAATGAAAAAAAATGTTTGTTACGTGTTAATGAAAAGTTTAATAGTCTGCTAAGTCTCACTTGCTTGCTTTACCTATCCTTCTCTCTGTTGAGAAATCAAAAACCATGCAGTCCAACATCATATGCATTAAATAGAATTGTCACCGCTCCTACTGGCTTACCTGATGACATTACACAAAGCACAAAACCCTACTGACAGAACAATAACTCTTATCAAATGCATCAGTTTTACCACCCACCATGTTTATGCCCAGTATTCTATGTCTTCCTACCAAGCTTCCATGTTCTTACCTGCTGACGTTTGTATGCCAAATAATCAAGATTTTCCAGATCTTTTCGAAACTTCTGGTAGGTTTTCTGTAGATCAGATTTACTGGAAACATTTCTTAAAGATTCGAACGTTCTTTGAAACTGTGATGGTAAAAAAACAAATACCATCATTCACACAGTTGCTATATTTTTCACTGTATTAGGATTTTATTCTATTAAATGCTAATGTTATGGAGCTGTGTCACCTCTTGAGTATACCACCTTCTAGACATTCCTACAATTTTGTTTTGAAATCAATCCCAGAATTCAAAGCACAGTACATATGCCCCGTTAAATTAAATTAAATCCTCTAACTTCATAGGTCAGACTTGCATAAGACAAAACACTAGCAATCAAGACAATCTCTAGAGGTTAGGTTTTTTTCTATGCCATGTTACAGGATGGAATATATTCGTTTAGATTTAATTTTTTTTCAACTAATAAAAGCATATGCAACTTTACATAGGCCACAAACTGCTCATTTTATCAAGCATAACAGTAGATCTTATATATAACAGGGTACTCCTTATCTCCTAGAAGTTATTTACTTAGGAGTAATTTGCATGAGCGGATACTCACTTTAGGCAATGCGCTCACATTCTGTATGAAAGCTGTGACAACATTAATTATACTTCGTTACAGATCTTACTTTTAAATTTAAAACTTCTTTCATGCATACACTATTATTAAAAATAGTACTGGTATTTTTCAAAGTGATGAACAATACCAACCCAGCTGTAGGAAACTGTAACAGAAAGGCTAAGATTTGTGTGAAAGGAGAATGGGAGCTACAGCTTCCTTGCTACCTTCAGGAAATCATGACCTTCTCTGACTTTCTCTGTTTCCCCATCTGTAAATATTCTTCTTCACTTCACAAGCATGTGACAGCTGTTAAGCTGTAAGTAGTTTAGAAATATTTTGTTATCACAGTGATTACCACCAGAAGCAAGTCTATAAACATTTATTTACACTGATATAATCAGGAAGAACTGCATGTCTTCTAAATCTAGAGACTTAGCTTACTATAGTTACAGGCCCTGTAGATGAAGTACCTACTGTAAGCTTGGATGTGGTACTGATGTCCAGGGAATGAGGCAAAAGACATGGACCCCTTTCCAGTCAGTTCTGGAAAACCAAGCACTTCAGTAGTAACTACAGCGCACATTTCCTATAGCATTGCTAAAACTACAGTCATTAAATTGGAAAAATGAACCATATGAGTAGAAGAAAAAAAACCACCTCCACTCATCTTCAGTCCCTCTTTAAAAAGCTGACAACAGAATTGACAGCTAGTGCTGACTGTTGATGTAGACTGCTCCACAGTGTGACTTGTTCTGTGGGCATTTGACTGAGATCAAGCCCAAGTTGTATACACTGCTGAACAGCCATTAGGTAATTCCTCTTTGGGGGTAATAAGCAGGTGCAGTGGGTTTCAGCTGACAATTTACAGCAGACAGATACATCCTGGAATCTTCAGGCAAGTTAGCGCTTCTCGTTTGCCACGTTGCAGCCTTGATTTCAGTCTCACTGCTCTCATAACCAAGAAGCAAGTTAAGGCAGTGTTTATATCTATTTGTAATTTACCTTACTATACCTCATTCAGCACCACTAAAGGTTAACTAAAGACTTTCTAGTAGCATTTGAAATGTTTGCTACCAAAAAATAACAGAAAGCTTTCTCAACCAAAGTACACTTCACTAAATTCTGTAACCATATGGTGACAGAACATAAATGCTAAGACAAAACCACAAGACTCTATTCTTTTCTGTTTGACGTCATTACTTTCACCGTTTGCAGGATCTGTTGTTTTCAGATTTTGTCTCTGCTCCGGAATTGCTCTGAAAGCCTTGAATTTGCAATGCTTGCTTTCACCAATTCCCACTCCCGGGTATCTCTGTTAGGTGGAAGCAGTTTAACTACAACATCTGCAAGCCAGACCTGCAAGTACAGTTTAAGCTGACCAAAAGCTATCCATAGTGCTCCCTCTTTATACGTGTGTAAGAAACTGCTCATAATATATCGGTACCAGTTCATCATACATCCTCAGCTCCAAACCATGACACACTTCCCCAGAAATTACCCCAAAGCTGCTGCACCCTGTTATGGGGTTGAGTAATACAGGGAAAAGGTCTCTAATGATTCCCAAACTCAATAAGTGGACACAAGGTACAGTCTTTTTTTGAGCTTTTTTTTTTTTTTATCATCAACATGTTAGACTACAATACAGTTGTACACTTGTAGAATCATCATCATCCTCCTCCTCTTAAGGATGTACTTAATCCCATAGCTTCAGTTCTTCCTTTGGCAGGAACTCTACTAGCAAGCTCACTCACTTCCTTATGTCCTGAAGCAACCCAAACATTAACAATGCATTTGGCTCTCTGGAAAAAGATATAAGAACCAGCATGTGAGGATAAGTAAATACAAACCAAATAAGGGTAATATACTTCAATAAAATAGATGGGTAATGGCCAGGAAATCCACTTAGAAGTCTGTCTTCAGATGCAAGGGAAGAACACTTTTTTAAAATTTAACTCAAAAGTTAACAAAAAACAAACAAGCAATTTTAAGAAAACATACATATGCTCTTTTCACTGCCATCAACAGGAAATCAGAACAATCTGCCTTGGACATACAAAGGTTATCAGAACATGTTTTAAACTTAAAACCACATCTGGAACTTTCTGTATAATTCTGCTATCAGTGTGAACCACTATTTTTGGGTGAATGGCAAGAAAACCTCTCTCACTGACACATTTACTGTCTAGAGGTGAAAAGAAATACTAGTACTCCAGAACTTACTTTTTTTTCTCTCTCACCAATAATGAAATGTAGATAATCATAAAAGATCCACAGAAGCTCTTTTTTGCCTGTCACTTTTTCAAAGTACTTTGAACATAGTTTCTGGAAGTTGAGAAGTAGCATTCCTTTACTAATTTTGCTCTCTGTAGCACTACTGGGTAACTACCTGGACTGATTTTTTCTCTGAGAAAAGCTGGACCACAAGTAGAGAGGAAATTCTAGAACAGAAGATCATCAAGTCCAACCGTTAACCTAGCACTACGAAGTCCACCACTACACCATGTCCCTAAGCCCCACATCTACACGTCTTCTAAATACCTCTGGGGATGCTGACTCAACCACTTCCCTGGGGAGCCTGTTCCAACCTTTGACAACCCTTTCAGTGAAGAAATTTTTCCTAATATCCAATCTAAACCTCCCCTGACGCAACTTGAGGCCATTTCCTCTTGTCCTATGTCTTGCTACTTACACCCACCTCTCTACAACCTCCTTTCAGGTAGTTGTAGAGTGTGATAAGGTCTCCCCTGAGCCTCCTTTTCTCCAGGCTAAACAACCCCAGTTCCCTCAGCCGCTCATAAGACTTCTGCTCTAGACCCTTCACCAGCTTTGTTACCCTTCTTTGGATGCGCTCCAGCACCTCAATGTCTGTATTGTAGTGAGGGGCCCAAAACTGAACACAGTATTCAAGGTGTGGCCTCACCAGTGCCGAGTACAGGGGCACGATCACTTCCCTAGTCCTGCTGGCCACACTATTTCTGATACAAACCAGGGTGCCATTGGCTTTCTTGGCCACCATATGCTGGCTCATATTCAGCCACTGTCGACCAACACCCCCAGGTCCTTTTCCACCAGGCAGCTTTCCAGCCACTCTTCCCCAAGCCTGTAGCATTGCATGGGGTTGTTGTGACCCCAGTGGAGGATCTGGCACTTCGCCCTGTTGAACCTCATACAATTGGCCTTGGCCCATTGATCCAGCCTGTCCAGATCCCTCTGCAGAGCCTTCCTACCCTCAAGCAGATCAACACTCCCGCCCAACTTGGTGTCACCTGCAAATTTACTGGGGGTGCACTCAATCCCCTCATCCAGATCATTGATAAAGATATTAAACAGAACTGGCCCCAGTACTGAGCCCTGCGGAACACCACTTGTGACCAGTCGCCAACTGGAGTAAAGTCCATTCATCACAACTCTTTGGGCCTGGCCATCCAGCCAGTTTTTTACCCAGTGAAGAGTATGCCCATCCAAGCCACGAGCAGCCAGTTTCTCCAGGAGAATGCTGTGGGAAACCATGTCAAAGGCTTTATTGAAGTCTAGATAGACAACATCCACAGCCTTTCCCTCATCCACTAAGCGGGTCACCTTGTCATAGGGAGATCAGGTTGGTCAAGCAGGACCTGCCTTTCATAAACCCATGCTGACTGGGCCTGATCACCTCATTGTCCCATACATGCCATGTGATGGCACTCAAGATGATCTGCTCCATAACCCTCCCTGGCAGCAAGGTCAGACTGACAGACCTGTAGTTCCCTGGATCCTCCTCCTGGCCCTTCTTGTAGATGGGTGTCACATTTGCTAACCTCCAGTCAACTGGGACCTCCCCAGTTAGCCAGGACTGCTGATAAAGGATTGAAAGTGGCTTGGTGAGCACTTCCACCAGCTCCCTCAGTACCCTTGGGTGGATCCCATCCAGCCCCATAGACTTGTGTGTGTCTGAGTGGTGTAGCAGGTTGCTACCCATTTCCCCTTGGATTAAGGGGGCTTCATTCTGCTCCCCGTCCCTGTCTTCCAGCTCAGGGGGCTGGGTACCTGGAGGACAACTGGTCTTACTATTAAGACTGAGGCAAAGAAGGCATTAAGTACCTCAGCCTTTTCCTCATCCTTTGTCGCTATGTTTTCCCGCACCTCCAATAAAGGATGGAGATTCTCCTTAGCTCTCCTTTTGTTGCTAATGTATTTATAGCAACATTTTTTATTGTCTTTTATGGCAGTAGCCAGGTTAAGTTCTAGTTGGGCTTTGGCCCTTCTAATTTTCTCCCTGCATAACCTCATGACATCTTTGTAGTCCTCCTGAGTTGCCTGCCCCTTCTTCCAAAGGTCATAAACTCTCCTTTTTTTCCTGAGTGCCAGCCAAAGATCTCTGTTTAGCCAGGCTGGTAGTCTTCCCCACCAGCTCGTCTTTTGGCACACAGGGACGGCCTGCTCCTGTGCCTTTAAGATTTGCTTCTTGAAGAATGTCCAGCCTTCCTGGACTCCTTTGCCCTTCAGGACTGCCTCCCAAGGGACTCTGTCAACCAGTCTCCTAAACAGGCCAAAGTCTGCCCTCTGGAAGTCCAAGGTAGCAGTTCTGATGATCCCCCTCCTTACTTCTCCAAGAATCAAAAACTCTATCATTTTGTGATCGCTATGCCCAGAACGGCCTCCAACCATGACATCACCCACAAGTCCTTCTCTTTTCACAAACAACAGGTCCAGAGGGGTGCCTTCCCTAGTTGGCTCACTCACCAGCTGTGTCAGGAAGTTATCTTCCATAGACTCCAGGAACCTCCTACACTGTTTCCTCTCTGCTGTATTGTATTTCCAGCAGACATCTGGTGAGTTGAAGTCCCCCACAAGAACAAGGGCTAGTGATCATGAGACTTCTCCCAGCTGCTTATAGAATATTTCATCTGCCTCTTCATCCTGGTTGGGTGGTCTGTAACAGACTCCGACCATGATATCTGCTTTGTTGGCCTTCCCCCTGATTCTTACTCATAAACACTCCATCCTATCGTCACCATCATTAAGCTCTAGATAATCAAAACACTCCCTAACATACAGGGCTACCCCACCACCTCTCCTGCCTTGCCTATTCCTTCTGAAGAGTTTATAGCCATCCATTGCTGCACTCCAGTTGTGCAAGTCATCCCACCATGTTTCCGTGATGGCAACTATATCACAGTTTTCCTGCTGCACAATGGCTTCCAGCTCCTCCTGTTTGTTGCCCGTGCTGCATGCATTGGTGTAGATGCACTTCAGTTGGGCTACTGATCCCGCCACCTTTTTGGGGGTTCTCCCCATTCTCAGGCACTTCTGTGGTTTCTAACACATCAATAACTCTTGCATCTTTGCTGCTGTATGGATCTCCATCCCCTACCTCCACTGAGATAGCAGACCAAAGGACCTCGCTAGCACACCGTCCCTCAAACATTGGTGTGCCGCCACCAAGCTTATCTCTAGTGAGCCTGGTTTTATCCCTTTCCCTCTTCAAATCTAGTTTAAAGCTCTTTCAATGAGCCTTACTAACCCCTGTGCAGAGATCCGTTTCCCCCTTCGAGACAGGTGTACCCCATCTGTCACCAGCAGGCCTGGTGTAGACCAACCCATGATCAAAAAAAACAAAATTCTGCCAGTGACACCAGAGTCCGAGCCAGGTATTGATCTTCTGGCTCTTCCTGTTTCTTTCCTCATCATTCCCTGCAACTGGAAGGATAGAGGAGAACACTACTTGTGCTCCTGATCCCTTAACCAGTCATCCCAAGGCCCTGAAGCCTCTCTTGATTGCCCTCAGACTTCTTGTTGCAATTTCATCACTGCCTACCTAAAAAATCAATAATGGATAATAATCCGAGGGCTGTACCACGGTAGGAAGCTTTCTCTTCACATCTTTAACCCAGGCCGCAGGGAGGCAGCCCACTTCTCTAAGAAGTGGGTCCGGTCTGCATATTGGGCCTTCTGTTCCCTTCAGAAGGGAGTCTCCTATGACAATGACCCATCTTTTTTTCTTTATGGAAGCAGTTTTGACACAGGGCATAAGCAGACTTAACCTCAGCGACACCTCCAAGCTAGATGAACCATCGTCCTCGTTATTGTTTGGTTCCACTTGCAGAGCCTCATACCTACTATGCAAGGGCACCTGGGAAGGTGGGGTAGTCACAGAGGAGACGCGCCTGCTATGCCAGGCAGGAACTCATCACCATTGCCCCCTATCCCTTAAGTCACTGTGTTGAGCCAGGCAGAGAGAGGGTAGGGAATCCTCCATATCACGTGTCCTGTCTGCCTGTTGGGCCTGTCTCAGGGAAGGTAGGGTGTGATTCCAGCAGTCTATCTCTCTCTTGCACTCCCTGATACTCCTCAACCTACTCACCTCCTCCCAGAGCTCTGTCACTAAGCGGAGGAGTTCCTCTACCTGGGCACACCTCCCACAGGTGTGGCTCACTGCTGCCGTCCGATACTGGTATAAGAGCAGGGCATGCCCTGCAGCCTGACACCTGGGTGACAGCATGTTCCCACCAGAGCTCTGTCTGGGAAGCTGTGTCAGTCGTGGCGGGTGCAGAGCTTAGAGAGGCCATGGCTTTCTGCCGGGTGGATACCATTGCTCCCTGCTTGAGCTGGCAGAGCTTCCACGCCCTTCCTGTGCAAATTGCTGTGCAAACTGCCGCACCACGCCCCTTTTGCCTGGCCTATTGGGGGTGCTCCTGGTCACTAGCGCTCCCCAGGGGCTTTTTTTATCCCGGGGGTGGGAGGTGGCCACCATTGCTCCTGGCCCCACCCAGGTGTCTCGTCAGCTGTGTCACGCGAGCTGTGGGCTCCTGGGGGCTCTCTTGGCTCCCCCTGAGGTTCCCCTGGTTCAGGAAACCCCCCTGTGCACCACACTGGAGTGTTCTGGATCGTGCTGGCACAGGAGCTGCTCGCCTCAGTATTTCAACAATTCTGAAGAGCTGCTTCTGTTTGTCAAGTTACTGTAGATAACTCCATAGCACAGACACTGCATAGACAACTTTATAACTTTTCAAAACACAAGAATGCTACATTACATTCATGAACATTACAACATTCCTTTCACAATTAAAAAACCCAAAATCAACAACTGTAGAACTAGAGCCAAGCACCCTGGCACTAAAACACCGAAGGTGGATAACACACCAGACACTATGTCCTGAACATGCACCATCAAGACATTGCTGAATGAAGGTTGCATGCTGATCCGACTGGAGACCACCACACAATGGATGTCTTAAACTAAGTGGAGCAACTCTCACAGTCCCATTTTAGGTATCTTGAAGCAACAAATACCATTAAAACTCTGAAAGTGATGAAGATCCCGAATGTGGATGGACCAGAAGAGTGTTATTAATATGGCCTCTTCATAAGTATGATGCCCCTGATTAGTATGGTAAAGTCCTGCAACCTCCTCTCAGACAATGATCACAGTTCTATGTAATTAGTAAGTATAACTGTAACCATAAGGACTAAATTTCCTATAGTCTCACAGCTTATTCATTGTAATGGCAAAGAAGAGATGTGAGCCCTGACTGAAGTTTCTCCTGCAGTAAAGCTGTTTATAAGGGCTGAGAATCCTTTCATGTCTTTGTAAGCTCCTGATGTAGCCTTTTTGGTGTTTTTCTCCACTATCCATCTACCTATTTGCAGGAACCTTGGAACTTCTGCTCTTCTGTCATATGTAATGGAAATGAGGCAATGAGTTCAAAGAGAAGAGGCTGAGGCATAAACAGAGTGGTGGCATAATGTTTCAACAGGAAATCATACTAAAATTTTGATACGACTTAAGATTTACTATGTTTGATCTTCATTCAAATTAATTTATCCAATTTAATAAAGACTTAAAAGTCTCTTCATGTTGTAGCTTAGCTCTGCATCTTTCTGTAAAAGGTTAAGGTCACTGTTCACTGTTGCTACCATGTTTAGCTGTTGCAAGCAAACTGATTCATAATATGAGTATTTGTGGAGTAAGTAATGATATTAAAGGAAGTTGCTATGTGATTTTTAAAGTCTAGTTTAATTATTACATTTCGATAACATAACTTTGCAGTTGCACTTCATAGCATCCTTTACAGAATCCCAAGGAAATAGTTTCTGCACTAGACAAGTTTGAGCTTGTTTGGCCTGAGGTGAACAAAATTCTCTCCAAGTTTGATGGGATTCCCTTGACAAGCCTGGGAACCTCAGTATGGGCCATGAAAATTAATGGCTTGTCAGCTAAACAGGAGGCCAGGCCACAAAAATATGAGATTATAAATATGCAGTGCAAAGTACTTCATTGCTTAAAATTCAGATGTATGGGAGGAGACATAATTAAATATGGAATACAAAGTCTTATTCCTGGTAATAACCTTACAATCTCCATATAAACAGAAAGAGTTATGGGAGGCAGCAGCTATTGCTTCTTCAGTTTGTGAATGAAGCTATTTGACAAACCACATACCTTTAATGTCATTTGCCTGGGAGTCTAGCTAAATTATAATGGTAACGTAATCAAACGGCCTGCTGCACATCCTTTACTTGGTCTCCTTCTACATACTTGGTTCAGATTTAGGGCCAAAGCTGCAAAAAGCCAGTCTGTTATTCAAGAATAAGGAGAAATGGCTCTTTTCTGGTTTGTCTAGAGCTGCAGAAGTGAAAGAGTATTTGTCTTTCAGAATATCAATATTATCATCTTCCACTGTGCAGGGCAGCAAAATAGCACTGAACTCTTTTATCCATTTGTGAAATATTTCTCTTTATTTTCATATGGATTAACAGGAGTTGAATTAAGGACAAGAAGCAAATTTTATTTCCATTCTGACATAAGAAAGCCATTCATTAAAAAATACCTTCCTGTTTTAATAACATACTGCTTCTTTAAAAGACTAAATTATACTAAATGTACTATTTTAAATCACCAGGAGATATGGTTGAAAAAAAAAATTCAAAACCTCTCAAATTCCAATTACTGAACACACATACTTATGAGAAAATAGTTGCTGTCCCAGGATTTTGCTGTAATGGAATGGGCAATGTGCCTCTTTGGAGAGGTTTATGGAGAGTAGGTCACACAGCTTTTTCCATTCAGAAAATATCAGATGATTTTGCTCTCATTTTAAGAAGGTCTGAAGACATGCATTTTGGTGATAAAGCAGATACTGTTTGTTTTGCACACATTTCCTCATTTTTGCCTCCCAAAGCACGAGTGAGTTATAAAATAAATTTCTCTAGATCAGAATGATCTGTGCATGCTTCAGATACAAATAATTGTTGATCAGACAAGCCACTCTACATTACACTGACTTCATTACTATACTACCAATAAATAATCTGCCAAGAGAAACTGATTTTCCAAGGTTATTTTACTAGCCTAGAGTTTGCCTTCCAAGATTAGTGCTCATAGAAGGAAATTTCAGAGTGTCACTCTTATATTATTCTCTTCTAAGCACTGCACTTCAGTGTTAGGTAAGTGTTGCTACAGAACCAAAACACAGTAATAACCACTCCGAAACAATTTCGTAATGCTCTTTTTTTCCTGATAGGTTCGAAGAGTCTACCGCAATAGAGTCCTAGTCACTGATTGGAGCATGCAGGCATTTACATAGTCCAAATAATAATTTAAAATAGGTGTCTGCTTTTCTAATATCCCACCTTCCAACTTTCCCAAAATAATTTTCAAACTTCATCACCAGACATAATACAGATTTCTCAAACTCAGTTGTATTTCTGGCAACTTCATGCATTCCATGTTAACCTATGCTACAAACCACCTTTGTATCATAGATCTCCCCAAGATTTGTGCTTCCAACTTACTTCATTTGGAAATTATCTCACAACTTTACAATTATTTATATACTAATTTTTCATAAAAATAAATATCTTTCATACTATTTTAAGCCAAACCAGAAAAATTCCACCGTACTTAAAGAAAGCCTTATCTATTCAAAATAAGCCCTACTTCTTTCACTCCCCCTCCCCTTATACCTGGGTTGTGCAAACAGTTTGTATAAAGCTTAGGACCAAGTGAGTCCAGCTAAATTTGCTTTCATCACTATTTTCTCCTGGTTTGTGTAACTGATAGGTTGCTGCTTATATTCTCTCTCATCATCTCTGGGATACAAACAGATACCGCTGTTGTCTAAGGCAGCTTTTCCCAGCTTTAGGAATTTTTTCCTTAACTCTTTTTTCTTAATTCATAATAAAAAAAGTTTATATCCTCCCTTCCCAGGTCTGTCTACCCACCCCTACATGCACAGTTTTCAAGAGATGTCAAAACTCACTCCCAGGCAGGAGTTTTAAGAGGGCAACCTATCAACCTATTCCCTCCTGTTGCTTTCCCTCTCTTCTCCCCCCACCCCGAGTGCAGTAGATGGGCATGATTTTCCTTTGTTATTGTGACCTATGACTCTACTAAAAAGGCAGTGGCTGAGCGGTAGGGAGGAAGGCTATGTATTTATCTGCCCTGCCACCACTAAGGGTGAGGGTCTGCTCCTACCGTACTCTAAATCATGCAGACACTCTGGAAAAAATGGAAATGATCCTCTCTCAAATCTACCAAGCATGCTTTGCTCATGGAGACCCTTCTAGGACATTAGGTAGGACAGGAAACAGTGAAAGACAGCAGACAGGGTGCCTGCAGCAGAAGCAAAACTAGGAAATTTCTGAGAAGTAGAAATTCCTGAGGGAGCTGACCCACACCTAAGCCTTAGATGTGACAGCAAAGAAAAGTTTTCAATAGACATAAAGGCGACACTGAAGAGTCTACTGGGGACACAAATCTGCTGAGAGGTACTGAACTAGAAATAAGACTGAACGGAAGGCTCTACACTGCAAAGAAGCAAGGATTGGATTTGTTTTCAAACCTTTTCATTTAAGTGTGTTTTTAACCCAGCAATTGTGTTTTTCTCTTGGAAATACAGCCACTATATTCCATTTGGTTTTCTTGTGCTTTGGTAAAACACGTTCAGGAGCCTTCAGGCTTGCTTACTTCAGAGAAATTCTGTAACCTGAAGCTGGCCAATTAGGGTCCCTTCAAAGCCATGTTTCTGACTGGCAAGAAAAGGATAATGCTCTTTTTTTCAGTGATTCCCATGCTAAGACCAAAACCAGATATCATATAAACAGAACTGCAGTGACTGGGGAGTCTGTTCCTTAGCAACAGTTTGCTAGAAGAGAGTCATTAAGAATATGGCTGTTCCAAGGGAAGCCCTAGCCACAGGTCATTGGGGAGTTACAAAGCAGCAGTCAAGAGGCCACTATACCAAGAACAGAAGTGGATCCAGGTTCCTGTTGCACTCAAAAAGATGTTCACTTTGAAAAGCCCAAGTCTTAAAAGTAATTCTTTAGGAGCTGCTTTTCCTTTGTCATTTATTGCACACTACAGACTGCCACAGAATTTGCAGAGTGCAATGATAAACCCTGTAGCCCTGATTACAAACAACTGCATCCCATGTGGCAAATACTGACCTCAGATTGGTAGCAAGAATCCATTTCTGCTGGTTGATGAGAAAATAAATATGAGTGTGAACCCAAGGAGAAGCTAAATCCTTTCCCAAAGTTTCCTGTCATCTTCTTAACACCCCTTATTTTCAGAGATTTCTCTTGCCATGGGAGTGATCCATGCCCACCAAGGGAAGGTGGAAAGATTCTGATCATTTTCAGTTTCACAACCTGGCCCTGTACCCCCAGGGTAGCCTACATTCTTTCTTGCCCTTTTTCCATTTTTTTAATGTTTTACTGCATGATACTACAATACCAAAACAGTCAGAAGGTCATGCGGGGAGCAAGTCAAATTCTAGTTTAAGCAGAGTTATGTCAGTTGAACGAAATACCTAAATCTGAAGCGTAGGTAAGCCTGAGATGACTTACCTCTCTTCTTTTATGTAACCATACTGTTTTTCTCCTGCTCAAAACATTTTTAATGCTGATGAATACTCTGCAGGGAAGGGAGGAACAGACAGCAGTATGCCCACAGGGCTCAAGTTCACAAGTTGCTTCTTATCTGTAGCCATTCTCTTTTTTTTTTTCCTGGCAAGAATTTTAAATAACTCTAAGCAAGCATTTTATAAAGATCACACTGTCTGAGGCGTTCATGAAAAATATGAAGACTTAAACAGTAAATCTACAAGCATGACAAGAAGGGAAAAAAGGCAGATAAAACATGTTGGCTCAGCATGATCTGAAATAGATTAGAGAAAGACAGACTGCCAATGCACTTTGAATAAAATTCTCGGAATGTGTTACCTTCTTGCTGTTCTCCTCTGATCAATAAATTCAAGCAATTCCGTTAGTCTGTTAATTCACTTAATTAAATAATATCGAGCATTACTAACCATAATGAATGAGGCTAGTAATACAGCTCTGAATCAAAGAGTGCAATACATGATATAGCCCTTCATCTAACTACATTTTTCACAACTCAGTTTTTTGATTAGAGACTTCAAACTCTAAAATAAGTATGGAAACTCAGATACAGACAGCTATTTATTTAAACTCCTGTTGAGAAAATTTTAAGTTGTTTAAAGAAGCAAAACCTTTCTTATTAGCGTGATGTACTTTATTTTCTCAGTCAACTCTAAAATGAGATTGCTGTTCGCACCACACCATCATACTCTTATAAGGCTGTAAATTCCACAAATGCCTAGAAGTGTACTGTGCCAGAATATGATCAGTCCCTGAGAATTTGTACTGGCTTCTAATATGCATTATTCAATACACACTTTGGTGGGTGAAGATTCTATAGAATCCATAAAACAACCAAAATTCTCTCCACTTTATTAGTGAAATTTCAAAAAAGCTAATCTCATGTTCACAAAGGTATGTTTTTGGACATTTGGAGTGACATTCCTGCCAGAATTCCTATCAAATTCTTCCAAATAGACTGACCTGTTATTTCTAGTTTAAAAGTTGCATTTCAATATTTTTGTGACAAAAATATTTGGTATTTTCAGCATTATACTCTGGTTTATATAAAGATTTTATTACCTAGAAGTCAAAAACAGTCCAAAGTCTAAGTAAAATGTACACAAAACAATACTCTTATAGACTACATAAACTGGAAGGAGGTAGCTGAGGTTGATCTTTTTTCCTAGATATACTTAGAATGGCAGATGTGACAGGTAACACTAGACAAGGCTTTATATGACAGCTAGTCACATTGTCATTGTTTTCTTTCTATTTTTATTCACAGATTACGGAGGAAATTAAAGTTTAATGATCCAGACTGCATTCTGTCAGCAGAAGTAAGTATAGTTTCAAATGTTTTGAATGTCAGTGTTGGAATTAACCAGCTTTACTGAGCGAGCAATACTAAAAACTTCCAGCACTCTTTGATAAATGGGTTTGAAAAAGATTAGATACATAAATAGATAATTCCCCATGAAATACTTCCATATTGAATATGATCTGATTAATACTCTACAGAGTTCTTTGATGATGCTGGACCACTTTCTTTCATTTTATACATACAAACAAAAAAACTTCCTTGGTTAGAATTTTCATTTCATTTATTCTACTATTACTAGGGGGGTTTTTTCCCCCATTTTTTAAATTATTTTTGGCTCAGTCCTTTAAATTTCTTCATTTTATTCTATGACAATTGTAGAGCTCAGAGTTATGGAAATAAAGGCCAATGAAATTTCTCATCTCTTAAATGATTAATAACAGCTGTAACATCCATGTCTCTGTGAAGACGAGGATAAAATGGTAGAAGTATTAAAATTTTAGAACAAGTTCAAAGAAAAGAAACTGCTAATGACTTTTAAAGAGAGTTGATTTTCAAGTCCATGCAAACATCGACAATATTAAAGCTGATACAGCAAAGACAAGGTCTACTTTCTATGCTGCAGCCCCTGTGTGAATACAATGTCTTTTTGTTGGAGCAAGACCACATTGAAGAAAAACTGAATTCCTAAGGGACTTTTAAATTATATTAAAAGTTAAGGACTTTGAAAAGAGCAAAGTTGAGACTCATTAAAATATTTAATTGCATTTAAATCTGGCTTAGTTAGTCATGACCACAAGTTGTTATAATTTGAATGTTGTTCAGTAGCATATGTTGAAATTATCTTCTAAGTCAATTTCCTAATTAATGTCAACATAAAAAGATACCATTACAGATAATACCACCTTTAGCAAGTTCAACAGCCAAGGCAGAGACTAAATAAATATGGAAAATGTACCACCTTCCTCTAAGGACTAGGGTGAGTATTTTTATATGTGCATTTTTGAAAGTGTTATGCCCCACTCATTAATTCTAAGAGTTAATTGAAGAATTCAGTTCTCACTCCTATTAAGAGAACTAAATTAAAGTATGGAAGAAGAAGAAAACTTAATTGCATTCTTTGCAGTGTTGGAGTTTTTCCTGAATGATTCTTTGAGTTCTTTTATGATTTTCAGTTACTGTTTGTTTTCATTTTCAAATGGAAATCATGAAGTGAATTATACACTTTTTTAGAAATACTGAAACTCTAGGAAATAAAACTACCGAATTTTAGTTCTCTCATGTAAAACATACTGAAACCATTTTAGAAGGGTGCATCTAGGATTATGAAAATACATATGCAAGAATTTAATAGGCTACCAATGAAAATTATAATAATTTAAGAAAATTTTCCACAAACATTACAAAAGACATAGGCCACTCCTCTTACAGCTGACAAATTTCATACATATGTAACAACATAGAAGCTTCTGCAAGTCAGTGTTCATTTAGCCTGTACTGCATCTCCAACAATTGTCAACATTGGATGTTTCAAACACAGCACTGAAACCGACACAACATTGTTTTATTATGAAATACTGTTCCTACTCTGATTGGGAGGTAAAATTTTCATTCCCCTGTCCTCACCAAACTGAACTTGCTTCACAACGGTCCCCTTTAAGTCAGTGGGTCCTCTTGTGGCGTGAGGCATTATTAGAGGTGGCACTGATTATTCACCTCTGCCCTGAAACATTAAGTCAACAGAACTTTGAATTTTTATCAGTCTGTCAAACATTACTGAAGATATTAGAAAAAAAAGGAAACAAAAATTGAACAATTCCTTGCTCTTCCCAGTGAAGACACACACCAGATTGAATAGAGTAAGTAGCCAGAGAAGAAACTCAGCAAACACATTTTTGTGGTCAGACACATGACACTGGGAAGATTAAAATCACACTGTGCTCACATAGGACACTATGGCTGACACTAAAGGAACTCCAGTTTATGTAGAGAGGAAAGTATTTTGATGTTGAACAACAGAAGTGTGGACATTTTGCCTAATTCAGCAACAGTGGCACAGCCACCAGTTAGTTTTATATGGGAATAGAAAGGCTGTCCCTTCTGTATAAAGAGGGTCAAGTGGAAGAAAAGATGACCCAAAACATAGCACTATTATCATACGCACTTCCAAAACACATTATTCCCTTGAGTGAAAAAATTAAGTGGCTTTTAGAGAATATTTTCTACTGCACAATTTTTAAAACTTTGCAAACATTGGGACTTTCTAGTCTTCTGTCTGCAGTGTACAAATATATAGCTGGAGCTGGGGAGTTGCCGGAGGCCTCCTTCACAAACCTCCTCCCTTTCCTTTTAGCTGATCTCTCTCACAAACCAACTTGAATACAGAGATAGACTCTTACCTACCCAGTTCTTTCTCTGCATAAATATCCACATAAAATTCCACCTTTAAGATTCTCTACAGATAAATTATTCCCTACTACTGCCGTAAATATCAAGAAAGTTTCATGCATAAGAAGCTATACAAGTACAACAATTCAAGTAAGAAAACAGGAAATAAGAAATATAATTGTACAGATAACCATCTGCTTCCCCAGATCAAATATGTTGAGTTAGAAGTAGAAGACTTTTTTTTTGGTACGTTCTACAAATCTCATCTAGAATCTACACCTCTACCAGTTGCCAAGGTGTTATGTGCATGAGATCTGCAATTTCCAAGTACAAAAAGAATTTTCAAGGCAGAAAGAACCATCAGCAGACACTTCTCTGGCTAAAGGGAGTCTGAGTTAGTCAAATTCTACTCACCACAGTTAAATGTTCCAGTAAGTATGCCACATCAACCATGTCCGCCAGAACTAGAAGCCTTGTGACAGCTGTAAGCAGAGATCGTGCTGCTTGGACAACAGCCTGCCTCTTAGGCAGATAGCAGGGATCACTGGTAAATGCCTCTGCTGATACCTTTAAGGCTTCACCTGCAAAATGGAGACATAAATTCCCTTAGGCTATATTGCAACAACCAGGGAAAAAAAAAAGTTAAAACTCGATCAGTTATTTGGCAAGTCGCAAGTATTGCCAATGAATTTGGCATCTCTTTTATGCCCTAATGCCTTGAAATTAAGGTTAATTATTACAGATCATGCAGAGCATTCCACATTTTGAACGATATTCCCTTTCTGCTCTTCTCAATCATTTAATTCTGAAATAATTCCCTTGGCAATCAGACCATTACTCTTAGCTGTACACAACAAGGCCAGGGGCTCTATGTTAAACTTTTCCAGTCACTGCTTTTTATATTACTATGTACTTTGCTGTCCTTGCTATTAAATAATTTCTGGTCACAGAAGGGAATCAAATATTGTTCTTCTCATTATAAATATAAGTTAATGGAATGAAAATCTCATACACTTGAACATCTGACTCTGACATAAAATATGTGAAATCTATGCAATGGAGCTAGTAACTGTGCCAGCAGACAACAATATATTGCTCTCCAACATGAAGTTTTGCAAATGAAATTTAACAATAAGAACAACAATGACAAACACCCAAGTTTACTTTCAGCACTCTGTCACCTAGACTTACTCTGAGAAGAAAAATGCCATTAAACTCATTTCTAAAAGCATTTCAAAGTCTATTATCACCTGAGGAGCTTTGCTAGTGATGGCACAACATTGAGAGAACTCACTCTACACAGAACAGCACTGGAAAATTCTTGTCACACAAGCACAAACTGCTAAAATAAACATTTTACCCATTAAACTCTGTATCAGCTTGGAAACCAAAGATCGATCAAAAGTCACAAAAATTAATAGTTTTGGCTGTGCTAAAATTAGGAAACAACATTAGTAAATGTAGCTATTAAAGGACTACATATTCACGAAGTCAGCCCTTTGTTGACAACTGCCTTAAGCATGTCCTGGATTTTGGATGTAACAGTAAAGAAAACTATGGCATTCAAAAATTTTGGTATTGCTCCAGAGTTAAATTCTTTATTATGTAATATTCTTTCCACCTGTACCTAAATTACCTAAGTCTTAGTATAAGAATGGGGTACATTTCTCCAAGCAGTCATTTGTATCATAGAGGTTTTCTACATAGAAAGAAGAGAGTGCAGGAACATGCAATTTTTGTTTAATTTTGTTCTACAAATTCTTACCAAAAGTATGGAGAGAATATTACCTTCTGAAATTAAATTCACAGTACCCTTAGCACTGTATAGCTTCAGTCAAAGGCAAGTCTGAACAGGCCGCATGCAGGAATGCTATTGGCATGTCTACTTCAGAGTATCTGGTAGTAAAGTCAAAGCTAAAGTCATGCAAAGAGTTTTGCTACCTGAACCAAGTATGTGTTTTTATAAGCTTTGGAGTCCTCAAATCAAAAAATAGGCAACAAGGTTTGTACAAAATACATACAGTCAGTATTTAATGCATGTTCATAGAAATACGTACAAACATAAGGGATTTCCTGTAATTACACAGATACAGACTTTTATGTGCTCCTTCGATCTGAATTGAGTGAGAACTATTCAAGTACACCAGTTTGCCAGACTGGTTCTATATGCGACTTCATTTCTCAAGATTCACAGAAAAAACAAGTTTTACTGCTCTTACCACAAACTGCATTTGAGAAAAATATTGAGCAAAGGCTACAGAAATAAACCTACCAATTACTACAAAGTCCTCATACCAGCACCTGAGATAGTATTGGCTTGATTCTCAGAACACTGAATACTTCCAACATGCTGAAACTCATCAGTTTTCCAGGAACACCCATCTTGAATAGTGCTCACTGGTTTTCTCTTGGATTTGTTAAAGTATTTGTGCAAATCATGTATCTTAAGTACATGCTTAGCAAACTCCATAAATAAATAAAAATCACACTAAATTGAGATCTGGTTCTAGCACCTGCTACATCACAAAACAGTGAAAGTAAAAATAAATCAGTTTCTTGTGCTCAGAACAGCAAATTAGAACTTCTCTCTAGTAGCTGGTGAAATAATGCACCATGGCTGAGCACATCACAACAAATAAAACTACAGGAAATAAAAATCAAGTATTAATCAGAACCACCGATTTTTAAGGTTTATTATTTCCCCATCTGCAATGGAGAGAAACACCTCTCCAGATGAGTTCTGTTTTCAGTAGTGGAAGAAGTTTCACAGCACTGATTTGAGCCCAGTAATCCTGGATGGGTGGGGAGAAGTAAATGGAGAGGGAAAATCCTACTTACATGCATACATATCTTTAGATGTGACTACTACAAATGTTAATAAATTAATAACAATTTGGGAAGTTTTAGTAGGAATTTAAGATACTAACTCTGGAAATTCATTGTGCCTTAACAAGGACATGGGAAATACAGTGCATACACACTATCATAAAACTATAATCCTTGCCCTTTCATTTCTCTTATGACTTCAAACAGAAAGAAAACTTCCCAAATTTCTGAGAACAAGTAATGTCAATGAATAACCTGACAAACTGTCTCTATTTTACTTCCATAGTATTTAACTACCATCTGTTTGTCCTGCCAATTATTGGGTTTGAATATCTTAAATTTGATGTGTTATCTTTCAGGCTGTAAAAGTGCAAGTTAACATCACATGTTTTTTATGTATTTGGAATGTGTACACTGTAGTATTAATTCAGTGACCATTATAATTGTCAGATTCTTAAAAACATTTGCACACAAACAGGAAGCTGACACACGCAATGTCTTAATAAGACAAGAAAGCATGAAACAATGAAATTTTTTCTGCAATTAAGATGTATGAGTATAGAGCTGTCCACCTTGGTCCCTCAGGATTCACTTTAACAAATCCTGACTAAAGCATCAGGGAGATGCTGTTTCCCAAGATGATAAAATTAACATCATAACTGTTTGACTGGCCACCTGGTAACTTTTGAACTTTCTGACCAATTTCAATCAAATTTTTACACAGGGGAAGATATTCAAAGTTAGCTAGCTACTTTTCCATGAAAATAGGAAATTGGGAAAGAGACCAAGTTAAAGCCCTCACTGATGGCAAGCTGGGGCTGGCAGTAAAAACTCACCTACTACTAAGCTTCAAAGAATCTACAGAAGTGTTGAGATGCAAATGTGAAGGAAGATAGGCTCTCCTTGTTGCACTATTTATGGACTGACTCTTTTTTTTTTTTTTTTGAGACATACAGAACATCTGAAGTGTTTATAAGGAGAGGAAGAAAACAGCACACAGTATTCTACCACCTGTTATTTATTAGCATTTACTTACAAGGTAAGCAAACAGACCAGATTCACTACTATTTTTGCAGTGTCTTGTGCCATCCAAGCAAAGGCAAAGCAGCTATTAACTTATTTTAACTCAACACTTTAAGCCAGAATTGCAGATAGGTTTGTCGCCCGAGATAAACGTGGTCCGTCAACCTCACATACTTCCCAAGATAAAAGGATAAGTAGCAAGTCAACTTGGTGACCTTTGGGGAACTTAATCCTTCTTAGGCACAGAATCAGCTGCAGTTCAGGAGAACTTCTGTTGAAAACTAGTTAAGTCTGGAGAAACGGAGAAGAGAATTAATGAAGGGAAGCCAATAAGACAAGAAAATAGAACTGGTTACTTTGAGAGGAAAATGGGGGGGGGAAGACAACCAACCAGAGGAAGACTATGTGGAATCCTCAGTCCTGTGGTTCAGCTCTCTGTGATCCAAGGCCTAGTTTGGTGTAGTACAACTGTATGACCTTAGCTGAGAAAATTTTTGGTAAGGTGCAAGAAAGTATGTTAGCTAATGTCACACAAGATTAAGTAAAAACACAGACAGAAGTGGAGTTGTAGAGATAGTAGTAATTAGCAGACAAAGAGTCTAAGAGGAAAAAATACTGACATGAGAAGTTATAAATCTTGGGCAAAAAGACCCAGGAACTTGCAAGATAACAACCCTGCAAAACTGAGCCACAGTTCCAAAGAAGCAACAGAGGCCAACATTTTCCCACATGACGGACAACTGGCCAACTGCCTGGCCAGCATTACTGGGGTAATAAATACATTAACACTTTGCTCAGTCAGTCATTAGCCTTAGCTATCTATTGTATGTGTTAGCCACTAACCAACTACTTTTTAAGTTCTGTATATCCTGCTAGTAGAGTCTCTTTGTGCACAGTAAAAGTTGTCCAAACAAAACTGACCAGGAAAGCAGAGCTACAGATTAGAAAGGAACCAGTTGGTTAGGAAGGAGTGAAAGTACTCAGTTGTGAGAAGCCCAGACAGGAGTGAATGGTGAGCCTATGAGTTAGTAACTGAATGGATCAGGAGAGAAGTGAGATATAGCTTAGCTGAGGATAGGAGACAGTGCTGTTACCAGGAATATATAATAAAAGTTGGGAACAAAAAATATAATCTTCTGACAGCACAGCAGCTTCTCAGAAACCTCTAATGTAACGTTTCCCCCATCCAGAAGCACAAGGCTGAACTGTATGTTCACAGGCCCCACGTGATTATTTGCCCAGGTCTCTGCTATTGTGCCTTCCAGAAGAGAATGGCTCTTGGATTTGCATGTCCTTCAAGCACCTCAGACAGTTCAAAACCTCAAATAGTCCTAAAATCTAAGAATAGTACCATTTCAACACTGATATCTTCTGGGTACTTGAGCCATAAAGATGATTAAGGGACTAGAGCACCTCTCGTGACGAAAGGCTGAGAGAGCTGAGACTGTTCAGGCTAGAGAAGAGAAAGCTCAGGGGGATCTTACCAGTATTTATAAACACCTGAAGGGAGGGTGCAAAGAAGATGGAGCCAGACTCTTTTTAGTGGTGCCCAGTGACAGGCCCAGAGGCAATAGGCACAAACTGACACACAAGAGGTTCCATTAAACATCAGAAAACATTTTTCTCACTGTGAGAGTGACTTAGCAGTGGCACAGGCTGACCAGGAAGATTGTGGAATCTCCATCCTTGGAGATATTCAAAAGCTGACTGGACATGGTCCTGGGCAGACTGGTGGACCTGCCTGAGCTGAGGGATTGGACCAGATGACCTCCAGAGGTTCCTTCCAACCTCAACCCTCCTGTGATTCTGTGGGCGAGTGTGTGAGCAAAGACAAGCCAGAAGGGTCTGAAATATGACCAACCCCTTAGAAATGAGTTGGACATAAGCTGGGATGGCCAGATGAACAAGTATAAAATCATGATCCTACAACAGAGCTATGAGATGCAGCCTAGGCAGATAGGAGTGATGAGTACAAGCAGCAGAAAATGACAGCTCCAACAACAATATGATGTTAGAACTTTCTTAAAATGCATAGACAGCATGACAGTTCAATGCAATTTCATCCATTTTATTGTAATTCCCATCAAGTGGGTATTCTTCCATAATGACATTTGTCACAAACAATGAAAGACAGTGCCCTTTTAGTGGCACAAATAGGGAAGCAGAAAGATGGGAGTATTCAGAGTATTTCAATTATTTTAGACATTCAAATGAGCAATTCAAAGAACCAAAGTCAGGATATACAATAACTACATAATTATTGGAAGGATATACAATAACTACATAATTATTGGAAGGCAGATATTTCCAAGACTCTATTCAGCACACACAGATAGATGACTCCCAAAGTAAATGGTGTTACTACCATTAGCTGATCAGCTACTGACTGCTACTGTCAAATGACTGCTATTTATGCATGTGCTTACAAAAATCTATGCTTGGGCATAGGGAGAGGTAAAAACACAGTTCAGCCACAGGTAATTTTTTAAAAAGTTAAAGGATCCGTGCACTTTATCCAGCACCAAAAATATCCAAAAACTTACATGAAAATTCCTTTAAAAACAAGTCAACTGTAAGCCTGTTGGCAAATTTGCTGTTGGCAAATAGCTGACAAAAGGTACACACTTCTGCTGGGCTGCTAGCCGATGGCAGGCAGTCTGTCTATACAGATACTTGCAGGAATACCACTAACTGCGGTCCATGAGCACCCCTCAGAGACAGTGTTCAAGATCACACTCAGGCACCAGCTAAATGTTCTTTATTGTTTTAGGCAAGAGCATCAGAATTATGCTTTCTTCTTTTATTTCTCTGAATAGATTTTCTTTCTCCTACTAAATCCTATCTAAGCATCACATTTCTCTCTCTTCTGTTTGTTTTTACATCTGGCTTTCTCTGCTTGTTTATTAGCTGCAGCAGTGTAAAATCCACATGGAATGCAGTGAATTTTATGCCATTCTTGTGTCCTCCCATAAGGAGATATTGTTGCCAAGAAAGTCCTGTCACCCACTCCTGTGAACTGCACCCTTAGAGGCTGGTGGATTTACAGTTCCAGAGAAACACAGTTGTGAAAGGGAGCCCGTTGACTAAGGGTGGGAGGGAGGTACCAGAATCAGTAAAAAGAGAGGATTTCCAATGTCCTAGTCTCAAACTTGAGAGAAAAAAATCAACGGTTTATACCAATAATAGAAAACTTATAAACTGATTTACACTAGTATTTGCAACCTCAAGTTCCTCAGGCATGAACCTAACACATAAGCAGGATCAGTACCAGAGAAGGTTGGGAGTTGATGTCACATCAGAGCACAAAACAACCTACCCTTTCTAAAAACAAGAGATTAAACAATACTAGTCACTAGTATAATCACCTGTTCTGCTCCCACAGATACCATCTCCATCTGCTACAGCAAATAAAGGAATCTGCTTCAGCCAGCCAGCTGGAAGTGATACTATCAGTGTCAGGACAAAGCAGATTGATACCTCCTGCATGTTCCTAATATTCAACACTCTGATAACTCAGATTCTCACAATAGCTTTCTGTAGATGTTACAGGACATTTTTCTCCTGCCACACAGTCTCTTACCCCACTCAGATACCACTGTATTCTGTTGCATTGCAATTATTTCACCACTGCCTACCAGGAAGTTCCACTTCCACATCTCTTACAGTTCTTCCTAACATGTAATCAGAGCCACCACACACTCCCTTTGTGCCTTACACCCATCTCTTCATTCCTCCTTTCCCACGCAGGGACACCTGATCCAGTGATGGTGATGTCAGAAGATTTTCTACAAGGGATCTGTTCTTGGTTTGATGAAAAGGGTGTTCAGCACAGATTATTTTAAGCCACTTGGATATCTAAATTCTGTCTCCCAGAATGAAAGTCCCTTAGATGCAAAGCATACACATATACCTCTCAATGTGCAATGAGAAGGCTAAGCTCATTTTTAAGCTGGGGGGGTGGACACACACCAAATAAGAACATAGTATAATACAAGAGATCACTATCCCCTTCCTTTAGTATATAGCCTTACAGTGCACACCCCATTTCTTGCCAGTGAATGGTAGTTTCTTCCATGCCATCAAAGTCTTGCCTCCCCTGTTTAATGTCAAAAGACATTAAATGTGGACATTCGAAATATCAAATTATTTTTTCTAATTTCCTTTTAAAGAGTAACTGAAGGTTCAAAATTCCAGCAAGTAACTTGCTTTCAATTCACTGTTATATGTGATGAAAGGCTTATCTAGGAACACACTTGAGCTTGAGGCTAAACACATGAAACACTGACACTGCAATAGATAGAAACAACACAGACAACAACTGTTGTGTTTCTGACCATATATAGTCAGTAAGCAATGGCAATAAATACCAAACATTTTAGCTATGCCTGTACCACTGTTTGAAACTATAAGCAATCACACCTTGACATAAATGCAAAAAATCATTATCCTAAGCAGAATGCTAGACTTTAATGCAAATTCCTGAGGTAACGTTTCCCCCCATAAACTACATCACTGTTTTGTCTTAAAATTGATTAAATATCAGAATCAGGACATTAATTATAGTCTGATGTTTAGTGTCAGAAGCGTTTATGGTTCAACAATGCTTCTTATTCTTTTGTACAGGAGTCAGTTATTTTACCGCAAATTCACAGCACATTATGAGTCAGAAGGCAATTTTTTGAAATGCTGTATACATGAAATCTGGCAGTGAGACTTTTTCAAAGTACTTATATTTGGGTTTATTACACTATCTTAGAATAAAAATGTGTAAACAAGTGCCCTTTAACTAAGCTTCACCAAACCAGATCAACAGGAAAACATGACAGTTCTTCAGTTACTAGGCTAGTGGATTTCTGTCACAGGCCTGCCTGGTGACTCATTTAGTAGAGTTCCAGAAGAAGGTGAATCAAGATGTGGCTAAAGATAGGCCTTAAAAAGTACCTTCTTGAGAGGAAACCCAAAGGAAAATGCAGAGCACCTCTGTATTAAAATTATCAGCTCCAAGACTATAAATCTTCAGTAAAACTTCGCAGATGTCAAAGGAAGCAGAAACTAGATTTATCCAGGGAATGTGCCTGCCATCTATTATAGCAACACTTTCTTTCAGATGTCACTAACAGAACTCAACTGAATTTGAGAGACCAAAATCTCATCTACTGACAGTGTTTGTCAAGACTGAACTGTAGTCAGCGAAGGGGGCATATACACATGCCCCCAGTTTCTGAAGACATTAGATGAAGTCACTAATGCATCACATGAATTAAATACAACAAATCTTCTATTTATCATATCTCCACTCTTCACTTTTATCCTACTAATTTGCCCCTTTATTCCCCAAAACATTATTATGAACATGATTATCAGCAGCAGCTTGAAAAAAGAAGTCTATCACTCCTCTAGAAGGAACCCCTATTAATGATCTCCAAAAGTAACAAAGCAGCATTTTCACACTGGCAATTGACATTCAAAAGAAATAAGCATTTAATTCTCATGTCACAGTCTTCAACTTCAACAAGCTCCACATGTGACGCAAGCTAAAATGAGAGAAGAGCTAGGAGAGTATTTGTTCTTTCCAGATGTTGGTGTGCAACTCTGGGACTGATAGTTTGGTTGACATCTGAGTGAAATCATCTAGAGCATTGTTTCAAAATTCCACTATACAGTAAATACAAGCTGTAGCCACATGCAAAAATTCATAATTTAAGAACATATTAATCAAAATACCTGCCAGTCACCACAGAAAAAAAATGCCCACAGAAAATTAAATACTATATGCTATGACATGCATGGCATGCAAGCACTGTTTACCAGAATTTATGACCCACATCCTTTCAAAGAGCTTGAAGTAAATAACATGAGACTTTTAAAAGCAGCAGAATGTGACTTGAATAACAGGCAATAAAGTTACGTATGATGTATTAATTTGCGGCATACCGCAAATTAAAAATAATACGTAGCTTCAAGGGACTAAAAATATCTGCAAAATTAACAAACTGCTATTTGTTTTATGATTGTTCACCATCTTCTTAAAATTAACTCATGCAGTTTGGCAAATCCTTGGAGGAAGATCGGCTGTGAACACTCAATTTGTCATTGCATAACGACAGGTGATAACATGGAATTAACTTTCTTTTAAAATGTATGAGGTGTATATAATCTACTTTATGTATTATTTATTTTTGTAGTTATCTCTGGTCTTGACTGAGAATCAATAAATAAATTGAAAATGTGAAATATTTTTATATTATCTATGTATAAAAATCAATATAGAACTATATATTTTATTCTTGTCTTGTGTTATCAGCCTGGAATAGATGGGCTAACATTTTTTAAGAGTACTCCAAAGTGAATGATTTTTTTAAGAGCCTCAGCTGATCGGTCTGACAGATAACAATGATATTTGCTGGTCATAACGCTTTTAATGACAAAGGACCTTAAGGTATCTCAGACACCATGTGCATATATCAAACTCTAAAATGCAGCCATCTCTGAATCCAGAGAAAACCAACAGCTAGTGATCACTACCCTGAAGAACAGCAGAGACTCAGAAACCATCCCAGCTGCACATGGAGGAAGACAAAATAAAACCAACCAAACAAACAAAAAATCCTGATTAAGTTGCAACTTTAGTAAGAGCAGGGTGATATAAAGAACTGATGTAAATGGCTAACATGCAGTCCTTCAGGCACAAGTTGTCACATGGCATAAGAACATACACCACACTGCTCAGTAGTGAAAAGGCAACTGAAGCCCACTTTGCCCCTTGATAAAACCAAGCCTGGTTGCTAGCTCATTCGATAACATGGCCTGAAAATAATTTTATGGTACAGACCATTGTTTCTTTGCTTGTCTGCTCCTACTTGTTTGGGAAGGCTTTCATCAGCCCCTCTGATTCCAGGCAACCCTTGGGAAACATTTGTTTACAAAATTCACGGAGCACTGATGAAAGGACGTAATTCTCAAATAACCAGGCACTAAAAGCATTACTCTTCTGTCCCCTTTTTCCTCCGAAACCTTCTCCTGAATCAGTTTTCAAGGCTGATTTCTGCAGGAACACGTTTTGGATGTCTGTCATCCAGCTTATTACTATTTGAGCCTGGCCTTCATATTCACCCAATAGGCCCTGATTATCTATGGGGAGAGTAAAAATCAACAAAGCAACTAAGAGCCTGAAAGAAATTGGCTAATACAGCCTTCTCAGCAGATCATAAAACCTAGTCCTATCCTGGGAGTCCGGTTGGAAATGGGGAGATAGGTCATGAGGAAATGGAATATGGCAAAACTCAAATATGAGCTGCTCTATCAAGAGGGGATGACTCTTACAGCAGGGTAAAGAATCCATCTTCCTCCTACTGAAGTCTCAAAACATACCTCCAAATGGGACTATTACACCTTCCCAAATTAAGTCCTTACTACTGCACAAAAGAGGGAAGATTTCTGGTTTTAAATTTTTAACTAAAAGGCCTTAATCCCAGATTCAGGTAAACAGTTCTTTTCAAGAAGAGCACTAAAGCATGCATTAACTTAAACTTGTGCTTAACAGCCACTAAAATTAACAAGGGGCATGCTGTCTTCATTGGAAAAAAAAAACACAACGAAACTTCCACTGACATAAGTGTTTTTCCACAACAGGGCCCAGCTTGCACACTTTACCTCCTTGTAAGTGGTATCTGAGCCCATACAATTAGACAACCCAAAGTTCAGACATTTGCACATCAAAATATACTTCTCATGGATAGCCTAGCTTCATTTTGATACCAGTGTTACATGGTTAAACTAATTCCTTTTGGTGCCTAAATTATTTGTCATGTACTTACTCTCTTTCCGGACATCAGCAAGTGCTGCATGAAGTTCTTCTTTAAACACAATTGCTTCCTTGGCAATTTTTTCCCCCTTGTCCAACAGATTCCAAGTGGCATCTTCCACAGAAGCTAGTAAGACACGAGCTCGTTTGGAACGGCCCTTTTTCTTACTAGAAGGATTCTGTGGACAGTTCACTAGTGTTGTAACCTACATTTAAAAGACAAAAAAAGACAATAGTGGTGTAAGTTCTATAATAAGCAAATTTATATTGTTCTCAAATTTAAAAAAAAAAATCAATTTATTATAGTTGAGAATAAGCAATGAGATTCCCCCTGCTTTAGACAGAGACAGGCAACTTCAGCATACATACTGAGAATGGGCAAAACTATTGAATCAAATTTGACAGATAATGTTACTTAATATGCCTCATCTTTGTATTCTTCTTTCTTTATGATCAAAGCAAAGTCAACAGAAATCTCACTGTTACATTAACCCTGATGCAAACTCCTGACACTGCTTGTTTTAAAATTTCCTCATAATAAAAAAAAAAAAATTACTAATGCTATCTAAGGAGGCTTCAGCCAAGGCAGGAATTCTAATCAGTGCTGAATCTTCCCATACTTCCATCTTAAATCTCCCAAGTTATCTGGTAGGTTTACTGCAGCTTTATCCAAATTATGTTGTTTAACAATGCACTTCAACATCCATAAAGAACTTATTTTTATATAGCATCCCACTCCACATTCCTCATCATCTGAGCACAGCCTCCACACTCCAACAGAATGTTTCTAACAGACTATTCTCTAAGTCATTGCTTGAGCTGTCACACTAAGGAAAGACTTATAAAAGATTTTAAAAGAGAAGTGCTATATAGATATTTTAAAACACACTTTATTTTCATTACGTTTACTAATGTTTTTTAATCCTCCTTCTATTCTGTTCTCTGTTCCAGAACATAGACAACATAATATTAAGTACAGATCTAGTCTTGGTGCTCAATGAACACGTTTTATATGTATAAAATCACTTCATTTCATTAAATGGCATTCCAATCAACAATATTGCATAAGCAAAGCAAAGCTGTGTATGAATTTCTCAGTCCAGCAGGCAAACTTAGCTAATGGCTGCAGTACAAGCTTGCGGTTTGAGCTGGTCTATGGAAAAGGGCTCCATTCACAGGTATATAATGAGAAGTGTGCTAGCTGTGCCCTAGCTCACCTTTAAATCTTGTTCATGAATTCACACACTTTCATGCTTTTCATAAATCAGTACTTCTAAAAGTAACTGACAAACATCATCCAGGAAGCATTTCTATAGACATATCTTTGAAAGAAAAAAGCACTGACCCCTACACCATTCATGTGGAATTTGGGGTGAAAAAGGAAGACCAGCCTCTTGACATTGACTGCTTTGGCATGTCACAAGGGAGACAGCAACATAAATCTCTGGCTCGGATTGTTAAAGAGGGCTTGGGTATTTTTCTGACTGTGGCTCAAAGAAAGTAAATGAAATTATTCATTGCACATAAATCAGCCAGCTGGTAGAGAATGCAGTGGGAATAAGAATCTTATTTTTACAAACCCTATAACATTATTTCTAGAGCATTTAATGCAGTTTCAATGATCATGTTTTTAAGAGTTAAAGATATTATAGTCTGATACTTCCAACAAGAAAGGCACAAAACATTGTAAAAAATTTGAAGCTGCCCCAAAAACCTGTCAAGTAAAAGACATTTTTAAAATGTCTTAACTATTTAATCACCATTCCCAGAAAGTAATATATTCTATTTCTCGGATTTTTACTGTAGTCTTCTTTTTAGGTAAATACTATTCTATGTACTGTTCATTCAAATGTTTTGGAGGAGGAGGAAAGGAGACAAAACAAATGGAAAAATACGAAAAAATCATCATTACTGCAAGTGAAAACTCTTGACTGTAAGACCCTTCATCTTCAGCATCACTGTCAGGAAATATCAGAGGCAGCTTCTGATCTCAAATACAAGTTAAAATTTGATAGGTAGTTCTTGGCTCATGGAGATTAAGGAATACAGAAAAACTATTCTGAATTCTCTAACATAGTATCCCAATGTTGAATGCAAAAAGTTCATGCAGATCCTACACAGAAATAATTGAACTACACAGTAGCTAATATAGTGTGCCCTTTTGATCCATTGTGAACACAGCTTGTACTGTAGTGGCAGAATACACAGTCAAAAATGATATCATTATAAGAAAAAAGACAGACATATCCCCATTAATCCTGCTCATACCTGGTTGCCTTTCCCAGTTATTAACACCTTCTTATTGCCATATACAGCATGTCTCCCAGCAATCAATGGAAATCATTGTCAAGAGGTTATTTTGTATCTCTGGGAGGAGCAACAGCATTGTGCTAGAGGCACAAGGTTTTTTTAAGTGAGATTTTCAAGCCCATATGCCACCACAGCTGCAAAGCTGAATCATGTTGTTGTTGCCTGTTACTGCCATTATTTATTAGGCTGAAAGGGTGGGATTTTTTGTCATGGTTATCCCAAATACTGAATTCCGAAGGAACTGTACAGCAGTTCTTCCAATGCTATATTCAGTTCCTGCCAGCCTTTACAGACAATCTTTTAATATTGCAGTAGTTAAGGAAACAATGTCTTTGTACCTTGAGTATCAAAAGATTTGGTTCATCTTTGATATTAATATAAAAATATTTTAAAGCATCAATCACAAAACATGCTTTTTTGTTTAAAATTTAGGTCAGTGTAACTGCAATCCCTAGACATTTGAAAATGCAAGACATGAACTCAGTGATTTAATGACAACAGCAGAACTCCCTGCTCACTGTTTCAAATCTGAGTCAGATGTTTGAGGATTAACAAAGTATTGCCCAAACAAATAAATACTGGTTAATCACTTTCAGTGTGCAAAACCACCAGTGTATGTTTTCTGTGTAAGCAAACTTTTGTCAGTGTGGATGACAGGTGAGAATAACTGCCTTTCAACTTGCCTATTTTTTGTCAGTGATGCAAGGGACTCTAAAATACATGGTTTCTACATATTCTGTAAAACTTACCTACCTCTTGCAGCCATAAACTTTCCTTAGTTCCTATGTATGTATAAAATATAAAGAGATGGAAGATGAGGTTTGGCAAGGAAAAGCTCTTACCAATATTTGCTTATGTATACATACACACACATAACACATATACTAAGAGTGTGTGTGTGTGTACACAAATATATAGAGAGAGCTTTATATACAATATCCAAAATGTAGCAAATGTACAGCTTATAAAACTTGCAATGATTGCAGAGCAAAGGCGGTTATGAAGTGTTTCCTGCATGAATTAATGAAGCTAGATTAATCTCATCAAGTCATATCTTTCAAAACTTTTACTTGTACGTAAATTCAAAAGGAAAAAAGTCTTATAATAGTTTACTACAGAAGCAAATTTATACCTAGCCATAGCTGTAGTCATTACATAGTATAGCAAAGAGATTAAACAGACTTCAGTCTCTGAGGATGAGATAAAACAAGAGGATATTTTCCATTACATTAATTGTTATATTTTGCACAAGCATGACAAATATTAGACATCAGCTATGCGATTGAAAATGCTTTATGACCTACTGATTGCTTCACACTAATTGCTCCACGACAGAGTGCTTCTCTAATAAAAGCCCAGAATTAAAGAAAGATTGTTTGTCTGAGCATGTACCAAATTTACGTCAAGGCAGCTGTCAGCTGAATGATGTCAATTTTGACAACTATCATTTTTAACATGCCAGATGCATTGATAGAGAACTTCACCTAAAAGCCTTCCTTTCAAAACTAATGTCCTCAAAGCACCTGGAATAAAATCAAATAAAGGCCACAAACAGAGAGAACCCCTTCTGGTGAGGGAGCAATTGGATAGGATTAAAGAAACTTTTCTGCAATACGTAGAAAACAGAGTGCTTTCCAGGGTGGAAAGCAGAAATTAGACAGTAGTACATCCCCATGGGAGTAGAGTTTATAAGGTTGGACACAGAGTCACACTAATGCAGTTATGCCACTTCCAACATAGGAGTTTCTATCTCTGCAGAGCCCTGCACAGCAGTATTTGAACTTACCACCCTGGATCAGGCCACTGTTTGGGATGTAAAGAGGGAAATGCAGTGAGACTGCTGCCCCTGCAATCCCCCAAACATTGTAATTTAGGGGCATTGCTTTATTCCAAGAATGGAGAACTTGCCAAGTCGGAGAGGGTTTTATACAAAACAATGTGTCATACTGTTTTCACAGTTTCAAAGTGATCAATGCTGCCAGTTGCAGATTGCAGGGAAGAGCGAGAATCTAGCAGTCATTTGCAAAGTTACTTCTACACAGGCTGATTTTGCCTTCATTTTCTCCCATATTTATGCTGTTAACCTAATGATTGGTCTAACAGCATAACTGGCTAGGACAGACTTCAGAGAAGCTCAAACACTTCCACTGCCTCTTTCCTACCAGAGCATTACAAGACTATTAAATAAATAAATTAGAACATAAATCTCAAAGTAAACTATGTTCAAGGCAGCAGCTGCTAAGTGAATCAGGCCAGAGCATAATACTATTCAATATTTTCTGTGACGGGTCTGATTCTCTTTCTAATCGTAGATCAGTTTTCATTTATTGCCTTTCCAGCATCTCAATCATCCTTCATTGACTATTAGTTTTAATCCCTGCTTTTGCATTTCAACATTTTTTCTGCCTCCTTCCCACTCAGAATGCAAGTTTCCCTTCCACAGTTCTGTTATGAAACAAACAAAGCATTAAGGTTGAGAGGGGGAAAAGACAGCCAAAATCATATTCTCTTTGAACCAAAGCATTTCCATTTTTAACAGACGTCAAGCTTTTTAAAGATGCTTGAGAAGAGCTTTTAAAAAAAATAGTAATTAGATAGTTTCTTTGTTTTGTTCTGGACCTGTATTTCTTTGTTTTGTCAGGTTTCTTTGATCCTGCAAAACTCGGGCCAAAATTTACATTTCTTCATCTCCTCTAAAAATACCCACAGTGTTGCAGCTGCCTGAGCACAGTCTGACCTGCAGGTATACAAGAGAAGGTATTAAAATGCAGTCTATCAAGACATCTGTTCCTACTACTCTGAAACTAATTTTATAATCCATCCACATATGATGCTCCAGCTTGACGACTTCCCACAAACCACTGAACTGTTAACTGAGGTTTTATACACCTTCAATCACACCCAGGCAAAAATAAATAAATAAAGGCAGACAAAATGAGTGATAGGCAGCTCAGTTAATAACAGCTGGAAATGAAGTAATGATAAAAAGAAAAGGTTACTTTCTGAAGAAAAGAATCTTCCAGAAGGGACAAATGAGTAAGGGAGGAAAAGATCAAGTCAAAAATAAGAGAAGACATTTCAAAGATGATAATGAAAAATAAATAAAAGAAACTGGATGAGTTAGGGAGAGGCAAAAGTTTTAAATGGGGAAAATACCATTTTATTTGTTAAAGAGAAAATTATTTCAATGAATGAACTGATTTTTAAAAACAACTTTTCCTAGAACTGTTATAAAACATGATCAGCACCTCTTCGCTTTTCCTAACTTTTAGAGCACATACAGCACTTCTGGAATAAATAAAGGACTTTTCCACCGTGAAAGTCCAAATAAACATAATAACCATCACACCAAACATACTCATCATTTTACTGTCCTCATCTTTCCTCTCTGTATTCTTCTTCCTTCCAATCATTATGTGCTGCCTCTTTAATTATAATCTGACTGTTCCCCTGTATCTGGACACCACCCTTTGGCAAGCCCAGGAAAACAGCATGCAAAGGACTGGTTCCCAGGACAAAGAAGGAAAGATGTCATCAGAGCAGTGCGTGTGAAAAGAAGTGCATTCCTGGAATAACAAAATTTACCATGTACCTAAGTGGCTGAGTGCAGTCAAATGAAGCCCATGAGTTGTACATGAACAAATATTTTTTCCTTTACTATCTGTCCAAGTACAATAATAATTGTTTCAGTCTTATTTAAAACGATTTTATTTATCTCTTTTTTAAAAATATAAAAGTTGCAAGTTGAAAAAATGGAAAAAATAGAAAACTTGGTAGATATATCCTTACCTCTTTTTAATAAGCCGTACACCCCCAATTCTTACATGTATATAAACAGAGTAACAGCCAGAGTACAGTATTCAATCTGGCTTTGCTCTCTTTACCAAAGGTCATCGTCCCAGTATCAATTTTGTTTGTTGATTGTTAACACAACCTATTTAACAAAAAGTTATTGTCTTGTAAGAGGCATTACTCAAAGAGCTTGGAAAGATCTTAATCATGCAACTGCTGGAACTACTTCATAGCCATTATACCTGACCATCTTCACAACCTGAAAAACAACAAAGTATCCTTTGTACATTAGCAAGTGAAAGAAAATCCTGAATGAAGTCACACCTTTCTGTACCTACACAAACTGCAGCCAGAGCAGTGACTGCCACATAAACATAACCTCAGGCACCAGGAAAAGAATACTAAATAAGCAGTGTACAGCTGTGACAAGTAGTTTGATCTACATCATCTTGGCAATGCTGAAGGACAGTGGCATCTCTGTGCTATGTGTAATTGACTAATTAAATGCAGGTACTCCAACATCTTTGTTCTAAGTACAATGAAGAGAAAATTCAAAATAGCTTGAGTTTCAAAATAGAAGATGTCCTTTGTGTTCTTTACCCTGTAACATATTGCTACAGAGGTCTTTTAACACTTTCTTAGTTATACACATTATTTGCAAATGAGGCCAGATCTTTAAGTGGGTCCTTTCCATTGTATTAAAAAAGACATTTCTAATCCATGCCAAATATAGACATAATGAGAGAATCTTTAACGCACTAAGCACTGCATATTTAACCAGTGAATACTTGAAATAGAACTGGAATATGCAGTAAAATTGCTGCTCCTGAAAAGAAAGTTTTATCAACAAACCTGAAAGCATTTTTTAAAATCCCTAAGTCCAAGTTTTCTTTAGTTGGAAGGAAAAGTACTAAAATAGGTTTATCCAATATGCAACAATTGCACTGTTCTTAGGGCGTCTCTTCTAAAATGCAACAGAATGCAATTCTTTTCAAAATTCAGATAAAGAAACTCACCTACAGATTTCAAGGCTCTTCGTTTCCACTGTGTCCACTACTTACAATATGAAACTTTTCATGTGTTGGAAATCCGTTTGCAATTAAACATCCACTAAATAATACTGTACAAGAGACTAGCTAGAACATGCAACACTTGCTATGATATACTGTGTAGCATTTGCAAAAATGGAAGTGATTAGATGAACAACCAAATCTGGAAGAAGACAGATCCCCCTGGACAGTTTCTGAGCCAGAGTAAACTACAAGTACAGAAGAGCTGTGGGTATGCCTTTCATAATAGTGTCCTTAGCCAAAGTTCTTCAGCCTTATTCCCTTCCCTCTATGGTTATCCAATTTATTTTCTGTAATACTAAAATACCTGAATTATCAATGGTTCCAATAATTTCTCCACTGTAAATGTCTGGATGTGCAGATCCCGAGGATCAACTTTCAGTTTAATGCTTGGCACTGTTGTTGACATTTCACCTAGGTACAAAACAAAAAAAAATTCAATAAGCAATTATTAGCCATGACTGCAAGTCTCATTGCCCTCTATCAGAGCCCAGAGACTGCCTATGGGAGTACAGACTTGGTTCCATAACAGGCTTAGGATTTCAAGAGATAAAATTAATTTTTCTGATTCTTCATTTCTAAATTGTGAAAAAAATATGCAGATACTTGCATAAACTGTAAAATAATAGATTTAAAGTACATATAATTCCTTGTCTTCTCTTCCAGATTTCTAAATTGACCATATATTAAAATATACACAAGGATTATTGCACTGGAAGACCTTTGAATATAAGTTCTCTAGTAGTCAATAAAAGGGAGCTTTAAAGCAAAAATATGTATTACATTATTGAATTTATCACAAAACAAAAACATTAATGCTATGTGCACAATACCTGTATCTTATTTCATGTGCCAAATTACAGTGGTCATAATAAACACTTTAAGCACAAAAATATATACAGCAGCCCTTACAAGTCCTGGCATTTAATATAGCAGGAGAAAGTGAAATATTTAGTTATTTTACACCCTGTAATAACAAATATTTTCTAAGTGTCAAGACAGATTAAGTCAAGAGAGCCTATTACTGAAGTCAATAAGATGGAAGTAAAGCTAAGTAAGGTCTTTAAAGTGAATAAATCATTCATTAGGACCTTGATCCAAAGTCCACTGATGTTAATTTAAGGGTTTTCACTGAGTTCACTGGGCAGTGGTTCAGGCCTTTAGCCACAGTGAAATGTGTGTGTGCCAACAAAGAATTATAACTGTGCTTTAGTAGGAATGCAACTGATTATTGTCCCAAAATAAAAGACATTTTAAATTTTCCCGTAACTTAACTTCCCATAAAACATAGCTCAGCAAAGCCTTTTGAGCCAATAAAGACTTCAAACACACAAATAATGGATATCTGTCCTTTTTAAACAGGACTTATTACAACCGTTGCTGCTGTATAATAAAGTAATAAGGTACTGCAATTGTGCAGGCTAAGAGATATATTGTCACCTTCCAGTGAACCTAGCATTGATTTAATACAACACAGTAGGTTTAGGGTTTCTATAGCAAGTTGCGTGGAAATGGATCCGAATTGTTTATCACAGAATAGTTATCCACATTTCACTTGCAAGCAAAGATAATATGAATTATAATTAAATAATTAATGTTAAAGGTAATTTAGGGTTTTGCCATTCTTAGTAAAGGTTATACAAGTGCCAAGTTCATTCTTTAATTACAAGCTATACTAGTTGCAGCCCTAAGTTCCCACAGACTCAGCTGCATACAGTCAGGTGATAGCATATGTAAAGAACTGATTTTTCAGTTTTAATTCCAAGCCAAAAGATAAAGAGAACAAAAATTTGAGGTCAGACTGACCAGAATTACACTTTTCCTTCCATGGAAATTAATAATAGAAAGATAACTCTAGAAACGTCAATGCAAATTATTTGGCCATATTTTACACATTTAACTTTTAGATACTTGTAACAAACCCCAAGGAAATAAAATTTGAGACTCCCAAAATTGCCAGTGCCAGCGGTTCTCTTTCTGTCCAATGAAGCAGTAGGTAGGATACTCCCACAGTTTTGAAATACTCCAGTTTAACTATCCCTCTGTTTGAAGGGAAATGAGCCCCATCATCATTCACTGCTTCAGAAACAAGTGGTGGCTCCTAGTCAGGAAAAGGACTGCAGCCCTTCTGCTAGCTCAAATTGTTATGTATCCTCCCTCACGTGATGAAGTTGTAGCTATGCAAGTGTACAGACCACACCTCTTACTCACAAAGCCTCATTGCAGCTGTTACAAAGTCCTTTGAGGTGGATGACTCAGTATCTTCTGCTGGTTCTGTTCTACTCAATGTAAAATACATATTTACCCACTGAGCTCAGAACAAAACAAGCTGAAAACACAGCATAGCTGTAGAGGCTGGTGGTTAGGGCATGCTCCCAGAAGGCAAAATATTTTGTTTCTAAACTTTGCTTAACTAATGTTTTCAGAATTTCAGACCAAGGACAACCACAAGAGACAGAAGACATCAAAAGTCAATGAACTCAAAATATCTGCAAGCATATTCAACATAATAAATGTCCTACTGAATCAGGTCAACAGTCCATCTAGCCCCGTATGTTTGTTATGGTCAGACTATCAATTCTTGATAATACACTGTATACGCAACAAAGCTGGAAATAAGGCAAGTTCTTTCCATCTGCTGTTTAGTGGAGGAATCACTAAGAGACAGCTTCACAGTCACCCAGAGGGCTTCATACAACTACAACTTAGGTCACCATGAAAGTGCAACACCTCCTGGTTTCTTTATATTGTGTACATATCCTTGGTGAGCTGAGCTCTGCTACAAGAGCTTATTCTTACAAGCTCAGGCCAAAGACATGCCCACTCTGTACTCACACAAGCAGGGTTTTTTTTACTTTTTATTTGATCTATAGTGATTGTTACTGTTAATACCCATTGATTCTTTCTGTATGGAAACTAAAAACAAAAATGAAACCAATTTCTCAACCATATAATTCTTTGGAAATACACTAAATATATAATGTTGTAAGTAAAGTCTGCAAACCTCAAGAGTGAGAGATCTAGTACAAAATGCAGTCTCAAAGGGCCAACACCTATTAACTGCATCATTTTATTGAACAATGAACATTCAGAAAGATTTTGTGTCTGCAAAGTACATTAAAATTCAAGCTTTCTTATAGCTCAACTATATAGTTTTTTCCAGCAACATTTGCTATACTACCAAGGGAGCTATCATGGAAGCCAGGTTCCCACCGACATTCAGACCTCCACACAATCCCTTGAATTAAAGATAGCAAATACTAACAGGAGATCCTTTTTAACCTGCTACAGTAAACTTTCCTACAGTACTAATAACTTGCTCTGAAAGCCACAAATGTCTGTCATTCGCATCCCTGCTCTTCTCAGTTAGCTTCCCTGCAGCTCAGTTAGCTTCCCTGCAGCTTCCCTTCAGCTCAGTTAGCATCCCTGCTCTTCTTCAGTTAGTTACTTTGCAATTTAATACTTAATTCTTAAACTGCCTCTCCCATAATAAAACAGTAGTACGTGCACCTTTGGTCGATTCTGCAGTGTTGGCAAATAGCGTGTCATGCCTGTGCCTGTCAGCATGTTGGTGCAGCCTATGAACATACAGCAGAGAAGCACTCACGCTGCTGAAAAGCTGTTTCTGCTGTGTCCACCCCTGAATCAAAAAGCCTTTTAATTCAAGAACATATTCTCCTCCAGCTTCACTGGGATTGCATCAAAACACATCATTTCACACTCTTGAAAAGACAGATTTCAGACAGACTTCACTGCAATTCACTGGTTCTCTAAATTTTTGGCCAACATTTCAGTGAATCTGCCTTTTATTCACATTAAAAAAAAAAATCTTTATGATATTGCTGGTTCATAACCCTTATCTTTGACATTTTAACAAGCCTCCCAGTATACGGGTACTTCTTGAAATCCATCACAACAGTTGCAAATAGATGGTATCGATTGTGCTGTGAATCTTTTTCTGGTCAAGATATACATCAGTTGCAAGGGGACAGGTAAGAACTGGATGGAGATAGCAATTCATGCTTCTACTGAGATTTGAAGAAATCACTAGATGATTTTCAGGCTATTTTTTCTGCAGATACACTCATGCTTTAACTTCGCAGTGGCTTCCCCTCAGATCCTTGATAGAAGCATGTTAGCAACTGCTTTACTCAAAATTCAGAAATAAAACCTTTGCTGCTTGCAGCAAGAGCTGCTCGCCATTCTCGCAGCACAACTTCCTATACTACAGGTCATCTACAATAATCAGATCTTTCCTAAAATTTGGCAGATAAAAATGTAATTGTAATTATAGTCACTTCCTCTTACTAGAGATCACTGCTCCAGAATCCTACCACTGAGCAGTCTCAAACTTGTGAAGTGTTACAAATCCAATCCCATTTTTGCAGATCAGAAAAATGTGAATCCATGTGCTGTGACTTTCCCTTTTCTGGGTTTTTGGGTTGGTTTGGGGTTTTTTGGTTTTTGTTTTTTTAACCTTAGCATATTGTTTAACATAAGCATTTTTATTCTTTGCTTGAGCCCTGGCTCAACTGGCTTTTGAACTCAACAATAGCTTTTTAGCCTTGGTCAGGCCCATAACTTATCATTAACTGAAAGTCAGTTGCAAAAATTATTGTTTCTGAAAATTTCAATTATATTCTAAGGTATAAATAACCTACTTAAGGGCTCACTTGCTGATTCTAGTCTTTTTTTAAAAAAAAAAAAGTAAAATTCTAATGCTTTCTGAAACTTCCTTAAAGCAGCCAAAATATGAAAACAAGCTTGCAAGCCAATGCAGTGAAAACTACAAAATCTTAAATTATTTTGATACCCTGACTACATATTTTTATCTTACCAGGCACTCCTTACAGTTATTTACCATATTAGCTAACCAATATTTAAATAGGATTTTTTTTTAATCAAGGCAAAGGTAATAGGTGATAGAAAGAAAAATATGCAGCCAGTAAAGATCATTCTGGGTTTTTTTCTGATATTTCCACTTAGAAAGTGAACTTCTGTCCTTCCAGATCATCTTCATTAAGATGACAAATTTTGTTGCTTGCCTCAGGAAAAAATGAGAATCACAGTCCATCTTCTATTTTTTTAAAATGCCTATGTCTACTCCAGTATAATATGCCCAGTAATTACAGTAGGGATCTTAACTGTGAGATATTTTGGTAGAAGGCTGCTATAACCTCACACTCGGTTATATTAACCTTTACAGTAGGCAATTTCAGCGCTGTAGACCAGCAGCTCTTACACCACTTAGGATGTTAAGCATGTGTCACAAGATACAGTTGCACCTCAGAACAGCCAGAAAAGCAACCACCTGCACACTCCTACCGAGTGCTACAAACTTTAAGATAATGAGAATTTTGTCTTTTCAGCAGACATGTCCAAACTGAAACTGCTGAGTCTTTTGGTGTAAAAAAAAAAGACACCAGAAAAACAGTCAAAGTCTGTATCCATCTGCAATACAATGTGAACATAGTACCTGCAGCTTTTAAACAACCTATAAGTACACTGTATACAGACATAGATAAACTAATTAGTGTCAGAAAGCAGAGCCAAAGATATTCTGCATAAATTAGAAAACAATAACTTTAGAATCCATTTCCTGCTAGATCATTAGAAAGCCAATAGCACATCACTCACCTATCCTAGAATATATATGGTCCATATTCAGCACTAAAGCAACTGTCTATGTAATTTCCTTGTGTTAGGAACTTCAGTGCAACTGCTATGGCTCACTATTTGGCTTCTGAGGCATCTGCAAGGGACTGCCTGACAAGCTCTCCAGTGTATTTCAGGATGACTGACAGGACACAGTGGCTGCTGGAGGGGTGGCAGGGGGATGGGCATCCTTAAAGCTATATACTAGAGCACAAATATGTCAAAAAAATTTAAAGTTAAAAAGCTTTTGAACAATTAGATGACATGAAACATGTAATTACTAATACTTCTGGTGCTTAATCTCGTAGTTTTCAGCACAACTACTGTTTTTCCATACATTCTGATTGTATGCCAACTTCTGTCTCGAGGCAATGACTCAGTCTCAGACTTTTGAGCTGGACAGCAAAGGGATTCATAAGGCTCTCACCCAGTAACTTGGCACCAAATTTGTTTTCTTTGGGTTTTTTTTCTGTTGTATGTTACTCTATACTGACAAACAATGTATTATCCTATCAATTTCATAAAATGCACAGGCCTATTGCCTTCTAGAAAACAGGGAAGAGGAGAAAAAAATATTAAAACAAAGTAGTCTGGATTAGTATTTTTAAACAAGATACATATGGACAGGACACCTGAGGACTTCCAAGATGTGAAACATTGCTGAGAATATGTAATAGAATATGTTTTATTATTTGTTCTTAATTTCAATATTTATTATACAGCTTCATCAATCGGTGCCAACACCACTCTGGGAATAAAATTTGTTAGTCCTTTTGCTACAGAGTCAGTACAGCAAGTGCAAATCAGGTTTTATAGAAGCCACAAAAAAAGTCGCTGCGCTTTCTTTAATCCTCTAGCTCATACATGAAATAAGATATTCAGAATGCTAAAATGTATGAGTTCTGTTTGCAATACAACAGTATGGACTTTTTTTGCTTGAAGACCTGCTGTACTTTGGGGGACAGACCATGCCTTGGAATGGAGCAATACCTCTGACATCTGGGAAGAATCTGGCCCATTTAACACCAGGGAAAACCCCTAATGCACCTGCCAAATTATTTAAATTTCCATACAAAGCTGTCAGGTTACACTCTAACCACCTCAGATTTTATCACTTCTTATCACTAGTAACAGGAAACATGTCTGTTAATGCAAAGACATCACAAAGAAAGAAGAGCTGGAGAACTGAAGAAGGTGGCAAGATTCAGATCAGTTAACATTTATTCACTGAAAGCTACTTTATGTAAACAGGCTTTGCATTTAGGTGTAGATTTGCAGTGAAGTAATTGGAAGATAATTTTTAATGTTGAGAGAAAACAAAAAAAAACCCCACACAATTTTTTTACATTCCCTTTCACTTCCCTCTGTGTCTACTTTCTCCCTAGAGCAATTTTTTAATCCATTGGCCAACTTCAAACACATCTGAAAAGCAGCTGAAATTCCCAAGGACACAAGATTTCCACCAAGTTCTCCAACATAGTTACCAGCATAAATAGTGTCATACATCATCCCTTATAATGAATCCACCAAGGAAAAGAACACAGCGTAAGCCTAGTTCTTAGTGGATACCAGAGAATCCACATGGCAAGGAACAGGTTATGATTGACCTAACTGCAAGAAAAGCTTTAATTAAAGTTTATGGAAAAAAACGTTTGAGATGGGGGAAAGCATTACACCTCAATGAGCTTGTCTCATGCAGACTTTCTGATGTTCAGTGAGATAACAAATGAGGATTTTTCCCAGGGTTATAACAGTCAGAACATGCTCTCTTTTCCTTGTTTAATAGTCATGTCTACTTTTTCTACAGTGCATGCCATCAAAGCACTTTTTCAAGCAGTGGTCATCTTCCAATATCACATAATGAAATAGAAAAATTATTTACTCAAGATCACACAGAATGTCAGTGGCAAAATCAGGGATGGAGGGCTGGGATACAACCACCTAGTCACTAGAGCACCTTACTCACACCTCCTTTTACTGAGGCCAATAAACAGGCTAAGAAGAGTAAAATGTATTAAAATTTATACTATAAATCTAAAGAATATAATCTCATTTTCCATACTCATGTCAAAGTTACTCAGATACTACTATTTCTTATTCTTAGTAAGGTCAGCTAATACATTCTTGTCCCTTAAACATACTATCAAAATTACTGCCTTAGTTGAATGCACACACTTCCAGCCAGTTGCGACACACTGACGAATTCTAGGAGACGTTCCAGCAGAGGTGTGAATTGTACGGCCTGACCAGCTACATTTTGGCTTTGCACTAGCATGCCAGGCTCTGCTTTTCAACCAACAGCTATCCAAAAATGTGTGCTATGGTCCTGAGCCTACAGCCACAGCAAGGAAAATCTTCTCCACTGAAATGTAACCATGGAAACTTGTGAACCTGACAATGCTCTCACTATATTAGCAGTAAATGATATAATTCTGCTGATAATCAATGAAACTTTAGTAGATATACATCATTATGGGTGACAGCAGAGTTGGTTTAGAAATGCTTTACCAATCTTATCTTCATAACACTTCTTCCAGGTACATTTTTGCAGGTACTGGAGTTTTTGGTCTCAGAACTGCAGTTGTAATATTTAAGATATTGAAAAAGCACTTACTTCAAAAAAGACAAAAAAAGAAGGTGGTGTGACATCCTTGTCACAGGATGTCAGCATTTCATGTGGCAGCATTTCATTCAAAAAGAAAAGGTTTTCATTAATACTCTTTGGACCCATTTCAAATTCTTAAGGAAAAAAAAAGTCTTTTCACATAAGCCTCTGTGCTATTTTCACTGCATGCACTTTGAGCATGGAACAAGGATCCCTCTCTGTTTAAGTGGCGTACAGTTCCTACACGGATGGCTATCCTGTGCTGGTAATGATAGGTTAAGAAGGTCTGGCTCCAAGCCCTCCCTTTTGTTATCACTTTTAAAGTGTTCCTATCTCTATTCAGAACCAGAGACTGTTTAAATAAAGTTCAAGTTGACCTTCCACTAAAAATAGGATATTGTTCAACTCATTAAAAAAAACAGACAACAAAAAAATTCCATGATATGCTACTAAAAGTTTTTTAAATTTTATTTTTGTTAAATGCAATCCCCTAATTTCCCCTTTTTGTTATTTGCTGAGGGTTATCTATTGCAACATTATACTAGACTGTTTTGCTTCACAAATGTTTCTCTCTTACTCAGTTGCAATGAGGTAAAAAACATGGTTTTCTCTTCTCTTTGTAGAGCTGCTACTCTTGCCAACTGATTTTGTTGTTTCATACCTATGCATTAGCCCAGGATGCTTCACCATCACATACCATTTTAAATAACTATTTTCAAATTCATATAAAGGTTTGCATTATTTGTTTTGTCCAGGGACCCAAATAGTATAATTCTTCTTCCCTGTTGTCTACAGACACGCACAAAACAACCTCAAAATTAAGGGCAGCATATGTGATTGCTACTTCTTAAGTATATATTAATTTTGAGTTATGCATTAAAGTAAAAGAGAAATGGTTCTCAGAAACTGCATAATTTTGGATGTTGTCAAGCAGCTAGTTAGCTAGCACCTACAAAAGCACAGTCTAAAAAACAGGGGACAGAAAAACAGTATTTAAGCAAAACCATAATCCTACCATGCCATGCCTCTATACATGGACAGACCTCTGACATGCAGATTAATTCTTCCAGTGGGGTTCCTGGTGCTGCACGGCACCCTATTTCCTCTATCAATTCAGACAACCAGTTTCAAATCAAAACATGGCTCAGAAGAAAAACCCTACTTAGTTGATACATCATTTCTGGTAAAACAGCTTCAGAAATAAAGACTAAAGACATTCCTGACCATTTTGACCTCCGCTCTCATTCCACCTCAGAAGGATTTGACTAAAGAGCAACCATAAAAAAAAGTAAAAAAAAAACAAACCAAAACCAACACCAACCAAACTTTGTTTCAAGGTGGATTAGTTTCATAACATTGACCAACTGATTAGGAATAGGAGAGAACAGCAACAATTCTTTATGCATTTTTTCTAAATGACTGTCACCAGGCCTAATTCTTTGCTGTTGGATGTCTTTTGGGCTTCACTAGCTCTGAACATAGCTCTTGTCTTTAATAAGAGGAATCCAAATGGATTTTACATAACAGAAAATTGTCTTAGTGTACATAAAGTTTTTGAAATATGCCAAGTGTTATACTGAATGTAACAGCCCTCCATTACCCCACACAAGTGCCTTTTATATTTTAAAATCAGAAATAATTGTATAAAAATGCCTTGTACAGTAATTCAGTATTTTCAACACTGAGGTGATAAACGTACATTTACATAAACCTTCCTTGCATTAGATGCAAAATCCAGTGAAGTACCAGGAGGTAAGTTAAACTTTTAAAATAACAGCATCCATGCAATATTTTATCCTTCCTTTTCCAATATTCCAGTATGTTTTTTCATATTTGGAAAATACGCAAACACATTGTACAACTTTAGCTACTGGCTTCAAGTGACAAGACCATGATGGTTTAAAATATCCAGAACATTTAAAAAAACATGTTTAAAAGTTTTTTTTCTGGAAAGTTGGTTAAGAAAGCCAGCTTTTTAACTCAAACTTTTGAGGTCATTATTAAGCATCTATTATTAAGCGTCTATCTATTATTAAGCAACTATAGTTCCATTCACAGCTTCATGTACTTTCACTAAGTGGAAAATTCCTTTCATTCCTCTTCAATCTTACCTTTTGAATCAAGAATCTAACAAGAGATCCTAGAAACAGCTCTGTGAAGAACTCCTCTTGATGCAGCTTGACTCCAGAGGCACAGACAGTGAGACAGCAAATGGTTGCCTGTCATTCCTAGTCCATGAGAAACAAAATAGGAGGGGAAGAGAGTCAAAATGGAGAGGGCAGTACCCATTTGGGACCTCCTCCTACACTGTTAGTTCCTGACTTCACTGACAACTTGATACTGAAAATACCACTTAAAGAAACCCCAAGCTCATTCCTAGTCTTGCAAACATAGTTTGGCACTGAGCTTTTAGACCCTAAATCAGACACCATTGAAGTCAATGGCAAAGCCCCCTTAGAAATCAGTGAGGTTTAGGTTGAACATGAGAGGAGAAAGGGGAAGAAGGAAAGCAAAGGCCATTATTGTAAAATCCAGATCAAATATAGTTGCAATGTACATATCACAAAAGTTCATATAAACCATACTGTACATGACAATCTTCTTCATTTACCTTCACAAAATACTTAAAACATAATTCCAGGTCAATAATCCCACATTCATAAGATTTTCCACCAAGGCAGCCATTTAAGAAACGGACGTGAGTGAAGTTTTGCTAGTTTGCTATTATAGCAAATTTGAGTACCCTGAAGTGTCATATGCAATAGCGCTCACGTAAACAAACTCTGGAAACTCCAAAAAGGCAGAGGTTGCTCAATACTTATATCAATTCTGCTAAAGACTCTCTGTTCTGCCACTTAAGATCTTAATGGTCTTAAACCATTCAGTCTGAAAATTTGTGTGAGGTCCATGTGTCAGGCTGAATTTTCTTTTTAGAAAATTTCAACCACAGCAGTTTGGCTATTTTGTTTTAGAGGCAAAAAGGGCACAGACAGCCTGAAGGTTGAAGTAACTTGACACCAGCTAACAGCATTGGAGAGGCTCAACTAGAAGCAAAAAAAACCCCCAAACCTATACCTGAATAATGAGTACATATTGTGACTACTCACAGGCGAGGAAAAAAAACGAGACCTGGACAGACATAAGAGATAGTACTGAAACAGTTGGAGGGAATGGGGGGGAATCAGTTGCATTTCGGCCCTGTCGTGCAATGGCCAACCGATTTCAGTAGCATCATATGCACTTAAAGCTGCATAGAAGGAAAAGATTTCAAAGTCAAATAAAAGGTGCATAGAGAACATCTTACAGAAGATTTTATTCCCCTGCAAAAGCATCAAATATTATTCATAGAAACTAAGCAGGCTTTCCTAGATGATATAATAATTTATTATGGTGAGATGTACCTGGTATTGCCATGTTAAACTCACAATTTTATGCATAATTCATTCCTCTCAGAATTTTTTCAAGGTTCAACCTTGAAAGATAATCCTTTCTTTGCTCAATGAAAGGATTGCTTCAACTCATGGAGTTCAACTCAAGGATTGCTCTTTGCTTCAACTCATTAATTTAGAAGGCGTGAACAACGATAGTCAGAGAAGAAAGCTGCTGGACTAAGACAGACTTAATTTTCTGAGCACTATATTAAAAACTATGTGATGCTATCCAAGTCTAAATCTTACCAACTGCAGTTAGTATTTCCCAGCGTTTCTTAGCTCTCTTATTTACTTCATGAATGTTATTTGAAGTTAAGAACAAACAAAAATGCAATTCACTTAACTTCAAGATTCAATATAGACAAGTGGAGTTCTGTAGATGATCCCTATTACACTTTTTTTAATCATTAGATCTTTGTTAACTACATCAGTGCTTCATTTATGAAGCAAATTACTACAGTGGTGAACAGAGATCCTTCTCATTTGAATAGGTACACTAAGGAGAGGTGTGGAAAATGCTATTTCAAGTTCTTTGTCCTGTCATCTGCGTTATCAAATGAGGAATAGGATTCAGGTGCTTAAGCTAAGCAGCTAGTGTCATTTTAGATAGGGTAGGGAAGGTATCTATCATACAAGCCTCTAGGGTACCGCAGGTCTCCCGTAGACTTCAACCATATATGCCAGGGCTGGATATGCGGATGCTTTGTGAGGCCAAAAGCGTCTAAAATGGCTCTAGACACCTATACTCAGGCACCTGAATCATTCCCAAGTTGTCTTTATCTTAACAAATCCTCCTATTAATTTGTTGCTATAAAGCTTTTCCACTCAAACTTGGGTGTGATAGGTCACCTGTGAAACACTTAAAGTGGTAGGCACATGTCATTACAAGTAAGCATTGCAAATTTTGAAGTTATGCAGTACCTACTGCAAATGCCACTGCAGCACCAATTCTTAAGCACCATTAAAATATTGCACACAAAATATCTAAAAATATGTTAATGGTATAGATTACTGTAAACTACTATATACTATACTTTTCCACCTTGGCTGTCTTCCAGATTTCCTTAACAGTCTTCTTGTAGCCTTGTCCAAGCCTCTTTAACATTTGCTCTCTATTAACTAGCCGTAACTCCTTGTCTCATAACTTTACATCTTGCTAAATTTAATACTCTGACTTTTATACCTAGCCCATCTTTCACTAACTTCACTGAGCAGTTTTAATCTGTTGTTGTGCAATGTTTTCCTGGTCAATCCAATCCGATGGCATCCACACAGAAAAATGAGTTCTCACCACAGAAATACCAGTCATTTTGCTGTGAAAACTACATTAAAGTAATCACAAAATAAAACTTGTCGGAGTTTTTCCTCAATTCCCTTGTTCTACGTCTACAGTTATTAAAAAAAAAAAAAAAAAAAGGTGTATTTTTAGATAGATGAAGTTATTCCTTTGTTCAAAAATTTCTGTCCTTTTCTGTTACATTTAATAAACTTACCAAATAGGTGATCACTCATTCAGGTACTTACAGAATTTGGTAGCTTCTTATAGGCCAGCAGTTTGACAATTCCTCTGACAAATTACAAGAACTCGATATGCTGGAGTGTCCTGGTTTCGGCTGGGATAGAGTTAATTTTCTTCCTAGTAGCTGGTAGAGTGCTGCGTTTTGGATTTTAGTATGAGAATAATATTGATAACACACTGATGTTTTGGTTGTTGCTAAGTAATGTTTACACTGGTCAAGGACTTTTCAGCTTCCCATGCTCTGCCAGGTGCACAAGAAGCTGGGAGGGGGCACAGCCAGGATAGTTGATCCAAACTGACCAAAGGGCTATTCCATACCATGTGACATCATGCTCAGTAGAGAAACTGGCAGGAGTTGGCCAGGGGGTAGCGATCACTGCTCAGGGACTGGCTGGACGTTGTTTGGCAGGTGGTGAGCAGTTGTACCACTGTTTTTTTTTTCCCTTGGGTTTTGTTCCTCTCGTGCTCTCTTGTTGTTTTCCTTCTCATTACATTATTATTATTATTATTGTTGTTGTTGTTGTTGTTGTTGTTGTTGTTGTTATTTCCAATTATGAAACTGTTCTTATCTCAACCCATGAGTTTTCTCACTTTTGCTCTTCCGATTCTCTCCCCCATCCCAGCGAGGGGGGAGGGTGAGTGAGCGGCTGTGTGGTGCTTAATTGCCAACTGGGGCTAAACCACAGCAGTCCTTTTTGGTGCCCAACGTGGGGCTCGAAGGGTTTGAGATAACAACAGATTAACCAGAGCGTATTAAGAAATTTAGATCTGTTAGTAGTTGCGGGCCACAATATTGATTCATCTGTTCTCAATATTGGTTTGCCTGATCTGCACCATGCTCAATTTTTTGCTATACATGTTAAAGATCGGTGTTGGTTTTTGTAGTTTGCTGTGCTCTGCTATGATTGGTGATGTTTTGCCTGTGAGATTTGTTATTAAAACAGTGACCTTGGGCTTATTTTGGTATCTAAGTGCCATACTGAAACCATTAACATATGTCGGGTACCACCTTATGGAGACAATTAGCAATTATACCTCTTCTTCCAAGAGGTTTTTTATGGAGGAAATGCAGAATGGCACGTTCGTTACTTTCTTCTACAATGTTTCCTCCTTTGTTACAATAACTTTTCAGTATCTTGAACATCCTTGGGTAGTTAAGATACATCCATTGTTATTGCTTGGGAATACTGTTTGTCTAAGATTAGTAAGCAATTTAAGAATGTCATCCAGAGATCTGCCCCAAGGCTGGATAGTTATGATTGGCAGGGTGTGTGGGATAGCATGGGCAAATGCCTAAGTTATTGGGCACCTCCAGTGTTTTGGAACTTCACCCCTGAACAATTGCAGAATCCTGAAAAATTAGTAGAATATTTGGAAAAAGTATGTTGTCACCCTGACAATTCTAAGGAGATACAAATCACTGCAATGTGCTGGGGCCTGGCCCATGCCTACCGAGCCCTGTTCAACACTATTCAGAACCCTCAAGGATCTGGTGACAAAACGACAGGCACTGCGGCTGCTCCGGCCCACCCTGTGACAGGCACTGAGGCTACTCCAACACCCCCTGCAACAGGCACTGCGGCTATTCCAGCCCCCCCTGCGACAGGCACTGTGGTCACTCCAGCCCCCCTGCGCCAGATAACATGGTTCAACCAGGGAACCAACCCGTGTCAGTATCAGTCGCCCCTATACACAAGAAGAAATCCTGGAAGCGAAAGTCAGCTTGTTTAGAAAGGGAAGATGAAAGAGCAGGGCCATCACAAGGAGAGGAAGAGGAAGAACTTGTGGATGAGACAGAAACTACCCAATCCCTATCCCTGAGTGAGCTGTGAGATATGCGAAAAGATTTCAGCCATTGTCCAGGTGAGCACATTGTCACCTGGCTGCTCCGATGCTGGGTTAGTGGGGCCAGTAGCCTGGAATTAGAGGGTAACGAAGCCAAGCAGCTGGGATCCCTTTCTAGGGAAGGGGGCACTGACAAAGCGATTGGAAAAGGGGCACCAGCCCTCAGCCTCTGGAGGCGACTCCTGTCAGCTATGAAGGAAAGATATCCCTTTAAGGAAGATGTTGTATATCACCTCGGGAAATGGACCACCATGGAGAGAGGTATCCAGTACCTGAGGGAATTAGCCACATTGGAGGTGATTTATGATGACCTGGATGACGAGCGGTTACCCAAAGATCCAGATTAGGTCCAGTGCACACGACCCATGTGGCAGAAGTTGGTACGGAACACACCATCGTCGTGTGCCAACTCATTGGCAATACTGAACTGGAAAGACAGAGAGGGTCCAACAGTGGATGAAGCAGCTAGCCAGCTCCGGGAATACAAAGAAAGTATCTCTTCCTCCCTTGACTCAGCTGTGGAGAAACTGTCCCAGAAGGTCCAGCGACTCAAAGAAGATAGGTCCTACTTTCCACCTGTACAGACCAGTATCTCAGCTATTAGGAGTCAGCATTCCTCTGCTCAAGAGAGAGGGTATAGAGGGTACGCACCACAGGGCACCCTATGGTTTTACCTTTTACCACAGAAGAAACATGGAGGAAATGGGATGGAAAACCTACCTCAGCCCTGAAGGCATGGGTACATGAGTTGCAAGGAAAAACAATCACACAAGGGGGTTCTTCCAGGAAAATTGCTGTTCCGGTTTCCAGTGGACAGTTCCCCAGACAGAGTAAAAGGGCTGATCTTACTCCTGATTTTAATGAAGGAGCTCCTGACCTGTATATACAAGAAATGGGTAATGAATATTATGACCAGGACTAGGGGGGCCCTGCCTCCAGCCAGGTGGAAGAAAGGGTCAACCGGGTTTACTGGACTGTGTGGATATGAGGACCTGGCACATCAGACCCACAGGAGTATAAGGCTCTAGTAGACACTGGTGCACAGTGTACCTTAATGCCATCAAGCTATAAAGGGGCAGAATCCATCTCTATTTCTGGAGTGACAGGGGGATCCCAACAGCTAACTGTATGGGAAGCCAAAGTGAGCCTAACCAGGAATGAATGGCAAAAGTACCCCATTGTGACTGGCCCAGAGGCTCCACACATCCTTGGCATAGACTACCTCAGGAGAGGGTATTTCGAGGACCCAAAAGGACACCAGTGGCCTTTTGGTATAGCTGCCTTGGAGACGGAGAAATTAAACAGCTGTCTACCTTGCCTGGTCTCTCAGAGGGCCCTTCTGTTGTGGGGTTGCTGAGAGTCGAAGAACAACAGGTGCCAATCGCTACCACAACGGTGCACCAGAGGCAGTATCGTACCAACCAAGACTCCCTGGTTCCCATCCATAAGCTGATTCATCAACTGGAGAGCCAAGGAGTGATCAAGTAAGACTCATTCACCTTTTAACAGTCCTATATGGCCAGTGCAAAAGTCTAATGGAGAGTGGAGATTAACAGTAGACTATGGTGGCCCGAATGAAGTCACGCCGCCGCTGAGTCCTGCCGTGCCGGACGTGCTGGAACTTCAATACAAACTGGAGTCAAAAGCAGCCAAATGGTATGCCACAACTGATATCGCTAATGCGTTTTTCTCAATCCCTTTGGCAGCAGAGTGCAGGCCACAGTTTGCTTTCACTTGGAGGGGCGTTCAGTATACTTGGAATTGACTGCCCCAGGGGTAGAAACACAGCCCTACCATTTGCCATGGACTGATCCACGTGGCACTGGAACAGGGTGAAGCTCCAGAAAATCTGCAATACCTTGATGACATTATCATGTGGGGCAATACAGCAGAAGAAGTTTTTGAGAAAGGGAAGAAAATAGTCCAAATCCTCCTGAAAGCCAGTTTTGCCATAAAACAAAGTAAGGTCAAGGGACCTGCACAGGAGACCCAGTTTTTAGGAATAAAATGGCAAGATGGACATCGTCAGATCCCAATGGATGTGATCAACAAAATAACAGCCATGTCTCCACCAACTAGCAAAAAGGAAACACAAGCTTTCTTAGGCGTTTGCATATTCCAAATTACATACATTACATACATTCCAAATTACATGCATATTCCAAATTACAGTCTGATCGTAAGCCCTCTCTATCAAGTGACCTGGAAGAAGAATGATTTCACATGGGGCCATGAGCAATGACAAGCCTTGAACAAATTAAACAGGAGATAGTTCATGCAGTAGCCCTTGGGCCAGTCCAGGCAGGGCAAGATGTAAAAACTGTGCTCTGCACTGCAGCCGGGGAGAATGGCCCTACCTGGAGCCTCTGGCAGAAAGCACCAGGGGACACTCAAGGTTGACCCCCAGAGTTTTGGAGTTGGGGATACAGAGGATCCAAGGCCCGCTATACTCCAACTGAAAAAGAGATATTGGCAGCATATGAAGGGGTTCGAGCTCTTTCAGAAGTGGTTGGTACGGAAGCACAGCTCCTCCTGGCACCCCTGCTGCCAGTACTGGTCTGGATGTTCAAAGGGAGGGTCCCCTCTACAGACCATGCAACTAATGCTATGTGGCGTAAGCAGGTCACACTGATCACACAACAGGCTCTGACAGGAAACCCCAGTTGCCCAGGAATCTTGGAAGTAATTTTGGACTGGCCAGAAGGCAAAGATTTCAGAATATCACCAGAGGAGGAGGTGACACGTGCTGAGGAGGCCCCACTGTACAATAAACTACCAGAAAATGAGAAGCAATATGCACTGTTCACTGATGGGTCCTGTCGTATTGTGGGAAAGCATCGGAGATGGAAAGCTGCTGTATGGAGTCCTATACGACAAGTTGTAGAAACTGCTGAAGGAGAAGGTGAATCGAGCCAATTTGCAGAAGTAAAGGCCATCCAGTTGGCTTTAGACATTGCTGAACAAGAAAAGTGGCCAGTGCTCTATCTCTGTTCTGACTCGTGGGTGGTGGCAAATGTCCTGTGGGGGTGGTTACAGCAATGGAAGCAGAACAATTGGCAGCACAGAGGTAAACCCATCTGGGCTGCAGCATTGTGGCAAGATATCGCTGCCCGGGTAGAGAACCTGGTTGTAAAAGTACGTCACGTAGATGCATGTGTACCCAAGAGTCGGGCCACTGATGAACATCAAAACAACCAGCAGGTGGATCAGGCCACTAAGATTGAAGTGGCTCAAGTGGACCTGGACTGGCAATGTAAGGGTGAGTTAGTTATAGCTCAGTGGGCCCATGACACCTCAGGCCATCAAGGAAGAGATGCAACATATAGATGGGCTCGTGATCGAGGGGTGGACTTGACCATGGACACTATTGCACAGGTTGTCCATGAATGTGAAACATGCACTGCAATTACACAAGCCAAGCAGTTAAAGCCTCTGTGGTATGGACAGCGATGGCTGAAATATAAATATGGGGAGGCCTGGCAGATCGATTATATCACGCTCCCACAAACCCGCCAAGGCAAGCGCTATGTGCTTACAATAGTGGAAGCAGCCACCGGATGGCTGGAAACATATCCTGTACCCCATGCCATTGCCCGGAACACTATCCTGGGCCTTGAAAAGCAAGTCTTATGATGACATGGCACCCCAGAGAGAATTGAGTCAGACAACGGGACTCATTTTCGAAACAACCTCATAGACGCCTGGGCCAAAGAGCATGGCACTGAGTGGGTATATCACATCCCCTATCATGCACCAGCCTTGGGAAAAATCAAATGATACAATGGACTGTTAAAGACTACACTGCGAACAATGGGTAGTGGGATACGCTGGGATACGCATTTAGCAAAGGCCACCTGGTTAGTTAACACTAGAGGATCTGTCAATCACGCTGGCCCTGCCCAGTCAAAACTTTTACGCACTGTCAAAGGAGATAAAGTCCCTGGAGTGCACATAAAAAACATTCTGGGGAAGACAGTCTGAGTTGCTCCTGCCTCAGGCAAAGGCAAGCCCATTCGTGGGGAGCCCATTTTGCTCAAGAACCTGGGTGCACTTGGTGGGTAACACAAAAGGATGGGGAAGTCTGCTGTGTACCTCAAGGGGATTTGATTTTGGGTAAGAATAGCCAATGAACTGAATGCTATGATGTTAATTGCTATATAATACTATATGTCATCACTTTTATGGTTACTATACACCATATCAATGGTATTTCAGTAAGAATCACCCAGATTAATGAAAAATGAGCTTTGATGAAACCAAGTGAAGTGCAGCAGTGATGGAACCAGAACTGACTTCAGCATGCAACAATCCAACACCACACACCATCTCTCCTGCCCTGAAAGACTGTTATGACAGATGGAGCCCAAAGTCATGGACTAAATGAACTCAACGGACATCTTAGAGGGATGTCCCATAGACCAAGGCAATGATATCTGTGTGTATATGTCAAAAGACAGGAAAAGTGGTGGTGATTAATTGGAATGTATTAGAAAGGGTAGAACCTAGGCATGATGTAGGTGGTATAGAATAAAGGGTGGATACTGTCCTGGTTTCAGCTGGGATAGTTAATTTTCTTCCTAGCAGCTGGTAGAGTGCTGTGTTTTGGATTTTAGTATGAGAATAATGTTGATAGCACACTGATGTTTTAGTTGTTGCTAAGTAATGTTTACACTAGTCAAGGACTTTTCAGCTTCCCATGCTCTGCCAGGTGCACAAGAAGCTGGGAGGAGGCACAGCCAGGATAGTTGATCCAAACTGACCAAAGGGCTATTCCATACCATATGACATCATGCTCAGTATAGAAACTGGGGGGAGTTGGCCAGGGGGTAGTGATCACTGCTCAGGGACTGGCTGGGCGTCAGTTGGCAGGTGGTGAGCAGTTGTACCACTGTTTTTTTTCCCTTGGGTTTTGTTCCTCTCTCGCTCTCTCGTTGTTTTCCTTCTCATTACAATTTATTATTATTATTATTGGTTCCAATTATTAAACTGTTCTTAGCTCAACCCACAAGTTTTCTTACTTTTGCTCTTCCAATTCTCTTCCCTATCCCACCGCGGGGGGGAGGGTGAGCGAGCGGCTGTGTGGTACTTAATTGCCGACTGGGGCTAAACCACAACATGGAGTCATTTCATTGTCTCATACCAAGGGAGTTTATTCTTCAGTTTTTTAAAACAAAATGAACCAACCAAGCAGCATACCCACTAAGCAATATCAAAAGGTTTAACCCAACAGAGAAAAAGAAGCCAACGGCAAAAGGACACAAAACCCTACTCCAGACCCTTCTTTCCCTCCATTTCTCTCTCCAATTCATGGTGCTTGTTCAGGGGGATTATTTCAAAAGCTCTGGTAACTTCAGGGCTGCAGTCAGAATTGGCAGGTTTTGAACAAGGGTCTTGCCATCCCAAACCAGTAAAAATAAGCACCTTATTACAAAAGGCCCTGAAAGCACTTTCAAACTTTGCTGAGGCAGTTGCTGGTAAAGGTTGAGAGGAGTGTTTGCACTAATATGCCAGAAACAGGGCAGCAGAGGTGAGTGCATGCATTTCCCTGGCAAGTGGGCTGGCAAGATGAATGAAAGCAGAAGATGCTACACTAAAAGACATCTGTCAAAACCCCTATATTAAATATATTTTTTCCCTACTTACATGCCCATACCATTCATGCCACAGAAGTCAGTTTAAAATCCCAAAACAGCTCTGAGCAAAAAGCAACCAGGTCCATGATACACCAGAGTATTACCATTGTATCTAGAAATGCCTCTCTGAGCCACATTCTCTCTTCAGTAAGAGCGGACATTCATATACCTCTTCTTTGCCCCTGAGAGTCTTCCCAGTTTCTACAATGAGGGGGCTGTCTGTCTCAACAGCCTGTTGAAGACACATGCTCCTGTTACAACCTGCATTCCAACATGCCCAGCTCCCTGTTTCCACCTCTCTCTCCCCCCTTCTCCTCCTCCACAGGAGGACACAGGTGCTCTTGCCCCATTACTTGAGGCAGGCACGAAAACCCAGTGAGGGCGGACCCGAGGTGGGGGGAGCCCACCCCCTGCTGCTCTCCGCTCCTCACCCCGCTCTGGCCCTAGCTCGCACCCGAATGGGAGCAGAACGACAACACGGCCCGTATTAACCGCTGACAGGACAGGCGGAGAGATGATGCTGCCACCTCGCCCCGCCACGATGCTCAACGGCTCCGCGCGCGCCGCAGCCCCAGCCGCCGGGGCCCCGCCCCAACGGCCGCCGCCCCGCGCGCCCTTGACAGGCACGGGGTGCGCTGAGGAGACGTTTCCCTTCACTCTCCGTTTGTACCGTGACAGGTAATTTATAGAGGGAATCTCACGTTTTTAATTCACCCACTGCCCACCAAACTGCTGTTTTATCAACAAAGTTTCTTCTTTTACACCGCGCGACAAACAGCTCTTGTTCCGGGATTTGTTTGCAAACAGCGCCTACCAAGAAAGCTGTTTCCTAAACAAACTTGTGAGAAGACCTGCTACCACAATGCCACTTCGGCTCCCAGGGAGTAGAAAATGAAATTTCCACAAACATATCCCGCTATTGGCAAATGTTCCTGTCAGATCCACTTCCTAGAGGTAGTTGTGAGAATTGAACATACAAATGTGCACTAAGCCTATTTGTTTGGGGCTTTTTAAAGTTAAATCACTTTATGTCAGTGTTCATGTATCAATCCTTCTGACATATGCTATTTTTTCAGGTAGTAGGTTTTCCTATCTGTTTTACTAACTGTCATGATTTGTTTTCCTTTGGTTCACAAGGCAAGGTTCTGCTTTTGTACATTTTGCTGTAGGACTCTGGATAGAATTTCACAGCTTTGAATGAGAGCTAGACCTAGTCAGACCCAGCACTTCTGGCAAAGCATGTTGGAACTTTAATAAATCAAGTTTCAAAACAAACAAGGTATCCATAACTGCACTGCGGGGACACAATCTGTAGTGCATCCCAGCTTGGTCTGTGATCATCCAGATAAGGAACCTGGCTGATTAAAGGTTTCATGCATCTCATGTACCTAGATTTCATTTCCACAGAAGGCAAGTCAAAAATTCGTAACTGGTGAGTGGCTGAATCTAGTCCCAACATGGCATCAGGGCGTGGACAGAATGTGTGACCAGACCCAGGACTTTAGACTTACCCCTGTGCCCACCAGTATAGGTGTCATCATGTTTGCTTAAATAATTTAGACTACACTAGGCCAACGGAAATTTTAAAATCAAATTCTTTAACAAAATTTCACACTGCTGCACTAACTTCTGATGTTAGCTGTCACTTGAATCACTTTGGAAATAAAAGATTTTTTTTTTCTTTCACAGACAGCACATTCCAATATTCTGACTGTCCACCTGCCTTCAATTATTATCTGTAAGTATATTCAGTAATTAGCAATTTGTATTTTCAGTTGCTTTACTAATTTATTTACTTTTAATGGAAGTACTGAGCAGAGTTAATATATTTCACATTTGTACATTATTATTTAATCAAACTTGTCAGAAGTGTAATTGAATCCATAAGCTATAATTTTATACAAACAATAGATAATATTATTTAAAGAGACAAATCTTTAAAAACCAGCCTTCTTACAAGGCACTACTTCCCACTACTGCTGAGAAGCCATGCAGTATGAAATTAGCAGTATGGAAGCTTAAATTGCAAAATTAATCATATCACCATGAGTGTCAGAAATGAAACAGCAGTGCCTGCAGTTCCTGAACCCATGTTAAGGTCTTCTCAGGATCCACACAAAGAGAAAACACAAATCTCAAGAATTCCATTGCTTGAGGTTTATTTCTTCAAACTATCTTTTGGAATTTTCACCAGGAATATTTTTCTTACGTAGGAAATGTAGGCTATAAAGGTGAGAATAACCAAAGATCAAAAAAGATTAGAATATTCATGAAAATCACAAGGTTCTCAGACAATTCAACAAAAGCCTCTTACCACTGTGTTTCTCCACATGCAGCCCCCCAGCGACAGAAATAGTCAACAATATAGACCTATAAAAATCAAACTTTTAACCATGAGTGCTAATATCGTATACCATAGATTTCTGCACAAACAAAATGCTAACAGTAGATGTGTAATTAGTGGATCTCCTAATATTGTATAACAATGTGTATGTAGAAGCTTAGTTTGAAACAAAGAGGATATTGAGCTGAAAGACCCATGGTAAATTGGCTTTAAAGGATAATAAAAGTTGCGTCTATTCTATCTGAGTTTTAGCTTTCCAACATTCAAGGTCTTATAATTCAAAATATACAAAGATTTGATTTTACATGTATAAAGAATTGCAAAGGCTTATTGCTACAATCTATCACTGAGGCTTAATAGGAATTAAAGTTAGAGTGGTCATTTACCCAGGATAATTGCAACCTGTCAATACTACAAACAGATTTTATGTTTAAGCACAAATGTGTGTTGCAGGGTTAAGCCAACCACTGATCAACAGGGAGATTTTCTGATTAAGGGATTTTTTCATAGTTGCCCACTATCTCATTTAAACTTTCTTCTAAAGCATCTGCTAATATGGAGGTACTAACAATAGATGTACCTACTGGTTTTACCCAGTATCATAATTCCTCTGTTAATGATAACGAGAAAAATAGCCTGTAAAACTCAGCAAAATCACAGTTTCTAATTACAACTATTAAGTAGACTCTGTGTATTTTATTTTTATGGGAAAAAAATGTATCAAACTGGAAAAATATGAAATGAAAAATGTAAAAAAAATGTCTTGTATTTTAAGATTTGAATCATAAAAAAGGAACAACTCTTTGAAGTAAATCAGGGTCTCCATACCTGATTTGTGCTCAGAATGGGGACAGAAGTCAAGCATTACAGAATGGGAGCCAGAAGCATATTTTATTGGAAACTATTGCATTTTTAAAGCTGATAGAGATCAATTAAGTAAAAGGCCACAGAGCAAATGCGTGGGAAGGGATGGAATAGGCATTGCCAAATGAACATTGCACTTGAGGTCAAAAAAGGCGAGAAAACTGAAGTGTTGAAGTGCTTGGGGCTCAGTCCTCTATTTCTAAAGAAGACAGTAATAATATAGAGATGATTTAATGCTGAAGAATACATTTGCATGCTGATTATCACTTGTGCGTTCTTCCTACTGGTTGGTTAAACTGTCCATATTCCTATTAAAGATTTAGCAGTATCTGTCCTCTTTACTTACAGAAGTTAAAGACATGAAAAACATATGGGCAAACCTATCCTAGTACCATTATTTTATATAACAGTCCTAAACCAGATTTTTCTCTCCCCGTTATCTATTCCAGTGTCCAGCTCTTGCTAGTTTTAAGTGACTACAAAATAAAACTTTTTAGAGTCCTTTGGGAGATAAATTTACTTTTCAAAATACACTTATCCATTGGGAAATTTTATCTGTTAGCCTATGTTCGTTTTTGACCAGTTAAATCTTCATTAAAAGCCCATGAGATATACTAAAGCTTTTTTTAGTGTTGACTTCACATTTAGTACTGCCATGAAGAAAAATTCTAAGCACTGATAGTTTTCATTTAGTTTGCATTTCCAAAGCAAGTATATTATAATTGCATTTTCACTTTATGAAAACTTTTAAAATACCACAATCTTTCCTGAAGGCTGTCAGCTGTAATTTTTATTCCCATTTAAAAACAGGTGCCATAGGTTCAAAAATTCTAAAAGTATAGAACAATACATTCATAAAGCAATGTTATATGCATGAATTCTGATAATGAACTAATTCTTTGACAATATCATTGTATGCAAATTAACCATATATATGCATAAACATTGCTAACTTTAGCCTATGACATACCAAATGCTTCAGTTAGGCTTTTAGTCTCATATCTAGTCACCTTCAGGGCCGCTCAATGACTACTGGAAAGTATTTCTGAAGAATTGCTCATACCATTCCGAAATTAGTGAGCTTACTTGCCCACTGGGGACAAGGATCTCCCTCTCTGATGTCTGTAAAAGATGACCCGAGCAGCTGGCTGAGGCATCTAAAAGCCAAGTGCCTACTTGAATGCTGGGGAAGCTCTGTCCTACTCAAACTGCCCAAGACGAGTTTTCATTTGAGCTTTCTCCCCTTACATTGCCTCAGCCTCTTAAAGGTAGCCAAATATCTCAGACTTTAAGGTCTTTAAAATAAGACTATGTACAGTAGGTAGCATGCTTTATTAATTGAACACCTGTATGTGCAGAAGCTCTCCAGCACTTAGCAACAGACCTTATTACATTTCAGGAATTTCAGAGTTTTACTTCAGGCTTGTATCTCAAGTTTTTATTGACTTTTTCAGACATTGTTGAGTTTCCCTATCTCAGTATCTAGGACTTAACATCGCAATGCTATTTTAGTTGAGGCTTTCTTTAGAATATTTTTAGTGATTTGTGTTGTAGTGAGATCTCCTTCTATCTTGGGAACACAATAGCTTCACAACAGTGCTAGAATTCAGATAGCACTCTGCAAATGATACCATTCTTCCCTAATCCCTTTTTGATCACTGCTCATCTTCAAAGATTATTATATGAAAGTGTTTAAACCTGTTCCTTCGGCATGTGATACCTGCAACACATCCTATCTGCTCTTTTACTTGCAGCTTGCACAAAGAACACTGGAGGTCACTCTAGCATTGCTCAAGTAACAGTTTTCTCTACAGAGAAAGAGACACCGAGTTTTTCAAGATTCAAGGGAATGTAGCTGGTTAAATATAACACTTTGTGTGTCATTTACACCAGTCAGCCAGCTCTCATGATTTATTATGTTATTCTGAAATTGCACATTTAACTCAAGTCCTAGATTCGTGTGAACACAAAATAAAGGCAACTACCATTTAAAGAAAAAAATTTCTTCTTAGTCCTGCTAGGAAATAAAGGCTCCTAAATTCAAAATATAAAAGTTAGACATTGCAAATTGTGAGACAAAAGGAACACTGAGTCTATTTCCACATTTCAATGGCTCAGGATACTGCATGTATGTTTTAGATATCTCTTTACAAGTCTGTGTTCATTGCAACCTGGCAAAAGCCTATGGGCCTGGAATAGTTAGGCTACAGCGTTTCACCTTCAAAGGAAAGCCTGACAGAGAACAGATGAACTCAAGTATTCCCTCAAGCTCCAGATCCAAACCCTCAAACCTCAGTGGTCTTAGAAATGCATTGGCTATTCCTACATAGCTGTCAGCCACCCAAGGGTTTCCAGGTGGACAATTCGTAAGCGGTCCGTGTGTCTTTGTGTCACCACACAAAACTATGCTCAAGTATACAGTGCTCCAAAGGACGTGGTCTTACCATTCATGAGCCCAGACTGGTAACCTTGTTTTTGGCATCAAATAAGTTTGGTTTAAAGAAGCAGCTTGGATTTGCCAATAGGTAGTGGGAGCATTTCCATTGAATCCAAAGGCTGGGTATAGTCTGAGCTGTGTATTCAGTCAATGTCTATAACCACCCCTCTCTTTCATCCAAGTAAATAAGTTCTTTTGTTACTGAGACCACACTGTAATTTATTTTTGCTGTGTCTTGTTTGGGTTTTCTGCATTTTGCATGGCTTCAGAATATAATTGTCTTTCCAGCATAATTTTCAGTAGATTTAAAACACATGTCTTGACAAGAAGATCAAATACAAACTCCAAAACATGATTCCATAATTTAGTATTCATACCAATTAACTTCATTCCTGAGACACAGGAATTGTGCTAGTATAATTTGGGGCAGCTATTAGAACAGAGGTCAAATAGCATGAGACCTCTGGTGATGTGAGTATTTGCATCATACAGACATTAATGATACCATTAACATTGATTTTGCTTGCTGTCAAACCTATGTAAAATAGTAACAAACATACCAATTCTTCATTTTCTCTTGAACATTTTCCTTATGCAGCTCAAAACCTCTCTGTAGATAAGTAACAATTTCCCTATTTTCTCAGCTTACAGAAGCATTATCCTAATTAAAAAAAAGAGCTATCAAAAATTCTTAACTAAAGAATTGTATTTAACATTTCAGTCAAGAAGAGTATTTAAAAAAGACCCTCCTTCAATAAAGTACAGGAAAAAGTTGTCTAGAGTTCTCCGAAACCACAGTACTAAGTACTACTTAGTACTACTTCAGTAGAATTAAATGCAAGAATTGTTTCTGTAGTCTAAAAACAAGACCATTTTGATTTAGACTTTAAGAACATTTTAAATGTATGACTCCCAGTAATATAATGGAATTTTTTTGCATGTTTCTTCAAGGAGAATAACAGAACAAGGCATCTGGAAAAGCAGGAAAGGCATATTTTATATTGCATATAGATAAGGGGAATTTTTCCCTCTTACAAACTGGCCTTAATAAGTGGGCAAAATTCAAAATGTAGAGCATTTAAAAGTTTTGTTAATGTTTTCTAGGTAAAATAACTTTGTGCAAATAACATAAAAGACTCAGGTGGTAACGTGCCATTTATTGCATGGATCTCTAGGTCATTAAACAACCTTAAGTGGCAAAAGGCCTTCATGGCTGACCAGAATATATGTCTAAGTTATTGCCCTTTACTCATCCTGGAAATGTCATCTATTCAGAAGGTGAAGGTTTTGTGTAATCATCCAGGATTTATTAATATCCAACAGTTCACTCAAACCTTCAAATTGCCTGCCGGATGACTGGAAATCTCAGTCCTATCCATCATGCATGTGCTGCGAGGCAAATACGTGTAAGCAGCACATGAAGACCAATACGTAGCACATATGCATAAATTTCTGTCCAAGGTGGGAGGGGAAACAACCAAAAAACAACAGCTGTGGTTCAATCCCTTCAGGAACAGTTAGAACAAATACCCTTACTTGAAGGGGTATTACCAAATCTGAACTTTGATGTGTTGTTATAATTTGGTTTCCTTTGGCTTTGAATAGTAAAAATGTTCTTGCATTTCATAAGATCTTCCTAAAACAAATTACTTGTCTGGATTTCAAGTAGCCTGTTTTCTGTAAAGAAAATAAATCTGCAGCAGATCCATTAGTGTAGAAGTAAACAGCTCTGCTCCTTGTCCTCAAATCAATTTAAAAAAAAAAAAAAAAAACCCAAAACTCTGTACTAAAAGCCCCAACAAGTCTTTTCTAGCATTTACACCCGAGAAATACTTGTTTCTCCACCAGCAAACATGATCTCTGTCTTCACCTCTATGTCTATTCTTTAAGAAGTTCCCCTTGGTTATAATGTGGTATACTGAAGGCACTACTTTTCCTCACCCTGCTCTTCACACATTTGCTATTTACATAATCATAAAAGTTTGGTATAATCATGCTTTTTGTCTTCATGTATATGAAACCAGGTACGCTATGGGATAAAGACAGCATCTTATCAGGTATAATGCAGCTTCTGAGAGCCTTACCCAAACACACAAAACTACATGGACATCAGCAAAACAGTCCAAATCACTTTGCATATAAGCACATTAAACAACCAACAATTTAAACAAAGATTATTATGATACTAAACTACTGAGTTGGATAGGGGGATACAAAGTAGGATAATAAGGACCATTTTATATGTTAATGTTTTTCAAATGTTCCTTTTCATCTAAAACACAGCAAACAGCACAAGCATAAACTCTAAATTGAGTTTGATTTTTTTAATGTATCTACAATAACACAATAAGACATACAGGAGAGAAAGAAGAAATACACAGATAATATCAACAGTAGCATTGAACCCTATGCAATTAAGTGCAAGTAAAAAAAAAAAATCTCATATAGTAGCAAATTTTCTGTATCAATCCAGCTTTTTCCTGTCTACTTTAAAGGGATGATTAAAGGTCTGTTAGCACAACAGGCCTGCATGCAGCTAAGGGACCATCCCTCTTTCTACAAGTGGTCCATAAATACTGTTGTTCTTATCGTTTCCCATTGAAACTGATGATAAATTCTCTATTGGTTTTCGTAACACAGAACTGAGCAGTCACAGCTGTCTGACAATGACCACAAACTAACCTAACTCCCAATTGCTAATGAGCAATTAAAGATAAGGATTCAAAATCTTTTTAAAAGCTGTATTAACTTAAACAGTAAAGAGAATTTAATAAATATTGAAGTACAATTAAATAACTGAGTTCTTTTAAAATTATAGAAACAACCTTGTGCTTTCTAGTGTGTCTGTCCTCTACATTCCCCAGGTCAGGCTCCAGAGAAAAGTCCTAAAAGACTAATTTCATAAGCCTATTTTAAGATCTTTGTTAATCCAGCAGTATTTTTGGTACTGAGGAAAGTTAAAGAATCATTAAGAGTGGTTCTTGATCAATAACTCATACCAAAAAGCCTGGGGGTGGAAGCACAATCATCAACACCACTCCAGCTATTTAAAAACAAACAAACAAACAAAAGTGTTAAAAGCTGTTGCTATAGGAGGGAAAATAGGGTAAAATTCCTAGCGTAAACATACCCTGCAAAAAGGATGAAAAGGAAAATTATTATTTTTATCCATTGCAGCATACGTATAAAGTCGAGTTAGATTTAATTTCCATTCTACTACTGCTGATGCAATTAACTATTGCTAGGGTAAAAAAAAATACTTACAGTGAATGAAATTACATATAAAAGTCATATGATAGAGAACTTTTGTAATAGTTGAGAGAACAGAATTAGTAAAAACAGGAAAAAAATTAAGATAACACCACTGTAAAAATTAATGCAATGCCTAATAGTTACTCTGTTTTGTAGTAGTTACTGACTGTATCTTCACTAGCAAATTCAAGCGTGCCTGCAAACCCTCCCAGGCACATTTAATTTACCGTAGACACAGCCTTTATGTTTCAGGTTGAAAAACCCAGAAGCATATAAATTGACATTTATTTTTCCTGAGCGGAATAGCTGCATGGGAAATTTATTCGATTTACTACCTACATTAGAAAGAGTACAGTGATCTGCACCAGCTATCAACAGCGAGAACGGCTGTTCATAGCAGTGAAAAATCACTGTATGAAAGGTGGCGCTTATTTCAACTGCCTCAAGCCTCACAGTACTCAGCACCTTTGCATTGACTCGAGCAACTGAGTAAAACGGAATTCTTTTAACTGGCGAGAAAAAAAAAAGGAAATAAAACAGGCGATAGCGGTAACTAACACGTCTGCATCCCCACGCACAAACACTATTTTTAAAAGAGAAATCCACCAGCACCCAGTTCCGCAGTACCCTCCGGTCGGGCAAGGCGGTGCTGCGTGCCGGGGGAGGACTGAGGTGCGGCGCGTTGCCGCGCTCGGCAGGGCGGCCATTACAGCGGGGCGGCCGGCCGGCGCCGCAGCGCCTCTTCCCAGCTCTGGTGCGGGGCGGGACGCGGCGGTAAGACGCGACGGCGCCCGTTGGCCTCTCTCACGGTTCAGGGCGGGAACTTCCGCCGCCGGAAGGCTCGATAAGGATTTCGGCTGGGGCGTGTAAGTACCAACAGCAGCGATGGCCGAGTGGTTAAGGCGTTGGACTTGAAATCCAATGGGGTCTCCCCGCGCAGGTTCGAACCCTGCTCGCTGCGGCCCGGTGGGGGTTTCTGTTTTCTTGTGTTCTTCTATTGTTCGTAACCTGCAGGGTTTACGGCGTGTGTCCTCTCTCCCTGTGAAGCGTGCCTCTGCAGCAACAAGAGGGATTTCTAGTATTTATCCTATTGCAACTCGTTAGGCCATGCCCACACACTCGTCTCCTGCGTCTGTCAATAAGTCAAAGTAGTACCAAAGCAGCAATAAATCACAGAGCAAGTTTCCAGCATTGCATCTAAAATGCATGTGATAAAACAGCACTTGGTGGAGGTGGGAGAAGGGTATCAGTATTTGTTCCACAGCTCACCTTCTAGGTCCGTTGTAGGCAGGACAGGCACTGTCCAAGTGCAAAGCTCAGGATTAATCCAATGCATTACACACAGTGTCCTGATTTGCCCTAAGGGCTAATGTCCTGCCCCCATGTCCTACAGCTGATACAAAAGAAATAAAATCTTGTCAGCAGCAGGCCACTCTATACTGAATGCATTTGCTCTGTCAAACCTTCCCTTTCATGAAGGAAGCTGCTCTGATTACTCCTAGACCTCCAGTGAGGGAGTCCTAGCTCATCTTTTCCTGTCCTTTATGGCCTTCTGCACAAGCATGAAGTGCACACACACAATCTGGCAATGAGGGGAAAAAAAACCACAGAAGTTATTATGCAACTAATAACCAAGAAAAACATAAGAACAAGGCATTTCCCCTACATACACACATACCCGCTTGTTCTGACTGGCTTAAACTGACCTTTCACCACTCCAATGTGTCATTCTCCTCCTATGTGTGACCCCAGCATTAGTGAAGAGCCGAAAAGTTTGCAAAGTCAGGTAATAGAAGGCTGGAAATAAGAAAAAGGCCATTTCCACAGAGGCCAAAATAGGCTAGAGTAGGAACAACCACTTTTCACTCCTATCTGTCTTAAAGACAAGACAAAAACCCAACACAAATACACATGCAAACCTATTCTTTCTAATATCATGTTTTGTTAGTGCAACTTAATTTAATCAGAAAATGGAGGCAGGGGAAGACAAGGAAACATTGAAATATCCCTGCTCAGAACAAAATAAAAGAAAGAGGGGACAAACAAACAATTGTTTAAGCTGGCAGCAAAATGAAGATTTCAAAGTGCTCCCTAACAAGGCTTCCAGGGATTTCAGATTTGGGTGTTTGTTTCTGTTAGGACACATGCAAGTGTTAGAGGTTACACTCTAGAGGGAATCTTAAACTGGTAAATAACTGACAATGGTACTGTGTAATATGTGACCATAATAACATTAGGCATTTCCCTTAAGTTCTCACATGTGAAAGTACATGCCAAGGGATACTGGAATCAGACATCTTATCTCAGACGTTGCAGAAGAGACAGATTTTAAATTCAAGAGTACCGGCTTAAGCATCCTTTGCTAAGGTGCAATACATGTGCTACTTTCACCTTAGCATATTTGTATTCTAACAGCAGCTTAAAATTGTGTGCCGAGAGCAGTACAACATGTTAGTCACTCTGCAAAATATCAAAATTTTTAGTGAGTGTGCACATTTCAGATAAATTAAAAAAATATAACTTATTTTCCACATATAAGGGTTGATTTTGTTTAATCAGTCAGGAATTTAAACTCCTTTTTGTTCTTTTATAACTTGAAGATCCCACCCACCCTGTAATCTGGAACAGCTGAGAAAAATTCTATTTTGTGTAATGCAGTTTTGGGTAGCATTCCAAATTAATAACAAGACAGTATTAAAAGAGTCAAAATACTAAACACAGTGGGTAAGCTTTGCACTAAGTCTTTCTTTTCCACTGCATCACTGAAGAAGTTGCCAGTTTTTTTACTGACCACTTTTAAGTGTCTTATTTCCAAAATACATGTTTCATTGCTTTAATAGATCTGAAGACAAAGCACCAACCCAATAAATATTTATTAGGAAGTTTGCAACTTCAAGATGTCCTTTTCACTGGGACCTTGCTGGGGATGGAAATGTCAAATGATTGACACTGAAGAACATTGTTATTTTAAATTTTATATTGAAAAATAAGAGGCCAGTCTGTCAGAAAAGCAACAAAAAATCTCCTCTCTCTAAGGAAGTATTTGCATTCGGTGAACCTTTTCTCCTTGAAACTGATTTTCCCTAAAATTTGCAGTTGAAAAATAAAAGCGCAGCAGCAAACACCCAAGTTATTTCCCACCCTCACCCTTCAGCAAAATTTATGAAAATATTCCCATCAGGGCACTAAAGGGGAAGAATCATATGGTTTTAATTGCAGTTATTTTTTTGTAATTACAGAAGAAAGTAAGTAAGGACTGCCAAACAGCCTACTAAAGCTATATACACATCAGCAGCACTAGTGTTCTGGGTTCAGTGCTCTCCTCTTGACTCCTATCACTTTTCATCTCCATTTTGTAGCAAAGAGTTAAACTGCTACTGTTCTGATCTGCTTCCCTTTTTAAACCTCAGCATTAAGAGTGAGAAAGAGCAAGGCAGTAATGAATCTGGTGCTGGAGTCCAGACCCCAAAAGGTACATATGGGCTCAACATGGTACTGCTCCATATCTCTGCCACTTGGTGCAATTTTCCTCCCCAAACCTGGCTCAGGCCCACTGCGCAGTACCTTCAGGGATCAAGGTGCTTCCAGCCAGCTAAGCGAAGAGATGCTTAAGATGTCCAGGCTCTTTTGTATCATCAGCTATCCACACTGAAGCAAGCAGTCTAGACCTTTGGCAGGGGCAGGCCAAGGATGGACATGGGAATCCTGGGAAAGACTCAGATCCTTTGAAAGTGAGGACCACAAGTAGCAGAAAGCACCAAAGGCACCCAGGCCCAACCAGCTGGAACAGTCTCTTACTCCTCTGGACCTTTCTGCTCATTCTCCTGCCCCTCCCTCTCTTCCCATCCATATCATTCACACAAAGTTTTTTATGAAAAAGAGGAGAAGCTGACAGTCCTCTACCCAGCATAAATTTGGGGGCTCCATGGAAATTAGCTGCTAGTAAAGGACTAGCTCTGACAATCCTGACAAAGTAAATGTAGTTTCTGTAAGGATTGATACCTGAGAGTCAAACTGCATCTCCTTAAAAAAGCTGTCTGCCTTTCGTGCCAAGTCCTTTGATATTTTCGGAGAAGCACTTTTGACAAAGCAGCAAGCACATCATTTTGTCCAAAGCACTGAGAACCACGTCGCACATCAAGACTGGAAACCTTCCGAACATTGGCAGCAAATTTAATTTTCTAGAAGCAACCCCTATCCGTTACTGCCCCACCAGAAGAAGGGAGCAAGAGCAAACCACTGGGAAGATGGAATAGAGAGGAAAGAAAATTCATTTTCTGCAGCATCCATCACCTGTGGCAGGTTTTGATATCCATCAGATACCTAAAATGTGTAAAAGTTCCCAGTCTATGTTGTGCACCACTGTAATGACTCAGACACAAGCCTTTCAAAGCTGGAGCAAACAGAGCACATGAAGAGTTTCATCTTCATTAACATGGGAGGGAAAAGAGACTAATATAGTGAAGGTGAAAGAACAAACATACACAGCACCTACCATCGGGGGGGGCGGGGCTTGGCAATTCTTATAACAGCAGGATGAGCATGTACACTGGCCTGCAATAAAAATACCCAGCATAAACTAAGTGATAAATATCACCCCATCTGACAGTGACAGAGGCTGACGGCTTACTGAGTTGCTTTATCTTCTGCTGTGTAATTTCATCAACTTTACAACAGCTTCACTGCTTACCTTCCCAGCAGTCCTGTTGCTCATTTCAGGATATGAAAGTGTAAGATAGCAATGTTCATGCTCAGGAAATTAAAGCTACCCAGTATCTGTTTTAATCATCAGGATACTTGCTTCTATTATAGAACATATAAACTGCCTTTTTTTTTCCCCCTCTCTCATTCAAAGAGGAAAACAAGCATTCAGGAAATGACCTTACCTATCATTCAGCATTACTCAGCCTGAGATTTTAAGTCAGGTACTATCTGTATTTATCATCTAAACTTTAACTCTTACATCGCCACTTGGGAAATGTTGGCAAAACAACTTGGCAAATACTGGCAAAACAAAAAGTTTGTGAAGAGCTAGAACATTCTCAATCTTACATATTCAGCGTTTGCACAAGAACAGGCATGACAGCAGTAATTAAAGACATATTAATTTTATATAATTCAAGAACCCCCCAGAGCTGTTCAGTTTCATTGTAAACAGCTGGCTAAACAGTTGCTTAATTTCTGATATTACAAAACTGATTGCTACAGTTTCAGAGACCTAGAAACACAATATTAAACAACATGCCCTATTCTCTGTATTTTATTATCATCATGATCCACCTGCACCCTCATCTGCTATCTCATAACTTCCAGCTGAAATCTCATCAGCCCTCACCTCACAAGTCCAGGAATGGCCAAGTTTAATCAAGAGTTTTGACTACGCTCCAGAGGATCTAGGCTCACTTCACAGGTCTGTTTATTTTCATACCAAGCTAAGTTATTTAGAGCTATAGCTAACAAAGCGCTCAAGCACGGTATTGCTCAATCACTGTGTAGTGGAAGCACGCACTGAGTCAGACGCCTCAGTTACTCAGAAGGTTCAGGACCCTTTGTTACCTACTTAAAAAACTCACAGGAAGTGCTAAAGAAGAAAATGGGACCTTACCATCTCTTGCACGTAGCTGCCCTCTCCCCCAACTTGAGATTCATAGACCCTAAGTCTAATATATAGTATCTGGGTTTGTCGCTGTTGTTCCCCGCCCCCACAACTGTCCTTTTGCAGCTGTTTCCACTTTGCAAAGAAAGTTAAATTCTCATGAAAAACCATGTATACTTGACACTATTGCCTCTTAATCACATCTTTGCAGAGCTTGAAAGATCCACCTTACAACCCCTGCTCCAATTAATATTTAAGCATATTAAGTATGTTATGTGCTTACCAGTGCAGAGGCCAAGGCACCACATTATTGTGGGTAACGTCATGTGGGACATTTGTTGTTGTGACATGTATTGACATTTGGAAGACAAGAGTCTTCCAACTATCTGCAATTATTCATCCAGAACAAATATCTAAAAGTGCTTTGGCAAAACAAACTCTGTAATAATTGGCTAATAATGACATCAGTTTTGATGACATGAAAAATGAGTTTGCTGTTCAAAGGTCTATTGTATACTCACTTCTCAAGGGAAACCATCTCATTAGGTACTAAATCATCCATCCAACTACCGCCTTTTACCTTTATGACCAAGTGAAACGGGGAGAGGAGAATCTGAGCTGCCATCTGATTCAAAGTACTCCAGCTAGTTGCATTTCCATCTTTTTGTTAAAGAGAGAAAAATTGTACCCTATTACTTTGTATCCTTCTCATGAACTAGAGTTTCTTCTGTTATTACTGTTTGACATTCCTTACAGTCCTTCCTTACAAAATGGATTGCAAGTCTTTCTTGAGCAAATACCTTTATATAAAAGAAAGCAGTATAAGCACTAGAAGGATATTTGTAATTACATTTAGTAGATATTACAGAGAATTATTAATCTCATCTCTATAATGTTTTCAGCTGCAAAATATGCAAGGGAAAAGCATGTAGAATAAAATAATATTTTGGATAAGTAGGATGATGTGCTGTAAAAATAGCTATTGTTACTGATGCCATCAAATCTAGGATCAATGTAGCTGTATCAGCAGAACACCGGTACTTTGAGCTTTTATAAACTGCACACACACAACCAGCATTAACACTGGTATCAGCCCCTGTAAAGAAAACTGGCACCAGAATAAATACACTAATGAGGTTAATAAGATACACATCTTATCAGGGTTCCATTGGCAGGCACTTGTGTTACAATTTATAGCAAATGGACACCAAACAGGAGAAGCACAGTAGGTTAGTCAGCACATCATACCCCTGCACAGTAGAGCCAAACATGTCACTCCGGGGAGAGACAGACATTGTAATATTGTTTCCATGTTGGGAGAAGACTGTAGTTTTCAGATTAGACTTTCCATGGAGATGCCCAAGATTCATAACTGGACTCCATTAAGCTTTTACCCTCTGAGGGGACAAATAACAAGAAATTCAAAAGGGATCTCTGTGGTGGGTAGAGGATTTCAATTAAAAACAAAAAACAAACCCTTTCTGTATGCATGCAGTTTTATTTGTTGCTGACAGAATTACTTGCACAAAAACACAATGTCAATACTTGACATATTAGCCAGGTTTACAAAGAAGAAAGCAAATACAAAATAAACACAGTGTAGAATTTGAAAAGTTGCCCAAAATACCAAAAATGTTTCATGCGAGATTTTGTACACATTAATGCTGACTGGCCTGATTCTTCATTCCTCACCATACAAAACCTTGATAAGATCCCATCTACCAGGCCAGAACAGGGAGGGAAATTACTATTAAGCCATAAGACAATGCTGGCACACATACAAAGGGTATCAGTTGTCCACCAATAAATTTTAAGAAAGTTGCTAACTGGAGAAGTGAAGTTCTGGAACTGCCTTCCAAAATAAATAGCTGGTGCAAAAAGTGTACTTGTTAAGATAGAAAGCAAGCAATTTTTAAGACTGCTTGATCTATCACAGTGACCTTCTTTGAAATAAGAACCTTCTTCTTATCCTCGATATCATAAGATCACAATTCTCCAACAAGTTTGTAATAGTATTGTGCATGCGTGCATTATAAATCACTACAGTAAGTAAATGCAATGGAGAAGTGAACCAGAATACATAGTTTAGAAAAAAGCACAGTTTTGTTTAAAGTTCACTGGCATATAGCTTTTGGAAGATCACCACTGAATAGGATGATATGCTGGAGTCTAACATGGACTTTTGGTTCTACCGAGAGTACATTCTTCATAACATCACAGTATTGAGAAAAATATTATTCACTACACAATATTTAAGAATACAAGAAACAACATAACATGTTAGATAACTTCACTAAATCACTTTGTTAATACTGAAAAGGGCTTTGCTTATTAAAGTTTGCTTTTTCTTTAATAAGACCTCCATCGTAATGCTTGTAGCATATGTGTTAACAAATCAGTATTAAGACATTTATTCAAACAACGTTCACATCACAATGAATGAATACAAAATACAAATAACTTATAACTGCTGACAAAAAAAATACTGAATTGTTGAACAGATGATCTCACACTCTTGCGTATTTTGCATTTTAGATCTCATAGTTTCTGAATTTCCTCAGAAGCTCTGATGGAGCATCCCCTGACCAGCGGAAACGCAAGTGCCAGTAATTTGCCTCTGAAAATCCTGAGAAAAAAAGAGAAAGGCAAGTAAATTATTGTAAACATGTATAAAACTAAGTTGTCTGAAATAATACTTTTTTGGGGGAAGATTATCAAGTAAGTAAAAAAATTGGTCACTTCTAGTGAAATTTTTTACGATGAGGGTAGTGAAACACTGGAGCAGGTTGCCCAGAGAGGTGGTAGGTGCCCCATTCCTGTAAACATTCAAGATCAGGCTGGATGGGGCTCTGAGCAACCTGATCTAGTTGAAGATGTCCCTGCTCATTGCAGAAGGCTGGGCTAGGTGACCTTTAAAGGTCCCTTCCAACCCAGACCATTCTATGATTCTATGATTACAAGGAACAAGATGATGTTTTCTTTACTGTGAAATTTTACTGTTTTACAAAGGATATAGTAATGATTTAATTACCAAAAATAGCCAATAGTATAATTTTATAGAGCAGAATTTTATAGAACATAATTTTTAAATATAAAATTTTTAGTTATGCCTCACATACATTGGTTTGTAGAATTTTCTTATCTATTTTCAGCATGCCACAAATGTTTGGGATTAAATGAGGTTTTTCTACCCTCAAAGTTCAACTATATTTCCTGTTTAATCAAGCTGGGAAGAAATGACAGGACTTTAACAATAGTTCTCTGAAAACATAAGCCTAAGATTATGAAACTCCTGAAGGATCAAGCAGAACAGAGGGTGGCTGTTGTGGTAAGTAAACTTTGATTCAGGCGTACTAACCTAAACAACAGACAGGAAATACTAACTGGCCAGATGACAGCTTTTGAAATACACATTTATTCTGGTGCGTGCACTATTTTTTAAAAAACCTGTTCAAATACAAAAGCAGCCTTCAAGGCTCAATTTTTAGTCCTCATTAACTCATCAGGTGCAAACTGTGCATAAGTACTGAAGGCTGGATAAAGAAAAAAAAAATATAATACCTAAATGTTTCATTTAACATTTTAAAAGTTATTTAAAAAAAAACCCACTGAAAATAATTGCCTTTTTAAAATTTATTTTGATATAGCAGCAGAACTGAACTTTCCATTTTGGTTTGAGAATTTTTTTTTCTTCTTCTCCTGTTTTTGGTTTTACTAGCAAACAAGCAAGCAAACATGGGGTAGGGAGGAAGAAAGCTCTGAAAGCTTCGAAGTTAAATAAATAATAAACAACATAAAACCCAAAACAAAAGCCCAACCCAAAACCACATTAAAAAAAGCTACCAGTTAAACATATTATTCTGGAGAAGAATTTCTCATTACTAAAAGCCTCTGTTTCAGGCCAATCCCTGGATACTGCAATTTTCTGTAACTGCTGGTTTCACTTACTTGGAGAGTCTGGATTCTTTGAAGACTGTGGTTTCACATCAGGAATTGCAACATCTTCTTGCTCCCTGTTCCCATCTGACAATCCGTCTTCATTGCTTTCAGTCTGTTGGGTCCAAATCTCATTAGTTATGTTGTTGCTATTATTCAAGTCAGGAGCTTCCAGCATTTGGTCCTTCTTACTTTGGACAGCCCAGTGCATTGACTAAAGAAACGCAAAAATAACAAATAAAGAACTAATTCCTATGCCTTAAAAGATTTTTAATGAACTTCTCTTTTCTTTCTTATGTTGTTGTAATAAATGGTTAAATAAAGCACATATAAGAGAGAAGCTTGCAGGTCAATAGGATAGGGGAAAGCATGGTTACATATTGCAAATAGCATTTGAGAGGATAGGTTATGTCAGGTGGGGATAAAGAACAAAATGTACAAATGCATCAAATAATTCTAAGGGTCTTTTGTCCAGTTTCTTCTGTCATGACTTCTGACACTTTTTTAAGAGGGCTTGAGTGACTTAGAAAATGTCCATTTTCAAAGCTGTCTTTGGCTTCAAGGTGCCCTTTGAAAACAAGGCAATTTGGAAAGCTTTGCTATTAAAGTCTGTGGAATGACTTCTGTTTGGAACTGAACTAAGCCTGATGGGATACTTCCAGCAAACATTTAAGCTCAGGCATAATGCTCTAGTTGAAGAGGCTCTCAAACTTCTCTCATAAGCAGAATTGAGGCAGGCAGAATTGGCAAGGGAAACATTTATTCACCTGCCTTAAAATCTGACCATGTAGACTTATCATTCACCCTAATAAGGCGGGGGGGGGGGGGGGGGGGGGGGAAGGTCAAACATTATGGAATTAGGATCTACTAGGAACACACTACCAAATTATCTCACTAGCAAAATTAGGAGGGAAAACAACCTTGAGAACATCTCAGTTTCTGTCACAAATCACCCCACTAGCCTAGCAGGGCCCCTCCAAAAGACCTGTGTGAAGCCCACGGTTCCAAGGAACCTACCTTCTAGATTTTTCAATCAGGTCTTTATTTAAGCAGATAGCATGAAAACCTATCTGATAAGCAATATACCAAAAGGAGAATAGATTATACAAAGGTCCTAGCTTTGAAAATAAATAAAAGGTTACTACAAAAGCAAAGTGTGCTGACGCATTTGAAAACAGCCCTTAAGTTACTTAAACTTCATATAACACACATAAAAGCAGCAACTTGATAAATTCGCTCTAAAACTACTAGCTTAAAACCCTTCTGTGAATGGGCTTCTATAGCCTTCCAATTTTTCCTGAATTTCCTTAACTTCCTTAGTGCAGGAATCACTCTGCAGTATTTCCATCCCCAAAACCCACCACTGCGGCAGAACTGTTGTAACTTACTCCTCGCTCACTGCAACATTTTCTCTGGACCAGCCCTACCTCCCTCTCCTCCTGAAGGCCTAAACTTAGACAACACCAACCGTTTTCACAGAATTGCTCAGGGCCTCCCACTGCTGGAACGGAATGGTAATTTTGCTTCGTCGCCAGTAATCATAACGCGCTCGACTCTCTTCATTAGTAAGAATCTCCTTAGCTTGCTGCAGCTTCTGGAAATTCTCCACTAGAACACAAACCAAAAAGATACTAAAGCCAATGTTTGTTTTCAAAGAAATTAATTCAGATGTGAAAGGGAAGCTGCCAACAATGGCTTAGAGCAAACAGAAGAGGAGACAGAAGGAGAGCTGAGTGACAAAAGTATGTGGTGGTTCTGCTTACAGCTTTGCAAAGTTCTAGCTGGCTTTAGGATCATGGCACTTTTGGTGGACCACTGATATCCTTTTCAAATGAGAACTAAAATGCTCATTTGTCTACCGGCTTGAAAATCTAAATTTAAGTTCAGAGAAACTTACAGAGTACAGCAGGCAAAAGGCTCAAGTCTCCCCCTGTAGACAACCTTAAAAAGGGAAATTAAACTAGAGTAATAATGCTTAGAAGGAACACACATCCACAGCAGCAAGGAAGTCAGAGCAAAGCGTAACACCAAGAAAACATGAACAGGAAAAAAAAAAATGACAAGCAAAAATTGCAAGCAAGAAGAGGAATCTAAATATAGTTCAAATTAAGTGGTCGCTGCTCGGGGACTGGCTGGGCGTTGGTCGGTGGGTGGTGAGCGGTTGTATCACTGGCTTTTTTTTCCTTGGGTTTTTTGTCCTCTCTCTCTCTTGTTGTTTTCCTTCTCATTACAATTTATTATTATTATTATTATTTTGTTCCAATTATTAAACTGTTCTTATCTCAACCCACGAGTTTTCTTACTTTTGCTCTTCCGATTCTCTCCCCCATCCCATGGCGGGGGGGGGAGGGTGAGCAAGTGGCTGTGTGGTACTTAATTGCCGACTGGGGCTAAACCACAACAGTCCTCTCTAGCATTTGGGCGTTTGTGCATTTTATTAGGTATGTTTGCTACATATGCTTAAATGTTATCTTGAATGCCAGACTGCATAAATGAGAGCTCTTATTTTTCCCTACAGGATAATTTTTCATGAAATGGTTACTAAGGATGCAGCTGCATGTTACTATTTGTAGAAGGGTTATAAAGATTTAGATTTTATCTATGAGTCACCTATGTTACAGTGATCTATTATTATTCATTTATTCCAGTTTACAAGTTACAGAGATTTCTTTTGAAATACACTAAGCCCAAACTCTAATCAAAATTGGTAACTATAAATCAAACAACAGACAACAGGTTGAGGGGGCAGTTCTATTACTTTTCTTTTTCTAGTGTTACTAGTTTTCAACAAATAAAAGGTCTACTTTAACTACTCTTTATTGAGCTTTAAGCTGATGAAATAAAAAAATACAAACTTTCACCAGTACTGTAAAAAAGTATTTAAAGTAAATACAGCATGTTCAGGAAATGGAGCATAAAATATTTCTTCTTGACAAACAAAGCTGCTCCAACATTTGGCCTCCCTTTTTGAGTTACTTAGTTTCAGTTAATTGGGGATGGGGGACACGGGACGGGACTGGGGGATGGTGCAGACAGAACACAACCGTGCACTGGAATAGTCTCATTTGCCTGCTGCAATAGCCAGAGTTTTCTGCAGACAAAGTTGATTCCATTGGTTTCATTGGTACTTGTGCTATCATTTAGAATAAATTAAGTATTAGTGATCAGGTTATTGTTAATAGGTGGTAGATTGTCTCTCAAACACCAAATCTCAGGGGGTTCCTTGTCAGGGAATCTCAAAGTGAAATATCCCACCTATTTCACCTTTTAACACCCCCCCCCCCCCTTGTCAACTCTGATTCTAGGCTAGGATGGCACATCAATGAGGAAAGCCAAGCCCTGCTGAGAGCTCTACTTGAGGCAGTGGAGTGCGAGTCTCATTTAACATCTGCTATACTCCCAGCTCTGCTATCTCAGAGGAGGGTGTGGATGAGGTCAAACTGGCATAAGCAGGTAGGCTATGGCGTTTAGACATCGGTGAGCACTCATTAGAGCTATCTTGTGGTTATGAATGGGTAAGATTGTCTCCAAATAACTCAGGTGCTGCTTAGCCGTCACAGGTATGATGACCTGCATGCCTTCATAAATGCAAACGCTAGCTGCTGTTCTGCAAACAGACAACCACTCATGTGGTGCTGGCTTCTCTTTATTTCCAGTCATTAAATTACATTAAAAGAAACTAAAGTACATCTAATGTGTTCCCAATTGACTTGCTCATGGAAGCAAATTAACTAGTTGACGCAAGTTTAGCACTTGAATGCCACTGAAGATGGAAGGCGGCCAACTGCATAGGTCTAGAAAGGGATAGACTCCATAAATAATTTCTGGATTAAAAGATGTTCTACCACAGAAAGAAAAAAAAACCTGAAAGTCCTAGGGAAAAAAAAAAAATCCAGAAAGTACCTTCCTGCTCTATCACCTAGGAGTGTGCAAGTGTTAGAAAAGAATATTAAAGTTTGCTATTTAAAGACAATATGCTCAATACATATGACAATTAAAATACATGGGGAGGAAAGAATATTAAATAAAGTTTTAAGGCTGAATTTAACATCTTAGTTATATAAATATAAGAAAAAATAGATTGTTTTTGTACAGGGAAGAATACATACCTGCTTTGGGGTTTCCAGGATGTTTGTCAGGATGACATTCAAGGGCTTTAATCTTAAATTCTGCAAGAATTTGTTCAACCTAAACAGAATGTCAAGACAAAGTGAGTAAATACATACATACAGAAAATATTTTCAAATTTGCTTTTTGAAAGGGGTTGGGAGGAACAACGAAGAATGGTGAAAGATTTTTTCCTATTCATTTTTACAAGCTTTAGTACAAGCAAAACAGGTAACAACCACCATCTGTCAGTAACACTGCTTATTTAATTTCATTTTCCATGCACTCATCCTTATTCTTGTTATTGTGAAGCTCGGTCATCCATTATGGCAAGTTGGCTTTAAGAAAAATGTGTAAAGATCATGTGTGTGAAACTCTTTCCTCACATTTGACCATGTAGGCAAAATGCATCACTTCAGTTGCTCTTCACTTTGTTTAAGCAACTCTAACTTTTAACTAAGTCTCAGTGCAGGAAGCAAAGACCTTCTGTATTGCTGAAGATCAATTTGTGGGATTGGGTGGCTTTCTCCATATCCTCTTCATAGGAAATTTAGCCAGTACCACATGACTTTTCCCTTGGGTACCCCAAAGCTAGATAACTAGCAGTTCACATTCCTATCAAGTTAATTTTCTGTGCAAAAAGGTTGGCTTGGAATAGAATAGATTTATAATCAATATTAGAAAATTGGCATGTATTAGTTTATTAGTTAATTACAAGTTCCCACACAGTTTATAGTACCATAAAGTACTACAACCACTGGAAAAACAAAGACATATTAACAGTCAACAAAATACAGGAAACCACTGGAGTGGGCATCAGCTTAGATTTTCAAATTTTCACATTTTTCAAAGTATCTTGCTCTTATAATCCAAAACTTCTTTATATCATTCCAGTACAGCTTAAGTTTTCACAACAATTTGCCCTAAGATATTAATTAGCTTCTATTCTTTCCCATGCTAGAAAGGCTGTTTATATAAATTCTTCATCCTTCAAACCCTGATATCCATATACAATTTAAATTATTTATTTCAAAATTAAGGCTCATAACATTTTTCTTTAGAATCAAATTACAGTTCACTCAACTACCTGGCCAAATTTTGTTGTCATATGCTGGGAAAAATGTGGTCTACAGTGGTATTTTAAGAATTCTACACTTTTCACTCTTCTCAGTAACTTCTTCCAGAGGAACAGATATAAGGTGGTATATTTCCAGTCAGACAGACACTTAGAAATATACACATTGTACAGAGAACTTGTTGAAACCGGTTACTATATAGCTAGCTACCACCTCTAAAAGTTATATAAAGGGGAACTTTAAAATTAAAAGATATACAGTAGCAGAGGGGTAGCATGGAAGTCTTCAGTTTAAAAAAATCGGTAGAAAGAAAAGTTTATAGGAAGTTTATACAAAATATATGAAATTTATATAAAATATTCAGTGAGATGTTTTACCACAAAAGGTATCCAATACCCACTACATATGAATAACACTGTTCTTGGAGGAAGGATGTAGACTAAATCTCCCCTCTTCCTCTCAAGTCTGAAGATGAACTAGGTGTCCACGAGTTCAATTCTACAAGAAGCCAAGAATGAACATGGGTGTTTACTTGAATACAGGCAAAATCTGTAGAAATTGAGACTATTTGTGCTTAAATTTAACCAGGTCAGACCAACACCAGAATATTCAGCAGCTTAGATGAAAGTACTGCAGCTGGGAATGTGCTGTATATGCCTAAAGCAGCCTGTGCTACTACGAATACCTGACACATACGAAGTAATGTCATTGCAAAACACCTGTAATGCTTCAAATTTCTGTTAAACACTAGAAGTAGTGTGCACCACCCTGAGGGAAGGCAATCATGGTACTCAGTCAACTTGTGATCTCAGTGCCTACTCCCATGTCAAAAATAATCTAGTAATATCTGACGCTTCTCTCAACGAATAATACTTGACAGATTATTCTTCAGGACCCACTAGCATTTATGCCATCTTTTTCATTTCCTTTTTAAGCAATTTGAAAAATTATTATCATATGTACTTGAACTATTCATTAATTGCTAAGCCCTTAAGGAATTAGTATGAGGCAGAAAATGAGAAATAGCATATGCGAAACAAGGCTACATAGAAACTTTAACACCGCCCTCTGCTGGGATGACTTTTTAGGAGTTATCTCAGGAAAAGCTTTAAATTGCCTTCTGTAACAGACCGAAGATGCTTACTAGTATGCTTTCAGTGACAGAAAAGACAGAGGTATTTTTCCAGCGTTTGACCACTAGGACAGATGAGAGCATCTGATTAAATTTACTAAGCAAAATATAGCTTTTATCCACACTGAATACATCCTTCATTACAGCAGAGTCATCAAAACTCCTTTTCCAAAATCGAAACACAATTTCAGTTAATATAACAACTAGATTTAAAAATATTAGCATACCACTAACTCAGAATATCCAAAAAATGTTATATGGACACCTTTAGGAAGAAGAACACTTGTTTTACCTACAAATAGTTCAACAATTGCTTAGCTAGATCTCATTATAAAGTATTTATCTGCTACCAAAACCAATAAGTAAAACTAGTATTTGAATGTAATTAAAATTAGCATTTAAAAATCATTAATATGATGAATGAAAAGACATGTTATTTTTGTTTTTCCTCCCAACCAATGAATAGTTTTTTAAAAATTCCCCAAAAAAAGTATAAAACCTGAGAATCTCAATAGGATTATCAGTGACCTACAGCTATGAACATTCATTGTATTAGTTGCATATAGAGCTTTTTTCTTCTTTGAAAACCGAAAATATATTCCAAAATATTATTTGGATGTTGTCAAATTTATGCAGTTGGCTCATGATTCATAACCATATCACATGTTGAACTAAACTAATGAATAAACCATTATTTCAGCTATATCTGTAATACAATCCTGTTCTATAAGACACTTTTAATATAAGCCTTATTCTAGGATCTTAACATCAGCATACAGAGCAAAAAATTGAGCTTTACGAAGGGAGGTACTAAAAGATAAAAGTGGCAAGAAAGAAGGTTCACAATGCATTTCAAATAGTCCTGCCTGTAGAGATAAACAACTTCAACCCCCCCCTGTAGATAGACAAGCACATTCAAAATGTGATTAACCTGGAGGGGAGGTGGGGAAGGCTCTTACCGTAGATAGTTCGTCGCATCCTAGCAAGTTGTAGTAATCTTCCAAGTCATCCGGTCTGCAGTTCAGAATTGCATCCATCTGGACTAGTCCAGCGGGCTTTTTCAAGCCGAGGCACAAGGGGTGTAAAATATACTATCAATACAAAGCTCGCACAAGGGTTTAAAAGTAGCCCAGGGAAAGAGGCAATTTCCACTCAGGTCGACAGCTCTCTCCAGTGCTTTTTCATACTGGCAGCTGACACACATGAATTTTCTTGAATTCTCTGCCTGCCATTGGTCCCTGCAGGATGCCAATCCGGTTGCACAAACCTGCTAATGGCAATGCTCCCTGGGATTTGTAGTTGCCAAAGTCACTTTGGCATTAAACTGTGGGTCTCCTCCAGACTGAAAAGAGTTCTGGATACTAACTAAAATCTAGCTGTATTTGAGATTTAGGTCACGCCATCACATGTATAGCCACTTAAAATCAGGCACATACTTAAAGGCTTTCCTGCACCTGAGCCTACATATACTACAATATGTTTTCTGCTTAATTTTTCTTTGCAACTTTTGCCACAGTGTTTGACAAGGGGATATGCGTAATTATAGAAAAGAGTAAGGATTACTTCCAAAATAACGATTACAGGGCTGCAAACTTTTGACAATGAAGTACTGACCTTGCCAAAGCCTCTCAGAGTTCCGTCAGTCACTTCAACAGAAAAGAGTGAATCTTTACTCTTTGAAGGCTACCTAGGGTACGTACATACTACTCTTCAAAAACAAAAAGCTCTTGTACATCAGTTGCAGTCTGACAAAATTAAGACTATGAAAGGGCAATATGAAATACTTACTGCCTACTATCAAATTAAATAGAGACTCTTTCTCATGCTAAATTACTTTCAAATTGTGTCTTGAAGGTTTGTATTGTGTGCAAAACACATTCCTTGTAAAACTCATTTTACATTGAAGTGAAATATCTTCAATTTTGAACTGTGGTTAATGATCGAGGCCTCAGTCCAACAAAGACTACAGACATGTTTAACTGTAGTGTCTCCTATGATCTATTGATTTAAAAAGATTATTTCCTAGGTGTAATACTAACCACTTGCTGAAGTCTTTCCTCTGGAGCATAAGGAACTCTATTTTCACATTTCCCATCCCTGCAAGAGCTTTGTAATCCAAGAGGTTTCATGTCATTAAATATTTCTGATTCTTTAAACTAACACTTACAAATAGATGCCTTGAATAGTTATACAATTCTAGATGCAGTGACCTAGTAGGAGAGTCTACGCAGAACAGATACACAGAGTGACCAAGGCGGGAACAGGTGTGTGTTCATCAATGAAGGACCTAGTGACCATTCAGAACTGTTTCTAAAATACTGAATACATAATTCCTGCATTTACAAGTGCTTTATTTTATTATCTATATTATTAATCTTCTGAAATTATCTACATATAATATTAGTCTTCCACTGCTTTCTCTTCAAGGTTGTATTGTCTGAAACTTCCTATTTTTACTGTATGTTCAGATAGCCTATTAAGATAATAAAATATATAAATGACATGAAAAGAAGAAGCAATAATATTAAACAGCAAAGCACAAGCCTCAGTGAAACCGTTTAAATCTGTTAGAAAACACTGCTACCATATTTCTCTGAGTAAATAAAACAATAGATCCACTTTTTCAACAAAGTGGAAGAATTAGCAATTACAAATCTGTCCCTCTCCCCCATTCATAACTTAATAATAAACCAGAAAAGCATAGGAAAGAAAGCCTTTTAGAAAGAGATCATGTAAATATTTAAATAGATTGTACTTTGGGGGAGGATAAAAAACAAACAGCTGTCCCTTTTCCCAACAGCACTCCTGACATACCGTTCTTGTCCAAGTATTTCTTGCATATTTGCGTAAGGTGAAAGGGAAGGCTTTTTAACCCTTTTCCCCTCCAGCTTTCAGTAGCTATTTCTGTGCTGCAAGGTGAACTACAGGTCCAAGAGCTGGATTCAGATGACAAAACCCTGAGACTTGCAAGCTGCTTGTTCACAGGGAATTTGCTCGCTGAAGCCTTGTTCCCATCTATACTCATCTGTTCAGACCAAATAAACAAGGACTTTGATGCAAACTGCAGCAGCGACCATACTTGTGCCCCCCTCAAGATTTCCAGTGCTTGGGGCAGAAAGGGTCCCACAGCACAGTCTGAAGGTTTGCGTGTGGAGAACACAAAATCCTGATCCTGAATAATAACTCAGTCTTTTACTGCTCCTACTAACTTCAGTGGGACAATTCAGAGCAAAGCATCACCAAAAAACGAGAGCAAGAGAACCCGTACATAATACACAGGAAAAAAAAATATAAAGGTTGCCTTCCAGACATAAACTTTATTTGAAAGAGAATCACAGCGCAGGAGATGGCACAACTTATGTGTCTACACACGTTTTGGTTAATGCTGCTCAGAACGTACAAACAGAACTGAAAGTGAGGAAATCTTTATTTGTTCTCTCTACTCAATCACGAACAAAACATTTCTATTTATTCCTAGCGCATTATCAACAATTTTGCCTGTTTAGAGCCACGAGTGAAACTAAATTCTGGTTCAGTGTAACAGGAGGTTTACCTTCAACTTGTAAAAGTCATAAATGGCCCTTTCAATAAAACACCAAGATCTGGAAATCTCTGTTTGAATTTATTCCCATAAAATACATCAAATCTTCCAGTACCAATTCTTCTCAACTGACTTCAGTTGTTTTGCTTCCTGAGGGCAGAGTACACATTTTCAAGAAGCTCAAGGCACAACATAACTCAAATGAGTTTTGTGTTTCATGCTCCATCCTTTTCCCCACACATACTCAGAGTTGCAGAAATAGAAGAGGACCTGAGCACTACCAAACTGACTTCCTGATTTAGGGGTAACTACTGCAACATCATCATTAACATGTATAAATGCTTGCAATATTAGAGTCAGCTTTAGGATCCTTGAATCATTTCCTCACCAATACCTTCACAGAAAGCTTTAGCTCATACACCTATATAACATACACATTTTCTTCCTTAGAATGCAGTCTTCACATAAATAAGTACCAAAACAACAATATTAAAGTCACACCTCTCCTTTATATGCTGACAAAAGCATCTTGAACGTGCTTTTTAAGAAATCTGAATCTTGCCTCAGCTTCAATAAGGAAAAAGAATGCTTGCATACAAATTTGCACAGAATAATAAAAATGTTCTGATTCACATCTGGTTACCTTGTGGCTTGTTTTTGAGAAACAGGTAGTGTGAGAAATGGTGTGTACATCTTTTTTGGGGTTGTTAATACCTGAAAGAACCAGAAAAAAAAATTCCCCCCCCCCCCAAATACATATACCACCTATAAAGTCAGTTATCTACAAAATAATCCCTTTTGAAGCCAAAATCCACCTATCAACAATTTTAACCCAAAGTTTTTTAAAAGCTGTTGTTATCAAGGCCTGCAAGGGAGAAATTCTACCTGTCTAATCTTGGTCTTGCCACTAAACTGAGGGATTCAGTTGTGTTAAAGTCACTACAACTATTCTGCAAATAGTTTGTGATGTTAAGCAGTAACATTAAACAAAACAATATTTAAATTTATATCCACAAAGTTTAGACCAAAATTCTATGTCGGCAGAAGTCTCGGGAAAGTGGCCGAGTTCTATCCAGACAAGACTTCCAGGTAGAAAGAGACACTACTTTTAAGAAAGCCCATGCGTGGTACCTCTATATTTACTACAGAGTGATGGTCCACAACTCAGCATCGAGGTCAGCCACTAAGGATTGTCTCTACAATTTACATAAGAGATCGTTGGAAAACCACAGGTCACTACAGCTACTAGCTGTGCACATCCCACCAGGGAATGCTGATGTAAAAAAGAATGAATTTGTGAATGTCATTACAGCAAATCCTAACTCTTGCAATTTACCATCAGGTCTCTCGTACGCTACACAGGCTCCATTCTTAAAACAGCTGTTGTTCAGATGGGTGCTGAACCCCCCCGCCCCCAAAATCTTCCTGTAGTTCAGGAGTTCAAGTACCATGGTAATACATTTAAGCATCCCTACCAAAAGCTCAACCTGCAGGTGCAAAACCTTTCCCAGGCAGTCAGGAGGCAGGCCAACATCCCCGGCAAAAGCTGTAACCCTGTAAATATTTCTCTTCTTACCCTCAGCTCTGTTCTGTGTTTACAGAAAACGAAGAGCTCCTACGAACCCCTCGGTAACGCTACCTGACTGGCAAACGAGCTCACAGGGAGACTCGTACGAGCTTTCCCTGGCGGGTTTCACCTCGCCGGGTGCTGCACAGCTACGTGGCAGCCCAACAAAGTGCATTTGCAACGTGAAGCCTGTGCCAGGAAGCACCGTTTGCTCCTCAGGAAGATGCATTCTCTATCTGATATTCTGAACACCATTGCGGAGAGGCCCAAGAGCTTCTCAAAGGGCTTGTGACGAGAGGAATACCGAGACCGCCGGAGCCGCCATTTGCCAGGAGCGTCCTAGCGGAGGAGCGCGCTGCGAGGTGAGCCCAGAGGGCGGGGGGGGATGAACGGACGGACAAGCTCCATAGGGACGGGGTTCCCCCTTCCCGCCGTGGGCGGCCACCCCTCCGCGGCAGGCGGCAACCGCCCCTTCTGTGAACAACACACCGCAACGAGGCAAAGGCCGCGGCGGCGCGCTGGGCTAGCCGGGCCCGGGCCGGGCGAGAACGCTCCCCTCAGCGGCGGCCCTGCCCCCTCCTGAGCGAGGCTCGCGCAGGGACGCGCGGACCACGTGACGAGAAACTGCCATGGCGCGAGGGGCGTGCGCGTAGAGGGAGGGGGGGCGGGAGAGGGGAAAAGCGCCCTGCCGCGCGAGGGTTGAGCCGGCACGAGCGTCACGTGACGGCGGCAGCGCTCCCGCCCCCTCCACCTCCCCCTCACGTGATCCGGTTTGTTGTTGTTGCGGCCTCCGCGGGGCGGGTGCCCGCGTGGGCGGCGGCGCAGTCACGTGCCGCGTTTAAATCGCTCCCTGGGGTGGGGGAGGGGGCTGTGGCGGAGGCGCTGCTGCGCGCTGCGCCGGGCGGGAGGGGGGCGGCGGTTGTTACTCCAAGATGGCGGACGAGGAGACTCCGCTCCTCCGCCCGCGCGACGGCGGCCCCGGCAGCGCGGCCGAGAGCGCCGAGCCCGCTCTGAAGCGCCAGCGCCTGGACTCGGAAGACGGCGGCTGCGGGCGGGGCGCGGCGCCCGCCCAACGCCCGGACCGGGGCGCGGGGCCGCCGCCCGCCGCCCCTGTGGCGGCGGAGCTGCCGGGCGAGGCGGCGGCCGTGACCGCCGATGGCGGCGGCCGGGCGGAGGAGGAGGAGGACGACGACGAAGAGGCGGCGGCGGCGGTCTGGAGCGGCGCGGACAATAGGGCCGGGCTGCGGGGCCTGCCCCGGGCGGAGCCGCCTCCGCAGCCGCGGCAGCGGGGTCGGGGGGAGGGGGCGGAGGCGGCGCCCGGTGAAGACGCGGCGGAGGCGGCCATTGGCTGCAGGCGGGCGCAGTGTTCAAACGGGGCGGCCGAGGCGCCGGCCCTGCATCCCGGTGAGGACCCCATCCCTCCCCTCCTCCGCTCGGCCCGGCGGACAGGCCGCGGGCCGCCCCTCGCAGCCGAGAGGGGGTGGCCCGGCCCGGCCGCGCAGCCCGCAGCGGGAGAGGCGGCGGCCGCGGCGGGTTCTCTCCACCCTGCGCGGGGCCGGCTCCCCCCGCGGGCGCCTCGCCGCGGCAGCCGCCCGGGCTCTCCCGCCTAGCGATAGCCCCGCGGGCCGCGTCGCTCGCGTGGAGGCTCGGTGTTCACCTGCCGCAGCCCGGGGCCAGCGCTGGTCTGTGCCAGTCCTGGGGAGAGCGAGCACCGCAACTAGCGGGTGCTCCGTGCGGGGATGATGACTGAACACAGGCTGTGCTCCTTTCATCTCCTTAACCGTACATTGAATGCAAACTCGAGCGAGCTGCTGCATCCATTTTTCTAAACCTAATCCTAATCAGTCCTTGTCAAAGCCTGTTGTTTCTTGTGCTGGGCTTCGTAGAGGGAGATCGACTGGGCTCTAATTTCTGAAAACGTTTATTCTGCTGTGTTGCTGGCAACAAGTTATTAAAGATGAAGAATTATAAGCCCTGTTTCCTTTTCACAATATCTGCCGTGATAATTATTTTATTTCTGTTTCTTGGAAACTTGCACAAAAAGCACAGGAGCAGCAGTCTTGAACAACTCTAAATAACTTCAAGTTTACAGTCTTGGCTGAGATTTCAATGACTGCGGCACAAAACTAAACTATAATCTTCTAAAAAGTTTCTTTGCAGATCATGTTTGAAGCGTAGTGTTTGGGCAGTATCAGTATGAAAGTACCTTGCATTGCATTATTGAAACAGATCGGTTTTGAGGGGGTTTTTTTGTCCATTTTGATTTTTAAGGTAGTGCTTTGGAAAGACTTCTTAAAAGGTATAAGATACTGTATTCTGCCAGTAAAGTCTTTACATTTTATCCTGGAATGCAGTTAAAGATATTGGACCTTTAAGTCCATAGTAAAACTCTACAGAAAATTTCTGCCTGTGCAAAAGCAATCCAAAAGGCAACAGAGCTGTATGATAAGCTTGGAACAGCCTTGGTATTTAAAAACTTCATTGGAACAGCAGAAGAGTAAAGCTAATGATCTCTTACCGGTGCTTTATATGAAGCCTTTTTGCTCAAGTTACTGAGATCCTCAGGCATGTTTTGCTGGCAAGTTAGTTGTGGCAAGCGTTCCCTTTAGTCCTTTGAGGAATCCAATGAATACACAGGGAGTGTTGCAGTTTCAACTGTTACTTTAGCCTGCTTGTATCTGTCACAGTGTTTCTTAAACACAAGACAATGTGACCTGTATAGGATGAGTCTTTAACAACATAAGCTTTGATTCTTTATACAGTAGACATAAAGGTTGTTTTAGTAAGACTTGCACTTCACACTTACTGATGTGTACTAATCAACTTTCTTCTTCTTCATAATGCCTTTTGCATATGTTCACTGACTTCATGCATAATAAGATGGAAGTGAAATGCTGTATATACATAGATTAATAATAAGAAATAGCAATCTCAATGAGCACCTGTGGTCTCAGAAGAACAAGACAGCAAGTACAAAAAGCAAATTTCTGTCTTCTACCTCTTCCCATTCTAATCAGAATAAAGTATTTATGCCAACAAGGGAAAGAACAGGACAACACAATCTCTGAATAAAAAATGATGGTGTTTTGTGGTGTTCTTTATTTAAGAGTAAAGTGCAGTAACCTAGCTAAAATATTGTAGGGGTTTATTTAAATAGAGATTGAAAACTATTATAGTGATTCTTTACTTTAGAGAGCATGACTGAAACTTGTTCGCCTTTGTTCATAGTCTTAGATTTTCAATAAATTAAGCTACAGTTGCTGTGGCCATTTCTAACAAAGCCAATAAAAGAGTTTAGTAGTCTAAATTCTAATAAGCTGTTCAGGTTAAAATTTAGATTTCCCCTTAAATGTTAGCTTAGTAATGAAGCTGTAAGATAAGTATCTCGTTATTCTTTGGCCTCCTTCATCTAGATACATGATGAAGTTAGATTGAGTTACTCTGGCTTAAGGCCACAGTAAGCCAAACCCAGCTGCAGGGTAAAATGGATGAGATAAACTTAGTGAACATGGTTCAAGGTAGCACATTTTCTGTCATAACTGAAATATCATAAAAGTGTGTATGTGGTTGCCTGTTGCAGCTCAGCTGCAAGATAACAGCCTAACAAAATTCTGTAACTTAGTTGTATCCAAATGTGTATTTGTGGGTTTCCTTTAAAATGCTGTGCTCTTAAAACCTAGTCAAAGATTGGTCTGTAAATGGTGACACATTTTCATTTTACCCAGTTTCTCAGCTGAACGAAGTGAGAATTGTAAGAAGAAGGAATTTTTAATTGTACTTTTAAAACACTTGCATTTTTTTTTAAGATAAAAAGTCCTTAATGCCCAACACTTTCTAGAATGAAAATTTCACTAAGGTCAACATCCAGCCCACTGAAGCCCGGTATTAAGATAGCAAATCCTGCAGTAAATCTACTGAAGGCTTGAAAGCATATCTACACACTCAAAAAAAGTTGAAATTTTCTGTGTCTAAGTGACAAAACTGCCTACTTGTAATTCATTGCAATCAAATTTAAAAGCATACAATTTTAGGTTTTGTGATATATTTAAATATATATCTGTGCCATTTGGCTCAAGTGTAACTCGTCATTGTTGTGCTGTCTTGCAGATAACTTCCTTTTTAGTGATGAAATCATAGCCAATGGTTTTCACTCCTGTGATAGTGATGAAGATGACAGAGCCTCACATGCAAGCTCTAGTGATTGGACCCCAAGACCACGTATAGGTAGAAGCCTATATAATGTTCTTAGATTCTGCTTGCCTTTGAACAGTTACTTAATTCTTCCCAGTCTTCAAATGATTTCTTCTGTTGCAAAAAAACCTGGCAATTACTGCTTTTGAGCAGCTTAGAGTTGTTGACTGTATTCTGTATGTTATTTAAAGAGTTTAATGAACCTCTTTAAACTTGCTGTATTTTGATTAAAATTGTCGATGTCTTTTTTGTGTAGAAATCCTGCCATGATCCATATTAAAAGCATACACACAGACTCACTAAATTGAACAGGTTTATGGCATATTTCTAGCCTATTTACTTAGTATTAATTCTTTAAGGAACAAGAAGATGATTCTTGTATGATTTTAGCCAGTCTGTAGGGCTCACTGTCCTAAGTGTTACATCAGTTTGGGAATTATTAGTCTGCATATATATTGCATATTAACAACAGTAAGTTAAGCATGGCAGTCAGGAACTCAGTAGAAAGTTCTCGCCTCACACAGAGGCAAGATAACTGCTAAGGTCACTGGTGATTTGTGTGGGACAGTGGCTTCCAGGGTGCAGTGGGGCTGGGACTTGAGGTCTTTTGTCTTACACAGGCATGATAATACTGCAGCATTCATTGTGCCGATATTGATAAGAATAGCAGCAAGAAAACACATTATGATAACACAATATTACACTGAAAGTCTGCCCATACATTGTCTTTGCTGATCGCTCGTTACAGGATCACTGTTGGTACCTTTTGGGTAAACATGTAAAACAATTGTTTTCTTTATATGTATTGTAACCAGCCTTAGTGATAGCTATTTGGGTCCTCTTAGTCAGTTTAGCTTCTTAAGATTTACCTATTTTTCTTCTACCGCTCTAATCTTGAGTGTTTCTGGAAAGATCGTTTTGATGGCTTTAGGAGGTCATGTCTGAAATCATTAGTGTTAGATGACTAAAAGAACAGCAAAAATCCATGGATTGGTGGGCCCTATTTGTCTTTTTAGAGTTATGTTTTATAATATGACTAGAAAGTATATGTATGTTTGTTGTCTCTTCAACTTATTACTGTAAATACCTTACAAAATGTTGGAAAAATACAAATGAAGCCATAAAATGGAGATACATTGTGAAAATCTTGTTGCTAAATAAGCGCACCTCTAAGAGCCATCAAGTTTGCTATAAACTGGGATTTCTACCTCAACTAACTTTCTATGAAATCCTTCATGGGTTAACATAAAATAATAATAAGTAAAAACACTAGCTATACTATCACTTCAGAATTTAGACCAAAACATACAGGGGTTTTGATGAACGAAGCATTAAATTGGATTAATAAAATTGTAGTAGCAAGCATTAATAAATCAGACGATGATCATAATAATCTGAAATACTTCACTCAATTTTAAATATTTATATATTTTTTAATTTTCTTAGGTCCCTACACATTTGTTCAGCAGCATCTCATGTTAGGTACAGACCCACGGACAATTCTGAAAGATCTGCTACCAGAAACAATCCCTCCACCTGAACTGGATGATATGACACTGTGGCAAATTGTTATAAACATTCTTTCAGAACCACCAAAAAGAAAAAAAAGAAAAGATATTAACACTATTGATGATGCTGTGAAACTTTTACAAGAATGCAAAAAAATAATGGTCTTGACTGGAGCTGGGGTACGTATTGCTGCAACGACAATGAGAGAATATGTAGACAGTTGGTTAAATACTTATCCAGTGCTTTACAGCATGCAGGTGATGTGACCCTTGCAGCGTTCGTAATCAAATGATTGTGCTAGATGGGAAGAGGAGGCACAGCTGTCCACTAGAACGATGCACACTGCAAGACGGGAGCTTAAGTTGGAAATTACAAGATCTCTCTTCTTATAAGAAAATATTCTTAAACATTTAAACTCTTAAAACAGTTGCTTCCATGCAAAATAGTTATGGAATAAGATCACACCTACCTGTTCCAGAACATTTTCTATCGTAGTCATTTTTTCATTTGAAACAAAGGTAATGATTTTTTAAACAAAATGTCAGTGGATCTCTTAAAATACCTGATGAAGCTAGAGGGACTAGAAGAATAGGACTCGAAAAGAAAAAAAAGGAAAGAGTGTACGTGGGGGGGAGGATTATAAGGCGAGTTTGATTAGATTTCAGTAGACTGAATTTTACTTGTAACGTGCTGCTCTGTGACGGTAATAAGATTACTCACTGTTTCACTGAAGAACATTTTAAAACTGTTGTACATTTGCAGCTTTATACCTATGTACCAGATCATGATACAAAAGTCGATCATTTTTTGCTGCTGCTGTTCATACACAGAGGGTGTGACACCATTCAGAAAAGATGAGTAATTCAAATCAGCTTGTTAGAAAAGCACTGCTACTTCTATTACCCAATCTTGCTCTTTCTATAATTGCTATCAGACACCTGTTTCTCCTCCTCTTCCCATAGTATTTTGGGGTAGTCTGAGACAAATTTTAGTCTTTATTGACTACTACAATGCTTTGATAAACAATGTTCATTTATTAAAAGGGGTTTATTCATCAAAAGTAAGAATCTATTCTGTTACTGTGTTTGCATGTAAAAAAAATCCAAGCCTAAGTTGGGAGATCAATGAACACTTACTAATCAAATTTAATGGAATGGTATTTTAAATTTGTGTTCACTTCTTGCAAAACTTCCAGTAGTAAAAGTAAGTTCTGATGTCCCTATTACTGCCTGTACGGATTGTACTAAAGGGTTTTTTTGTCCAGTTGTCAAACTTTGTTTCTATGCTGTTTCTCCTGCTTGTGATTTGGGAATTGTTATATTGGTCCAAAAAAAGAAAAAAAAAGGAAAAAAAAGGAAAAATAAATACAGAGAACCCAGACTGGTTTTGTTCTTAATGTCTCTGAGCACTGTGAGCATACAGAAATGTGGTTTCCCAAATAGTTTGTATCATAGCAACTCTTTATAGCTGAATATGTAGTTTTGCTTATTTCAGATTGCAAAAATATATTTCAGGTGTCTGTGTCTTGTGGAATACCTGACTTTAGATCAAGAGATGGCATCTATGCACGCCTTGCTGTAGACTTCCCAGACCTTCCAGATCCACAAGCAATGTTTGATATAGAATACTTCAGAAAGGATCCCAGGCCATTTTTTAAGTTTGCAAAGGTATGGTTTTCCAACAGTTCTTACCTTGGTCAGTAAAGACAGATAACAATATTAAAATGCATAAATCAGATATAAAACTATTCCGTTAACAAAATGGTATCTTTGTCTTTTTTTATAAATAAGATAGAAAAATATGTTAATATATTGAATTTACTTTAATGAGAGACCTCATTCAGTAGCATAATAACTCTCTCCTTGGGCAGGTCTTTGCAATGTATCAATTTTATATTCTCAGTGTTACTTCAGTCATTGTATGCAACTACATATTAGCCTTATTAGAAATATTTAGCAACATTCTCTCTTTTTTTAAAAGCTTATTTTTACTGTTCCTGTTATACGTTCTTACATATATAAACATTCTAGATGGTGTCTCTAATTTCAGGGAGGATAAATAAAAACTTGTGGTTATTTGATCAAACCTCAATAATCTTAGCTGCTGTTACTTTCTCTGAAAAATGAAAGAATATGAGAAACTTTTGGCCAGCACATGAGTAATGTGGAAAGCTACATTTGAATTTGATATGCTGTGGCATGCTCTTCAATGTCATACAATACAATCCATTTTATCACTGTATTTACAGTAAAGAAGACTAAAGCAGTTTCATGCACTAATAAGTTTGCTCTTGTTTCAGGTTTTGATAGAGCTGTCACAAGGATCTGTTCATCTTAGACAATTAAAGCCTTTTTGCAGGGACTGTGTTTGCTTAAAAGGGAGAATGCAGCAGTTTTTGGAAAGATGTTAGTGATATTAAACAGTTTAAAAAGCAGGGAGTACATCTCTGAGACAAGAAGGAATTGTAGAAGCTGTACACATATGTAGAAACAAAAAAAATAATTTAGTCTGGAATTTCCTTGGGACAAAAAAATAAAAACCAAAATCTTACAAGAATTACTACAGGACCAGTAAGGACTTGTGAAAATCAATCACTACTAGTTGTGCTCACTCTTTCTTCCCTTTGCTCACAATTTATACTACTGCTCTGTTATGTTGTAAAGATTGGAAAAGAAAAATCAACACATTCTTCAGCTGCTTGGCTTTCTCTGAAAGCATCCTATCCAGATACTAACATATTTTGATGCTCATTAGTATACTGAGTTCGCTGGTTTTTCAATATTTAAAAAAACAACCAACCAAAAAACCCCACAGCAAACAAAAGCCCAACTTACTTCTGAAGCCTGTCTATACACAGGTTTTACCAGAATAGTCCAAATCCAATTTGGCCGATACTTTTTGACTAAAATAACTTTTCCTCCTTCTCCTTTTCTCTCCATCAGCTCAGGTAGATATTAATTTCTTATTCCGTGAAATCTTAAGTTCCTTTAATTCTAGGGGCAAAGAACGGCCAAATAAATTTGCAGAGCTCAGTGGCAGAACATGTCTTGCTTCTTCAGACTAAGATATAAGAGTTGTTAGGACCACATGAATATCTGATTATAATTGTGTAATACCCTAGTCATAATCTAGGTAATAGCACTATGAGCAATCGTTGGTCATTGCTGCAGTTTAACTCCAAAGACCCATGTAGCTTCAGAATTATGAGTAACTTGAAATACTTTGGGTAGAAACAAATGCTTTCAAAAAGTCTTTTTTGTTTGTTAATAGTTAGGCTATACGGTAGCTGAAGGCAGAGCTGTCACAAAGATTAATTTAACAGTTCACTGTTGTGCTAGAACTTTTGGTTCAGCTTTAAGTATCTACTGGTAAAGGTAGGCAGCAGCTGCCTTCTTGCTAACTTTCTTTTGCCCAGTGACTCTTGTGCTTTTTCTCTAAAAAGGCCTCACTTTCCCAGGTGAGACTCCAGCCCAGTTGCTGTTCAGTGGTGAGAGAGTGACTGGAGAGCAGAGGGTCTGGAATTGAGTTCCTCCCCTAAATAAGTGCTCCTGAGCAACAGAGTGGTGGTGGTGCTGCTGCTGATGTCCTCCTTGTTGCACAGCAACAAGATGTACCACTTGGGGTGGTCAACTCTAGACAGAGGTTCCTAGCATGAAGCTTTCAGCTGGGTGCCCACATTTAATTTTTCCTTTTGGCAGGCTCCTTTTTCACTGTGAGCAGACATCAAATCATTCTACAAAATTGCCTACGGTTTTTTCCATATGCTCTATAGATACACCTACTTCCTCTACCTGCTTGATCTAATGGAAGGACTAAGCATCTATCAGGCACAGTGAAATTGCTCTGCTAAGCCATATGGTTTTAACTTGATGACTACTCTAATTAGCAAAATAGGCAAAGCTGGTCAGAATACCACCTGTTCTCCCCTTTATATCCAATGCCATTCTGCTTTCTGGGCTTCCGTCTTCTAGGAGTGGCTGTCAATAATGCTGAGTAAAAACTGCTTATCCCAAACCAAAAGACCAGAATCCAAATTCCTCATTAAATTTTTGTTGGACTGCAGTTAAACCATGTATGTTTCTAATAACAAATATTGAGGTTACTTGACACTTACAAAGGAAAAAAAGCTTTCCTATTTCATAATTCTCAAAACCAAAAAATATCTAAACCTTGCTTTTATGCTTCCTGAAGAACAAAATACCAGCTTGCATAGAGCAATTCATCCTGACATGATCAGAAGCTCAGCTGTTGAAAGAAGAGTTGGATCAGAGAAATGGCAAAATGCAAAGGGAGTGACAACATTAACTGCTGACATAATCATTATTGATAATATTTAGCTCTGTGTGAATTGCTGCAGTTGGAATACAGACATTGTGTATCCATTTACACTTTCTAATGTACTTTTGAATTCCCTAGGAAATCTATCCAGGACAATTCCAGCCATCTCTCTGTCACAAGTTCATAGCTTTGATGGATAAAGAAGGAAAACTACTTCGCAACTATACTCAGAACATAGACACATTGGAACAGGTTGCAGGAATCCAAAGGATAATACAGTGTCATGGTTAGTGGTTTTAGTTTCACTTTTCTTATTTTATGTGTAGGAATTATTTTTACTGGTGCATGTGACAAGGTAATCGTTATTGGAATTAAATTCTTTTTTTCTTGAATTGGTATCTCTTGGCAACAAATATTCTGCTTTTAAAATGTTGATTTTTTTTTTTTTTTTTAGGTAGCTTAAATATTTAAATCAGAGGTGTTTCAAGTGGAAATACTTCTTTCAGAAATTATGCTTGATAAGCAGTGGTCTTTGTGTATCAGTGAAGATCCGCACCCTGTTGGCACAAGCTTAGACCTTAACTTTTAAAATGTATTTGGTGCTTCTTTATCTTCATGTATGAGAACATAGTGTAGAAATAAGACTTTTTATACGTCACTCTCACTGTCTATCAATGAAATGGAGTTTGGCTGTTATCTGATTCTTTATTTAGGTTATATTCCATTGAAATCTTAAAATATCCTGACACTTCAGTGACTTTACCTCATGTATAAAATATTGTGGATTAATCACCTGTTCAGTTCAGTTGAACTGAAGATGATCTTGTTACACCTTCAGTGTCATACACATTCTGTAATTATGATACCAAATTAAGTGGAATCTCTTAATTACTTGCTTGATATGTTTTCCATTTCCAAGGACTGGAAAATGTCAAGCTAAAAGTCCAAGGATTCGTTTTTAAGGAAAGGACGCAGAAAATTAGTTCTTAAAGTGCACATTTGGATGATTTAGTAGACTTCTGGCAAATAAACTGTTTAAAAGCAGTGTTGGCATGTTTGTAAGACCTGTCTGTCCAATTCCACCTTTTCCAGGGACCAAACTCACTTGGTTTCCTTATCTACAAAGCTTAGCTTAGTGCCAGGTTCATCAATGTTCTTTTTTCAGACAGAGCAAACATGGTGCTCTGTCATGACCAAACAGCACACAGTAGAATCCTACCTGTTGAATAACCCAAGCCTAGTGCTAGTTTCCATTTGTGCTTAGTGTGTCATGCATTGTCTTTTGGTTGTCATTCCCTATGAGGTATTTATCATGAACTTCTTACATGCTTGTGTTTTTGCACATCACTGCCACACTCCAGCTTCCCATTTTTTCAGTTGCACACTACAGTAATGAGATTTCAGACAATCTTTAGTGTATGTCCTGTATAAGTTGATTTTAAATTAAAAAGATTCTTTAAAAATATGCTGTGGACTTGGAGATTTTGAGGCCTTTGGAAATTAGCAAAGGTTGTTTTGACCATATCGAGCTTTATCTGACATACAGTAACGCTGCTCTTTAACAAATGCTAGTTGACACTGGTAGTGGCTAAAGAGAAACTGAAACTGTTATGTAAGGGTTCATCCTGCTATATGTATTCTATCTCTTTTGTCTAGCTGTGGCAATGGCAAGTTAATCATGAGTGTGCCAAATGACAAGGAACCTTGTAATGATTTGGGGCGTTCATATATGAACCTCTGAGCCCATTTCACACTGCAGACATACAGTAAAGTTGCTATGTGAAAACTGTATCTTGGATGCATTTTCTGAATTTAAAATGGCATTTGCATTTAACCAACATCCTACTCCTAAAACAAGATTTCTGCTGACTAACATCTAGAAGAACTACTTTTAGTACTACAAGTATCTTATCTTAATTTTAGATTACTTCTTAATGACTGATTTTTATAGCACTGCATCGTAACAGCCTTTGTGTCAAAACAGCTTGGGCAAAAAGACCAAATCTGAATGACTGAAAATCCTTATTTCTACCATACGGGTTTTTCCCCTCAGGTTCCTTTGCAACAGCTTCCTGCCTGATCTGTAAATACAAAGTTGATTGTGAAGTTGTTCGAGGAGATATTTTCAATCAGGTAAAAATTTACTTTAACTCACTGCAGCTTTTTAATAAGTAACTCTCAAAAAAACCCCCAAAATACCACCCTCGGATTGCTTAAAAGATCTGCTTTTAAAAGGCTACATATCTTTGTATGTATTTCATAAAAGTGCCTATCGGTATTTTAGCATTTCCTCTAGTATTTAAAAGTATACTCAAATACTATACTGCAAAAATTAGGTAATGGGAAAAAGCAGAAAAAACCCATAACAGTCCATTTTTAATGGCACCTCCAAGAAAAGTAGAGGTTAAAATGGTAAGTAGAAAGTTGGATTTATACCTGTTTTAAGTTAATCTGAACTCACAGTCACATTGAGAAAGCATTGTTAGCTATTTATGACATCAGTTGCTCTTTGAGCATTTACCTACGTTAAAAATATGTTTAAATAGTAGATGGTGCATGGAGAAGTTGCTAACTACAGAGCAGCCTCTGAGCAAGGAAGAGGATCAAACAAGATGTCTGACGTGTCCTTTCTAGGACTTCTGAACTCTTCCATATTTCGAACTCCCCACATCTGGGTGTGAAGGGCCCCAGGGCCAAGGCAGGAGTTAGTTCTGCTCTGTCAGAGCAGATGAACCTTTGGCTTGGCAAGACCCTCTTTGCTCTTCTTCCCCTTCTTTTGAAGGAACAGAGGAGATGATGAGTGTCTGCTCAAAAAGATCTGATTTATACAAGTGGAAGGGGACTCTCTGTCTCCAGGCTCATGTGTTTTTGCTAAATGCTTAGAGTCCACAGTTGCAACTTTAGATGAGAAACATGGAAGGGATGTAAATCTTTCAAGTGTTACATTTGAAATGAAATGTGATGAAAGCCTTTCAGAAGAGATGTTTGAGTTAAAGCTTTAAGAAATGTGAACCTCATAAGCCTGAAGCTTTGTAACAGTGAAATATTGAATGTGAACTCTGGTTTACTTTGCTATTAAGAATATTCTTTTTGAGAACTTTTTATCTTACAGATGTTTGCTGCTCCTTTACCTTCAAAGCCAGCTGGTTGGAGTTTAGGTTTTTTTCGTTCTAAGCAACCATTCCTAAACATTCTGTAATTTTCTGGTTTGATTGTTAGTGGTCAGGACTCTTTTTCCTAACAACACTTTAATCATTGTACATATATATGCTGAACCAAACTTCTGCCCCAATGGCCTGTCCCTGCTGGTGGTCAGTAATGGAAGCGTGGGGAAGTGGAGGGCAATACTGTAGCAATTACTGTAGCATAGTGAGAACAAAGAGGGGTCTTACTCCCGAGATGAGACTGAAGGAGCTTTTTACACTCAATCTCTCAGCCCTAATCTTACAGTACTGTTGCCAGGCATATCTTTCCAGGGCAGGCCCTAGCTGCAATACTGAATTATTTTCATAACACAAAATAAATATGGTTATTGCCAAATACAATTTCACACAGCAAGAAATAGCGCTATTGAAAGAAAACATACTCTTTCTCCTTTATGCCTGAAAAAAAATTGTTCTATTTGCCATCATTATCTTTATTCCGTAGCCTGCATTTCCCAAACCAGTGCTATGCAGTTTATTTTTCTGTTGCCTCTCTAGAATACAGGATTTGGTTGCTTAGATGTCAAAAGAAACCTTTTCTGTACTTACAAAACAAAACACTGTCCATTTCAACAGCTTTGTTCTCTAACAAGTCTCCCTTCACAAAAATGTTTTTGGCACCTGGGTCCCAATAGATAGTCCAGTTTCTAGTCTCTGCTGTCCTCCAGTACTTGAAAGTTCAGTTATATGTGGCCCTGGGTCCTTAGTTTTCCCTAAAAATACTACCTTTCCTTTGCTCTGGTCCATCTTCTGATGGTCCTTAGGGCTTCAGCATCTTTCTGCCAGGATTTCCTTTCAACATATTGTAGACTGAGAATTGCTTGAGATCATCTGTTTAGAAAACTACCAATTTCTTGTTGCTGCTCTTCATTCTTTTGCCACTTCCAAGATAAGGTGCTAGTTCCCTGTAGCATGATTGTTTCTCTTGGTTGCTGTACACAACCATCCTTCTGGATGAGAAGCAGCAGCAGTTATAAATCACACAGATAGAACTTCTGAGTAAAACAATTTTCAGTCACTTCCAAAAATATCACTTTTGCTTTGCTTTTGACTATTTTAGGCACCTTCAAGAAATAGTGAAAGGGTTTCAGATTGAGGAAGAAAAGGCCCAAGAAATGGAAAACATGCACCAGTTCTTGGATATTCTTAAACCAACGTAATCCTTACTAATCTTGTTTTGATATATGGATAACATCAATAGTCAAAGAGAAATTCCATTTCTCTTTCATTAGAGAAATACATCAGCAGAAGTGGTGGGGTTTTGGGGGAGTGCTAATTCTGGAGGGAGAGAGGACCCTAGGCAATTGAGTGGCCAATTATCTAGCTTTAACTTCTTGGTATCAATTTCAGCTCTTGGAATAGATCTTCCCCCTTACTGATGACCTTTCTGAGGATTAAGAGAGAAGCTGGTGAGTAGTGTAGAGTTGAAATGCATTTATGGGCCCATTACAGTGACTCAAGATGATTTGGATAGGGACATCAGTTGCTCTACAGAGATCCATTAAGTCACACGTCATTGGACTTCTGTGAGAAATGATGGAAACAGAGTTAAAATTACTTGGTCTCTTTAAATCAAAAGTTAGAGGTCTTCATTTCATCCTCCTCCTAATACAGAGCAAATTATTTTCCCTCCTTAAGCTTCCAACTGAAAGTGCAAAGGCATCACTAACATCAACAGAAGAAACAGCAGGGTTAAAAAGCTTCAGAAAGGTTTAAGCTGTTTATGTGTTATGAGCTCTCTTTCTAATATGTAAAGATCTGAGGAAAAAGATCAAGATCAATTCTACCCATCTGCTCCTTTTTGGGGAATTTAGTTGGTTTCCCTTTAGCATGGGGTTACTAGATGCTCTTTAGCTTGGGTATGCGGTGAAGGTTTCCTCTACACCAATTCCTAGTTCTTGTGCCATATTGCTTCTTATGCATCCCTCCTGCAAGGTTTTCTTCAAAGAAGGATTGGATTCTTTGTTCAAAGACTTAGATTTTTGGGAAAGGTCCTTTGAGACTAGAGGAGGGCCTTTTACTTGTGAAGTTTTCTCATATGGAGAGCATTGTCTTTTGTCCTACTGCAGACATCCATAAACTAGTTCTTTGATTTAAACTTTCTAAGTTCTGTATTATTTTTTCTGCATATATTCTGTGTACAAGAGGGAGTTGTTATGCATTTAAATGTCAGTTTTCATATATTTTCCTATTACAATAAGTAATATACATCTCTTTACAGCTTTACATAGCACTAATTTGCTTGTGATGACTGCTGTAGGATTGCAGCTACATTTAGCTCCTTAGATTTATTCTGGAGTATCGTATTTTAACACTACAGCTGAGAAGACTCGAACTGTTTGAAAGAAACATTGCTCAGTAGTAACTGAAGTATTGTCTATACATACTCACATTGCTCATCTTGTTTTTCTTCTCTCTGAAGAAGTCTTAAGACAGGAAAGAGTTGAAGGATCAACTCTTTTCAGGAGGAAACGGAACCTACTTCTCCACAAATGTAACTTGTCCACTTTTTTTAGTGTACAAGGATTCTGCTCTGTTTTTGGAGGAATTGGAAAAGTTTAAAAGGGAGACCAAACAAAAGTTCTTTCCTGTGTTCTTGTCCTGTATGCTTTTTTGCTAGCCACCTGCTACAGTGCCATCTTGTTTTATGTGTATAACACATACCCTTTTGGAGGAGAGGAGAAAGTAGAGAGGTAAAGTTCTACAGTATACTCTTTGATTAGGAGGGGGTTTCTATCAGATCCTACAATGGAAACTGACAGTGAAATCTAAGTTTTTGCTCGGATTAAACCAAGAAAAATATATTCCTATCAAATAGGAGGTAATTACTCATTGGTGCTGAGCATGACTTCTGGACTTTGGCTTAGTTGTCAGATAAGATCTGTGGTGTAGATGCATGGTTTCTCCCTTTTGACTTAAGAGGACTCCCTCTTTATTCCTGCTGCAGTTTTATTTCTGTGTGCAGTTGCTGCAGGCTAGAGTAAGAAATGTACTTGCCTGTACATCCACAGAAAAATGAAATGAGGAAATATCACTGAAACTTCCCTGTCTTTTGCCAAAATAAGTCACTGTGAATTGCTAAAATCTGAGGTTTTCAAGGGTGCAGCCTTGAATTGTAGTAATAGAAGCTATTCTAATGCAGGTTGTACCTAGATGTCCCAGATGTCCACCTGATGAACCGCTTGCGATCATGAAGCCAGACATAGTGTTCTTCGGAGAGAACTTACCTGAGCAGTTCCATCGCGCCATGAAGTATGACAAAAATGAAGTTGATCTCCTTATTGTTATTGGGTCTTCACTGAAAGTAAGACCAGTAGCGTTGATTCCAAGTAAGTGACTATCTCTGGTAATATTTTCTTCCAAAAATTTGGATCAAAAGTGAAATTCTCAGTTAAGAGCTCTAAGAAATGCTTTTGGCTTGATTCAGTGAAGAAACTAGGTTAAGCATCTAGTTTTCTAAGATGAAAACCGATTGCCTATGTAAAGCTGAAATGCAAAATACAGAAAGTAACAATTTCTAAGTGCTTTTTCTACACTCCAGGCAGATCTCAAGGTAGTGAAACGATAATCTGAAAAACTACTCTCCTAAAACCTGACTTTGTTCTGAGATTCAATTCATTTCTCCCCCTGCTTGCAATATGCTTTCAGAGTTACTTGAAAGATTTAGAAAGGAATCATCTTTAAAAAGATAAATGCAGTATCAAAAAATCAGGTCAAGTACATCAGGTGTCTGAGTTGTAGCTTATTTTAAAGTCAATACTTAATACTAAATGATACATAGTGGGCATTATATAGTGTGTCACCATTTGGATCCTTAGCTTTTAAAAGTGATATGGAAAAACATCTCTGGTAATATACATTATAGAAAAACGCCCTTCAGGAAGGCTGAGAAAATACCCCGAGAGGTGATTTATTTGCCTATTGAGTGCAAGACTTACTGGTACTACAGAAATTCTCTTCACATGTAAGCCTGAGAAGGACATGGGCTTAGCATCTGATTAACTGGGAACAGTACCGCACCCATGGCCTTTGTAATAACATCCTCTTCTCTGTGCAAGAGGCAGCGCCTAGTGTTTAGGCTGATGGGAAATGCATAAGGACGGGAAAGTTAGGATCCACTACACACACCATTGCTCTTTCCGTGTCCTAGAACTGGATTTCATGAGTTGGTTACCTGAGGAATCAATGCTGGGTTACCAAATTGGTGGATTTTGGAAGCCTAAATGTCAGAACTGGGTTGAGCAACCCCGTACAGTGTGGATTGTACCTGGAAATATTGTGACCTAATTAATGGGATGTCATTTACCAGCAGTATATTCTTCATGTGCGCTTAAGGACATAAAATGAATGCACAAAATCAACACAGATTTTCTAAGAGATTATAGTACTAATTTTAATAATCTTTTTAACACTTGACCAAACATTGCTGTCATCAGTATTTCTGTGCATGTTTTTCTCAGTGATGGAGTAGAGGAACACTTTTTACTGGAAAAAAATGGGGGAAAAAATCTGGATAGGCTACAGTAGGCATAGGACCTCAAACTGCTATTGTTAAATTTGAGATTTGCTTGTCTTCTTCCTGATCTGACTGTTTTGGTCTTGTTGCAAGTGAATGTATGAAGAGAAGTCTGAGGAATGAAACTTTCTAAGTAGATCTCTGCTGAAAGTGAAACTCAAGTGACTACCTTTAAATTCTCTTCTCTATATATAGGTTCCATCCCCCATGAAGTGCCTCAGATCTTAATTAATAGGGAACCTTTGCCTCATCTACACTTTGATGTGGAGCTTCTTGGAGACTGTGATGTTATTATTAATGAATTATGTCAAAGGCTAGGTAGCGAATATACAAAACTTTGCTACAATTCAGTAAAACTTTCAGAAATAACAGAAAAGCCTCCACGAACGCACAAGGAGCTTGAAATACACTCAGCCGAGCTACCGCCTACCCCTTTAAACATTTCAGAAGACTCTAGCTCACCAGAAAGGATGACTCCACCAGACACTTCAGTGGTGTCTTCAGAACACCCAGCTGAATGTAAGGTAGAAAACTGTGATCCTGCCTCAGAAACTAAAGGGACCTGCACAGGGGAAAAGCTTCAGGACACACAGACATCGTCAGAAAACCCGGAAAATCCTACTAGTGAATTAATGAACTCTGAAACAATGAAGGAAAACGGATCTAACGGAGAAAATAAAGAAAAAAATGAAATATTAAAGAAGTGCTGGGTAAACAGATCTGCAAAAGAACAGATTAGCAAAAGGCTGGATGGTAAGTGTTAACTCATTTCAGTATTTTGCATTTTTTGGCCGAGATGTTTACTCTAGACTTACTTTAAAGCAATAAGTAAGTTACCCTTGAGGGAATCAGTGGGTTTTGGTGGTTATTTTTGTTTAGACAAGTACCTGCATAACTCATCATTGTAGCATTTATTTCTTTTGGAGGAGCTGATAGGAAAACTTTTTGTAATTCATAATAGGTTTTATAATCAGTGATTACATACTCCCTAAAAAGATCAAAGTTTAGGAGGTTGGAGGTAAGTATCCAAAAATAAATCAGTTTCTAACATTTTCAAATGCATTTTCAGAAAAATTAGTTTGATCCTCAGGTATTAAGAAGCTGGTCACACTAGGTCGTAATTTGGTATGGCAGTAGAACTGAAAGATGAAGTCATGATAGGAGTTGAAAAGCAAATCTCACAGCCGGAGCCAGGCACACTTTGAAGGAGACTTTAGACTTTCCAAGGAAGCCTTCCAGTCTGCAGTCTCTTAACTGATGTAAGGAGTTACCACACTAGAAAATCAGTGTATTTTCAGAATCAGAAAATCAGAAGAACCAGGTATTAAATTGCAACTTTCCAAAGCAAAGGCTGTTTTTAAACTTTGTCAAGTACTCTGTGCAGTGGGTTCCAGTTGTGTTACAAATAATGGCAATCTAGCTGTGAATACATATACCAATGAAAAAAAGCTGCTAAACATTGAAGTTTAAATGCTCTTTTGTGTCAAAGGGAGGGGGGAGAAGGAATGCTGAGCTTTCCAGTGAAGCATTTGTTATGTGCTTCATAGTAAATACATATACATTGAAATAAATGCGTTTCTAACGTAATCTGATTTGTCAGTTAAGTTTCACTGTTGAAAATACATATATGCGGGTAGGTACCTTCTAACCAGAAGTCTGCAAGACCTCGTATGAATAATTTATTTTAGTCTTTTATTGACTTTTAAAATTCTGTTTCAGGTACTCAGTATCTATTTTTACCACCAAATCGCTATATTTTCCATGGTGCTGAGGTTTACTCAGATTCTGAAGACGATATCATATCTTCTAGCTCTTGTGGGAGTAGTAGTGAAAGTGGTTCATGCCGTAGTCAGAGCTTAGATGCGGAGGATGAGAGCGAGATCGAAGAGTTTTACAATGGCATAGAGGATGAGGATGCTCCTGAAAGGGAAGAGGAACCTGGATTCGGGGAAGACGGAGTTGAACAAGATGAAGCGGCAGCTGATGAATCAGCTTATACAAATGAAGCTGCAGGGACTGATCATCCAAGCAACAAGTTGTAAAGTGATCACTGACTGGTTACAGGAACTTTCCACCAGCATTAGGAGCTTTGGCATGTCAGAACGAATGTTTACGTCTGAATTTAGAGCAACAAAACCATAAGGATGTAGTGTTTATAAACAACTAAAACAGATTTTCATGCTTAGTTTTTTACCTTTTTCAATAAAATTCTATTACTGCGCACTCAACACTAACTCATCTTTTTTTTTAAGGTACTAGGAATATCTAAATAATTGTCACTATGTTCACTTTTAAGTTCATCTGTCTGATCAGGCATCCATGTATATAATACATATTTTTGCTTAATGAATTTCAGCTTATATTATTTTTAAACAGTTTTGAAAAAGCCATTGGAATGTTAAACTAATATAAAGGGAACAGCTAATTTAGACCAAAGAATGGTATTTTCACACCTCTTGCTTTGTAACAGTTTGGTTTATTTAAAACCTTCTTCTGCTTCTGCTAAACCTTTCATTCTCGCCTAGTCTGTCATTAAACACTGGCATTTTCTACGACCTACTGTGGCAGCTAATTTTTTGCTTTAACAGTTACTTTGTATGTTTGAGACATTCTTAAATGTGAGTAGATAGTTAAATGGAAACAAGGCAGCGAGCGCTTGAGAAATCCTATGTTTTTTAGACTGATCAAGAAGTGCTGTGAAAATGCTTAGGTTACCGAGTTTAATACTTCCTGTGGACATGAAGTGATGTTGACATTGGCTCCTTAGCAATTACAGTACTGGCATTTTAAACAAAATGGATCCCCCACGGCGTAAGTTTTTCACATTGTACACAAAAGTCAAATATAGCGCAGCTTGCATTAAAAATAGCATTTGACAAATTGCCAAGGCTCTAATGTGGAAGCTAGGCTGAGTTCAGAATAGTGTTTCTACCAGCATGTGAGAAGGCACCAAAAAAAATAAGCTCTTCCTTTATGCTACTTACTGATGCAACAAAACCAGGAGAAACTATCTCGGATACCGAGAGCCTCTGCTTACACTGCTGAGTGGATAACACACAGATTAGTAGCCCAACCTGGCAGCACGCTGTTTTGAGGTCTCGTGTCGGGTTGGGAAAATAATCTTCCACCTGCTAGCTCCACCTCGCACATTAAAAGCAAAGCAGCCGCTCAAATTATTACATTGTATATTCAAGTGCTAGGCTGCCTTAACGCTGGATGTTGCAGATTTTCAAGTGCGGATTGTTTCCAAGTCTTTAGAACGATTTTGTAAAATTGCACAGTGCAGTAGTAAGTGAAACAGCATTTTTCTATAAACCACTTTTTCAACATCTGCCCAAATGAACTCTACGATGTAGATTATTCATATACTTTGCTTTAATATTTATTACATTTTGGAAGATGTATAGTAGCTGTTCTTTGAGCATAAGATACATCAGTTAATAAATATTTAAGAACAGCCTCCTGTAGTCATCAGAAAATGTTGGCATGTTGTCTCATTGTCCAAATTTAATACAGCTTTTATTTGGCTATACTAAAGAATGCAATATGTTTAGTTTTCACTTGCATGTCACAATGTATTAGTTTGTGCTATAGGAGATATTTTAAATTGAAATACTTTGTTTTAAATTATTTTTACAGTGAGGATTGTTTTCTGCTCTTTTATATTGTATATAGTGTCTTTTATGTAATCTACTGGCATATGTTTTGTAGAAGACTGTTTAAAATGACTGGCTATCTTCCTGCAACTTTTGAAATACAAAACCAGTGTTTTATACTCGTACACTCTGTTCTAAAGTCTATTAAAATTGTCATTTGATTTCTGGTTTCTGTTAATTTCTAGTTAAGATTTTTAAAACTTAGCAATAGATGCCCTATAATGTCAAGGTATACCCTAGCTAATGTAAGGCATTCTACAGTAAATGGCTTTTTTTCATCTGCCCCCTTGGGGGAAAAAAAAAAAGCCTGAATGAAGCTACTCTGCACCGTCTTTGGTAAAATCACCTAAACCACAACGCAGCATTCTCCTTCAGAAAAGTATTTTTCTCCTTCCAAACCCTATGTTAACTTTAGATGTATTTGCTGAACAAGAGTGTTTATTTCTGCTGGTATTCCAGTACTTTGCAGCTCTGCCACCAGCCCAAAGCTTCCTTGATGTTTGGCACTTGCTGCTTCCACCCCAACCCTGAACAGCCACGTCCAGGAGAATCTTCCTGTAAGGAACTTGCACCACACAGGAGGTCGGGGCATGTATTGGCATCACATACACAAATATTGCACTTGTGTTTTTGTCTTCACGCAGGTAATGCCGACAGGTAAAGCCTGTGTTTCTCTTTGGGTGGTGTTCTCAGCTGCCCGGCACAGCCGCAGGTGAAGGCCAACTGCAGAGAGCCCTGGGTGGGTCAGTCCTTGGTCTGTCCCGTGGCTTCCTGGGGGCTGCAGCGGTCCTGACCCCACACACCCTGCAGAGATCCAGTCCTGTTTGCCTTCAAGGGCAAGGGCCCAGTTTCACTGGTTTTCACCTATGTAACACCTTACGATTTTGATGATTCCACTGTACTTCTGAACCAAAATCCCTCAAATATAAATTACATTTGTATCAGGCAAAAAATATTTTTTATAAAACTCGCACACTTGAGACATGAAAGTATTAAAAACACTAAGAATGTTTTACACAGATAATGTTTCCCTATCAACTGCTTATTACTCTGAAAGGACTTGAAAACATTTTTCCTCTAGAATGAAACAGCTGTACCTTTTTCTACATCTAGATGAAGTTCTGCTTTTTGTTCTTTCTTGTATTTTTGCCAACATTACCTGAACAGAAGAGGAACCCCAAACTATAATGTGTCGCCTTATTCTTCCATTTCATACGCTATCCTTTCCTTGTAGTGAAGATGTCGTCTTTAAATATTAAAACAATCATAAGGCAAATGATGGGGATGAGGAAACATTTGCTATCATCACAGCTCTTTGTTATCCCTGAGTATTCAGCATGTTACATGAAATTCATCCAGAAGCATGGAAGAGTGTGCTCAGTTCCAGCTGTAATTTGTACAGTCTCAGAAAGGGAGATTACTTATTTTTCTCATAATTTGCATTACTATCCTGTGAAAGCACCTTAACGCTCTTAGCATTTATATTAAATAGACACACTGAAAAATGCCAAATACAAGCATTTGTTTAAGACAGTGCCATTCTCCAGCCCCCTTTCAGCCTATTTTGATGCATTAGACACAATAATGACCTTGCAAAAGTATTTCAAGTGATGTAAAAGAAGTCCGCATTTAAAAATCTTGTTACAATTTTTTCTTAATAGCCATGTATTCTCTATGGGTCTATCTTGAATCCAGTACATTTTTAATTATGTAGGTTTGATTATGAAAAATACATAATGGTTTTAAATGCATGACAGCAAAGTGTCGAACAACATCAAATTGCGAGGGGCTCTAAGAGTACAAAATTTGAATGAAACCAGCATTCAGAATCAATCTGAAAAATTGAAAAAAGTTTGAGAAAAAGGAAGATACAGTTCAGTACCTCAGGTTCAATATCTACGCTTAAATACCAAATCAGAATGGTCAAATCTAAAGGCAGTTGCAATTATTTGCATAGTATACTTATCTACAGAATGACTGGAGAATAAAATCCAGTTCAAAATGCAGAATTTCAGGCTAAAACAACTGGCCGTGTCTATGTAACAATGGGTTATAAACCAACTATAACTAATGAAGAGAAGTCATGGAGTCATAACAGTACCCTTAGTATAGTCACTCTGCTCAGCAGTTTTGAAAAGACACACAGGCTGCCAAGACTTAGTAGGAAAAGTAATAATAATATTAATAATGGTGCATGAAGGGAAAAGAGTTGCTATTTGCTCTCCCAACGTGAGGCCCAAGGACCATTCAGCTGCAGATGCAGAAAAGCAGAGGCAATGAAGCAAACCATCACACTGGAATACTGGAACGCACTGGCACAGGATGCTGCGGGAGCTCAAAGTGGCTCAAAAACGAATTGGGCAAATTCAGGTGGGACAGGACTACCGAAGCTCCTTGAGGAGGATACCAAGGAAAAGAGTATTTTCCTCTCCCTACGCTCTGCTGTAAGCACCTGGACTAGCTCCAGGTGGAGACAGTTTGTACCTCAGATTAACCTAGTACAGCAGTTCTCAAGTGAAACACAGAAACAGAGTGCTTCCGAGAGCTGTGTTACAACTATTTGTACTGGACCTTTTAAACAACAGACCAAGCAAACACTTGTAAGGCACAGCCTAAGCATATATTCATCCTGCCTTGGTGATGGTGGAAGCAGATACATGACCACAGGTCTTTAAAGGACTACGTTTCTTAAGAGACACAAACCTGAGTGCTCTGTGACTACGGGGACTGTTGCTTTGACTCTCACAGAGCAAGAGATAACTCCGCAATCCCTGCAAACCCCACTTCCCCACAGCCCAACCCCTGCACCAGTATCACCTGTGAAGGAGCTGCTGACAAAGCAACTACATGCGAACTACAAATTAAGTTATAGATTTTATATATTGCTAGTAAGTGAGTAAGTTTTTGAAAGCCACAAAGAAACACAATTCCAAAGTCCTTAAAAACAACACACAAACACATTTCAGTGGGCTTTTGTTATTTGGTTGTGGTGGGTTTTCTACTCTGTCCAATTATTATTCCTAATACTGTCAAACAGCAAAGCACTGCTTCCCAGCACAAGCCCCAGCTGGAGGAAACCCTCTCTCCAGCAGCAGGGGGATGGCACACGCGGAGCGCCGGGCGTCTCGGACAACTGGACCGCACTCACCGCCGAGCTGGCGACCAGCACTCGCACACCGCCACGGACGACCGCACCGGCAGCCCCACTTACCGCCCCCGCGGCAGCGTCAGGAACCGGCGGGAGAGGACGAGCTGCGGCGCCGGGACCCCCCGCCCCGGGCCGGGCCGGGCCGCGCCGCCCGCCGCGGTGCCACCGGCCGGGAGCGCCCCGCCGCCGCGCAGGGCTCGGCCGGGCCGGGGTCCGGCGCTCCCGCAGGGGAGGGGCTGGGCGCCCCTCCTGAAACGAACCCCGGCTGGTGCCGCAGCCCGCTCCTCGCGTGGTTTTCCACGCGCTCTCCCGACAGGTATCTCAGGGAAATGAGGGGACTCCGCCAGCCAGGGAAAGCGGTCTAAGGCTGCACGCAATGACTGCGGGTGAGCACGCAATGACTGCGCGGCCCGAGCTCCTGCCGGCTGCACGGGTCGGCCCGCTTTAAGATGGGACGTTGCAATACAAGCGAACCTGCGCACAGGCGAGCTGCAGCTGCCGGGAGCCCAGCTCAGCTCCCTCCCCTGCTGCTCGGGGCTCCGGTAGCACCATGCAAAGCAGCCCTTAGGGGCACTGACACCAGCTGGGCCTCTTCCTGCTCTGCAGCAGTTCTACAGAAGCTGCTACGCATCCCCGCGCTGGGCTCCACGCAGCAACTAGCCCAGAAATACCGTCTGCTGAAGAGGATTACCCTTAGTCCTTACAGTGGGGTATCACCACCTTCTTACCTTTAAAACTTCTCTAGGCGTTCGCTACTGGCTACCGACAGAGAGGAGGCTACAGAAATCTCCCAACAGCCCGCAGGGCACCAGGCTACCCTGACCTCTGCATTAACACCCTGCTGCAGAGCTGCAGCCAGAACATGGCCAGCGTGTGGGCAGCAGAGAACTCCTCCGAACTGCTGTAGGTCTATTCCAACTACTCCCTCCTCTAAAGATACTACAGATCTCCCTTATCTCCTCGGTTACCCTCTCCCTTTGTCTATTGACAATTTAATCTTGGCACCTCAGAGTGCGTTAGGATATTCATACCTTGCCCGTGGATTGCCTCAGGCTTGTCGGGATGCTGTACGTAGCTCCCAGAGTAGTCAAGCACTGATGCTAGCAGGTACACCCGCATAGCCTCTGCGCAGAATTAAGCCACAAATAATTAAATTAGTTTCACCTTTAAAATTTTTCAAAGACATGGCAAATACAATTTCTATAGGAAGTTGGCTTTTAGCTACAGTCTGCCAGCTCTGTTCCTTCTAATGGAAAAGCTGGTGTATTTGCTCAAAAAAGGGAAGGAAACTTGAGTTTTGCACTCAGACCTGAAGTCTTCACACAAGATTAATCTTTCCTTTCCTCACTGAAATTCCTCACGTAATCAGGATGTGGAGGAAAGCAGCGAATACCTGTAGACATTCACAGCCCCCCAGGCACGGCACAGTGTAGGATTCACATGCTGTGGGCATGACCCGTTGATAAGACTAGCCTAGAGCCTTGGTAAGATCAGGATTCCCACTAGCACCATACACACTAACTATGCTGAACATAATAGCGCTGTAGTTCATATGTGGAACAAGATTCACAAACCTCATTTTCCTTTCTAATAATCTGGGACTGATGCATGTGCCTTTGGCTGGAGAAAAAAAAATAATGCTGACTGCTACCCTAGCCCATGCAAGTTCTTTGATCCCACTCCTGGCCTCAGCAACACATTATTTTGTTGTTTTGTAAAGGGTTGATGCAGTATGTTCAAACCCAAGGGATACGCAGGAACTCAGACTGTTCAGTCTGCTGGTAATAAGAGGCCAGTAGGTCTATATATACGATACTTTTACACAGTTGTAGCACACCTATGGTATTGCTACAGTTAGCTTTAGCTTTTTTTTTTCCCTAGTTGTCTTGCGGTCAGAAGATAAGAGACAACTTTTTCATTCAACAGATGGGCATCAGTGCAGAAAGCAGGAGGCAAAGTTTTGCAGTTAGAAAGTTTTAGCATACTCCACTTGCAGAAAATAAGTCAGTGTAACAGGTAGCACAGAGTGAAATAATGTGAACAGGCTCCTTTCCTCAAGAAAAAATTGAGGACTCAAATGGTCAGGGAACTCAAGCGTATAGAAACTACAGCTAAGTGGTATTAGTTTATTGGATTAAGTGTGTACATATTCCAGGAAATGGTCAAGCTACATCTTGGGGCTCTAAGGTGTAGTATTAAATCTGGCTATGGCAGGTGACAGAGGATGCTCTAAGCCCTTCAAGGTCTAGGTAAGGTTTTTAAAGTCGCTGCTCCAAACCTGATCAACGAAATCTGAACAGCACCTTGAAAGACACGACAAATAGTAGCTTGGTGATTAGTTCACCCAAACCCCACCTATTAGACCCACTGACATATCAATTAAGAAATACCCACTTGGTAAGCAATGGGAACTGTCACTTATCAGAAGAAACAAGTATTTTGTTCTTCCTCTTTTTTTTTTTCCCCTCAACAACTGCGTAAGTTGTACACGGTACATGCAAGTACATAGTTCTGGCTGCGAAATGGAGAAAGTCAACACAGCCAGTTTTATGGTGCTCACTATACACCAGTCTATCATGCTGAAAACTGTATTATTAAAAGAAAGCTTTTATTCTGTATTTATCTTAACTGCAGAACCTCATGTGCCTTTAAATAAAGAGCTCTCTTTTATGGTGGTTTATGTTTGATTACATTAAGCTTCATTTATTCCTGATAAATCAAGTTTATTGCAGCAGAGAGCAGTGCAATGAATTAAAATCCTTTTTAAAGTAGTGTAGAAACCTTCTTGAAGGGAATACCGCGGCTTGACGCTCTACATTAATAACAACCTTATTAGTAGTAACTCCCATAAAGTGCCAAAGGAGACAAGTCATTATGCTTAAGCAGGGCTCCCTGCTTTAATAGTTCTACACTCGCACAGGGCAACAGCGTTCTTAGATCTTCCCTGGAAAATGAGACACAAACTTCTGCTACAGATGTAGTTGAAACAGCCTGTGTAGTTCTGTCATGCAAGTTCAATCTTCAGCCCTGTCCTCACGTGACAGGTGCAATAAATCCAGTACATGACTTCACTGCTATGACAAGCCCGCCTTTAGCAACCACAATGGAGATGGATACAAGGTTGACATGCAACTAGCATTCTCCACTGATAATTCTTAATCTTTATCAAAATGCTAATCTAATTATCAAATAAAAATATTTTCTTTAAAGATTTTTAATTATTGTAAAATGCTTTCACTGCAGCCCAAACTACTACTACACCCCAGCTGCTTGCATTATCCTTTTAAAAAAGTGGTATACAAGCTTTCCTGATTAATTGGAGATTTGATAAGGAGGAAGGCCCTAGGCTTTCTTCATTAGCACCATAGCCATGGTGTTATTTTAGCTAAGCATAGAAGCATAAAATGCTAAGCATTTTAGCTAAGCATAGAATGGAAGGGATTTTTTTTCCCCCTTTGTCACACGGTGTACAGAATCAAAAATTGTATGCGAAATCATACTTGATCCAAGAAAGAGAAAACACTTCCTGCTGCCCACCTTCTTCCAGCCAGAGGAAACACTTAAGTGTACAACTTTTGTAGAGATCCTTCACAGGGCTGTTATGACTGTTAACAGAACTAATGGCAACAGAATTTGCAGAAAGTATTAAAGTCCTTGACAGAAGTAATACAACAACTATTAATTGTTCTAGCACTACATAAAAGTCCGTTACCTTCTTACGTAGATAATGTCTGTTTTGCAGCAGGGCACCTGTCTCACTGCAGACTAAGCTAACACCTGTAAGATAATCAGGAGCATTTAGCAAATACGGTCAAGCTCTGTAGGACCCAACTCCACTTCTTGCAGAGGTGGATAAAACCAAGGCCAAAATCAGATAAAGAAGTCTCAGGTGAATGCTGTCCTGAGGAAAGTGACTCTAGCCCTGCTCTGCCAGTGGGTTCTTAACATGACATTTAACCAACCATTCAACACCCCCCACCCTCCCAACACTTACTAATGTCCACTAATGTTCCAAGAGTGTAAGAAATATGTCTTGCTGGAGGACCTTTTGCAGCAACATGAAGTAATTGCCACAGCAGTTTTAGTCAACAACAACTGCACTTCAAAGATAAAGGACATCTAAGATCTCTAAATTGGACACCAAAAATTGGCAAGTGTTCAGTAACTATGGCTTGGATTCTGTCTCAGACCCCTCATCTACAGAATAAGGCTATTACTCATCTTTCAGATTAATATTGATATTGATGAAAAAGCCAATACAGCAAAAATCAGAGCAAGTCCTATAGGGAAATTAAATACATATATATAGTGCTGGGTTTCAATGATACATGCTAAATTTACTAAATTAGACTTGGACCTGCACAACTGAACATAAAAACCCCTATTATTCAGTAAACACCATCAACTGTGTACACTGAAAGAAGCAAGGGTCCCACGGAAAAAAACCAGCACTTGACCATGTAATAATACACAAGGGAAAAAGGAAGAAGACAACCTTACATTAGCCACTTCCTAATTTTTGAATATTTGCCTTTGCAATCTTGGTGTTTCGTAATTTAAAAACAGTGTTTTAATATTACCTGGTAAAATGAAGGCATAATACTTTTTCTTTTTTTTTTTTTTTTCTTTCCTCCTTTTCTTTCTTCCATGTATAATAAGATTAAGCTGCTTTAGTATTTGTTGGTTTCTTGTTTTCACAAGAGGGAGAATTTCCCAGCCAGGTAACAAATGTTGGAAAAGATAGAATATGGGCTGCATACAAAGAAATTACTAGAGGTTACACTGCATGAGAAAGCTGTAAAAACACAGCGTTAGGGGAAAAAGAATGATCTTAACTGCACTGACTGCTTTGTATTATATCCACATCTACTGCCAGCACAGAAACTGCATGTCATAGAATTTATTACAATGAATGAATGAATTTCCCTGCTTATCAAGTGAGATCTTTGTATCCTAGCTGTACTCTCAATTTAACGCATGCAAAAGTTGCCCTCCAATTCAAGAAATATACATGATGCAAGCATCCGTACACATCAACCAACAAAGGTTTTCATTCAAGTCTTTTATTATAGCTTGAATTTTTTCACTGCATTTAAAAATCTAAAAAAAATAAATATTTGTTTCACAGCTGCAAGTCACATATGCATTAACACCACAAAATCTGGAATTTAACCAGAGAAGGAAAGTCAAATCCAAAAGTGTCCAGCTAAGCACAATTGTCTCAGGGCAATTATACTAAAAATAAAATCTTAAGAAAAGGGGAGAGGGGTGTTAAAGAGTTATTTCAAATGCATTTATCTGGAAAAGAGTGAAAATTCTATTAGAAACCATAAACTACACTTTCAGCATTTAAAAATAAACGTTTAACCTCTTGACACCAATAATTGTCTGGTGCATCTTTTTCTTTTAAGCTGTATGCTTGACACATGGCTGCAGAGGTTTCAAATTATAAATTAACCTCTTTTATAACTGTGTCCACTTAATTACAGAATCAGTCCTTAAAAATAAAACAGTGTATTAAGTCAGTTTGTCCATCCACGTATTAAAAATGCCATTGTATGCAGTTTTGTATCGGCACTAAGTGACTGCTTCATGGATTGTACATTGTGAAGATGAATGTCTCAATCACTTTCATTATTAAGGTTCTTAAAACAAACCAGAAAAATATATCTTCAGAAATCAGAGTAGTCACTTTTTTGTTAAAAGCCATAAAATAAGCTCATATTCAATTACAAGCAATAGAAACCATACTGCTATTGGAACATAATTATTTTATCACAAAAATTTTGTTATTTACAAAATGAAAAGTTACCAAGTGAATTTATCAGGGAAAAAGTTAAATATTCTTACTAAGCGATTTGAAAAACTTAAGCAAGTTTCTCATGCACTCACACGCCCTATTGTGTGCATCAGGTGAAATGTTAATTCATGTTAGTGAAACTTGACTCCCATTCACAATACTCTCATTTTTATTGTAAGATGGCAAAATCCACATGGTTCTGTACAAGAAGGTATGTATTAAGATGGTTCCTCATTTTTGTAAATGTTTTTTGGCTCCCATGAATATTCGTACCACTGAACGTTTTTGCAAATAATCAGTTATATTATGAACTCCATCATTTAATCCACTGAATTTACCACCACAAGAAAGACACAATAAGTTAGTTTAATGATCCCACATTACACAGAACTCTCATTTCTGAAGTTATACTAAACTGAAACCTTCATAGTGATCTATAGCCTGGATCAACTTAGATTTTAGGGTTTCTTTATCTGTGTATTTTGGAAGATCAAGAAGATTAAAGCAAGTGTGAGCTACCGGAAGATAACCTTCTCCGCCTCCTGTTGGTTGGATGACTAGTTTAAGACACTTCATTCCAAGAATTGGAATACGATCACTCCCTGTCAGAAACACTGCCAAGAAAAAACAGACAAACAAAGTCTTGGAAGTAGTTTAAGACTAACATTGTATGTGTCATATATGCATTTTTAATTACTCCAACAGTGGTTAGCTTTTCACACTGAAGCTGTTCTGGTAAATTTGAAAAACAGGGAATAATGACTTAACCCAATCTCCAGCTTACAAATATGAACTCGTAACTGTAACATAACAAGTGTATGTTAAAGGAAAACATTTCATTTTAGCATATGAAACCAAACAGTTCTAACAAAAGGAAAAAAAAAAAAAAAGAGTAGGAAGTTCTTAATGCATCAGAATTTGTTATTTAAAATCCACTGGCTATACCTTTACTGAACATTTGCAAGCATCTTGTAAACAAACAGAATTAGTTTGTTCAAGAAGAAATTTATCTGAATTGGAAACTAATCTATGACCTATTCTCAACAAAAGCTCGTTCATAGGAAGCTTCCATAACTTTGTTTTTTCCCCCGTACATTTCCACTCATATCAGTACCTTGAGGTATTTACAATCAGTTATAATTCCAAAATATATACCCAAAATTCCATATATATATATACCCAAAATATATATATACACACACAAATTGGATATATATATGTATCCAAAATTCCATCTATGTGCAATGAAAAAACTGGAGGATGTGAAGCTTATGTCAAAACACAGAAAAAAATTCCTAGTCATCAGATAAATGACACTAGCAGTTTAGGTTGTTGGGTTTTTTGGACTTGAGTTTTCTTTTTTTTTTTTTCCCCAGTTTTATTTTTTCAATGCTGCTCTGGTCTATCGTGATCTTGTAACTGCCCACCACCCAGAACTATTCAGGACAACCCCAGCAAAATCAGAGACAAGCTCATAATCAATTTCTTCTACTACGATTTTTTTCTTCCAAATAGTTAGTCTCACCATTATAGACAAATACTTATGTCTGCCCTCTTATAGCAAGAGCCTGAAATCACAGTGAACCTGTTCAGTTACCAACTTCTGCAAAGTAGTTTCAAATACTTACACAAAAACTGTTTTTTCTTCTCCAAAGACAACTCATGAAAAACCTCCCAGAATATTTTAATTGTAGGATGGTCTGCCCAGTATTCTCCTTTGTATTCTGTATTCTAAAATGAGCAGGAAATGAGGTTATTGTTTGCACGTAGAACTAGTAGGATAATCTGACATTAAAACAGAATGAATGCGGTTTGTGTAAAGGGATACTGCAAGTGACATATTACTGTTTTTCTTGGTTGATTTTCTTCAGCTGTTCAGTATGACTTCACCTATGTGAACAGATGCATGTACTCCAAAGCATTTTCAATCCCAATAAAGTAGTGACAAAGTCTCACAGCAAGTTTTGGCAATCAAGAATATTTACGTTTATTAACTGTGTGCATTTTGTTCACTTTCCCCCTTCTAACATAACACATTGTATACAGCTGCCTTTTGGGTCTGTGGATTTTTCTTCCTCTCCTTCTAAGTCTGATTTCCTTCAGAAATTAGATAGAAAACCTTTAAGCAGGAAGGTAAATAATATTTTAGTGGCTTCACTCACTGATATTTTAAAAAAAGTTCCTGACTCATGCAGTCAATCCAACCAAGGCTGGAAGTCACATTAATTAAAACAGAGCTCAAAAGGACACTTCAAGATTTTGCTTTTGCATCTTGAAATTAAAAATATGAAACAAATAGCTAACCATGGTTCTCACCTTCTCCAATTCTTTCCAATCATAATTTGTGTTCCCAATCACCATTGCCTGCAGCTCGCTGGGCTGGAAGAGCTGAAGAACTTTACCTCCACATACTTTGTGGAAGCCTGCATGGAATGCACTGAATAAGGAAGCCACAGATTTATTGAAGATGTAGTCCACATATGCATCTACAAAATCTTGCCTGTTCAAAGAATAAAAAAAGAATTATGTTGACAGGTGGAAAAAAAAAAAGCACGTCACCTTTCCAGCAATAAAACAGTAGCCATTTCTGTATAGAACACAGCGTTGAAAGTTAAGCAAAAAGGATCCTAATACATTATATTCTCTGCTTCATGTTACAACCACAGTGAAGATAACCTCAATGAAAATGGAACATAAATGTATTTCCCCTCCACGCCCCCCCAAGACAGAGTCCATAATGCGCAAAAGAAAAACAGTAACATTTAGTATTATTTACTTCAGGCACTATAAACATTTCTCTTATTTGTATGCATTGCAGAGAATTGGACTGAATGGCAACAAGCTTAAAGGCTTGAGTTACATGCGGTGTCCTGAAACCGACTAGTCAAACTCGCTGTCGTATTTTTTAATTTAAAAGATTGCCATATCTGCACTGAAAATGCAAATCTACTTCAAACAGACATTTGAGTCCTATACAGTAGAAAGATCAGTGCAAAGGAGCTAGGATACTGAAAAACAGACTGCCTGTTATCTGTGCTTTGGGACAAGGAGTTCTCATATCTTGTCGGAAACCATCTTCTCTGCAGCATTTAGGGGGAGAACTAAAATTCCTTGATGTGATACAGTATTTACAGTTATGATTTTTTTTTTTAATTACCATGTTAATCAATCCTAGTTGACACTGTTCATTTCTACATTGGCAGAGTGACTTCAGTTATAGATTACAGTTATCCTACCAACATACATTCTCTGTGGAAACCTACAGTATTTGAACGACATCCACAGTATTTGAGTAACATCACCAATAATTTAAAGAATCATCTAAACACATTTGACAATACATTTATTGAAGTTGTTGAACTGAAAATACTGGAGATGAGCAAAGTGGTGAATAATGCTCCTCCTCTTCCAGCAGTCTATGAGATATTCATTTTATGTGCTATTTAATTAGCAGAGAAGCAGATAACTTGTGTAATACTAACAGTGGAAGGAAAGGCTGCTCCAGAGAAAATTCATAGTAATAAACTAATTAGCATTATTAGACTCTATGTTAATATTTTTAAAACTGAATTAAAGCATCATGGACTATTTGGATCTTGAGAAACAGGAATTCTTCATTGCTGCAAGACAACAGGTGACGACAGTGCAGCATACATTCCATGGGCACCTTGAAATTTTTCTCTTACTTCAACTCCAATTTTACTGTCACTTTATGACAGAACACCAAACCACCAGAGAACTTCAAAGCTATCATGTTTAAGATAAAGTATCACAAATCCTCAGCTATGAGCCAAGGAATTAAAAAAAAAAAAGTGCAACAGGGATAGGTGGTGATTGCAGTTCTTAATGGTAGGATAAGTCAGGAGGATAAAAATCACTCCACTATGGGAGGTACTGTCACTGTACATGGCTACGCGTAGGTTTACTATACCCTCAGAATCTTCTATCATCACTCTTTCCTCTACAACAGACCTAGGTAGTTACAGAAAATGTTGCCCAAAACAATTGCCCTCTAGGAACATGCCTAGAGGTACATTTTCTCCCTCGTTTGTACCATGCACAGCCTAGGTGCATTCTGTTCTTATAGAGTACGTTCTTTCGATTCTCCCTTTACTCTGGGAGAAGTAAAAGCACAGAGAATTCACAAAGCTTAAAGAACAGACAGGAATACGTGAGAGGAATGGACAGAGAGAGATAGGAAAATGGTAGTACTCTACAAAAATGGACAAAAGCACCGCCAGATATATTCTGCCTATTCTCCAGGAGCAGAAAGGTAACAAAGGGTGGGAGAGGCTGCTTTTATAAATAGAAGTAACAGAATCCTTGACCAAAGGAAAAAACCCCACCCCTCACACACTCTTCTGACAATAACACTAGATAACATTAGATTAATTTATCCACTTTACAAAGGGAAGACTTCTCTGAAATAATATTTCATATACGAACAGTTGCACATAATGGCATCTAGGTTGAAGTTTTCATCATTACTCACTAAATTCCAATTATATATAACTTCCTGCAGAACCACAGCCATTTTTGATCTTATAAAATGAAGACCGTGTAGTCAAAATGGGCCCTAAAGAGCTTCAAAATACCTCTAAGTTCAAAGTAAAAAAAGAAGTATTACACATTCTGAATAAAATTAGATTAGCTCTCCACAGCTGGCAAATCCTTAAATACAATAGCTATTTTAACAATACACATGAGAACAGCTTGGAAAAACCAGCAAAGTAGTCTTGCCTCCAGCATCAGTGTAACAGCTTGGCAAAGGATATTTATAGCAGCCCAGTTACATTCCCAAGGTGAATAGCAACACTGAACTACCCTGTAACCCATAAAACTCACCTATTTTGTTTGACTACAGGAATGTCAGCACCATTAGGAACAAGCTCTTTAATTTCTGTTGTACCAAAATTTTCCACAGTGATCTATTTAAAACAAACAAAAATAGTAAAATCTTATTTACTGTGTAGGGTACTTCTTCCCACCACTTAGCTAACAGCAACATGAACGACAGACACAGATGCTAAAATTCATGGGAATCAGCAGCTGATGCTTTTGCTCAAACACTCCAGAGGCAGTTATAAGAGATAGTATAAGCTTGATAAGAAATACTATATAAACACTTACAGTATATACACTTACATAAACACTATATAAAACTTACAGTAAAATTAAGACAAAATGCTTCTTCTATGTCATCCTCTGGATAGTCCAGTAACTGTTGCATTCCCCTGCAAAATAAGTAACAAAGTACTTGTACCAGTGGAAAGAAAGATGAACTTAACTTTCCTGAAGTATTCTTTATGCTTTGATAATTCCAGTTTAAAAAAAAAACAAACAAACCCAAACCCTTTCTACTGTTATTTCATTTATTAGTGCATTGACTTGCACCTTGTGCAGTGTTGGGAAATCTCAAGCAATTGTTTTGCTACTATTGTAGTGTTATTTCCTTTTGATTAGCTCCAGGTGTGAAGAGAGAAGATTCATATCCTAGTCTTCAGCTAAGGGATTCCCAAACCAGAGGCAGTAAGTACTTAATAATCATTGATGGGCTCTTCCATTAACTTGTTTGATTTCTGCTTGAACCTATGAAAACTTTAGCATTCGCAACACTGAGGCAATCAAACATCCACTTCTGCTCATTTGAACCTCCTACATGTTAGTGCTATTCAAATCCCTACAAAGGGCAGATATTTAGCATGTAATTGTTCCTGAAATAAGCAAAAACATTTCCTTGATGGACTAAATAAGCCATTCAGAACTAAAACTATGTTCACACTTAGGCTTATAAAATTAATGGCTAAAACTCAAAGGTTTTGAATTTCAAACATTATTTTCCCCTAAAATTCTTGTAGGATAATAAAACAGAAGACGCAAATACTAAAACCAAGCATTTAGAAGCAGGTGTTTAACAATAGCATATATCCTTTCTCAAATGGCACGATAGCTGCAAGTTACTCTGAGCTGTTTATCCTGTTAGTGTGAAAATAACACATTTTCTTTATGTTCTTAAAGGAAAATGTTGAATTAAAAATTAATTCCTAGTAACACTCATTTTTCTTTCTTGCTTACCTGCCAACATCTGGCATCAACTCTTTTAAGTCATCCAGGGATGGTTTCTTATTCAATAGCTTTTTGTACAAAGCCAAAGGGAAATGAAGGTCTACAATAGTAAAATTATATATTGCTAGCCCACAGACAACACCAATCAAATGAAACAAGTCACTGTCTTCAAAGGTCTAAGAACAGAAAACAGACAAGATGTTTTAAAATAAAGAAGTTATTTTAATCTTGCAGAGCCCAGAAAAAATACTGTACAGTGAAGTATAATCTGAGTGAGTTTCATTTATATTTTCTTTAAATACGTATGTATCCATAAGTACGGAGGAAAACAGGATACAGTTTTAACCAGAGAGACTGAAATCCAAGGAAACAGACTCTTTCTACAGAAAAAAAAAAAGGGGGGGGGGGGCTGAGATACAACATATTTCGTGTTACAAGTGATGCATATTGCTGAAAGTACTGCAATAAGATTTTGGTTTTGTGACTTACCCTTGCACTATTGAGAGCTTAAATATATAATATATGTCAATTTTTTAAAAAAATTAATTTTGGGAGGAGGAGGGAAGACCTCACTATTGACTCCCTTGGAGTTAATAGCCAAGGCTTAAAACACAACTGTGGAAATGTTAACATTCAGGTATTTGTGATACAGCCACCCTAGTCAGTGTTTTTCTCTGAAAGAGGACTAAAAAGTCAGTGATCAAAACTTTTGAAAAAGTATGACCAGATGACTACCTATGAAATGGACCCATAAATGTGACTGAACACAGAAAGACCTGTTCAACGTGCCACTTCAAGAATTTTTCTCTGCCACCTTGATTTACCGATTCTGCTCTTGGAATCAGTTTACTCTGCCAGGCACTTCTTCCTAGTAAGCTTGTCTGGGCTGGGGACAACTGGTAAGGAGTAAGTGAGGAATGGGGAAAAACAGAAGGGGAAAGTTTTGATCTAACAATGACAAAAATAAACATTTTTTGAGAATACTTATTTCAGCTTCTCCTCTCAAAATAAAACTACTACAAACTGCTATGTTCATACATTATTAATATAAATATTGTAAGTTAAAAGAAAATTAATGACTACAGATCGCACCCTACCTTATCAGAGAACCAGATCAGCCTGGACTCTTCATAATACCTGAACATTCCATATTTGGGATCTAGCAACTCCCTCATGATGAGCAAAAAAAATTCTTTGCGAACACCTCCAGCATCAACAGCTTCTTCTCCTACAAAAATAACCTGAAACACACAATTCAGGTAGCACTGAATGAAAAACGGATTGTGACACAAGATTTGTCCAAAAATATTCCCAATTACTTGCATGTCAGTGAAAGACACTTTGAGCAGTATGTACTGATAATACCTTGAGTGGCTTCTTGTAGTCTACATTCTTTGTTTTCCTTAGGACTTCCACAGCATCTCCTACAATATTGTCTCTCCGTACCATTAATATCAGGCATGGGTTGACAGATTCAAATACTGGTAGAAAGAGAGAAGACAAATTCTGCCTGTGAGCCTGATCAACAGCCATCTGGAAAAAAACCAAAGTGAAAGTGTCAATAGGTAATATAATATTCCTGTCAACATTAAATGTTCACCAGTCTTGTCTTGAAAAAATGCAGAAGACATGAACAGGAATAGCTATTATGAGAGCTACTGAATTTGCCCAAATTTTCTTCATATTCCTTTTATCTCAGGAAATATTTTTCCTTTACCCATTAGTCTCATCAATGCTAATGTTCAGGGAAGTCTTAGAATACAGTTTTTGACATTCCAGTCAAAATAATTTCGATAACAAAAGGAAGCAAAAAACCACTGTACTTCATCTAATGAAGAGTAAGCTGTTTAATACAAATCTGGCATGAAAACATCAATTAAAAACTAATTCACAGAATGAAAAGCGATTTGTTCATCTATTTCATTTGTATTATAATTTTTGTATTACAGTTGTTCAAATACTAAATACTGTTGCAAATGTTCTGAATATGGCATAGAACTCTTGAAAGTTTGTGTGGTTTAATACCATTTAATATTGTTAATAGAAACATTAAATGTGAACATTTCCCTGAATTCATCAAATGTTGGTACTGACTGTGTACATACATTTTTAAAGGCATAAGAAACTATGTTTATTATGAACTACTAAAGCAAGCTAGTATTTTTCTACATGAGCCCATTACTTGAGCATGATTTATCTCTTCCATTTAATGTCAGACTCAGAAAAATAACTTTTATTATGTTAAACATTATAAACTTGGGGGAGGGCTGGTGCTCCTACTGCTGTTACTTTTGCTGTAGTGTCCATTCTTTTCCTTTTTTAAGAATATGATTTATTATATCCCTACAGAAACCGAACAGGTATGGATTATATTTATAAAAAAAAAAAAAATTCCAAACATTGAACAAAAGTACAGCTCACCACATCACACTGGTTTCAGTTCTACCTAGAGAAACATGAAAATACACAAGATCCTCTCAGTTACTTTAGGGTTGTCTAGTGTATCTATCTCTAGACAAGAGATATGGGTCAAGATATAGAATTGTTTGTATCGAATATCTAATTTCTAGGAAAGTCTCTAGTTAAAACATAAGTGAACAAATTAGGAGTAACATATAAATACATTTAACAGGAAAAGAGCCAAAAGCAACTGCAAAGTGCAAGATCAGGAAATCTACTCCCACTATCCCAAGTAGATACTAGATTTTCAAGATAAGCTTCTTTTCTACTGCCTTGCAGAAACTGATCAGACTTCAGAGTTTAGCATTTCGAAGGTGGCATGACAAGTGAAATGAGAAATTAGGTGTGTACTAGATGTTCACGTGGTTCCAACATGTTGCCTCTCTGATACTACCAATCTTAAGAAAAGCACTAGCTCCTAAGTCCCACCAAGATAAGAAATTAAAAGTAACTGTAACTGGCTGCTGCCTCTAACAAGATAGATTGACTTCCAGCTCCAGGGTCTACACATACATCATCATTTAAAGTCTGCTCATATGGGAGGTGGGGTTGTTTTTTGGTTGGGGGTGGTGGCTGGTGGTTTTGTTTGTTTGGGTTTCGGTTTGGTTTTTTTTGGTTTTTTTTTTGTTTTTTTTTTTTTTTTTTTTTGTTGGCTGGTTGGTTGGTTGGTTTTTTTTTTTAAACCTGTACTATGGGTTGTTAACACCCCAAAAAATACACCTCATTAATGAAAGGAAAAGAATTTCCTTAGAAATTTATGCAATTATTAAACAATCTAATTTCAATGAGATCCCAAACCCACAAAACCACTAGCTTCTATCATGTATATACTCTGAAATTAAAACTAGATCCCTCATTCTTATGGAGAAAAGATTACACAGAGTTTGAAAAAAAAAAAAAAACAAACAACAAACCCCCCAAAAAACCCACCACCGAACAAAAAACCCACAAAAAACCCATCACCAACAGCAACCCACCAAAGCCCCCCAACTAAAAACATAAAAATAAAATTCATAACATTAAAAACTGAGACTCTTACCTGCATCTGTATGACTGCATCTGTTTGTAGGAGAGTTGTCTTTGCCTGAGCATCAAATACAAATGGGTATGTGCAAATTGTAACAGGAATATCTGTTAACTAGAACGAAAAGAAGCATGTCATATCTTTGTTTATTTAAAAACCACAATCATGGTTAAAGAAGCCATTGCAATAGTACTCATGTAATACATCTATTTTACTGAAAAGAGAAAGAAATCTTTACTCATTGTCAATGCAGGACCAAAGCATCTTAGGAAAATTAAGTAGATTTTCAATTGTTTAGTACTTCAGAAAAAAAAACGAACAACAACAAAAAAACCCACACCAAAACACACACAAACACCACTCTTACTTAGTACATTTTAATTTCAGACCTTTTATTACAGCTAGTAGATATCAAAGTAGTCCTTGTTTTCAAATGCTGCTCTGAATTTGCAATACACAAATTTACATATTTTTGCCCCACAAAAACCTTTTCAGATTACACCCATGCTAACTTAAAAGTTTTACTCCCAATAGAACACATCAGACAATCCTTGACATTCATATTTCTGATTTCCTTACATTCTGCAAAAGAAATCAGATTGCAACCAATCTTACCTCAGTTAATCCATGGTTGACATCCTATGACAGCATTTGCACAAAGGTAGCAATAATTAAGATGAAAAAGCAGCATTAGTGTCTGCATTAATTATTCATCTCTGATGTAGAATTAAAAATATTTATCTACAGCTTCTCCCCCCAAAAGAATGTTTACCAAGAAATAAATATCAACCATAAACATTCTAATTAATCTACCAAACACCACCTTGCCTTTCAACACCCTATATATTAGTCTTTAAAAAAAGGACTGTTAAAGTATCACGTTTTCTTGGATGCAAAAAATTCAACATTTTAAGTGTTTATTTCCATACACTAATAAATGACATTTGCTTTTACCTATGTATTTTCATTCTGAAATGACTGTAGCGTGTCAAACTAAATGCAAAACATTTTTCATGAGTAAAAATTTAAAAATACAAAAGAACCCCACCACTTTATGATAAAGTCTCAAGAATCATTTGGGTCTATGATAAGATATGATATGAAAAGAGCAACTGACTCCTGAAATTTGAGACAGACCAACACATATGGCTGGGACTGTGTGGAGGCTTCCACAACAAGCTAGATCAACTGTGCTAAGAAACTAAGTTATCAATCTGGTGCCATGTTACCCTCCTTATCCTGTGCTGAAAGCTAAGTTTGTTTCCACCCAGCAGGAAGAAAACAGAGAAAGAAAAAAAGGTAATGACAAACTAACACATTTTAAATTTGACTACATATATGAGACTCAGAAGTCAAATATGTAGACATCCATGGCTCATAGAAAGTGATGGCCAGAATACTTTGCTTTCTATCTCTATCCCTAATTCCTACAGGAAACATCAGATTTGAGTACCCTATTCGTCAGATAGACTTATGCAATTTTGTACTCCTACTGTATCTGCCCTTATTCCCAATTCAAACGTTTTTTCCCTACTCCTTTAAGCTGTATCTCAAGAACATCTCTTCAACTCAATAGTTCATTATTCAGCATCTTCAATTTTTCCCCACTCATTTTTCTGTTGTTGAAAGAATAAAAGTTTTTTCTTCCAAGTTGCTCTCCGAGAATACTCTGAATACTTCTGAGATTCTCTTTTCTTCTATATTTTCCCCTCCATGTTTTAAGGAACTGAGCAAACAGTTTTGCCTCAAGTTATGACAATAAAAATTACATGAGCAAAAGAAATTTTGATTCATTATTACTGGTTCAATAGGCAAGTAGGGCTTCTTATCATTTTAAAAGCAAGAACACAGGAAACTAGTGGACGTGAAGGCAGGAAAAGGCCATCAAAACCATTTACAAAGGAGATCTGACTAAGGCCATGGAATTTCTTTCAGTCCTATAATAAATATAACTTTTAACAAAATAACTTTTTCTGCTGAACTTGAAACTGCACAAATGCATGACAAAACAATGATTAAGAGAAATTCAGTGTCTAGTATTTTCTCAGTAACATCAAGCTACTGCTCAATCTTCCGATTTAACTAACAAATGGAGCTTAAGACTTCCATTACAAAGCAATTTTCCAGCTCTCATTTTCCCATATTCAGTATTTTCTTATACATGACATACATGTAGATCATGACATACACAACTTGGGTTTGTTTACATCCATTTAAAGCATAGTTGCAAAGGTCATAATCTTCTAAATTCCATCACTTCTGTACCCTTCACTGGCATACCCTTCTCTGTTCCAAATATACAACCTGTCTCTAATTCCAAGGTCCTGCAATGCTTATCCCTAGCTTCTACATCTCATTTAGTATACCGCCCCTCTTAGCTACCAACACCAGCCTACATCACACACCGGTTATTTTTTCAGAGAAGCTTGGCTGAAACAAATGTCTGTCATGACTGCCAATATTGACTCATTATTTCTTCACGCTCCCCAATCTCCCTGCTGTTGTTATGTTACATTGCAATTTTAATTCTTTGGTAGACAGCATCACTTGCTTTCTATTCATAAAATACAGCAAAAGTAGGTCTCCCATGTTCAGGACCTTCCAGGTACTGCTGCAAAAAAATTAAATTTAGGTGGCTAGAGAAAGCATATTAACTTACTCAATATTCTTTCAAAGCATAAGTCAAAAGAACTGTGTGGCAAAATCCTACCCAACTCACTAATTCTCTGCATAGTCATTAATTTACTCCCACTTAGCACTCTTCTGTTTACAGATCCAGGAATTAATTATCTCTGTTCTTGTTGCTATACTCAAAGTAGAAAACTATGTTAATTATCTGTCCCCTGTAACTCCCTATAATGCTTCTAGACTTAGTTTTCCAAGACAGTTTCAGCTTTCTCATTGACTGAACCTATCTTATATAGCAATTCAGGTTATTCTGGATGTTTTCCTATCATGAATTATCACTTTCCTAACTTTTTTTGACATGGCAAGTCTCAAGTGACAGCATTTAAAATCACTTTTTAATTGACAGATTAAAACATTGAACAGTGTCAGTCCTAAGAATGCTACCCTGCAAGAAGCACACCTATTTAACAATTCTTCCTTAGCTAGTACCTGACATCAGATGAGTCTGTTCAGCATCAGTGATCTGTGAAGATATTTTTATGAAAAGAAAGTGCCCACATTTAGAGAATCTACAGGCTTCTCTAAAGGGACAAAACCAAAACAAAACATGGCAGGGAGGAACCACAAAAAAAAACACCAAACAAAAACCAACACAACTTACCATTCCAAATACCTGCTGCTGGACCCAGTTGACATAGTCATTTCTGATATCTATCAAATCTTGTATCTCATGAATGTAAAATCTGTCATACTGTATAACTTGTCCTCTTTCATTTACCTAAAGAAGTGCAATTTATTTTTTTATTAGCACTTTGTACAACAGTTTTCAAAACGACATTTTCCATACTTTTCAAGCATTTGATAGGTCAGCCACAGATACCCAGATACTAAAAAAATTTCTAGAAAAACAACAGTGCCTACAAAAATGCAAAAAAACAGCATTAAAGACATGGATACATGGATCATTCACAATCTCATCGAAGATGCAAAGAAAAATAAGATTAACTGAGCATACAGTATTGCACAATACAGTGCTGCCACTTTGAAACATCATATGATCTCACAGGAACAGCGATGAATATACATATTCATGTATAAAATGCAACAAATGCTTGTTCCTGTATTTGTTGAAGTTTAAGAACTATGATTCAAGAACTCTGTTCTTAATTACAGTATGAATACTATCGCTATTACCCATGATCAGAGGAACAGTTTCTATTTGAAAACATTAATTTAAAACAAAAAGAGAGACGTGGAAAAATAACTTTATATAAACACTTGTCTCTATAGTATAATTTTAAACCAGAAGCATCCACACTTTTCTAATACACACTTCTTTTCCCAAGGACTGTTAAGCACCATTAACTGCCAAAACAGCAAGATCCCCAATTCTGTGTTTATAACCAGGTAATCTAAGCCTGCTTTTCTCAAACATCTCCCCCTCCACCACCACCACCCCCAACCACCAGATACTAAACCCATGAAATACCCTAGATATGTTGCCCCATTTTCTTCCTCTTACTTTAATCCATACCAGCTAATTATTAAGATTATACCAATATAAATAGTTGGGCAGCAGGGTAGGTACAAATGTAACTATTTCTACAATGTAGCTACATATTAGTCAAAGTTGGGTTTCAAAACAAAGAGGAACTTAGAGGAGACCCACCTTACAATTCTACAATTACCCATGAAGCTTTAAGATTTTAAGATTAACTTCAGCTGTTAAGATTTACAGCTACTGCAAGCCTGAGCAGTGACAGAAATTCTACAGGCAGCAAAATAATAATTTATTATATACCAACAGCTTTCCATATGGGAATCTGTCATGGACATCTTGCACTTCTAATACAAGATAGTTACTAAGCAGTCTTACTCAGCCTTCATTTGATGGTCTCCATAAAGAATAAAGAAAAGCTGAGCAAACCATAGCATACAAATTCCAACTTCCAAAGCAGAAACCTTTTCCATTCTTTCTGACAGGAAAAGGAGCTTGGGGAGGAGGGCTGTTACATATAGCCCACAAAGGTCCAATTTAGACACCTGTGCCCATTTTGCTAGGTTGTACAAATACAGTACTTGACCAGCACCTTAAGGAGTGCCTAAAATGCTCTTTTAGCATATAAACACAAAATGCCATAGGACCAGAATAAACTACAGAGGGAAAAAAATAGGGGGTGGGAGGGGAAACCTTGGCAGCAATTAGATAATACACTGTGATGTGCACAGTCTGGTTACTCTAAATGATTTAGGCTATTTTTGGTCAAAGTTCATAAATTCATTAGTTTCCATGAATTGTTACAATACTAACAAACGGAATAAACAAATCAGAAAATAAATGTTTGTCTTGGTAAAACTGTGCAGATCTTTCTTGCTCAAAATACAGCTTGCTCTTATCTTCCATTTGTGATCTTATTTGCTATCATTTCAAGCTTAAGAGGCAACTCTTTCCAACATACCCTCACAGATGCAATTGACTGGGTCAGTCTGTGTTTCCAAGAAAATAGGTAATTCCATCACCATGTCAGATTGGAATCCAGAATTCCAATGGTTCATAGGTCCAGATGGAACAACTACAGATATCTCTGTAGATGCAAGCCTAAGTATTTAAAACTCTTTAGTAACTTAATTTCTTTTAACAACTACACAGCACACGGATGCTGACAAAAACAAATGGATAAGTAATTGGTTAAAATGGACATAAACATACTCTGTGCAGTATTTCCAGAACTCTGAAAGCCGTGTGTAGAAAATTGGTAAGTATTCTTCTTTCAGAAGCCGGAATGCCAATCTTGCACAACTTCAAGAGGTGGACTACAACATCCTTGTAGAGTTCCACTATCTTGAGGAACAATGGAGGTTCAAGTACAGACCACCAATTTTCTGTCAACAAATGGTGAACAAACAAACTCAGTACTTGTCACTACACAACATGATGTTATGCTACCCTTTTAACTAAAAAACATGTTTTGCTAGAAAGCATACTTGTCAGTTACCAAAGACTCCCCCCGCCTCAAAAAAAAATGTTTAACACAGCAAGAGTGGTGCAGACTTTTAAACAATCCAGTCTTTGTATGAATAATGAAACCTCTGTTCAAATGCTCTATTGTTACACACCAACTCTTAAAATTGTCTGTTCATCCAGAGTACACAACAGTATCATGAAGTAACTTTTGACATAAAAACAGATGGCTCAAACCCTGAAACCTTGACTTAAACAAACAATCCTGAGGGCAATGGAAAGTGAAGCAACATAAAAAAGGATATACAGTTCAAAGAAATTATCAGTTTGCTTTTCTTTACAGCAGACAAGCTCTTTGCTCTCACCAAAAACTACTGAAAAACACAAGAGATGGGTTACAAGACAAAAAATAATTGAGGAAAAAGAAAGCACCCTCTCAAAAACATACCAATTAAAAAGGAAATATTCTGAAACTTCAACTCTTTAAGCTGAATTTCAGGTGACAGGAGTCACAATAAGAAGGTGTAAGGAAGTAGAGTTAAAAAAATAGAGCTATTCTCAGCTGCATATTTGAAGACTGCATCTTAGGATCAGTGAGAAAACATGAACCACTCGGAAGAAACAAAGCAGGTGCTGTAGTCAAAGACAATTTAACATCTGCTCTGCAACACTTCTGTAAATTGCTTAGAGTTTGTTAGCTGTCTGACCACATAATTTTCATTTTAAAGTGAGAAGACACATATCGAATACACTGAACTACATGGTTTAATTCCTCCCAAATGGAATCAGTCCAAAAATTACTATACCAGATGAATTCATATGGATGGCCAGTTAACTCACCCAGAAGCAACAGAATAGGTGTTTTCTTACACAATGTTAACCTTTAAGTTTCTCAGTGGGGAATTGTATAGAACTGTAAACACACAGCAGGTGTTGCTGAGACCATGTCTTCACTGATGGAATTTCTACACATTTTCATCTAGAGATCCTTAGTTTTAACAGTAAAGAATTCAATTTCTTACCAAGAACTTTCAGAGGAGCTTTTTCTAGGTTCAGAATAGCTGTTCCAAAAGGAATAGCTAACGTTGTGAAGTTGTTTGCATCACTCATCAGTGGGCATTCTGGTAGAGTGAGATACAGCCTCAAAGCTTCAACATCTGGTAAGGAGCTCGTCAATTTGGGAATAAGGTTCTTTTCCAAACTAGCTGCCACCTACAGCACATCATAAAATTCAGTTTATTCTAATGCAATTGTGAATTCAAACAAATTCCCATCTAGATAAAAAATAATCTAGAAAACAATCATCAGGAATTTAAATTAAGCTATTATACGTTTAGGAAAAAACCCAGTATATTAAATATTGAAATACAGACACATACAATATGCTGATGTGTTACCTAATTGACCCGACACAACACAACACAGTTCTACATATTTGCAGTTGATACATTATTGAGTAAAGGAACTTATTAAAAGGGTCAGAGCAAGCATAACAATAGTATTTCTGGATAGGTGTAGTGTAGTAAGATAATCCCAAACAGAAGGAAAATACGCAGCACAAACCTGTTGTGATATATGAGCGTGGTCAGGCTGTATAAGTTTGTGAAATAGTAGTCTAGCAGCATTCATATCAACCCCTGAGAATCTAGTGCTGGTTTTGTAATGATCATCATTGCTGCAGCAAGAAAAAAATATACAGAGAAAAAGACTGAATCCTGTATTCTTAGCAACTCAAGATTTTTTCCCACCTTGAATTTTTAGCCCTACTTACTAAGGAATTAAAAACATGAGAGATTACAGTATCAGAATTCCATTTCTTATATGACCTTTGAAGCAACTGAAAAAAAATCTTCTCTAACTGCAAGACAATCGTGTAAAAACACTAGGATCTAAACCAGCCTGTGCAATATATTCCCCTTGAATTATATACAACCTGTGGCTGAGAAGTAATTAGTTTTGCGGGCTTACATGGTAGCAGCCAGGTGGCACACAATTCCAAAGACTAGCAGAAGACATGCTGCATTTGGGCCAGCTGACAAACCATATGGCAGTAAAGGAGCTAGAAGTTTAAACTGTGGGTATCAGAATAACAGTAAAACAAGGAAATACTGGGAAGGTGTTAGAGTTGAAACAAGAGACACTAGGAAGGTAGCCACCATTAATTCTGTTCACAGCAATACTTGTTCAAAAGCCTGACCACTTACCTCAAAGCCAAAAAGCTCCCATTCAGGCACCCAGCTGAAGAGAATGTTCCATCAATTTCACTGAAATTGTTCATATGAAATAAGTTACATTTATTTTGTTTCTTTTTACAAATTAGCATTTGCAATAAAAAACTTTATTTAATCCCTAATAAATTACATTGTACATAGGATGGAACTCTGACTTTAACATGACTGAACACTAGATCAAACCTCCGTTCAAGACTCAATGCTTAAGACAGCTCAAATCAAAGCAAGTTTTGCAATTTGTTTTAATTTCTTTGCATCCTCCTTTATTAAAGTAGAAGCAATAATCTTTGAGTTGTTCTCCTATTCCTTTACATGTACTATTATTTTTCAGTGTGCAACTACATACTTCATTTAACCTTGTATAGTCATCCAACCTGTGAGAGAAATGACACAGACTAAAGGATCTAAACTACTTGACAAGCATGACAATGAAAGCATAGAAAAAGCTCTGCACATAATACAATCAGTAATTAAAAATAGCTTTGCTATGTATGTACAAAACTCCATTAACGCCCAATTCATAAGTAAAATTATGAAAGACAACATCTTTCCTCAACATCACTTACTTAGCTATCTCTACAGGAAGTCTTCCAGATGGGAAAGTCAGCAATCTTTGAATAAAAGTTTCATTCACAGTCCAGATCTGCTTCAAAAAGTCAGGATACCTGAAATCATCTGGTGGCACCATGTTCTGAATTTTAAAGAAAGAGTAAAGAATCAGGCACACAAAATTGATTTCCAGAAAAATCAATCCTGTGGTTGAGCTCTTTATCTCTTCATTGACTGACAATTCGCCTACCCAGACTATTACTGTGAAATAAGCCCAAGGATAAATTTGCTACATTCTAGCAGTTCTGCATTCACTATGAAAGCAGAGCATACACTAAAAACATCTAGATTAGTGTGTTAATTCACAGCACAGCTTACTTCATGATAAACTCCCTAAACATACAAGTACTTTTCTAGAAGATGGACACTAACCAAGCTTTACAGCAGAGTAGCAAGCACCTCTTCTCCCTAGTCACTACGAACTAGTTAGCTCACTGCCAGGCTGTGAGTATACAGAAAGAAAGCCATTCAATTTTTTGGACAGCTGTTCTCCCACCCCACTTCCACCAGACTCCTCTGAGAATGAATCATGTTTCTCTGAACATTGCTGCATCATCAGATGAGCTGCATTTTGATGTGCTGCTCATACTGAATGAATTCCAGTAAGATTTCTAATAGTAAAGAGGAACAGAACCAAGACCACCGTTTTGAGTAGGAGCACTGGTTCAAAAAGAGATGGCAAACAGCACCAAAAGTAAGGTTAAACTAGTAAAAAGAAAGATATATCTCCTGAGGGTGCAGTCTGACAACACAGCTGACTCAGTATAATGATGACTAGCTGTTGCCAAAAATCAGTACTTCTGATCCCATCCTACAGGATCAGGATGAGAAACCTTCTCGCTGTTTCCCTTGTGTCCAGCAGAAGTGTCATTTAAACCCACAATGAAACAACTCAGGGAACTGAGTTGTCCAAAAACTAACTTGAGAAAAGAAACAGATTTTGGCTGAGACCTCTTAACTGCAAGGCCAGGACACACAAGTCCCAGGAGTACAGTACTCATGTAACTCTGAAAGAATTAAATACAAATTACCAAACTAAGGAGTACTAAAAGGGATACTTTTGCAGCATCAAAGTTCATCTATTGCTAATACTTTTTTGGCATAAGCTTTTTTCCTGAGCAAACAAGCCACAGTAACTGCATTCATACAGTCTCCAGTTCACCTCAATTAGTCAGTCAGAATCTACTTCAGTGATTAGACAATTGCACATAGGAAAGTTTTTAAGAAGGGAGTTTTAATAGAGAAGTTCTCAGCCTGTATTATCAGTAATTTTTCCAGTCTACGCCTGCTAAACAAGTTTCTCTCAAATACAGCAATAGTTACCACAACCCAATCAATTAAAAAAAAAAAAAAAAGGGGCTAGAAAAATTGTTGATTCTGTACAACCAGAAGAGGCTGTGGGAGCAAAGGGTTGCTGCAAGCCTGACCTGTACTTGGTTTTTCTTGACAACAAACATGTTTCCCACTAAAATCTGTTTTCCTTCGTGTCCAAATTAGTTTGCACCCCACATACTCAACTCTTGATGCTTCATTAATCCCTATGGTCTAATATCTGCTGGGCTATATTGGAAATAGTCCCTATACAAATCCAGTCATTTATCTTCATCTTGTTTTTTCCTCCCAACTCGTCCTCTAATAGCATTTTCTTTCCATCATACTCCCACATTGCCATTTTTACTGTAAAGCCGTTATAGACATTTTTGCCCATACTAGAATTTAAACACATCAATTCTTGTCTTTTTAAAACTTAAGTTTTAATACTAGCATAAAACTCTATCACATAACAGACTATGTCACCACCTATCATTTTTATCAGAAAGCTCCATTTGTTTCCTCATCATTGTGGTATGCTTAAATGGCTACAGAGCAGAAGACAGCATAGCTGCAGTCAGGAGTTACTGCAGAGGGCTGGGCAGGGGTGAAGAGCTCAAATATTCCAACACCTTTTCCTTTATTAAAGGAAAAGAAGGGCATGAATCTATCGCTCAGGAAAAAAGCTTATGCCAAAAAGCCTCAAGAGCTTACTGAGAGCTAACACTCAATAACTGGATCCAAGCCCTTCAATTGCTAAATTGACTTAGTGTCTTGTGCTTCCACACTGCTGTAGCAAACTTTACAATGTAGTCGTGCACCTTCGATATAAAAATCTTTTAAAATGCATCAGAAAAAACTAAAATTTAACTTTGACAGACTTTGGAACCAAAGTATATTTAATTTATTACCTGTGAATAAAAGTAGTGTGCAAAACTTTGGTCCCCACCAGAGAAAATTCTCTTTACACAATAACACTCCTCACTGTCTGCAATAGGAATAAAAAACAGACAACTGTGAAAGTGTGAATTTGAGAAATGATTAAGACATGGCAATCAACACTCAATTAGAAAAAGGTTCCTTCGTTACATAACCTCGCAAGTGATTATAGCCCATATTTAGTTTAAATCTCAAGATTTGTAAAACACTATAAAGGAACACAAATCCAAGAAGTAAATGTGCCAGGTGTTGCTTACCTGTGATTATCGGGCATTGAGTACTATAAGGAAGCCAGTTTCCTTTTACTGTGAAGGGACTTTTCCTATTACTGGTTGTTCCTGTACCTAATTGCCCATTACCTCCGAGTCCAAAAGAATAGATTCTTCCAGATGAAGGAACAAACGCAGTAGTGTGCTGCCTAGGGCAAACAAAATTCAGTAACAAAAACCTAAGCATTATGACGTGCTTTGCGCAGGCCAGCCTAAGAATGGTGTTAAACAGTATGTTAAAGGTCCCATAGTATCAAACACTCCACTTCTCTATTGGCAAAGCACTGTCACTGGCAATACTCCATTTATACTCCAATAGGCAATATTCCATCTTCATGGAAAAGTTCACAGAACAGATGCCAGGTTCTGCCTTGAACCCCTGCTTAGCCACAGTCTGACCTTTAGAGCATATCTCTAGACATTCAGAAATTTGAAGTTTCTACCAGGTTGGTTGCATCTCTTTTCCCCTCCCATCCCCTCAACTCTAGATGCCATCTCTCCCACCATGAGCCTGGGAAGAACCAGTACTGAATTTATGTAAACTATTAAAAGGGAATGGGTCCACTCAATGTCAACCAAACTGCTAGAAGGATAGGTTTATATTTACATATTCTTTAATCCAAATAAAAGTGTGCCCATCTCTTAAAAAAATTACGTTGCCTCCCTCATTTGTCTTCTTACAATGCAATTCTTTGGACAAGAGCATTTTCATATGTGCTTGGAATTTTTCCAATTTCTTGGTGCTGTTATAATACATACAATAAAAACCCATTAGGAACTGAAGTACTGTCCAGTATTACAGGTATTTCACAAAACAAATTATGTTTCCAAATTTTACACTTATCCACTTATCCTACACTTATCCAAACACACTTGTTCTTTAATAGGAAATGATAAAGTGACAGCAATAAACAACACCTTTACACTTCATGCTGATTATTCACACTTTCCGTTTAGAAAATCAGACCCTCTCAAATAGCATAGCTTCCTTTAGTTCTTCTATTGAATGTTTTTAAAATCCCAGTAAGGTCTCTAAATATCTTTTGTTAGAGAGCGTCTTGTCTCCCCTAACCACAAAGGGTAAGAAAAAACCCCACTTCATATTGCAATATATATTAAGTTTTATACAACACAAGTTATTTATAAGATTCATAGTACTAGCACAGAATAGACCTTACCTGCCACAAGTGATTTGCGTCACAACACTTCCCATAAGTTCAAAAACTTTCCTTGGGTTTATCTCATGGCTGGTAGAGTTATGACCCAACTGACCATAGCCTCCAGCTCCAAATGTAAAAACCCCACCTTCCTAAACAAATAAATTATTTGCATTAAAATGACAGTATATCTCAGAACAAGAAACTTAACAGAAATAGGGGTTTAATAAATCTCCTCGTCTGATGATTTTGGAATTGTGGAGAAAGGAGAGAAAATATACATGCACAAGAGGGCCCTGAGATACAGAAGGGTCACAAGTTAATTGCAGCTATGAAAATGTGGCACAGCTATCAAGTATTACCTTATTCGTGTTAAATCGCGTTCTTGTAATTCCCATATTATTATACAATAGTCCTCTCATTAACTTGTGTCATTAATAGATACTAATCCTCATTTTTCCTCTTTTCCAGTTTTCCTGATGAACTACAACAGTATATAAACTCACATGATTAAAAAAGTATACTTTTAAATTCTGAATATAAGTTTTAAAGCAATTACCAAATAGGAAGCTGCCCTCCTCAGGCAGATGATGCAGAGTATGACTGAAATAGTCATTATTTGACTTCATTATTTGAAAGCATAAGAAACCAGAACATTTCCACATTGTTGTAAGGCAAGTCATTTTTTAAAAGTGTTTTTGATTAATTTCATCAAGAAATTAACCAAAAACTTTAATGAAAGAATGTTAAATCAGAAACATTTTCAGAAATTATACAACTTACCTTACAACAACTTTGAAACTTTCCATTTTCAAATGCTTTGAAATTGTAAAGCTGTTTCTTTCAATTCTACTCTGCATCAGACTGGACCTCTGCTGGAAATCATCATTAAAATGGCAGCATCCACTGAGAAAAACCAACAGCCTCATTCACTGAATCAGGATAACAAACAGTGACAGGTTTTTCTGAATTTCAGAAGGACTTGGAAGAATGCTTGCACATATACACAGTACTGTCTACAAAAGATATGTCAAGACCACTTGTTCTGCAAGGCCTATCATGCAAGGGAAAATGGAGATATACAAATGGGTGACAAATAATTTATAGAAACATTTGCAGTAAATTCAGTATCTTGAGTCCATCAGCTTTAAAGCAAGTTTGAAGTTAACTTCTATACATTAAAAAGGGAAAAACATTTAGAATCCAAGTTACAGATTGCTGTTTTCTTTATGTTCTATACGTTCTTTCTTTATGTTCTCTTTCTTTACATTTGCATAATACATCAATATCAATTTCAGGATTGCAAAGTTGTGACATCTTTTTCAGTCAAAGCGAGAGAATATTTTGGGACAAAAAGCAATTGTTTGTGACAATCTTTTCCTTTCACTGTAGAAAATTAAGCGTATATAAACAACAAAATATGGCCACACTTAGGCAGATCATATTCTTCAAAACAACCTTTCCCTTGTTGCAGCTCAAAAATTCAAACAAATTAAGAAAACCCATACATTTTCCAAAAGTAAGTAAACACAGATTTTTTTCTTCAGAAATAAAACATTAAAAATAGTTACTTTCAAAATTCTAATGCCTTCTACAACAATATTGTGAATTCAACAGATTCAGACATGAAATGGATATTTAGTCACTTGCCCAAATCTTGATCGGCCAGAAATGTTTTCTACTGTTATCACTAGTAAGCTCAAAATATTCTGTTTATAAATTGATATATTTTATTGAGAGTGATGAACAACAGGAAACATCAAAATGTTAATACATACTGCTTTATACCTAAACGTTGAAGTCTAATCCAACTATCAAAACACAGAAAGAAAAGTACAAGAGTCAATCATTTAAAGTAAGATATGTATGTATCGTTTTACCCACCACAAAATAAAGGTACTTATCACTTGCTGCTTGAAAAATACACTATTTGTCACTAAAATGAATGTAAGAAAGAGTACTAGCATTATACACTCTATGTTGCTGCTATAAGTTTCCAAATAACTTTAGAAGTTTAAAAATAAGACTCAAAATGAGGCATTTAGCCAACAGTTATAAGGCAATTTGACACATTTCAGCTCTCTATTTTAATCAGTTCCTACATCTCTGTACGAACATGCCACACTGACACAGAATACATGTTTTTTTCCCAAATCAGCCTTGAAATAAATGACCAACTTTTTATAGAACCTCACACTATAATACTCACTAGTGGATTATGTAAATCTTCAATTTCGTTTATTTGTTTGCCAATAGTACGTAAATAGCTGCTGCGCTACAGCAGCCAGAAGAGAGAGGAGTGAGAATATGTGAGAGAAACAACTCTACAAACACCAAGGTCAGTGAAGAAGGAGGGGGAGGAGGTGCTCCAGGTGCTGGAGCAGAGATTCCCGTGAAGACCATGGTGAGGCAGGCTGTCCCCTTGCAGCCCATGGAGGTTAACGGTGGAGCAGATATCCACCTGCAGCCCCTGGAGGACCCCACGCTGGAGCAGATGGATGTGCCCAAAGGAGGCTGTGACCCCATGGAGAGCCCACGCTGGAGCAGGTTTGCTGGCAGGACTTGTGACCCTGTGGGGGACCCACGCTGGAGCAGTCCATTCCTGAAGGACTGCACCCCATGGAAAGGGCCCACACTGGAGCAGGGGAAGAGAACGAGCAGGAAGGAGCAGCAAAGACAACGTGTGATGAACTGACCACAACCCCCATTCCCTATCCCCCTGCACTGCTGGCAGGGAGGAGGTAGAGAAGCCAGGGGTGAAGTTGAGCCCAGGAAGAAGGGAGGAGTGGGGGGAAGGTGTTTTACGATTTGGTTTTATTTCTCGTTACCCTACTCTGATTTGATTGGTACTAAATTAAGTTTATTTCCCCAAGTTGAGTCTGGTTTGCCCATGACAGTAATTGGTGAGTGATCTCTCCCTGTCCTTATCTCAACCCACGAACCTTTCATTGTATTTTCTCTCCCCTGTCCAGCTGAGGAGGGGAGTGACAGAGCAGCTTGGTGGGCACCTGGTATCCAGCCCAGGTCAACCCACCACAATAGCAAATAGCAATTCACTAAGTTTTTTTAAACAACCACACACCAATCCCCCCAGCATTTAATTTAAATTCAAAATTAACTCAGTCTGATTAGTGATAACAGCAATGCTAGAGGCATTACAGTCAGAAAACAGCTAATCTCTTTAGGATACACTAATGTAAATTTCAATATCTGCACTATTTTAATAATGTAACATGCACTGTCATATCAAAAATGCTATATTTTGTACGCTCAATTTCACCAAATATGACAAAAATTTAAAACTACAGAAAGATTTCTTGTATTTGGTAAGTTTTTTCAAATATTCAACTGTTCTTCCAGTGTTTCCTCAACTTCATCCAATAAACTTTGAAGAAATTTTACAGGGAATTTTGTTTATTATTTCCTATTCAGGTAGCATCTTCTCCTGAAAACATTCAAAAATCAAAGCCTAAACATATCTTTAAATATTGTACCTTTGTAAGGGCAGCAGTATGATCTTCTCCACAACATATATGAACAATCTTCTGAGTTCTCAGTGACTTTAGCAGCGTAGGAACATACCTGTCTGAAAAGTTTAATACAGCAGATCGCTTATTTTGACAATTAAAATCAGGAAACAAATAGTTTTGCTTATTTATTCGAATTCAGTACCAGTCAAACAAGCACTTTAAATCTGTTAGCATAATACAATCATTGTGACTGAGTTTATGTATCTTTGAGACAGAAGTGTTACTACAGAAAAACAGAGAGACTACTATACTGAAATACTTTGTAGCAAATAGTCTCATTTTCACTAGCACAGGATCATAGGTCAATACCTAAATCATGAAATACGGAAAAGTACGTTAGACCTGCCATTGACCATGAGAAAAGAAAACAAATGATAGTTGTTTTGAGTTGTTTATGTGCTTCATGTTTTTAAAGTGTTCCTATAAGTTGGTATCAGTTGGTCATAGTTCAATATTACTAAACGTATAATAGAATGGAACACTGAATAATTAGGAAGCACAAATAACTTCCCTCCATCACCAAAACAAATCAACTTTGTCATCCAGTTGCACAAAGGCAGTTTTTTTAAATGTTAATGCTAATGTCTTAAAATTTGTCAGGTACACTAAGATGCCTGGTAGAAGCCCTATCAAGGCATAAAAAAAGGGATTTTACTGAGAAGTGACGCTATATAAAAAACTGGGGTCATACATATTCCAAAGAATATGTAGAACAACTGAAGTCTCCCATGAAAATTTGACTTCTGAAAAGTATGTGTAATTTTCTTATTACATGAGTGTGACCAGATTTAAAGTGTTAATTCAGATATGCATTTTAACTCCCACACATTTTTCTTATTTTAAGAAAAGAAGAACCAGTGAGAAAAATCTGAATTCATGAAACTAGCTATAGATTATTCTATACTAAACTGTGTATTACAGGAACCTGATAGCATATACTCCCATCTTGGAGCCCTGTGGGCAGATAATGTGCATGTAACATAATACAACTAACAAAGAAACAATTTTTTGTCTAACCTTGCTACTTGCTTAAAATTGTTAATGAGTATCAACACCCTAGTAGAGGAAATTTTGGAAATGGTTAGCTGAAACTTGTCAATGATCATCAAAAGCGGCCTGAGAAAGGCAGATACGCACATGGCAGTAAAACAATGAAGATGCCTTAAATGTGTCTACTAAGGACAACCAAATAGTTTTGATAGACTACTGGTTTTGTCAAGCAATTTCATCTACCTAAAATTCAGTTCAAACTGTAACTACTGCACAGTATCTTAATTCAATCCCTTTTAGAAAGTTTAAGTCACAGAAAAATCTAAAACAGGGAAAGAAAACAAGTTAAGCAGGCTAGAATTTCAACATAACTGTCAGAATTCTCACTGCAAAACAGCTGAGGAAAAAAACTCCTTTTTTTGATGTCTTCCTTATGCAATCTCACATGACATCAGCACTCTCCGACAATATTCAACAAAGGTTTGTTCTGTCTGCTCCTTTTCTAGGAATACCGCTGTCTTTAGATTCACAAACCAAGACCTTCACCATGAAATTTTACAGAAGTAATGTTTACTTACCATTATCATCATTAAGACCCAGCTGTCCAAATTTGTTGCGTCCCCATCCAAAAATGGCTCCGGAAAGAGTTAGTACAAAACTATGAGCTCCTCCTGCTGCAATCTGTGCAAAAGGGATTCCCAGCAGAGATTTAATCACATGCGGTGAGTGTTGTTTTTTATACTCATAACCTAAGCCCAGCTGGCCATATTTATTTTGTCCCCAGGAAAACACTTCACTTCCTGTTTAAAGGGGGGGGAAAAAAAAAACCACCAAGAAATACAATCAATATAGTTTAATTATAAGTTTAATTATATAAAGTTTATTTACTGTAAGAAAACCTAAAAGTTAGACAGTTACTCTTCAAATATTTTTTAGTTTGAAAATGCATACAAATTACTGACTTTTGAAGCTAAGCATTCTCATGTAATTTGCAGACATTCAACTCAAATATTTAATCAGACTGAAAGTATTTAAGTCCCATTCAAAACCCTCAAAACTGCCCTTAACATTCCTGTTTCAAAGCGTTAGATAAGTTGAGTTTGGTTATTACTAAGCAAGATGCTGTTCTATTGGGAGTTCCACTACTGTACATATTTTTATGCAGAGATCTTGCTGAGGTTGCATACTGGACAGGCAAAACTTTCCAATTTCCAATCACAAGCCTCATTTAAGCTTTTATACAGTAACATACTTAATTTTCACATACAATTTAAGTGGCATATATTTTAAATTCTAAAATATTGTATCAATGATATGATGAATGAAGCACAAAGTTTATAATGTAATTTGATGCCTTATAAAGAAAAAAAAAAAATTTCACAAATCAGAGAGCTATTTATGTTAAGATTGCCTCCAAAAGAAAATGTTCCACTGAACAACCAACATTTTGCCAAGGTATTTACTATCCTAAAGATCAACATCTAATCACAAAGATATTTTGCTTTTACTGATGTGATACGTTTCAAACAGTAATGCTACCTTCAAACAGTAATGCTTCCTATGTGTCTCCTACCTCCACCTTTCCAGTAACAGTTTTATCAAGATGGAAAACAATGAAACCCATCCCCTGGGGTACAGGTGTCTCAGATTTTATTTAAACAACCACCAAAAAACCAAACCAAAACCAACCAGACAAAAAAAAAACCCACCCCAAACCACCAGTTTTATACAAAACAATCTTCCTAACACCAAAGAAATCCTATGCCAATCATTTACAATCACATGAACTAATCCACCTCATCAATATCCCATATATAGATCTAAAAATACTATGAAGTCTCCTCTCAAAATGCCCGATTCAGGTAAGTTCATCCCATTTTCCTCCCCGTGTGGGTCTATTTTTAAGGCCATAACCCTGCTACATTGCAAGTATTTCTGCAGGTTCTCTTACAACCAGAAAAAAAAAAAACAACCAACACCTTACAATGCATGTGAAGAACAGAAACATAGAGCTGCAAATCCATGAACTGGCAATAGGATAGTGATGCTGTACTTGAAGCTTGTAACTGTTTAAAACACTGAGTGAATTTTAAATTACAAACTCCTATTATATTCTTGCACCTTTGACCAATAGAACGCTTAACAGCACATTTCTGACACTCCCCACATTCTACTGCTGATCTTAACCCAGGCAAAGAGTTATTTGTAAATGTCTGTCTGCCTGTCCTGAAAACAAAGGAATCTCACTAGGTGATAACACTAAAGATGCCTGGGAATACATAATGGCACAGAAAGCACTCAATATGGGCCCATGAAAAGTCACATACAAAATCAAGGCACATATAGTCAGTATAAACTATTACATTTAAAGAAAAAGAAAAAAAAAAAATCATTCAGCATACAATTAACAGCTCCCTCCCCACAGCTTATTTAGCTTATATTTTAACCACACAGTGTTAAGAAACACTGTCAAACTTTACAATCTTTCTGGAATTTTTGTTTTGAGTTTCTAAGTTTCCATTAACCCTGTCCAGCAGCCACTTCTTCCAAATAGACGTTTTGGCCCCAACTCTCCTTTACCATGATGAAACAAACAAGCCTCAAATTTAAATTCATATTAATTTCTGGATAGTTATACTAACTAGCCCCAGCAAAATTTTGAAGACAGATGTTTAAACCTTTCAAAAGGTGGGTTATAATGTGACATTACATTTTAACTACAGAAGCACCAACAAAACAGAGGCTTTGCAATAGAAAAGCAGACAAGGAAGTCGTTGCCTGCAAGCCTCAGTAACTTGAAGTTACAGGTTAAAATAGGCTAGTGACAAAGCAGCATGCTAGCATGCATGAAAAAGAAATGGGACCAAAAAAAGGACAGAAACAATAATGAATTTAAAAAGGAAATTACATTAAAGCAAGATGATAAAAAGCAAAAAAGCACTGAAAAAGCAGAACAACACAACATTTGTCTGTACATTTATTTTTTAAATTCAAGCTTCCATCATTAAATTACACTTCTACCAACCTGAAATCCCACCTGCGTTAAGTGGTAGTATGTTTTAAAAAAATTTTCTTTTTAAAAAAAGACAAAATAAATGTTGAAACCTTTAGAATTACCTGGTAAGAAATTACACAAAACTTCAGAAGAATTTGGCTTACCTTTTGAGAGTGCTAATGAGTGATAATAACCACAAGCAACTTGAACAATTTGGATCTCTGATAAGCTTTTAATATTTCTATTGGGGTAAGAAAACAGAGAAAGAATTAAGCTATTAGGTCATGGTATGAAATATAAAGTCATGCCAAAGGGTAATATACAAAAAGTATTGTATATTTCACTGAAGTATATGTGAAACTAATTTAAATATCCTAACTTTAATTAGAAGCTATTTACTAAAGTCTTAAGTCAAACCTGCTTCTTTGCTAACACCTTCAAGGACAGGTTGTCTTATTTTCAAATTAATAAAGTCAGTAAAAGACCATAATGAAGAATTGGGGAGGTTCATGTGCTAGGAAGGAGATGTCGCACAGCTGAATGGAGGAAATTAATACTGGATACAAGAAGAAAATTATTCTTACTTTCTAGTTTCCAAAAGAAAAAAGGTTTTACAATCTTCTTCATATCAATATTAGATATAAAGACTGAATTACTTTCTGTTAAAATCTTAACACTCAATTTTTCATCTCTACCAACATTAACTTCAATCAAAACTTCAGTTTACAGAGCTACTAAGTATTGCACAATATTATAAAGAAGTTGCAAATACCTACAAATGTGCATTAAATCTAGTATGCTTTCAACTTTTGATGAGAAAAACAGGAGTTTCTAAAAGGTCTGTGGGTTTTTAAATTTGATACAGAAATAAATAACCCTTATATTAGTTATTTATACCTTTCATATTTCTACATGTCACAGATAGCCATGATAAAGTTATAAATTACTAATGTTCCAAGGAATCGTTACTTTTCTGTGTCTTTTTCCTATGTAAAAAAAGAAAATTAGAAAAGAAAACCTCCAGCTTGCAAACATACAAACTTACTGCTACAGACAGTTCCACTGATTTCAGTGAACCTATTCATCACAGTAAAAATGCAGACTTCAGCTAGCTGGAATGCTTACAGCATTCTGAAAACAAGGAAGTGAATCTGGCTAGCATTCATTTTTATAACTAGAAGGCGTTATTATTTCATCACAGCTAAAAAACCTTGGGGTGAAAACTGAAGTACGAAGATCAGATAGCAAACATACCTTCTTCAAATGTACTCCCACAACTGGTTTTGAAATTTTAACATTCTACTTCTCTTTAACTTCTCTTAAATGGCAGTTATCAATCCCCATTTACATTCTTAAAATACCCATCCTACTTTTCCAACATAACTCTCATTCTTAGTAGATGACTATTAAAAAAAAAAAAAACCCAAACAAAACCAAGCAAACACATGACACTTCTCACATAAGCTGACTTTTTGAGAAAGGGAACTGTCTACAGCATGCAAGTGCTATCGCTAAAATACACTTTCTAATGTGTGTTTTTAATTACAACAGCAAGAATATCTTAACCAATGTGATTTAAGCACTTTTAAAAAAAAATTATTATATACTAATTATTTTTAACCTGGGCACTCTGATGCATTCCTCTGTTCCTGGCAAGCCAAGCTGTCCATCAGTAGCCAGACCCCAAGCATATACCTGACCCTTGTCATTTAGTGCAAGAGTATGGGCTTCTCCACATGATACAGCTACAATATTTTGGGCATCCAGTGCACCAACATGCTCTTAAAAAAAAAAAAAAAAAAAAAAGTTAGTTGTTAAAAAAAAAGCTACTAACAAGCTAGCGTTGTTCAAGACAGTTATACTCAGTACTAAGATATCAACTGAAATGACACAGAAATAAGCGCAGAAGTCTGCCAAAACATCCTTTATTTAAAATTATAAGCATGCTATTCTAGGAGAAGTAAGTTAAATTTGACACCCCAAAGTAACCAAACAACAACTGTATCTGGAGCAATATACAGAAGTGCACAAAAACTGCAGCTTGATCATAATGGCTCCTTCTAATCTTGCCATCTGAAAATGAGTGCAGAAACTCAATTAACATTAAGGTCAAATAGATTATTGTCAAATGACTACACGTGTAGACATTATGTAAGAGGAAAACATTCCACCACAGCAAATTAAATTCACCTATTCATTATTAACAAAAAAGCCTGCAAAACAAGGCAGGGCAAATTAAAGGCTAAAGCTACTGATTTTGCAATGAGCTACACAATGTCCTCTTTATAATGCAAAATACTGTAGAAACAGATCCTAAAGAGTAATTTTTCTAGATATACAGTGCACGCCTCTGAAAAGCAAACACTAAAATATCTGTGATTTTTCTTCTAGTAGCCTGCATCAATACCTTTAAATACATTTGGAAAAACTCAAAGTTTGTTTTTGTGCTTATGACTTGTGATCAGAAGTCTAACCTGTTCATTTCACCAACAGCAAAGTGGAGAAATATCATCAGGGTCTGTCATTAAGGCTGGAATTTTCAACAGTCCCCTTAAATAAGAGCCTGCTTGGACATTTTATGCCAGTTTTCAAACACATAAATTCTATTCCTGCCTAAGAACAGCACACCACTGAAAAAGCCTGCATATCATCAATGTAACATGCACTGTGAACACAGCCTAGCATAGTCTAAGTCAATTTCAAAACAGTAGCTAACAGTATCCGCAACATGACAGGCACTCAGTTTCCAAAATAAAGTAACACAGGCAGCACATGTAAGTTCATTTTTTTAAACAGCTGGTCTGATTAAAGAGGTTACCACCCCAATTCAGCCCATTACCGCCTCCACAGCTCTGCCCATGGAAGAGGTCATGTAAGCGCTCTCCAGTTCAGGCAACAGCATGCAGATCAGACTATCTTCACCAGCTGCTAAACTAGCCGGGCTGACTGCCTAATACGGATTAAGGAACATTCACACAATCCCTATGGCAAGCAGAGCTCTGTGGGGAGGAAAGAGGGAAGGCACAGCTAAGTAGCGCCACTGGTGACACTGAGGTGGCAAAGACATGCAGTCAGCGACAAAATTATCTTCAGTTAGCAGAAATACATTCAAAAGAGAGCATCTACCCATCTGTAAAAATACCGAGTCTCTTTGGACTGCGTAAGTAAAGTTATCCCAATGCACCGATTTCACATTAGAAGATTCAACTGTGTTGTCAGTAACCTCTAGATGAAAGAAAAATTAGGGAGGAGGACATTACAATCCTCATGACTGCTTTGTCTGAGCATGTTAAAAAAAAAAAAAAAAGATTTATAGTAGGTGTTTGTCCATTACATATGAAAGCTCATACAAGGCTGCTTTAAAAAACAAAAAAATTAAAAGTCAGATGTTTTTATTGTAACTTTTAGATTTAAAAGACAATTCAGCATAATTTTCAATGTGGGTAACAAGTATTCAGAGTAAGTTTGACAAGCTGAGTTTCTATTCATGTTCATGATGCAGATGTTTGCACAGGATCAAAGTTTGTCAGTTTTAATATCCATTTACTGTTTCCCAACAGAAGTCCAAATTAGTTTTAAAAGTTACATATCAACTACACAAAAAATCTTTACTTGGCATCAAATCCGAAACTCTGAATAAAGGAGAACTACTAAAACACTGCATAATGCCTTATTTCCATTTGAAATATTTGAATCAATTATTGTGCCAAGTAACTTGTAAAATTGCTATAGCAGTGATTAGAATAAACTCTTACTAAGCCTTTTCAGTTTGCTTACGTTATGCTATAAGTACTGTCAGAAGCACTGTTCCATATCTCTCAGCAGCACGCAGATATGACTCACACACACAGCTCTGAAGGGAGCCCATGTGCACGCTCCTCTGCAGTCCCCGCAAGATGTTTACCCACTTCTACAGAACTGCACTAGCAGGAAGCAGAAACACGCATATAACATAGGTAGGAAGAAAAAAGCCCAAAGAAGTTTTACATTGCATCCTTTAGGATTCTCCCGTAGCACTGCATATGCTGAAAAGTCTTTTATCAAAAGTTTTAGTTTTAGTTCTTAAGAAAAGAAAATCAAGAACGTTGCTTTAATCAGACATGCTCTACATCACATATTAGATGACTAAAAACACACAGCATGTTTCTCAACTACAGTATGCCAAATATTTGTTTCTACCAAACCTATACATATAGTACAATACTAATCCATATTATTGAAGCAGGTCACCTCCTGCTGAGATTAAAAACAGTCACTGAGTCTTCCACGCCCTTAGGTAAACTGATTCCATGCTGGAAATAAAAAATAGGGGCACTGTCCAGCTGCACGGCAGGCAAAAATATGGAGGGACGGCCATGTTTCACAGTTGGTTGTTTCCAACTGTCACAAGATGCAATCCAAGCAAAGGAATGCTTTTCAAGTTAAAAATATGCCCATTCTTGGAAGAACTACTGTGCATACAATTCAGCACATGCACAGACACTAGCAGTCTCAGGTTTGACATAGCATAATGAAAAAAGAAATACATGCACAACCACACGTACTCTCTGCAATTCATTATTTCTAAACTTACCTGGTCTTTTCCTCGCTTTTTCATGCCCTAGTTGTCCCAGATCATTGCATCCACATGTATAAACAGTCCCATCATCCAGGACAAAAACAGTATGTCTCAGTCCACATCCTACATCTCTGACCCTTTTATTCAAGAAAAAGTCACTTTTTCTGGGTTCTAAAACAATCTCTTCATCAATTCCACCCAATCCAAGTTGTCCAAAAGATGCATTTCCCCAGCACAACATGTTTATGCTTCTCTTTATCACAGAGATCTTCCAACTTGACTTTTCTGGAATATCCCTTCTGCGTAGCTGTTCAAAAAAAAAGTAAAAATGTACAGTTTTTCAGTATTGTCCCTAACATTTATGTTATCTTCTATATAGCATGTTATCCACACATTCACTTTCTGTATACCAATATATTGAAACACTGAACAATTTTTAAGAGTGTGATTTACTTTCTTGGATAGTATATACATTAACTCTGTAGTAAAATGCTTTCCTTCCCATTTCAGATACAACTTTTAAGATGCACAGGTCCTCGGTTTCATAAAACTTGGTTTCAAAAATTTAAAATATCGTTCTTTGTAAAACTTCCCTAATCCAGAACTATACAAATGGCAGTCACAATCAATTCTAGCCAGTGGAAATGACCTCAAACATCTTTTAAGGAGACAGTACAGGCTAGTGTCTTTACACAGGGAGCTGCATGACTCCTGAATGCACTGTGTAAGGCCTCAAGATCATCCCCAAAAACAACACTTGACTCATAGCTTGGAAAAAATTGGTCAGCTCTGATCAGTTATGCAACACAGAATAATATGATGTGTCAATCATTACATTTAAACAACTATGAGTCAACTGAACTTGCAATTTAAAAGAAAATAAATAGCTGAAACTCAAGTCCCCAGTCTTGCACTGCAATCAACAAAGGCTACAGCTTCACAGTTACTCTGCAGTAACAGGAGGCCACATATACAAACTCCCCCACACAAACCCCCATCCCTAATGCCTAAATTGCAATTACCAGTATGCGTGCTGACAGACTCTGTACCTGTTTGGAAAGGATACAAAGCTACACTTCTCTTTCATTTTCAGTATTGCAGATGATGAAGAATTTATGACAATGTTTTCACTATTACTTACACTACACTTCCATGATAGTAAGTTTCCCCATATTTTCAGAGCAACTTGAAAATCAATGCAATACAGTGTAAAATTGCTATAAATTTTCATCTGTGACCATTATTTGGAAGACAGCACGAATAACGGAATGTGGAATACAATGCACTACAAATGCATTCAGTCTCACATTCTGCAGGGTCATAACATGTATAAACCACCTAAATATAAAACGGCTCAGAGAAGCATGCCATCAGTTAGCACCTAAACGTCACATAAACCAAAGAAGAGCAGAATTCTTGCCAGCACAACAGGATAACTATTTTTCTCTGCAAAAGTCAAAATGCAATAAACAAGATGCTTATTTTTGTGATCTCATAACAACAACAACAACAAAACCAAAAAACAACAGCCAAACAGCTTAAAATATATTGCATTCTGTTTACCTATCTCAGGAGATGATGCATGATCAAATATTTCCCTAGCTATCACTAGCTATATCCTACCACATTCAGAAGGGGACATCAAAATGAAGATGTCTTCGGTTAAGACATAGCTATGCAACAGCAAATTTCACACATCTGTAGCAGTGACTGCAATGCAAGCTTCAACCTGCAACACAAGAAGTTAGGAAAGATGTATGATTATAGTGCTTCAAGACTTCTGTAATCAAGATTTATCTCCATCTCCAGGGCAGCAAAAAGAAGAAAAGCTCTCCTTTCTATTAAAACAGATGTGTATTTCCATAGAAGGTGGGGGTTTTGTTTTGTTTTTTTCTTTTAAGAGTCAGTAGCCAAAGATGTTTTGTACTTTGATCTCAAATCACGGTAGTATTTTATCCCTGTATGCACTCATGAAAGCCAGCTCACGTTGTCAGCTGCTCGATACTACCATGCGTGACATCAAAAGCAGTCCAATGCCGACACCAAATACAGAACGCGAGGGAAACCACCCAACTCATTTTCTACTAGCAGAGAGCGAGTAACGGTGCTACAGGAAGAGTCTGGATGTTTCCCGCAGGCTGGAACGGGCTGTGCAATCTCACCGTGCACGGGCACTGACGCGCTCTTAAAGCGCCCCAGCCGCGGGCTGCGCGCCCGGCGATCCCGAAGGCTGTATCACAGGCTCCTGCCCGCCCCGGCTGCCCCGTGGAGCGCGACACCGCCCGCGTTCGCCGACACACTGCCAAATGCAGTCAGCCTGCGGCACGGGCTTAACGGCTCCCCTCCCTGCAGCGCAGCTCCCCCGGGCGCCGCCGCCGCGCAGGGGTCCGGAGAGAGCGGCCACGCCGCGGGCGGGGCCGGGGCGGCCCCGGCGGAAGAGCGCAGGTCGGCGGCCGGAGTGGGGCCTCCGCCCGTCCCGAGGGGGCGGCGCCAGGCGCCGAACTCCCCTCAGCGCGCCCCGCAGCTGCTAAGCGGCGTCGCCCGTAACGGTCCTAACCGCCCCGGCCCACCGTCCGCCCCGCACCTGCCCCCCCACGCTGCAGGCACTGCCGCTCGTCCCGCCCCGCTCCCACAGCCGCCGTCCCACCGGCCCCACGGTGGGGCCCCGCGGCCCGAGCGCGGCCCCGTCCACTTTCCCGTCCGCCCCGCAGGGCCGAAGGGTGGCAGCGCCCGGGTCCACAGAGATCCAGCGGCGCGTCACGGCCCGGCGGAACTCACCGGCGGCGAGGCGAAGCGAGGCGCTCTGCTCCCCCCGGCGCCGCGAAACCGAGGCCGCGCCCAAGCCCGGCCCGCCCGCCGCAGGCACCCACCGACCACCGCGAGGGCGTGAGCGGCCCCAACACGGAGCGCTGACAGGGCCCGGCCGCCGCTCCTGCGCAGGCGCGAACTCAGCGGGCGGGGCCGCAGCGCTCCCGCTTCACGGCCTGTCTCCCTCCCCAGCCCCGCGGTCAGGGGTGGTGACGCGGCGGCGGCGCGGCGTGACGTTAGCCTGGACCTCGGCGGGGCGCGGCAGCAGGGGGCACCGCCCGCCCGGCGGGGCGAGAGGCCCGGGGTAGCGGTGTGTGCCCCGCGGCGGTGTTGGCGGCGGCAGCAGCGGTGTGTGCCCCGGGGCGGCGCTGGTGGGGCGGAGGCGGTGCCGGTACCGGTGCCGTCGGGCGCAGTGTTGGAGCCGTGCCGGGGCGGGTCCCGCCGACCGCCGGGGATGGGAGGGGGGGCTCTGGGCGCTACCCGGTCCCCGAGCGCGGTTCGGAGGGAGGTTACGGTCGGAGTTGCCGCGTGGCTTCGGTTCCCGCTGTTGGGCTGTGAAGAGGCCGAGCGAGAAGTTGACAGCAAAAAAGAAATTTAGGAGAATGACCGTGAAGTGACGAATGCTGGAGTGATGCCTTCGTCCTCCCCGTGCGCCTGGAGGGCGGCACTGGAGAAGAGCGGAGCTGGGTGCGGGAGGATGCTGTTAGCTCAGGTGCTCCCTCCGGGGTGGTGGCGGCAGCTCTGCGTATTCTTGGCTTGGGAACAAGTGAGCGCAAACAATTACAGCAGCTTTACATCACTATTTTAAAATCAAGAATAATTTTAAAAAAATGAGTATGTTCTGGGGCAAATCACTCCCTCTGTTTGCTGAGAAGAGGTCTTCGTGATGGCGTATTTCTCCTTCCTTGCAGAGTGGTTAAGAGACTTGGCTGCATGTTGCTATTCCTTACCGTGATCTACAGAGATCTGCAGAAGCCTCTGCTTGATCTCTGAGGGCGCAAAAAGAATGAGATCAGTGAGCGGGAAGGAACTGGATCTGCCAGGGAGAAGCACAAACTGTTCTTCATACTCCAATTACCTGTCATTAACTTCTGACACAACGGACTTCTTCCCCGAGGGTGACCCAGCCGGTGCTGCTGCAGGGTGAGGCAGCAGTGTGAACACCAGCCCTGCTGCTGGCCCTCCTGGCTCAGGGAGAGGGCTGGGTTGAGGGTGTTTGCTGATCCCTCCGGCAGAAATTAATTCTGAATTCTGCATTCCAGTTACAAGCTTTTCTCAGTGTCAGAGCATACACAAGGTGGGCATGTTGAAACGTTTTTTTCACTAGTCGAGCAACTAAAGATAAGTTTACACGCTGGACACGTTTTTTAGCTTTTTTTCTAGGATTTTGCTTAGTACTGGGAGGAAAACCCATTGCAATTTATTTAAATGGACTCTGTTGGGAATCCAAGTGCAGTTTCGTTATTTAGCAGCCTCTCCTGTGATCCACCTTTATGCAGGTCAGGATATAAAAAAGGCCAGGACCAGGCATACTTCAGAGCAAGTGATTTTGCAAACTGTGCGTAAGAAAGGTTCTGTGTTTGGTGTCATTTTGCCCTGTAATGGAAAGCATTTAAAAAACCCCCAATAAATGGGACGTCTTGGTCCAGCCATTAAACACTCCTTTGTATATCTAAAGAGGTAAGGTACTACAGGACTTCTCAGGATTTGTGGTTGTAAATTTATCAGTAAAGATCCAAACCAGAAATATGAAATTCATACACAGAGAAAATGAGATAGCTGACAAAGGCTAAACAATGCAGCACTTTTCAGGATAGCAAATACACAGGTTTGTTATTTAAAGGAGAGATGTGAACGATTTGCCTTTTTCCATTCTGCGTGTAAGAATGGAAGGAATGTACCAGCAGTAGCTGGTACACGTAGCAAATAGAGGAAAACATTTCATTCATTATCTTCTAAACTTCCTTTTCCTTTTATTTATGAGACTACCAGAGTAGTAACTGTGAATAAATACACTGTGAAGTAGATTTTAAATACTGTCATTCATTGTGCAATGTGTCCTCTGACCAGCATGTGGGGATATGTCCATGTACTTGAAGAGAACATTATATGCCCGCTACAGTTTTTACATAGAAAAGTATTTTGGTATAACTGGCCTAACGCATTAAATAAGAAATTAAATATAAAGCATGAAACAACATACAATGTTGCACAAATCTCAACTTCCTTGTCTAATAGACATAGCTGTTTTATTTAAAAGAATTATTTTAGTCCTAAAATCAGCTTACTGTAAGTTAAATAATTCACATGTGTCTTCAAATAAAGTATAAGCCATATTTTTATTCCACTTACTACCTATCTTAGCAAATTTTCTTTTTGGTGCCAGAAAAGCCATATCCTACCTGTCTTAATGCCTTGAGAAAGCCCCTTCCTTCATGGGGCTGAAGATACACAGGCGGTGGGGGAAGGGAGTACCTACCCTGATGCCACATCACTGCTTGGACTCCCGGCCACTCAGTACAACCAATTCTGCATCCACTGGCATCAAATCTGCCAAAATGTGGTTCTGTAGTTGCAGTGGTCAAGAGAACTGTGGGTAAGCATACTTGCACCTCAAAATTCCCAATGTCTGTTCTAGTACTTGCAAAAAAACCCAGTATTTTGCAGTGATGCAAAATCCAGTGAACACAAGAAATGTAAATCTGGTTAACTTCAGGGAAGGGATTTATTCCTTCTAAATGCCTTAGCACAGAGGGTTTCTTGTTACAATTGCACAGCCGCCTTATTGATGGTCACAACAAGCAGGAAACTATTTTCAGTTGCCCTGCCATTATTAAAATAGCAATGCTTGGCTACTGCCTGGTGATTGCTGTCAGCACAATTGTGTTTTTTTAAATTGTACCCCACTTAATCACCCATTCAGATAATACAAAAATGTAAAAATCATATGCAGTGTTAACTAACATATACTATATGCTTTATTACTGGAAAACATCTTTCAGTTTATATACATGTTTTTGAAGGCTACAGTGTTATGGCACAAAACTTTCTGTATAGCTAACAACAGGGATGGACTCTGCTCTCTGCCTCCATTTTATCCTGGCAACAGTCAGTACATACTTTATAAACATTAATTCCTCATTTCAAACCCCTTTGTTTTATACTTTGATGTGTCACAGACCATGGAAAATAGAAATGGCTGTCCAGAACCGCTGATAACATGAAATTAGAGATGTCAGCATTTTGCTGTGAGAAATTACTAACCTTTGTATGAAGCCTTTGTGTAGAATATTCTTGATTAAGACAAAGGAAAGGCTTTAGAATGCAAATAGCCCTACAAACAAGGTATGGTCAGACCCTTTTAAGCCATTTCAGTTTTACATTTTATCCTTATGTTCTTCACAGTATCAATATTTGGATGTTAGTAATTAATGAAAGTGCCTATGTAGACAGACAGACATAACTCACACATACACAGAGTATGTGTTTTATATGCTCTGCTACTTTATAGCTGAGCATGTTTTAGTTCTCTGCCCACCCTGCTCACTGTAATGATTCTGGCTAGCTCAAACGCAAATGTGCTTACCAGTAAGACCAAGTAATTATTAACTGATGGCGATATGCTGAAAAAAAATGAACAGTTTTTGACCTGTTTGTGAATGTAAATCACTGTGTAAATACTAAATCTAGAATATTGCAAGTTCTGTGTCTAACTTGAGGCACCTAATTAAGGGATCTGTTTAAGGATAAGCTGAGAAATCTATACCTTCAAGTAAGAAAAGCAAGAAGAAAACCCTGCAACACCCCATATCCCTCATCCTCTCAGGACACAAAATATAGCTGAAATAGCCAAAAGAATGCAATTCATAGGATGACAGATGTAAAGAAAATGGAAAAGCAGCGAAGGACAACAATGAATCCTGGACAAGAAGACTACAATAAAGGAAATAAGCTGACCTTTGTATTAGGTATGAAGCTCTTGTTCTCACAAACTCCTGTGTGGATCCAATATCCCCAAGCCCACACAAATTGCAGCTGGCACTCGGAGTGACTACCCCATATCCTGGCAGTATGGTGGAAGCTGCGTAAGTGCCCAGGCACCTTCAGGTTGGGGCTGAAGACGCTGAACATTTTCAAGCACCCCACACAGAGGGCTGAGAGTGCAGCCCCTTCGCACATGTGGCACATTCTCTTCCTATTGCAATGATGTTTCGCACTACTACATGAATTCTTCTGCTATATATATATCAGCAGGCCAGGTGCTAACTGAACACCAGGAAATTCTCATGTAATCTTTTGGGTTTTTTGGCTTAAGTGTTGGATGCTGAGACACCAGTTCCCATGTCATTAAACTGGGATTTTGGTCAGGCTGAAACTGATCTTTGATTTTTAAGATGCAATCCTACAGGAACACAAGATCAATAATTGAGCCACTTCTGCCCTGCAGAGACCAATTTGAGAACACGCTGAACCTCAGCTTACAAAATAGCAGCTCCAAGTGGTGCCACATGCTGCTGATTCTGACATGACACTGTGTCTTTGCATGGCAGGATGATGAAGCACCCTAAAATTAGCCTTCTTACTATTTCGTAAAGAGCAGACAGAAAGGTAGCAGACTGCACTGAGGAGAACAAAGAGGCACAGGAGAGGACCAGAACTGAGGCTCACACACAGGCTGGTCACAACACTTCATGGTGAGCACTCTTGGCTTCTTTGCAAATTTCCATGTTGGATTATTTAGTGTCATTTCTTATCCCAAGCACAGTGACCTGGTTGTGAAAGAAGAAAGGCACTCGTGCAAACAGAGGTGGGGTGGGGGGATCTGTTCTCTCAGTGGGCTTGGGAGACAGCACAGGGGAAAACTAACTGTGAAAATGACACGGATGGTCTCTTTTCTTAGAGGTGTGGTGGGAGCTGGCATTTCATTCACGGAATAAGTGTGTTGTTAATGGAACAGAACTGGGAATGGAAGAAAAAAAAGTGCTGGAAACCAGAAATACCACGATAAAGCCCCCTCTCTGTTGAGCCGGACTGAATTTTTCCTGATATTCAGCTCTTTCTCCACCCCATTTCTTGGGTGAGAAAGTCCTTGGCTTTACAAGAAGTAAGATTTGAGAGAAAAAACTTCCAGGCAGTAGGAAGATAGGCATGGATGTGTTTGGGTATGGGAACAGAAATAGTGAAGGAAAAGTCCTAGACCAGAATAACAAGTGCAGATGAGGAGAAGAAAGAAACTGTAAGAAAACATTTTAATATCAGAGGGCACAATAGGCATGACATGAAATGGATGTTAGGGCTGATTGCTAGGAGAGAAGAAGACACAGCATGCGTCTCTAGGAAGCAGAGGACTCTGCCAACAGCTAGGTGTAATAGCCTGTGGCCCTGTGCCTAACCAATTGTCAGGACATGCTGTTTTCTTTATTCCTATGGTAGGACTCCGCAAAGAATAGCTGGGAAGAAAATAGTAACTGAGACATAAACTGTGACCAGTATGTTTAAACTACATCCAACTGTTTCTGCTATTAGTTATCGCTCAAAACTATGGGACTATTTTGCAACAAAGATATTTCTATTTAGTAAAGTTGGTTGGACAGTACTCTACAGCTTTTGTTATTTAATTCAGGAAAAGACTCGTGATTTCACATGTATTACTGAAACCCAGAGGGGCATGATACTGTGAGATCTATTTTGGTGCAGTTAGCAACTGATAGATATTTGGTATAGCACAGACTGAAATGTGGTGTCAAAGAGGTAAGGAATCTGTGCCATTTGTATCAACTAGAGTACAGGACATCTCTGTTCACAAAGTGGATTAAATATTCAGTGTGAAGACTCTTGGACAGATGGAAAATTAGGTTTCTCTTGCAGAGGTTGTTAAGGGGCTCCACAGAAATTATACGTGAGCAGTCAGAGCTCAGAGTCCTTGGAGGACTGTAACTCTGAATTTCCTATGACGTATGTCTCGACTGTAGCATTAGAATAAAAGATTTCAAAAAAATTTTGTTTGATTTTGGAGACAGAAGGGAAGTAAGCTGTATGAGATGAGCAATCAAATCCTCATAACTGTGTGAAAAATGGAATCACTGCTGCTACCCACTGCACCATTTGAATGTAGAGAAACCTATTGACTCCTCATGTTCCCAAAGATCTCCTATGCCAATACTTACTAAGCTCCCATTTAGGAAAGAAAAACTGCCACAAACTTGTAATCTTTCGTTTCTGTTTACTGACACTGGAGTTGTGCAAAATGCTAACAATCTTCTTGTTGATTTTTTAATATGAGTGATTTAGAGGCTCTTCCTTCTCTCCAGAAAATCTTGGGACAATGTTTTGGGGATAATGTTTCTTTGTTTATTTAGTCTATCAGCATACAAAAAACTGTTTTGATTTAAAACTTCAAGCTTGTAAAGGGGAGGCCAAAGCAACTATATATCATTTGGAAGCAGAAACAGTAGAGCAGCCACCCGTGCCAAACCTCCATTTTTTCTTGGATAGGGAGGGAGGTAGCAGTGATTCATCACTCATGTCTGATTGATGAAGGCTTTCTTGTCATTAATGTCAGCAAGCCACTAGGAGACCACTAAATATGATCACTGATCCCAATCAGAAATGATCATTTCTGAGGGGGAGTCGGCAAAACTGCCACCTTAGACTTCCGGAGGGCGGACTTCAGCCTGTTTAGGAGACTGGTCGACAGAGTCCCCTGGGAGGCAGCTCTTATGGGCAAAGGGGTCCAGGAAGGCTGGACATTCTTTAAGGAGGAAGTCCTAAAGGCACAAGAGCGGGCTGTCCCCAGGTGCCGAAAGACGAGCCGGCGGGGAAGAAGACCGGCCTGGCTGACTAGAGAGCTCTGGCTCGAACTGAGGAGAAAGAGGAGAGTCTATGACCTCTGGAAGAAGGGGCGGGCAACTCAGGAGGACTACAGGGGTGTAGCGAGGCTGTGCAGGGAGAAAACTAGAAGGGCCAAAGCTGAGCTAGAGCTCAGTCTGGCTGCTGCTATAAAAGACAACAAAAAACACTTCTTCAAATACATTAGCAGCAAAAGGAGAGCTAAGGAGAATCTCCAGCCCCTAGTAGATGTGGGAGGAAACACAGTGACCAAGGATGAGGAAAAGGCTGAGGTACTTAATGCCTTCTTTGCCTCAGTCTTTATTAGCAGGGCCGAATGTTCTATGGGTACCCAGCCCCTGGAGTTGGAAGATAGGGATGGGGACCAGACTGGAGCCCCCATTATCCAGGGGGAAATGGTGAGTGACCTGCTGCACCACTTAGACACTCACAAGTCTATGGGGCCTGATGAGATCCACCCGAGAGTGTTGAAGGAGCTGGCAGATGTGCTCACCAAGCCCCTTTCCATCATTTACCAGCAGTCCTGGCTAACTGGGGAAGTCCCTGCTGACTGGAGATTAGCGAATGTGACACCCATCTTCAAGAAGGGCCGGAAGGAGGACCCGGGGAACTACAGGCCTGTCAGCCTGACCTCGGTGCCGGGGAAGCTGATGGAGCAGATCATCCTGAGTGCTATCACACGGCATGTAGAGAATAACCAGGGGATCAGGCCCAGCCAGCATGGGTTCAGGAAAGGCAGGTCCTGCTTGACCAACCTGATCTCCTTCTATGATAAGGTGACCCGCCTAGTGGATGAGGGGAAGTCTGTGGATGTTGTCTATCTAGACTTCAGTAAAGCCTTTGACACGGTTTCCCACGGCATTCTCCTGGAGAAACTGGCTGCTCATGGCTTGGACGGGTGTACTCTTCGCTGGGTAAAGAACTGGCTGGACGGCCGGGCCCAGAGAGTGGTGGTGAATGGAGTTTACTCCGGTTGGCGGCCGGTCACAAGCGGTGTTCCCCAGGGCTCGGTGTTGGGGCCAGTTCTGTTTAACATCTTTATCAATGATCTGGACGAAGGGATCGAGTGCACTCTCAGTAAGTTTGCAGACGACACCAAGTTGTGTGGGAGTGTTGATCTGCTGGAGGGTAGGCAGGCTCTGCAGAGGGACCTGGACAGGCTGGATCGATGGGCTGGGGTGAATTGTATGAGGTTTAACAAGGCCAAGTGCAAGGTCCTGCACTTGGGCCACAGCAACCCCATGCAACGCTACAGGCTTGGGGAAGAGTGGCTGGAAAGCTGCCTGGCAGAGAAGGACCTGGGGGTGTTGGTTGACAGCCGCCTGAATATGAGCCAGCAATGTGCCCAGGCGGCCAAGAAGGCCAATGGCATCCTGGCCTGTATCAAAAATAGCGTGGTCAGCAGGACTAGGGAAGTGATTGTGCCCCTGTACTCGGCACTGGTGAGGCCGCACCTCGAATACTGTGTTCAGTTTTGGGCCCCCCACTACAAGAGGGATATTGAGGTACTGGAGCGCGTACAGAGAAGGGCAACGAAGCTGGTGAAGGGTCTGGAGCAGAAGTCTTATGAGGAGCGGCTGAGGGAGCTGGGACTGTTTAGCCTGGAGAAAAGGAGGCTGAGGGGAGACCTCATCGCTCTCTACAACTACCTGAAAGGAGGTTGTAGAGAGGTGGGGGTCGGTCTCTTCTCCCAGGTAACAAGTGATAGGACAAGAGGAAATGGCCTCAAGTTGCGCCAGGGGAGGTTTAGACTGGATATTAGGAAATTTTTCTTCACCGAGAGGGTTATCAAGCATTGGAACAGACTGCCCAGGGAAGTGGTTGAGTCGCCATCCCTGGAGGTATTTAAAGGACGTTTGGATGAGGTACTTAGAGACATGGTGTAGTGATGGTTTTTGGCAGTGTTAGGTTTATGGTTGGACTCGATGATCTTAAAGGTCTTTTCCAACCTATATGATTCTGTGATTCTGTGATTCTGTGATTTGAGGGGCACTGGATAGTCCCCACTTACCACACATATATTTACTTTCATAAAAGAACAATAAAGGGCTATTTCCAGCGTCTGGGCAGGGTTCTAGAGCAGCAAAATTACTCTTAAACATACATAGACGTAAATTTGAGAGAAGTCCTAAGCCTTGGATCCTTGGAGATTCAAGAGACATTGTTCCCGAGACTGTCCCAGGAAAACACACAGCATTTCCACAGTATCCAACTGAGACATAGCAGCTTCTGTTCACCCCGTGACCGAGCGGAGACATCCAAAACCAGGAAAGTCAGCTTGAAACTCCAATTTCATCAGAAAACACTTCCACAACATTTTTTAGCCAATAGGCTTGTAAAAAAATGTTGTGCCCAACGTGATAAAACTTTAGCAAATACAAACAATTCAATACAGACAATATTGTATGCTTATAAGCTTGTAGCAAACTCAGCCAGGCAAACTGGCTCTTTAACAGACAGTATAAATATTACAAATTAAATTCCTTTGAGTATAACTTTTTTTTTAATAAAATGAATGAAAATAATGCTTATTTGGCCTTATGGCCAAGTGGTTGCTTTGTAATAAACAGCACTAGGATTAAAAATCACTTTTCCTGAGAGGCAAATGACAAGTGGTCTTTATAATTTTTCCTGACCTCTTGTTCAAGTTTGAGCCTCTAAATAGCTCATCACCATTATAAACCTGTTTGGGTTATCTTCTGAGTTTATAATAACGATAAGCATTAAAACAGTCTGTTCATAACTATAATAATCCTTACTGGCTTCCCTGCAGAATTATAATAGACATGAACCTAGAAGCATTTTGTTTAAAACTATTACAGATAGTCATAATTTCCAGTGAGTTATATCAGCAATGATGTCTTAAGAATCTAGCATTTGGGATTACAGCGTCTGCACATTTTCAAGTCAAATTTATGAAAATTGTTATATTTTGGCTAAGATACAGTTTAGAATAGTTAATAGCAATACATACAATTTTAAAATTTTCACTTTAAAAGTTCCTACACCATTAGTTTTACAGCTAATTTTGACTGGGTACAGAACTCACTATTTGCCCAAGTAACAACAAACCAGATACTGTTATTATATCGATTTTCCTAATGTTTTCTAACAAAACCACAGCAAGTTAAAAGAAATACCATTTGACAAGTGGAATTAAAACATTTTTTTAAATATAATTTAAATTTACATATTGTGAAGTGAGATTTAAAAGCTCAGCAATTACCAAATAAATTTACATTTACAGCTATATTTCTGGAAACTTATAATTTTTAAAATATTTGAGAAATTAAAGATTTAAATACCATGCTTGCCTCTGCCATAATTTCTTTGAACATATAGTGATCAACATAAAAAGAATAAAACCGGAAACTAATAATATATTAATCGTCATATATTTTCTGATGTAAACATTTGGCTGCATCAAATCCTGCATCGCAGTATCTAGACCAGAGAGATCTTCACATCTCTGCAAAAGAACCACAGGTTTTCTCTTGCTCCACATAAACAGAGAGCAAGTATTTCAGGATTAGGAAGCATAGAGTATGTAAAGAGTTTCTTTCCTAAGTTTTTCAAAACCAGGAAAGAAACAATACTGCTTGGAGCACTGTTATCCCTCCTTCATAGTTTCAATAACACAATCAAAAGGAGCCCATGAGACAGCACAGAAACTAGCTATATCTGCAAGGTGGAGACTGTTATTAGAGGCCTCATTCTTGGGAATCAAATTATTCACTGGTTCTTGGATTTTAAACTTTATTATCTTGACTAAAGGTGGGAAAACTCTGGAATTTTTTCCCACTGAATACTTTCTCTTGGCCCTCCCTGGCCAATAAGTCAAAGCCATCGTTTTCCCTGCTTCCCTTTCCTCTAGGTCAAATGCTCAGATGGGTAAATTGTTTCTCAATGGAAGTCAATGGAACTAATGCCAACTTAAACTAATTGAGTCTTGATGGGTTTATATCACAGCTCAAAACCCCACAACTGAGTATGTCAAGTATGACAAAATACATGTTTGTACTCCTTTTGTGCAGTGCAGTCAGCAAACTGAAATGCATTTCACATAAACTCTATCCATCACAGCATGGTAACAGCAGTTCTGGCTCCTCTTCCTGCTCCAGCTCCCACTTAAACTTCTCTATTCACTCAAACACCTTAAATCCTATTCAACAGCTCAATACACAACAAAACAAATCTGCTGTATACAGGAGGAACTGTTTTCATATACGATACCCATGGGTTATAAACATTATGGTTGAGACTTTCTAAAGTATGTCTCTTCAAAATATGTATTTTGATTTTCAAAAAATGGTGAGTAAAGACTTACGTGACTGCCTCTAGTTACTCAAATGTCAAAATCTTGGCCAATATGAAGTTATATAAACACCCCAAAAGAGAATATACAACTGGATCTACACAGCCAATCCCTTAGCTTTTCAACAAATACGGAAGAAAATTGAAAGTATACCTTTTTAACTATTTAATGAAAACATAGGCTTGGTCTTTGTATCCTGTCTTTGAATTTCCAAACTAGTAAATATTTCTTCATAAAATAGATGTTCTCTTGATTTACTAAATTGTCCTGCTTTAACATTAAGCATATACTTTAAGAGTATTATGTTTAAAATTTAGTTCAAATATCGAGTTTCCACAGCCCCACACCACCAATTAAGCATGCCAAAAAGGTTTTGTTGTGCTTTAAGAGGCCTTTACTAATTAGATTAAATGAAAAACACTTACCATAATATTTGCATTTTCTTTCTAAGTGTCAGAGTTTGGAGTCTTCCAATATTCTTCCTTTTCTAAAGCAAAAAGAAGCGAGACGCTTAAAAAAGCATTTTCAAAGGCACCCTAGGCAGAAAGAAAATTCCTTTTTATAACTTGTGTGATAGCACATGGCATTACTATATGTCACTGATGTACCAGTTGGTCTAAACTTGGCTTGTAATATGTGTGGTTTATCAGATCAGAATGTATTTTAAATCCTGTGATATATCTTTTGACTGCTTCCATTGCGTAAATTGATATTTTGACTGTTTGGAAATTAGATGGTTCTGGAGACTGATAACTGCATAAGCAGAACCACTGCTTTAAATCTGGACTGGGAAAGTAGTCATAAACATTTTTGATTACTAGGTAATTTATTTGAAATGAATGAGAGGTCTTATTTAGTTTCCTAGTAGAAAAGGTATATCCTTCTCTCTCTTTCTCTCACTCTTTCTCTGTCTTATATACTTATGAAAAAGTCACATTTGGCATAGTAAAAATTTGCATAGCTAGTCAGAATGGCCAGTACCTCCTGCTGTTGTTGCTCTGAGGTAATTTTCTGCGTCATGATCCTTACTTCGGTATGTGAGCTTACATTATCTGAATATCACTTGTTCTTTAGCTAGACAGAGTGATTCTGATACTTCTGGTGTTTAATAAACTGGTACTATCAAATTACTTTAATTCTCATCTCTGTCCCTCCTGAAAGTTTGCTTGTGTTTTGACAAAAAAGACCCTTATTTTAAAATTAATTCTGTCAGTAAAGCTGTATCCTAAAGAAACCAGGTTTTTTGAAGCTTCATCAGGTATCTATAGATACAATTTTTGCAGGGCATCTTCATATAAATTTTTTACAAATTATGTTATAATGCAAGTCAGTTTAAAATTACAACAAAAAAAAGCAACATTTAAAGTGGGAAGGTGACTCAGTGGCCTGAGGGAAGGCGTTCCAGACAGATGAGACGGCATAAGGGAAAGAGTGCCAGAATCATCGGGAGGGGCTGGTAAACCGATCCCAAGTGTGCATAATAAAGTGACACACTAAAGTGCTGGTAAAATAGTAACTATTTCTCAAATCAGTCACCTAAGGAGATTCAGAGTTTGGGAATGATATCCTAGTTATGTTTTCATTACAAAATGGCACTGTTTTAATACAAAGGAGGACAATTTTAGAAGCCATAGAACTTCTGCAGAAGTTGTTTTTTTCCCTTGTCTGTACAATCAGAGAGCTGGGCAGAGTCAATGCTTTCTGAACACTATGCACAAGGGGTCAAACAATAGCAGCTAGCACTCATTCTCCTAGCAATAACCAGACAACACGACTCCCCTAACCCCACAGGCCATTACTGCATTTTATTTGTTGGCACAAAGACTGCCATGCTTTTCTGCTGCCACCATGTGTCGAGATGACAGGTTCCATGTAAGTATGGGTATAATCTCTCTTCCCCAGCTGTGGCCCTTCAGACTGACCATTTCTCAGTTCATCCTGTTGCACCACTGTAATACACTATACACAGTCTCTCTTTCCATGGAGTTTGCTTCTGTCGTACTTCAGCAAACTGTTATGAAACTATGCTCTCCTGCTAACTAATCTAAAATAATGCATAAATAATGCATGTCATAATGCATTAACTAATAATGCATTAACTAAAATAATGCATGTCAAGCTCTCGTCTTTAGTTAGTTCCTCTAGTCACCTCACTGAACAATCATGTTGCTGTCCTCCAAACTGTTTATCCCAGGCCTACCTAGCTGAGGTGATCGAATGACCACAAGTTCAGAGATGAGCTGACTGCCATGCACACTGCTGATAAACCGCTGAAAGCGTTATCTGAGTGTGCTTGGAAAGCAAGAGGTCTCAAGAAATTATTTTAAAAATGTAGACTATCCATGAATGCCCTCTCCTTATTCTCTTCTAGCAACAATCCTTTAAGACATTCTAATTAGGGGAGTATCTCATGAAGTATAATTTTGGCAACTAAGTTATTGAATGTTTTGTCTTATTAAACATCTGACTAGAGCTGATTTTCTCTACAGTTCTAGTTGTCTATAACAGGCACCAAAGCCTCTGATGATCAAAATACCAGCCATTCATTCTGGTTTTGATTACTCTAAAATCCTAAAGGTCCTGATCTATTCTACCATTAGGCCGAGGTGCCTCAGGCTCCTACCAGCTGCCTGGCCTTTTGTATTTAATTTGCTGTAGGCCTCAGGGCCTCTAATATAGAACAAAGAAATACACTGGAAAGCCACTATACCTAAGTAGAAAAAAGATACTGAAGATACGTATATTTTATATAAATGGTATATATATTCTTAGTTCAGACAGAAGACAAGAACCTCTGCGTATAGTTTCCTCATTACTGTGCAACTCACATTAATCAGGTTTCCACAAATAATAGCCACACTTATTTTGTTCTTTTATGTTAAAAGCACTTACAGGTGGACTCTCAGTGAACTCTCTCAGTTCTTTAAGGCTTTTGGAATTTCTTTGTAAGTAGCCTGGATTAAATTCTGCTCTCTGTTCTAGATGTGCAATGCCATTTAAGTGATAAGAATAAGGACTGCACTGTAAATCTCTGTTTGTCGAATGTATAATTGGAAATAGAGACTGTGTGGTTACAAAATATGCCTCACTAGACTGACTCTTAATCCACTTTTAAAAATACAATCCATAATGTGTTGTTGTGTTAATCTCAACCCCACATCAAAAGCATTCACGTATATGACCCTGTCTCTGGACAACAGTAAGCAGTTAACAAAGGCAGACACGGCAGATGTCAGGTCTGCTTAATATCAACCATAGAAATAGCTACTATGAGAAAAAAATTTAAACTTTTATTACAATACAAATAAAAGGATAAAAAGTTCAAATAATCAAAATATAAAGTATATAATATGGCTTTCACTTCAGTAACATTCCTGTATTTCCTTTTCCTTTAGATTTAGGTAACAAGATACCTCCACTCTTTGTACCAGTCCCTCTGACAATCTGTTCAGTTGGCATTAAAAAGGTAAAGAAGCCAATTGAAATGGATAGATCTGTAGCTGCTAGGGTCTAATCCTGTTTTATCTGAAGAACAAATTAGACATGCCACAAAAAAGGGGAGAGCAAAACCCAGAAAAGAATGGCAAAAGTACAAACACAGTGTTTGCCTTAGTGCCCTCTCTTACATATAATCTGAGGAAAACAAGTCCATCGTTGTATCAGCTACAGCAAGATCTGGCAAACCTGTACCAGCATTGGACTGAGAAGGTGCCAACCGGTGCTCTCTTAGTTGGACACCTGAAACAACATAGCAAAATTAGTCTTGTCTGCTAAGCCAGGTTCTTATTAAAAACAAGAGAAGGAAAGACACGAAAGACAAGAAATAAAGTGAGGATGTAAAAGAAGACAGGGAAGGAGAGGGTCATAGTAGGAATGCAAATCTCACAGAGTGTCCCAAATTAGGTAAAGACACCAGAACTGGCATTATCAGATTCCCTTTTATGGTCTGTTTTGGACTAGTCATGCCTCGCAACCAGGACAGTGAAATCCTATAGTGTCAGAATGGATCCTGTAGTCTCTGACAATGCTGGGAGTAGTAACCCTGACCGTAAATTTCACACCTTTCAATGAAGATGGTTTTTTGGCATCAATGTCAAATCAAGTTTCCTCCTGCTTCATTTGCCCAAAGAAAGTCATGAATGGAACAGCACATCCCCTTGATATTTTGTTCAGTAATTAAACCCAGTTTCTGGGTTATTAATTTTAATCCATTGATTTCTGATCTTGTGTTTCTATTGATTACCAAACATAGTCTCCACCAAGTCATTGGGTTTTAGAGATAGGAGTCCTCATTAGCATTATCTCCATTTTTTCTGTATTTGATTTTTTAAAACAATCTTATATAACAGGTTGCATCAAACTTTTGCTTCTTTGGGCAACTGTCAGTCTCTATTATCAATATTTGCTGTGTGCTCTATAAATCGTTGAAGTCTGGTACTGCTGACCCCAGAAAGAAGGCTGATGTGAGCCAAACCCTGCACCCAGAGATGGTGGTAACTTCAAGGAGATCCTACTCAGCCACGTGAGCACTTCCAGGTAGAGCTCATGCACTTTATATTTGAACCATAAAGGGAAACTATCCACTTTAAAATTTGAATGTTAGCAAATTAAAGAACCTAGCTGCTTGTAGAATGTTGTTTAGATATGCTAACTTAAAAAAAGAATTTCCCTTACAAAAGGAAGAATGTAGGAGAACCTAATAAAATATTAACTATACAGGGAACAGTAAAATGGTTGTGAACAGACACTTTTTGCTAACTTTTGTATTACATCTTTGCAAGTTGACCAAGTTCTTTGAAAGGCTAATATTATACAAGATAGTATTGTACAATGGATAATACTGCACAATTAAAAAAAAATCATAATTTAAAATAAGGACACAGTGTCCTCCATGTTTTTTGAGGCAGGGAATCCACCTTAAAGAATCTGACACTTCTACAGGTGAGTAAAAGTTTTTTACAAAAAAGGGATTTTACAAATTCCCTTTTACAATTGCCACCCATATTATCAATTATTTCATGTTCTGGGGATTACCTCTGTGTTTTATAGAAATCTTTATAACATTTTTCAGCTATACCACTTATACTGCAACAAAGCAAAATACTGGTATATTTTTACCTATTGATTCATTTTGAAAAGCAAATAGATGGAACATTGGATGAAACTGGATGAGGATAGTACAAGGGATTGTGGCTCTGTGTGAATGACTGTAAGACTGCTTTCATTACTGTGGTTATAACTAACTTTTTGGAAAAGTCTGACTCCTCTCCTGTTGATGTCTGTGACAGAACAATAACTGATTTCATTGGAAACAGCATCAGGCCCCATAAATCACTAGTACATTTCATCTAAATAATTAACGAGACTGAAAAATTCTGTAGTAACACTCAGGCAATCCTCACATGAGCGCTGTCATGTTAAATGATAAAGCCTGTTTTGGGCTGGGTGAAAAAGAAATAGGAACTGAAAGAATGTTTCAGCATTATTATTTGTGCCTTCTACAGCAAAGAGCTACCATTTCTTTCATCCTTCTGATATGTCTCCACTTCTAAAATTAGAATCTGAGTTAGAATCACACAATACCTGGCAGGCTCATGCTAATTATGCACTGCATAATGATATGAATAGAAAATATCCAACTCATATTATCTTACACAAGGTTTGCAAATCACTATTGAACTAGCTTTACCAGAAACATCCAGAAAATTGCTATTAACATTTTTCTCACCAGAAAAATAATGTCCTTAAGATAATTCATTAAAGTCTATAATCTAAAAGAGAAATAAGGCTTGCCACTGCTGTTCAAATTACTGGACCTTTAAATGTAGTACCTCAAGCAGCAGCTAGTCACTGATGCTTCAGGAAAAGACATCATTGCTACCGTCCAAAGCTGCAGAGGTAGGGAGCAATTCACTGCCCTTGGAATAAGCTAGTATAACTAGGCTAGTATAACAAAAGGCAAAATGGGTACTTTGTGAGTCAACATTCATATTCGACCAGCAAAATGGTTACAGGTCTGCTAAGCCTCTCTTCTGAAGTTACTCCTTCAGCCCATTAGAGCAAACTTGTCAAACTCACTGTCTATTTTATACTCCACATTAGAAAGAAATTACTTCAGCCTTGGTATGAGCAAGACCAGTGGTTGGTGGGACGCAAACCAAAGTGGGTGGTAACCCTGCGCTCCACAGGGCTCCGGAGAGATCTGCAAAATCACTACCTCACTAGAACTTGACTGCAAAGAACCTTAAGGAAGCTTTCAAAGAAATGGAACATTTAGTATTTTGGTTCCAGAATTTCCAATGGAAATTTTAAAAAATCACAATCTAAAACCCTATCAGAAACCTAGGACCAATTACAAAGACAATATTAATATTTTTGAGGGTAATTTGGAATTGGATTACAATCATGGGCAAAAACCTGGTCTTGTAGAAAATCTTGCTTAGACATGGTGAGATTTTTTTCCTCCTTTTCTAGTTTTCCCCATCTCTCCACATTTTCTGTTTGTGAGATAGCTATATAAACACCATCTTCCTGCTCTGTATAATTGAAGGTCACGTGGTAGACACAAGAACACAATGATTATTGCTGCAATTGCACATATTTATGGGCAATAACAGAGTCTACTGTTGTATTGTATATTGGGTGTTTCCCAATCATTGCTCAGAAAAAATCCAATAAAACTGGTATGCAAAAGGTGGGGTTTGTGTCTTTTCTCAAAACTTTTTCTTATGTATGAAAATTGAAGACACAAGTGTAATTATTATATGATACCACTGTTTCTTTTGAATGTCTTTTCTTTTGTAGTCTGGGCTTTAATAAAGTCCATGTGAAACCTGTAATTGTATCTTACAGGCAGTAAGTATTTGGTTTTCAAAAGCATGCACTGTGTTCCTCTAAATCAAGAGCAAATTTCTATTGCGTTGTATAGCACCTTCATCAGCTTAATGGCAAGGATCACATACACTTTCGTGAACCAATTTGTGACAGGATGGTAAGAAGTTATTATGACATATCTGATACCAGCTTTTCTTGCTATCACTTGGAGCCCTTTGGATGTGAAGCCCTTTGTCAGTCTTGGAGAGACAGTGGGACATGGGTTTGCTGACAATCCAAACACTGATTTGTCGTTTCTGCCATTTGTGTTCCTGGTCTCCACACAAAGCTCCTGGAGGATCTTCATTTGTACATTCCCAACTGTAATTCTTGGAATATGCAGACCTTCTTCACAATAATATATAGTCTAGTTGTACTTAGGTGTCCTTTTAGAGCAAGGATATTGCCCACTGTTGTGTGAATGACAGCTGTCATGGTTTAACCCCAGCTGGCAACTAGGCACCACACAGCCACTCGCACACTCCCCCCGGTGGGATGGGGGAGAAAAACGGAAGAGTAAAAGTGAGAAAACTCATGGGCTGAGATAAAGACAGTTTAATAGGGAAAGCAAAAGCCGCACACGCAAGCAAAGCAAAACAAGGAATTCATTCACTACTTCCCATGGGCAGGCAGGTGTTCAGCCATCTCCAGGAAAGCAGGGCTCCATCACACCTAACGGTTACTTGGAAAGACAAACGCCATCACTCCGAACGTCCCCCCCTTCCTTCTTCTTCCCCCAGCTTTATATGCTGAACACGACGTCATATGGTGTGGGATATCCCTTTGGTCAGCTGGGGTCAGCTGTCCCAGCCGCATCCCTGCCAACTCCTTGTGTACCCCCAGCCTACTCGCTGGTGGGGTGGAGTGAGAGGCAGAAAAGGCCTTAACTCTGTGTAAGCAATGCTGAGCAATAACGAAAACATCCCTGTGTTATCAACACTGTTTTCAGCACAAATCCAAAACATAGCTCCATACTAGCTACTATGAAGAAGATTAACTCTACCCCATCCAAAACCAGCACAACGGTCTACTTGCTTTTTGCAGTGTAGAAGCAGTGCTGGACCATCATTTTCTTTTTTTGTTAACAAACAAAAATTTTTTTGCCAATGTGATATATTGAATATATCAAGCCTCTCTGGATCTGCCTCAGCACTCTTGCCTGTCCCTTGCAGAGGCAGAAGTGGCAACAGCAATCTCTATTTGCCCATCAGTCAACACTTTTAGTACAGAATCACAACCTGTGACATGCACATCATTGCCCATATCTTTAATCATACTGCAAACTCCTTTTATTGGTTTAAAAATTAAGCTAAGAGATTGATGAGCTGTAAAACAGAAAATTGTTTCTCCTGTAGACGCTGGTAGCACTTTCTAACACCCCAGAATAAACACATTGAGCGCTGTTATGTTCTTCTGAAATGATGACAGAACAAAGGCAAGAGGACATCAGAATGAGCTTTCATTACCAGAGACACTGCCATGTGAGGGAGTATCGCAAGCTACTCTTGTAGGCAGACACCTGAATATATCCAGACCCTTTCAGATGATAGATGCCTATCTGAAACATAGGACAGGCTGATTCACAAGCTATTCTGACAGTGATATTTTACAAAAATGAGAGAGAAACAAAAGAAAACTACCTCCAATGCATCAGGAGATTTTTCATAAAAGAATTGCCTTTACCTCTGATTTTTCATACTGTTATGCCTCATAAAACCTCTTTTTGAAGAACTACATTCCACAGTAGAACCTCTTTCTAGCAAAGGCGCTCACTTGATAACATTTTGAGAGAATTGGGAGAAGGTCAAAGGCCAGCTAATTACATCATTAGCTGTAGAAAAGGCTATATATCAATTCCCCATAATAAATGCATAACATTTTAATAATCTTTTAAAACTGGAATTGTGATAAGCATATTTAATAATATATCAACAATCAAGCAGCATTTTTGGTAAGCTGAACTGTTTAGAATTACAGATTTTTTTCTGTTGCTGATGTCTAGGATGAGTAGAAAAGAAAATCTAGTCTCTACATTTTCCAGGTGATGTGGTAGGTTTTAGTCACTCAAGGTTTTAACCAGTAGCTCAGTTTTACAAAATGAAATTCTATATAGTAACAGGGTTTCTCTGTGTACTGCTTAAAATATTTTGAAATTATTCCACCTACGTGTATATCTCAGTTTTATTTACAGCTAAGTTTCACTTGCCTCTTTTAATTGCTTTTCCCCCAACCGTTTATATCTGTGCATTTCATAACAAGTTTAAAAGTTCTCGCTTTTTGAGGATTTGTAATTACAGGCCATCCTTAAGGATTTCTGCATTGTTGCACTATTAAGTCAAACACTTCAAAGAAGTCAGGAATATTTTACTATTAAATCACACGCGTTTGCTGAGTTTGCCTTTGGAGTTGCAAAACTTTTACATTGTTACCGGCTGATGCGTTTCCCAGTGACTGTAATCTTCGAGTTCTGATCAAAACATAAAGACAATAGCAATAACTAGTAATTTTAAAAGGCTGAAGTCTAAACCAGCTGACAAGAGTAATACAATGCCACTACAGTGCCTCTTGGATGAATCAGCAAAACCTGCATAAGCATCTATAGGGGACGTTTCATGAGTGAGGAGAAGGCACTCGGTGCCCATAGGTGCTGTCAGAGCAGTGGATTCCCTGTCCAATGAGGTGGAATGCTCTGCAGGCACATGGTTTACGCTGCTCAAAATAACTTGGGACCTGCAAACTGACAAATGCTATTGCTCCGGTGGTGACAGGTTGTCCAGCTTCTTACAGCCATCCTCATAATAACGAAGGTTAACCTCCTTCACTGTATGGACTCCTAGCTGTTTCTGTTCCCGAGGACTCGAAGAATTCCCTCGTTCCCTTAACTTTAATCTCACACTTCTGGATAATTGTCATCGCTACTAACTGCCAGGGTTGGGCAGCAACATCTGGAGGAATTAAAAAAGGTAATCTCTCAACTTTAGATCGGTCTACATTTTGATTTTGCAGCACAGGTGCAGAAGGGTTTGATGAGCATGTATGTTTGAATGCTAATTATTGTTGATAAGACATATACAAGGAACAAATAATTTTTAAACTGACTGACTGAAATTACGCTGAGGCATGTGTATTGCAGTGAAAGAGAAACAATGTACTGCAGCATTATAAAAGGCTTGAATAGCATTGGTGGGCTTCTCAAAACCCCTCCGAGCCAGTCTGACTCCTCCAAAGAATCAACAGAAGATTGTAACGACCTGAAAAGTTCCTTGCCAGGACTGTATTCTTCTTCCCGCTTATTTTCCCTCCACGTTCTGAAATATTTACAATCTGGTATTCACCCTTAAACCAAGATGCCATAATTTGTATTTCCTTCTTAAGCAAAATCAAACTGAATTTAACGTGACCCCATAGTTAAATACTTTCTATTTATTTATTTATTTATTTTGTCGTGTAAAATGACCCCACTGGCTATATTTAGTGCTGGGAGATCTGCTCTCTGGATTAATGTACACAACAGCTGCAGAAACAGTCCTGCTAGAAGGGCATAGCTCTCCCCCTTGAGCTCTCACTATCTCCCTTGCTCTCTTTCTCTCTCTCAGAAAAGTATTTGACTGTCAGTAGCAAATGTTTGGCCCAATATATTGCAACATTAAGCAGTAATCAGAAGCCTATCTTAAGTTTTACAAAATAGTATGTCAACAATTGACAAGAGAACAGAGTAGCTCTTGAGTTTAAGTCAATAGAACATTATACAAATTATGCTAAAGACACTGATTACTTTATTAGTAGTCTTGTTTTGGTCATGAGGTTTACGTTTGTGAAGACGCCCTAGAGTTTAGGAGTGGAAACAAAATCAGCAAATGCTAATGGAACAATTTAATAAACTTCAACACTGCTCTTCTTCTTCTACACCTCCTGAAGGTTCCTAAGGTCAGGATATTTCTTTTTGTCTGTCTGTCTGTCTTTTTTCTTTCAGAAAGGGCTAACAAAATTAAACAGCAATAGGAAGCGTGTTAGTTCCTGTTGCTGGGCAGAATGATATTTACGTACCAGAAATCATTTCTACTCAATTCAGGAATTAGCTAGGTTTTGTATGTGACAGACTATCAAAGACAAAGGAGAACTGTGTGCTCTGTGCTGGTTTGCTATTCCTGCGCATTCTTTAGAGATTTTACAGCAGGTCTTGCTGTCGTACTGAAGGAATGTTTCTTAACAACAGCTGCTAAGAATTAGCAGTCTAGGTATATTTGCACATAAACACAACATTAAGATGGTTTGTTAATAATTTCCACAATACCATAACAGCAATTGGACAATGCAGTCTAAATCATAATCTAAATCACTGGCAAAAAAAAAAAAATCAGTTTACTTTTCTGTTTAAAACTTAACTGGTTTAGTACTTTTTCTCATAAACAGTAATATTCTACAAGGACAGGCAAATGAATTCCACCTAATATAAATCTCATTTAAACATCATAGTTTGAAAATATGATTCAAATTTGAAGGTTTTTGTGCTACAATTTTCTTAGGGAAGACTGAGGAAAAAGCATAAAAAAGACAGAACAGCAGACAAAAAGAAATAAATACAGTAAGAGTGTGAAAAAAGAAAGGCACAATTGGAAAAACCTTGGGGGGAAAAATGCAAGCAAGATTTTTTTTTGTGTCTAATTTAAGGCTTGAGTTCCCTTTTTCACTAGGAACCAGTATTTGTATGAAAACTGAATCTCATTTTAAAAACAAAGCAGCCCACAGATTTGAAATTACCAGACAAAAGATGTGCAAATGCCATCTAGTTTGCATACCCCTGGTTTTCAGGGCTTTTCTTTGTCCAGTTTTTGCTTGTTCAGTCTGGCTACACAAGCAGTCAGTTGTCCGGTCTTCAGATACATGTACACAGTTCCCTTGACATCGGTGCCACTTACATACACAGGTAGAATAGAGACATTTGCTCAGCGTTTTAAATTGTGCAAATTCTCATTACAGTACTTTATGCAGTGCAATACATAAATCACTTTTTAACACTGAGAGCTAAGCTGTAGCTTCAGTCCCAAACTAAAACTTTACAGTAGTCTTCAACCGCATGCATTTGTGGATTTCTACACTGCTCACGCATACTGTTAGCAGGACTAATAGAAATTACCTAGTTCAAATCATTTGGGTCACAGTCCATGAAAATGGATTTGCAGTTTTAACCATGAAAGGCTTGCAGAGTTGTGTGCCTGTGTTTGGACCAGGATAAATTAATATTATTGCCTGTTAGTTATATTTTCCATTGAGGACTTTTGTATGTACATTCAGCACCAAATTGTGGACCTCTGCTGTATCTTTTTGGGCCTTTCATATAAACTCTTTCTCATGTGGGAAATCCTTGAAGGAAACTGGACTGCATACATTACTTGAGTTAATAAAAACTTGTCCTACATTATGAGCACTTGAAGTACTACACTCAGAGCTTGCCCCAACATCTGAAGCCCAGCCTTCACAGGTCAATGGGAGAGGAGAATGAAGAAGCATCCCAGGCAGGCCTCAAAGACAGCCATCACCTGTTTTCCCTTTTGACCTTCTAATTTAAACATCAGATTAAATTTATTTCCATTTCAATTTGACTTAATATGGAGCTTCTTGGAGATACTGTTTACCTTGCAGTTCAAGGAGATTCACTAAGGAGGCAAAGAGAACTCGAGACATGGGTAAGAAATGGTCTCAGTTCTCATTTTGAGAACTACTAAGGGACAACATTAATTATGAAAAAATAAAGACTTTTTGTGATCAGAGTAAAAAAAAGCTCTTTTCTTTACATGATAGTACAAAGGAAATGTTGAAAAAGTTAAAGAGCTTTGAATGTGCTTTTTCCTTGAAGAAGAGTTGAGTAGTTTATGCTGCTTTATGCTGTCAGCAGGAAAAGGAAGAGACATGAGGGATGAAATACAGTGGTAATGAAGAACGCATTTCACCTCTCGCATTTCTAGCACCAGAAGGACAAATATCACTATTTGCTTGCAAAATAGGTGCTCTTAAGGCTAATCAAAAGTTTCTTAAAGCAGAATAGGCGCTTTTAAGGCTTTAACATTTGTACATTTTGAGTTGCATTCAAATGCCTGTGGGTGAAATGGTGAACACCTCCAGACAAGAGGAAAAGAGCTGTGTTAGAGGGGACCAATATCACTACAAAAAGCAGTCTAGATAGATCTTCTGCTACAGAAATCTAAACTCTTAAATATTCCCAGCTTCAAATCACTTGCTTGTGGTTTGATGTTATTTACCTAATGTTCATAAAATATTCACATGTTAAATTATATCTCTGTAAATTCAAATGATTTATTACTCCAGCATAGTATTTTTAACTAAATATAGATTATATATAACTGTATATAGATAATTCAAGTCCATATTCCCTTTCTAATGAAAATCCAGATAGCAATTTCGGTTTAAAAGGAATTTAGAATTAGTTTCACCAGTTAAGGCCCCAATCCACTATCACAAGTATTCAAAAGATGAGGCATTGTTCAGCTCCCAAGGCATTACAGATTTATTAAAAATAATGAAATTTCCCAAAAAACCTAAATATTGCATGTTCTATATTTACCTTTTTTTTCCTTCTTTCTCCCCTTTTCCTTTCCTTTCTTCCCTTCCTCCCTCTCTTTTCCCTTCCTTTTAGAAAATTTTGTATAGGTAACACTTTTCAAGGTTTAAGATTCAAGTTTGTAGAGGAAAACTTTGCATTTTACCTGAAAACTACTTAAAAAATTTAACTGTGTGGCATTTACAAATAGATGGGCTGTGAGGTGGGAGTTAGTACTTCTGTTCACAGCTACTCCAAGTAAATCCTGGGCAGTTTAAGTGAAGTTGCTCCAGATCTATACTGCAATGTACCTAAGGGCAGAAGCTGCACTATTAGAGGTTTTATTTACAGAAGAGGGCCTGATTCTACTTATTTTTCTGAACAGAAGCAGTAGTAGCCATACATCAGTTATAACAGCAATTAAAAAATCCCTTGAACAGCAGACATTTACATTAAAGCAAAGAGCAGCAGTATGTGAAGATATTTAAAACACCGCCACCACCAGTCTTTTCACTATTTACAAAATGATGTAACAGCAAGCAAGAAACAGGTACCAGCCTCTTTTAGACTTGCAATCAAATGAGAGTCTTAAGGTCTAGAATTTATAAAATGGATTAGAGACAGAAGAAAATGCAAAATATGCTTAGAACATTAAAAAGATTATATTGGAAAATATACATAAAGAAGTAGGATGTTTCCTAAACAGGGACATAACCTTTAGCCTACTTGTTCTTAAAGGGATTTTGTTTCCATCAGAAGCTGTTACACTCCTGGGCTTGGAGGATCTCTCCTTATTTTCCCTTATTTACTTACATTACTTGGAAATGGGAGTTCAGTTATCTGAATTTCTTGATTCATTACAAGGAATAGAATTCACAGCTACTAATGTGTCTAAAACAGAAAAGTAAAGTACCTTTTTGTACATAGCTTTCTAAATACAATTATTAAAAATATCTTACATTCATACCCCCAAACACACACAAGACGGCTAACCTTAGTTCTCTGCTCCAGCCTAACCTTTCCTATGCCTGGAGTCTCAAAGTCCATCTTGCAGCAGCTACAGCTTGTCAACAGGCAGTAACGGAAACGGCGACAATGGCAACTGTTAAGTGAGAATTCCTGCAAGGACGTAAGAATGTGATTGTGATCGTTAAACGTCTGCAAGACAGATCACTTGTGTAATCTCTTAGCTTGTCTTTCATAGCTGTAATCATACACTTGAAACACCCATGTAACTGTTAGTGTTCAATAGCATATGGGTAAATGCAATTTATGTCCAATTAAATTAAATTGAAAAGGATATAGCCTCTAACATCTGCTAAACCTTCCAGTTTCCAAACAGAGGTGCTGGGCATACAGGTCCAGAGCCTTGCTGTGTAAAGGCCACAAAGGTGCCACTATGCAGAGAAAGAAGCAGCAGTTTGCTAGCTGTCCTGATACTGGGGTTTCATACAAAAGCAGTCTCAATTAAAGTAATGGTAGCTTGAAAAGCCAGACAGGAACAACATGTACCGACTAAAATTACTCATTTTTAACTACAACTGAAGGCCAAAGAAGATGTTCAAATGCTTTTTGCATTAAATCTGCTATTTGCAGATAACCTCTTTATTATGATAAAGAGTGTTTTGAAAAAACTGTTTTAGGGCATCAAGCATTCAAAGCTGTCTCTCACCAAATAAAACAGAGGATCTGGCATTCTCTTCAGTTTTGCTGAGATACCACTACTGCTGTTTTCTTAGGAAAAGCTCAGATTCTTTCAGTGATGATTCAGCAACGAGTCTAACAAGCCTCAAACAAGAGGAAATGAAAGGGTTTGGTGTCACACTGCGCAAGCTTCCTGCAGTGCGATTTTCCTGCCTTCCATGTAAGGATTTTCAGGTCAAGTCACTGCCAAAACAAACTGTGGAAACTAATTCTACCTTTGTGAATATTTTATCCTGCATATCACTTGACTAATAAGAGAATATGGCCATAAATATAGGGTCTCGGAAACTTAGAAAGCTTGTGCAATGAGTTGGCTACTGGAAACTGAATTAGTAGACTGAAGAAGTTCATGCAGTTGGTTTTGTTCATGGCATGCTCTGATGCCTCTCAAGATAATAGGTGCCCAAGGTCTCTGCTGTTAGTGTCCCAGGAAAGCAAAAAATGTTGCCCTCAATGCACTTGTTTGATGATGTAGGTAATGAACCAGTCAAGAGTAGGGAACTGCTGACTGCTGGAGTCAGGCATCCCATTTTCAATCCTAAATAACACCAGTTTAGGGCTATTATTTGTAACTAGCATTGCAATTCCTCCCCTTGATACTGGTTCATTATAAGACAGATTTTTATAGTCTGCAAAATTATTGGTGTTTTCATTGACACCACAGATTGCTGCCTACTGTGTTTTTACTAGAGTTTGTCCTTCTTACTGCTTACTCAACAGTTATCTGCAAAGTTATCTTCAGTTATCTGCTCAACAGATATCTGCAATTACTGTATACATTTTGCTAGCCCCATGATATGGCAGCAGTGTGCCATGCACTGCCACTCAGTGCCAGTGTTCTGTGCTGCTGCACACTGGGGAACCATGGGACGGTTTCTGTGCAGCCACAAAGACCCTTTTGTTCCAAAGTCCCAATCAGGAAAAATTAAAGGGAAGGCTCAAGGCATATCAAGGCCAATTCCACATCTCAGTCTAAACAATCCAGAAGGTCAGGCAAAGAGAAAGACTGAATTCAAAACTAGATCTTAATTTTGGAGCTTAGATTCCAATTTTGGCTATAGAAAGGCTAAATTATTACTAATTATCATTAATCAAACCTGTAATAGCATAGTTGTTCCTCTGGTGGTATCTTTTCGCTCACTAGAAAGATGGTTTTATAGATATTTTAGAAAATATATTGAATTCAGCCTTATTTCTATCTAGCCCAGAGACCTCATCAGGCTTTATGCTTGGTCTCATTTGAACCAAAGCTGTTCTCCCCTGACTGTGAAATCTGAATGGCTCAGCCTACCCAGTGCTTCCCTCAATCATCAGCCCTCTGTAGTCCTTGGAGAGTATAACTCCTTGTAGAAAAAAAACCAACAATAAACTGGACATCTCTCAAGGCATAAGCAAGGCATAATTAATAATTGTAACGGGATTGTCTGGTAGCCTCAGCAACATTTGCTGAAACTCAACATTTTCCATTTAATTAGAAATATCACATAATTCAAAACATCTTAAAACTTCAGTAGCCAAGCAGTGCCTCGGACTGCTACATTTGACTAGTACCCAACTTCCTCCTTACTAAAAATAGAATAAAAAGTTATCTTCTACACAAGCTGAAAATAGAGGAGAGTTAGATATAATATTCTGACCCTGGGTGAGCTCTAAAGAAAAGTGACGGCTCTCTAAGGATTAAGAATTTGGCATCACATTCATTCTCATCAATATCTTGCTTCCCAACACCAGAAGGAGCACTCTGCTCCCCTTCTACCCCTTCTGCTCCAATGGGCAGAAGGAAGGAAGTTGTTCCAGCTCCTTTGCTGGGGAACTGTTTGTTTTCTCCCATTCACACCTGCTCAACTGCCCTCAGAGGGGCAGAGACAGAGTTGAACCAGTGATTTGTCCATTTGCTTCCTATGTGTTCACTCAGGACTGTGACAGAGAAGAAGTGGGTCTTCCATGTACGGCTGTGCTGTCAAGCCTGGTCATCCGAAAGGAAGATGCTTTATATAACTGCAATACAGCTAGCCAAAATGAACCATCAGTACAAGGAAGTTTTGATTTGACTACTTTAACTTCCTCTGTCATTTTATATTTTCACCAGGTATAGGCACCCCTGGTTTTGTTGTTTTGCAGTAATTTGCATGTAATTTTCCTCCTTTTGCTATCAGACAGTGGGTTCTTCATTATACTTTTTTGCAAACTAGAATTATAAAGCTATTTTGCCAATCTAAACACATCTTCTTTGAGAGCATCTCCTCATATTGCAGTAATACTCCTTAAGGGAATTAGCAAAAATTATTTCTCACATTAGCAGAAATTATTTCTTTCATGTTTCAATGCATTGTTCAAAAGATGAATAAAAGATATGCAAGACCCAGCAAATAACCACACTGAACAAACAGCTGCTCTACTATGGTTATCTGCAGGAAAGCTGCACTGTGATTAACAACCTCTGTTGAAACAGACATAGCACTTAAATGAGAAAATCAAGCAATAGCTATACAACAGAGGAAAATGAAACCCTGAATAGTCACAGGCAGATGATTTTCATATACCCTCTCAACAAAATTATTGCAGGAGTTCTTTAACTTCATTTGACTTCAGCAGGTTTTGATCACACAGTATTATTTCCCTACTTGCATTTCATCCTTAGAGTGTCCAATGTTCTCTAAAGAACTGCATCGTCTTTTTTAAGCTCTGATGACATTTACAGACATTGAGATGAAATGAAGATGTACCATTCTGAAATGTTTCAGAAAGAGTTGCCAAGAAATGTAGCAAGCTAAATTTTGCAACCATGTAAAATACCTCTCCAACCATATAAAATACAGCCTTCCACTGTAGCATCTAAAGCTATACAAAGATACATACAGCTGGATGTTATCATTTAGCCTTAGCCACATGTAGAGAGGTTAGCGTGGAGCTGCATCCCTCCAAAGATATTCTGAGAAACTGTACCTTCTATGACATCCCACTAAAAGCACACACTGCTCTCTTCTTGCAGGCCAAGCCAGCTGCACAGTGCAGAGAAAAGAGCTGACTGTGGCTCTGCTCCTTCCCTTCTAAGTAGATACAAGGTGGCACATGGGGAGGAGGTCTAAAGCAAACTTGCCCTATGTTACAGCTATATTCTAGGTCTGCAGTTCATTCATGTGCGAGGTTTGTCTTCCAGGCTGTAAAGTCCTCATGTTAGAATGTATTCAAACTCTTCGGAGTTGAAACTGTAGCTTTAACTGTGACCTTTACAGCACATAGTATGCTATCAGCACATAAACAAGATAATATAACCCCTTAAACACGTTCCGCTTCAGTAAGGTTGCACAGCTGTTTAAGAAGTAGAAGCTGAGCAAGCAAAAGTAGTATCCATAGAGTGGGAACTTTAAGCCTCATGGAGACCTCTTTGTTGTCTTAAGAGGTTAAATTACATACTCTGTCCAGTCATGAAACAGCTTACAACATTATCTCATGTGGGCTTCCCAAACCAATGTTCTCTTATGTGCCACAGCTTCGCTGAAACACTGTGCCAGATAATTTAATGCCAAGTGTTCAATTAGTATTCCAGACCCTGGCTCAGTTGCAGGGACTAGATTGGGTGCTTAGAAGCATATAATGTATATGGTATTTTATTTGTCATTTTTCATACATGCACAACCTTACCAATATTTTGGTTGGGTGCCTTTGTTGTCTTACTGATTTTGCTTGTTTCATATTACCAAAATAAAACAATAAAATTAATAAATCAAAAATGCCAAATATTTGCATAAGAAAAAGAACTTCAATATAACAAATTGTCCCTTAGGCAGAGGGATTAAGGTCTCAAAATGCACATCAGAATATGATAGCTTTATGTTCATTCATTGAAGAAGAATATAAACAGTTTAAACGGAAGCCTTCCTTTTTGTAAATAAGAAAGAAGAGCTGTCACTCACATTCCAGGAAGAAATACTGCAGCAGTACAAGATATTACCACCTCATTTGCTTTTTACCAGCTCTTTTCCAGGGACAACTGTCCCACTAGCAGAGGAGAAAGCCTTTCACAGCAGAGATACCTTTTTTACTTTTCTTCTCTTTCTCTGGCAACTTAAGATGTTACATAAGGCTATGAATGGAAATTGCTGAGGCAAGAGCATGCATGTTCCCTTCTCTTGATACCATGATAGGAACAGAACCTTCTGCAGTGCAACAAATCAGACACCTTGGGGTAGGAATATTTGCAACCATCACAGCAAGACTTGCCAGACCGTAAATGAAGTAGGAGAGAGGTACTCTGCACTGCATATTCTGAGAGACAGATCCAGTAAATAGTCATGCACCTGTTTCAGTATCTGTGAGGTACCAGCTCCTTGAAAGGTTGTGAAGAGTATTTGTCTTGTCTTCATATTTAAGCCACCTTAAGATGAGTGTGTTAATAGGATGTCTGAATCCCTCTACCTTCATAATGGCTCTTGTGTAAAGAAAAGGGAGAATATTATGCAGAAGTACTTTCTTAAGTATCAAAAGGGATACTTTAGCTTTGCTTATCAGGCATGCAGGTTAAGTATGGGCTTTCTGATACTATCTTCTCATCTGTGATACATTTTTTCAGAATCAGGATGACCTAAGATAATGATTTTGAAAGGCTTGTAGTACAAATGATGTTCTTATCGAGTAATGACATAATTCTCTACTTACTTTAAATAGTTTATTAGACATAATGCTTAATTTAAGAAGGTATAGTACATTTAGCACCATTATTGTTTCCTATAATGCAATATCTTTAAGAATTTTAAATGAAAAATTGACATTATAGAATATTTTTGTTCTTCTCTCCCCTTCTCCTTCCTCCTCTCATCCCCCAAATGCTTTTTGAGGGTTCATTTACCTACTACTTCAGTGTCTTTCAAGCTAAATTTACTTAATTTAAAAGTACTGTTATTCTCTCACAAATTTCATTCCTTGAAATATCAAGCATTTAATCTATCTGATGAGGTTGTTTCTTAGCTAAGAAACACACATCAGCACTGATAAAGACTTGACATTGAAACTCAGTTAATAGCTCTGTAGTTAAGTTTTGCCTGGATCAAAGTATAAATTACCACACTTGCAGTTGCTTTAGCTATGTAAGGCTACCAACAGTAGAAAGTGATAAAAAATGGATTTTACTGGGTAAAGGCAATACTATCTGGCAGTATGTACAGAAGCAGGCCTTTAAAACAAGGCTATATGTACAAGTTAATATCAGCACACAGATGCACCTTGAAAATGTTGTGTTCTGCTTTTCAGAAGCCTGTAATTGTGTGCAATCAAAAAATTTGCTATTGATAAGGTGTGGTCCTATTTGTCCTTTTTGTTGGCAGCATGCAAGACGACAGTTTAGAATCCTCAACTTCAATATCTCAACTTCTGAGAGAAAGTTATTTAGCTGAAACTAAACATCAAGGGAAGAGTGAAAGAAGCAGATCAGAACCAGCTTCTCACAATTTCCATTACGGCAACGCTTCTGGTGATTCAGATGAGGTAGCTGCCCAAGATGACCTTCCAGATCTCTCTGCCTTTTTGAGCCAAGAAGAGTTACATGAAAGTGTAAACTTGGCAAGACAAGCTATTGATCAGAATCCACTGGAAACTAAACAGGATGAGCTTCAGGTACATTCACAGCACCCCCCAGATCAGCTGAAAACCACAGGAAAACACAAACAAATGGCCCAGTCTACAGCTTTGAAAACATCAGACAATGGCCTGCACTCAAACTTTTGTCAGGACCATGTCAGAAATACAAAGGGCTCCAAAGGGAGCTCTCAAGACCTAAAGAAACAACACCTTCCTTCTGAATCAGAATCAAAAAAGGAATTCCTAAACAAGGCAGCAGATTTTATTGAGGAGCTCTCATCACTTTTCAAAGCTCACAATTCTGAAAGAGTAAGACCCCGTACATGCAAAAACTACAGGAGCAAAATTGATTCTAAGAATAAGTCTGCTCAAAAAGGTAGCTCTAGCCTATCTAGCACGTCAGAAAGCAGAGAAAGGCTTTCCATTCCAGTACCTCAAGACTTGGAAAACAAAGCAGAGAAAACATTTGAACAAACAGATGATCAACAGGCGGCAAACTTGGAATCTCTCAATCAATTAACAAGTGCAGAGCTAAAACCAGAGTCAGAATCTGCATCTGTATATTCTGATGAGCCTATTGGACAACCACCACGCTTTACTCAAAAACTGAAGAGCAGGGAAGTTCCTGAAGGAACCAAAGTGCAATTGGACTGCATTGTGGTAGGAATCCCAGCACCTGAAGTCAGGTAAACATATTCTGCACTTGCCATTTTGTATTTCTGTAACAGTAGGTGTATGCCTTACTCTTTCCAGATATTTTGATGTGTATGTTTCAGTAATCTGTAGCAAAAGTCCCTTAATCTTGGTCATTAAAATTTATTAAGAAAAAAAAATTGCTTTCTTTAAGTCATGCAAAAGGTTGCTTATATTTTAAGACAACATATTTTGGGACACATTATTTTCTTTGAATTTGAGAGAACTGTTTTTAAATACTGAACTTCCATAATTAAAAGAAAGTGCTAACTCCTTAGCAAGAAATGTTTAGTTACCTTTACGGAAATCAAGACCGATTGTGTAAACTGGCTAAAAACACCAATGGCTGTGAAACCTCAGGCTGATGTCTGAAGGTATTTGAGATGAGTAAACATAGGTTCCTATAAACCAAAACCATCCATACATGAACAGAGAGGAAAGGACTTCATTTAAGTTATTATACAAATAACCAGGAACAGCTCAGTTCTAATTCAGATTCTGACAACAATTCTGCTGTGACCTTAGAAAAAACGCTTCCATTTTATCAGTATAAGACACCCTTATTAATTGATACTTATTCATGTTGTGTGACTAGCACACTAATTCTGATGCTTCAGTCTTCACCTATGGATATCTATGAGGATTTTGAAACTTAAATAAGTAACATTTGCAAAAATCACTGGAGATGAATGGAAATGTGAAAAAGCTACACTTTATTTGTCAAAGACATCAGTGGAATGAGAAACAGGTTATTCTAACTTTTAAATTAATCTCGAAAATTCTTAGATCTCATCAGCATTTCTAAATCTCAATTTGTTCATATAGAGCTCATTAGCCAAATTTACTTCTCAATTACAGTGGTGGAATTATATTTCCTTTGCTGGGACTGTACCAATTCAATAGAAAGGAAAATTCTATCCATCTTTTAGAGATGTACTATACATATTTGCATCCTAATATCTGCAATATCATAAACAGATACCCTTAGTCTAGATGGTTGCCTATCCTTTTATAGGCATTTTAGAAATCTGTGTTGCTTTTCTAAATATTGTAAAGAACTGCTTGCATCTTCAGCATCTAATTAAAGGACTCTGAGCTTCACATATGGTCCACTTTTTCCAATTGTCAGCTCATTGTCTTCCTTATATACCTAGACAATGCTGGGTACAGCACTACTACCACTTCTACTGCAGTCAACACCTTTTATCATCCTTCTCACTGAACTAATAGGCACTATCATCAAATGAAAACTATCTCAACGTCCAAAGACAGAAGCTCCAAAGATTTTTGTGGTAAAGAATCTTTGTCTTCCACTCCCTTGGATTTCTGGCACATCAGCTGCTAATTTTTCAGAAGGAAGAAGCTTTTACAACACAATATTAAGTACATAGGAACAAGGATCTACAAATGAATCCTCTTGTTTTGGCCTGTCTGCAGTTATGGACAACCTTGTCAGGAAGACAAGAAGTTACTCAGTTCATAGGATCCCTGAACTGTGTGTGAGTGCCAGATCACTTTGCCCTACTTAGTGCCTTTAGTAGCAACATGTAGGTTCTCAGTCCCTAACAAGACCTTGATCCATGGTGCCACACAGGGTGTCTTGTCCATGACAGGAATGTGAATGTCCAAAGGACTAAATGGTTTGTTTATAGAAGATGAATCTGTTCTAAAGCTGGGGGAAATACCTTGTTTGAGAAGAATATGCTTTCTACTATGCTTCATGTCTAAACTCACTGCTTTAATTAACAATTTTGAGGCATTCCCTTGATGGATCTTATGCCATTATAAATGTTGTATTGTGTTCAGCCCTTAAATTCATAGAGGACTCTGATCAAAAGAGAAAACAGTGCCAGAAATCTGGGGGGTTTGACAGAAAACAGACAGGAAATATCATCATCCCCTAGATACTAGCACCACTCTCTGAAGACTTCTCTTGCTTATAAAGACTTTGAGACTTATTTCTCCAGGCACTTGCCTTGATAAATCTTTTTGATATTAAAAATGTCAGTAGGATTCCTGGACATGAGAAATAATTTTTTTCTTCTCTCATCATTCATAGTTTATAATACAAAGAAAACAACTGAAATACTCTTCTCTTATGTATATCTGTACACAAACTCAATCTGGCTTTCTTTGTATTCAGAAAAGGTGAACACTGAATTGCTTGCTTATAGACATGTACTCCAGTGCACAATGTTAATTTTATATATTCCTCCAGAAGGCCACAACACCATCCTTATAACAGGACATCATGTCCATGCCGTTGACACATACATAAAACTGACAAGGTATTCATGCCATCTAAGTTTAGGCGTTTAACAACTATCTGAATTAGAAGCTGACACTATAAAGTCACTGAAGCCTCACAAGGGCAGATCGGAGAACCCAGGAACAATGACTCATCCCATGGAGTATCCAGGGATGGCCAGAATGCCTATGCACCCAATTCAGGGACCGCTTGATTCCACAGAATTGGATGATGGGTATCTTTGTAACCTGGGTCTATTTTTGTCCCAACAAAACTGAAGCTTTTCCATTGAAACTTCTATCTCAACATTTGAATTTGTTTACTGTAAATAATAAAATAAGCTACTTATGTGAATGACAATCAATACAGGAGCTGTTACACTTTTATAGAATAAGCATCCATCAGACTTTTCCAACGATAATATACTGCTTCAAACAGAAATGCACACTTGGTTTACTGTCTCATACTTGTAGCCAGATCAGAGTCTTAGAGGAGCTAACACAGAAGTCCAGAACTCACACACTGATGCCCCAAGGCCAAGGGAAGATGCCCCAAGGCCAGGGAGAAAGAAGTCCTATAGGGAAAATCAGTCCCAAGCAGTCAAGCTGAAGAAAAAGATCAGGGTCAGCTTTCAGTTTCACTATTTAAACTAACAAATAGAAGATAAAACACAAGGGGGTAAGTTTGAACTTTCTCTCCCCCTATGGTTTTGTGTGTGTGTGTGTATGTACTGCTGTACTAAGGAGAAAGCTCTGAACATTAGCTGTTGAACAGAGTTTCCTGGTCATAATTGTTTGTTAACAAAACTTTTGTCCTGTTCATCCAAGATTCTTTCAACTCCACCAATGTGTAGGAGTAACACTCAGAAAGGGTGTAAAAAAATTCACTTGCCTAAGTGATAAATATTCACGTGCTTCCAGTGATCATGGCCTTTTTAGTCACTGCTACAGCAAGAGGAAACGAGAAAATGTAATGTACTTTGGGGTATGTGTTCCATTAACCATGGGGACCACGAGAATGCAGGTTTTTTCACTAAAAATAGTGCATGTCTTTGATCTGCCATGCAAAGCTTCCAAAATAGTGAAGGAAGCATCTTGTTGGCCATAGTTGTGGAACTGTGTCCAGAACTGGGCTCAGAACTGGCAACTGTCTTGCCTTGAGGGTAACAGTTCTCTGAGGTTTGTGGTGAGTTAGTTCAGTATCTGTGGAGTTGGAAAAGGAGAGAAGAATTCTAATAGATAAGCAAGAGAGATACAAAAATCAGTAGTCCCAGGAAAGGACTAACTGGTAAGGTGGCAACTGATGAAAGAAAGCTTAATGCTGACTGGCTTTAAGGCATGATTTCTTCTTCCTTCACTTAGCTGAATGACCATGCTCAGTAAACAAGCATCCTTTAGACACACATGTGCTAATGTGCATGCTTGCCTGTGCCCTTTGACTTAAAATGGACTTCCTAATCACAGAAAGGAATCCCAAGTTACTTATAATGCTTATAATATATACACTTACAATGTAGAAGTGGTACTGTGGGAACCCAGAGCATTGTGAAACAAGAACAAGATTCCACAAGCTCTGTAATATAGTTTCTCAGTCAACACTAGGAGCAATCAGATGGTTAAACTGATGTAATAGGGATTATGAGAGAGAAATTAGAGACAGGAGATTTAGAAAGAAGCTGATCACAGGAATGGAAAGGACTGGAAAATATGATGGACAGATACCACGTTTGAAAGCAAGACAGTACAAAACAAAATTGATGAAGTAAAAAATGGTGTAAATGACATTCATGATGGATCAGGGTCAAAATATCATTGGCAATGATAAAGCAGTATAATTTACAGGCTTGGTAGGTAACTATCTGGTGTATACGAGGGCTCAGTGAGGGACAGAAAATTGGATGGTGGAGCAAGAGAAGAAACTGGGAACTGATTTGAAGTATCAGTATATGGAAAGCTAAATCCTGCTTGGCTGAATACAGATAGACCTGTCTAACTGCTTTTTAAGATAACTCAGCCTTAAAGTAACAGGCCCACATGTCAGAGGAAGCTTATTAAACCTACCTCTCTAGAAAGAAGTTTCAATAAAACATTACCCATTTTTCAGTATCATCAGCTGAATGCAGTGACATAGAAGAGACAAAGAAAGATTGATACTACAGTATACGGGCCTCTAGCTAGCTCAAATATTAGCTCACAATTAAAGAGCACTACTACAATTATTGATTGATTACTTTACTCTGACTAAACTGCAGGCTAGAAATAAGCATTTAAGAGAAGTGTGTAGCATTATTTCCAAAGTGTTAAAGGTTTTGATGACCTCCTTCTCATGCTTCCTTCTACAGCTCTGTTTCTGTATGAGTAATGATAGGTGTGACATTCGCTCCTCTCCGTGAGGAGAGCACTCCTTATTCCCTCAAGTTCAGAGGTGCCTACATTTTTCCAAACTGTTTGGCACATCACTCCTAGGTTAATTTTACTTATGAATCACATTGCATGCTTTGGCATACACAGCTATCCTGGAAGTGTCATGAGGATTTGATGTTCTAAAAACAGGCTGTATGTCATAAGGTTTCCATGAAAACATTCTTTAACATAGGCACACAAAGCTTAAAAAGTGCATTTTAGTGCTGCTTTGTTTTAGGAGACTAGATCTGCAACTAATCACAGATTTTTAGAGACTGAAATAATTTAAGATTTATTAAGATTTTTTTTCCTCACTGCCAAATGAAAACATTTATCTGTTTTAGTGCTCAAAGCCTAGAGAGCCAAACTTCTCTTATATGCAACTCTGATCAAGTCAATGGATTAAGACCTAGGATGAATTTGGCACAGTGGACAACACTGCTTGTGCTTAATGTGAACCTGCCTTGTATGATGAAGCTATCATTACAATTCATGGCAGGAATGAAATGTCAGTGACAGAGAGTATTGCCACTTCAGTCATGCCACGTATCTCAATGTCAGAACTCCCCTTGGAACTGACATTTCATTGCTACCACGTACAACATTTTGATGGTAAGAATAAAATAAAATGTTAATAAGCAAGGAGTAGATATGGCCATACCAAAGGTTTACATAAAGCTTAATTTCACAAGAGAGAATTGGTTTTCATTTATATGCATTGTGAAGAGATAACATACATGTAGCAGGCTCTTTTTCTTGGCTTAATCTCAAAATACTTTAACATTATGGTTCAAATAGTGACTAAAGAACATACTGCATAGGAGAACTAAACAGAGGTTTGAAACAGAAGTTTATTCCCGAAGTTTTAAATCACTTAAGTTGCAAATTTTGAACTAGTCAAAGGAAAAAATAACTGCAAAGAAAAGAATTAACTCAATCCTGCTTCATTGTCTGAGTCTACTAAAGGAATATACTATTCACATACTACTAAAATAACTGGAAGAAATAGCTTACATGATGTATTTAATTTTGCTTATAAGCAATTAGAATTGTGCCTCACAAAGGCATGCAATACAGACTTATCTCTGCACAAACACAATAGGTTAATTGGAAAAGCTGATCAGCAGGAACACAAAGAGATCTTACACCTTACTGGTGATTATATCACAGCATTTTGTGTAATGTGTTTTGCTTTCTGTGTCACATCAAGCAGTGAGGAGCCACATTTGAGTGGACACAAAAATATAATATCACTGTACTACATAAGTTATTTTAATGTTCTGAAAAGATGCTGCTGAAAATGAGATCAAATTCTAGAACATGGGTATTCTCTTTAATAGTTTTTCATATCTGCTAAAGCTAACATGCTAAAACAAGTCTACATTATAAGGAAGAGGCATGAGGTAGGTATATAAAAAGACATGAGTAAGTGCCATGACTCAACTCCCAAAGTACACAGTTGCCTACATGAATTACACACCTAAAAGGTGACTTGTACATTCATATACCAAATTTGTGCTTGTAGTCACACAACCGTGCATGAATCTTAGGTCTTATCTCCTGAAAATGGGACCATTGTCCATTATCACCAATTGCAAATCTTGAAAACAACAGAAGAATAAACTATATTGTACATAGAATAAAAAAAAATCCTCCTTTGAGATCACAGGAATCCTATAGAATTTCCTGGTCTGGAACTTAACAATGGCACTAATCAATTTCAAAGGACCTTGTCAATCAACCCTGTAATGCACATTACCATACTTTTCCCTTGGGACTGCTAAATGTTTCGTCTACTTACTCGTGGTAGAGTTGTTTCTTTATCCCAGGCACTAGATGTTTGTGTTCTGGATACCAAGGACCCCACTACTAGCTATGGTGTCTGTATCTACATGTTTATAAGGACATCACTGAACAGAAAAGCAAATGTAACATGCCCTTCTGGGGAGCCAGTCAAAAAAACCCCACTGTATCTAATTATTAGTGGGGAAAATACCAGATTTGGGCAAGTCATTATGGGCAAAGTCTAAAAGAGATGTAGCTTTTCCTTCTGTTTGAAGAGGTTTGTATTAGAGGATCTGAAGGTTCCTGACTGGACTATGATGGAATATGAACACTACAGCTGAATCAAAAGAAGCTAGAAAGATCATTATTTTTAAAGGAAATGTACTTTGAATGGAAGTGTAAACCAATTCTTTCAAAATAAAGATGACACAAATAAAAAGCAGGATTTGCAAACTAAATGTTAGTAAAGAACCATACAATCTAATCTACTAGAAAATAATGGTAATAGTACTGTGATAGTGAAATCCTTTAAAAGAGAGGTAGTTTGTAAATAATCATTTTAAGACCAGTGATTTCGCCTTTTTAACATTATTTTTAAGTGCTGCTTCACACTTTCTAAAAAAAGTAAAGAGAATGGTAGATGAAAGATAAAGATAAATGATAAAGATAAAAAGACAAAAAAATTAAAGAGAATTATTAGATACTCTGGAGAAATATGTGAACATACATACCTATATATGTATACGCTCGCTTTGTTCTCATACTCTTCTGTAAGCATCTGCTTTTGGCCACTGTCAAGACAGCATGCTGGGTTAGGTGGACTTGTAGCCTGAGCCAGAACACCCATAAGTTCTTCTTTATCTTTTTATATGTGCTAGTTCACCTGGCAACCTAGGATATGTGCTGATGTTATTACTCCCTTTTGTATGATGACAGCTGTCTCTTAAATTTCCAAAGGTGCTGCACGTTGTATGGGTTTGGTTAATATCCAGAACACTGTTTACATTGTATTGTGAAGCATCTTAAACAAGTTCCATTGAGGTTCAAGAAGTAGCATGAATAGCTGCTGAAAGCTATCCTGGAGTAAAGTGTTGTCCTAGGCAGATTGTCCACTGACAGAAAGTACCTTGGAGCATCTCATTTTGCCCACTAGATTGGCAGAAAACCTAGCAAATGAACTATGTCGAACTTCAGAGGGATGGACAGAGGAATACTCCCTTAACGTTGTGGCCCACATTGAGTTCAAGCAAACATCTGTGGCAATTTAAGATGCAGCTGTAGCCTCCTGACTGCGCAGTCCCTTCTTTCATGGTTACTAACTTTTACCAAAAGTGATATATAGGAGAATTTGTATGGTTCAGTTATCCTAGATCCACATCTCTAGTGTCCTGGCGCAAACCCATTTTCATTAGAACAGAACTGGGGCAGCTGGGCCTCGGAACACATTTGAACCTGCCATCCTTGCTTCAGAGTGAGAAACCTCCAGCAAAGAAGTTGGCATCAGGATTTTAACATTTTAAAGTACTGCTGCCAGATCTTCAAGAGTTTGTCTATCAGATCCCTAAGGCTCAAATGGAAGAGAAATGAGTAATTTTGGTTAAAGTTCTCTGCATAAAGCAGTGCCAGTTTCTCATTGGTAAAATCCTACAAGAAGGATGTGGATGTATTTTAGTGAAGCAAAGCTGTACTTCAACTGTGAAATGTCAGGGAAGAGAGCTGGGACATTTTACAACCTTTTAACATGATGGTATTTACTACGTGACTGTTCATTGCCATCGGAAACATTAAATTCATAAAAGTAATTTTCTTAGACCCATTTTCAATTCTTGTTACAATGGGGGCTTGTAAAAGAGGATAAGCAAGCAGATGTAGACACGAACCAAGACTTTTAAGTTCTAGCCCTCTAGCTACAAAGGTTTGCCTTTCTAAAAGGGGGAATTGTGTTAAGCAGTATGATTCATTCTACAGTGCAGGAACTTCCCTTCATAACAGGCAGACCTGTACGCTTTCCAAGCTGTACATTCAAGTCAGTTGACTGTACGGCTACAGATTACACTAACGTGCAACTTGAAGTGGACTGGGGAATACCCTGTCTACTTTAAGAAAGCCATGTTGGACAGCTAGGACTGATGGTGCACAAATAGTGCATGGTTTACTTCTTAGCTATGTAATCAACATTTAAGTTTCAGATCTGTACTCCTTCATACCTCATAGTCACTTTGAGGCTCCTTTTTCAATTCTACATTATAGTTCTATTAAATTCTGGTTTTCCATTGGTATGGACTGTCTTATAGGGTTTTTTTCCCAAGATATTAATTTGGGGTTTTCTTTATGCTCAATTTGTAGCACAAACTTGTAAAAAGTTGTGCTTCCAAGAGGTGAATACAATTGAATGGTTAAACAAATTTATTGATTAATGTTTTTCTAAATTATCTGAGATGGAAATGTATCAAAGTACCTTATAGTATGAGCCAGGAAATATGAATTATTACAATTTATTACTCAAAAACCTATCCTTATCCTTTTCACAACTAATCTTACGCTGTAATATATAATAGTAAATACATTTGCCATTGCTTTGATAGCATTTGTATGCACTCAAAAGCTAGCAGGTACTTTTACCAAGTTACCATATAAAGATGGATGAAACAATTATTCATTTTAAAAAATCAATTGAATAAAAAATGTGTTATTAGTACGACAGCCCCCACCCACACATGCACAAGATGCATTAATCAACCATACCTAGTTAAGAAAGCAGCAGTAAACAGAAAAGACAAATATTTCTGTGGAGTTTTATATCTATCTATATTTATGAGATAAGTTACAGTGAAAATGAATGCACCTTAGTTTGGCTTTTCAAATTTAGCTAGTTATCTAAAAACACAGGTATTTCTAAGTATTATCCCAAACATTTAACTCTGGATCCTATACATAGTACTACACCTTCTCTAGAAAACCTAGATTGTCTTATTAAATTTGAATCTGGTTCTGCAAACCCACCTGCTTTTTCTCTTTCTGTTCTGTCTTTTCCATATTAACAAGCAATAGCAATCAGGCCTGCTCTCCTCTCCTACTAGCTCTCAGGTTGAGCTGATGGTTACTGTCATTAGCACATCCTATGGAGCTGTCTTTTCAGGTGCTGCTTTTACTTTTGCTTGGATTCCTGCATTTTCTACTGAAACAACCCTTCTGAACACTGAGGGACTTAGGAGTGCCTTAGATGAGAGTATGAAGTCTCTAAAGAGCCCAATATATTCTTGGATGTGTAGCTGGGTTTAAAAGAGAAACACAGCAATATGATGCAGAAAAGAATTTAAGGTCCAGCTGTCTCACTGGCCATGTCCCTGTAAGGAAGTGCCTCTATATTGTAACAGATCACTTCTCTTTCCTTGTGATACACTTATGCCATCTTTTATAAAAAGCAGATTGTCTTAAATATATGATGAAACAAAGAGTAACATTATAGTAAATTTCAGTCACATTCTGAATAAACGTGAGAACTTTGGAATCACACATTTGAGGGAAATTTGTTTACTTAGGGGTTTGGGTTTTTTTGGCTACAGCTTAAGCCACAACACAGATCTGAATGTACCTCAAGAGAAATTCAGAGCTGGATTGATAGCATTCCAGATTCAGAGCTCTTCTACTCTGCTATTGAAATCTGTGTATCAAGAAAAATACGTGCTAGAGTCACTTACGTAAACTAGTTTGTTAGTATGTTTAAATACTGCAAAGAAAGGAGCTCTATTATTTGCTGTAATTGAATATCATGAAAATCATAAATATTTTATTCCTATGACTGTTGATTCAACACTTGCTTGCAGTACTCTGTCAGAATCTTCAGGCTAAAACCCACCTGTTTTATCATCAGAAAGACTTCCAACATCGTCACTCTAGTTGTCAAGTTGTTTTCATTGATAAACAATATTTTTTGCCTTGCAGGTGGTACTGTGAAGGGAAGGAGCTTGAAAACTCACCAGACATTCAAATTATCCAGACAGGTGATCAACACTCATTGGTTATTGTTGAAGCTTTTGAGGAGGATACAGGACGTTACTCGTGCTTTGCTTCAAACATCTATGGAACAGACTCCACTTCTGCAGAGATTTACATAGAAGGTAATGTTAGAATTGTTGTGGAAATTGGTTGTTGAAATTGGTCATACAGGATTAAGATACAATTATGTATTTTGTATGTTAACTGTGTAATAGATTTTTCACAAAAAATTCATAGCAGGGAGTCAACATTTTTCATCATTATTAACATATTTATTATTTCTCTGTAAAATTCCCTTCAGACAAGTGACTGCCCTTTACATACAATTTTATTGTGTTGCTTCCCAGAGATTTTATGTATCTTGCTACAAGATCGAAGTCTAGAAATATTCAGATTCTGATGCCATCTTATATTTTTTGTCTGTGGTTACTCTAAAGAAATATAAGAACCTAAACTTTGTGTCTAATTTTTATTAATCCCTTTTCTCTACAGTCATTATTACAAATTGAATATAGGATAGCTTCATCCTAACCCATTATTGGGACCTTGTAAGCAAAATAAATATGCCAGCAATTTCATATTTTATTTGTACAACAAATGCTGTAAATAAAACAGAATATATATCTGCAGATTTAGGTCTCTTTTCTTTCTCCTTATGCTTTTTAATATATCCTACTTGGCTTAAGAGATGTCTATTTATTATATTTCTTTTTAACAGTTTTTTGGGTAAGGTTTTAGATTGCATCCGTCATTGTGCTAGCAGAATTACAAATTTAAAATAAACACTTTTTTTTTCCTTTTGTGTTTTTCCCATTTTTCAGGCAAAGAAATATACCATGAGTACCATCACTGACAACAGTGGGACCATTCATAAATTAAAGCACCTACCCTACTTAATAAAAGGTTAATTTTGCTCTACTGTTATTCTTCTTTCACATCTCTAATCTGACAGTGAAAGGACGAATCCTTTTTTAGTATCTGCACTGCCCCTGACATTAATGGGAGATGTCTGTGCTTGGCACAGATTTACTAGTTCTCGAGACTGGAGCCAAGGCCTGCTTTTACCTAACTCAGTGGATGTTGGGTGGAAGCCATGGCTGATGGAGATGCTCACTGGCAGGAACTGCAGAGAAAATGCAAATTCCAAATGCAGTGAAGGCTGAATCAGAAGTGTAAAATGTCTCAGTAAGACAGCTGTTAGTAAACCGAGCTAGTGTCTTCTCCAAACTGTGCTACAAGGCACTAGTTTAAGAATAATAGCTATGATTCCAGGTCTCTCTCTTTTTTTCCCTTTTTTTTTTTCCAAACTGGTAGTATCAGGTATCTGAGAAAAAAAAGCTCTTACTTGATTCACAACAGCAATTACAGACTAAATCATACTAGTGGCATTTTACAGAGAACCTGATGAAGACCCACGTATACATTCACTCTTGGATGCTGTGTTCCTCATTTCAATCACACCTCATCCCAAATCTGCCTTATGTCAATAGCAGTTCTGCATCTTACACAGTGTGCAACGTTGGTTCATTTCCACTGCAATGTGATCTTTTGTTTTGGCATAGCTTTATAATATGTATCCTTAGAACACTCTAGAGGAAATTTGAATAAAGGTTTGTATCATTCATAGATAAACTTCTCCAAAAACCCCTCTGCTAAGTGATTCTTTTTTTCTTTTATCATAGGAGTCTCTTCTTCTGACTCTGAAGGTGAAATCATCAAAGACGAAATGGATCGGTAAGTTTAAAATCAATTACATCTTCCATATTTCTTACAGTTAAAAAAACCCACAAGTGTAGACATTTCAGTTTCCATTAATATTTTGCAGCTTCCAACACATCAGACTTTTGTTTGGAATTTGTTTGGATTGTTTGGGTTGGGTTTTGTTTGTGTGGTTTTTGTTTGCTTTACAAATAGTATGGAACAAATACACATGTGCTTGTGTGTCTTCAAACTTTAGCTTAAGGATTGAAACTTTAATATTAAATATAAACATAGGAAGAAATATGTTACCTTAAAGATTAAACTACTAAAATTAATTTACTAAAACAGTTGCCATTTGACTAGACCCAACTTAAATGCTGACTTAAGCATCTGACTTGGAAAAACAGTGTAGTAAAATTTCTTACATGAAAATATGAAGTTTTTGGCAGAAGATGGCTATACATGGATTATTTAGATTTAAGATAAGGAAATTAATACATATGAACTGGAGTAAACTGAAATGATGGGTATAAAAGAATACTTAATTATAAAAAGAAAGAAAAGGTGTCAGATGTAATCTAAAACCTGGGAAATAATGTTATTTTTCCTAAATGAAATCCACTCCTTGTGCATTTAGAACCTGATCCAATGCTGTTAAAATCTATAGTCTCAGAATCAAAGTCTTTCTGTTAACTGGAAAGGGAGTCAGACTAGTTGGAAACTAAAATAATCAATCTTTTATTTTGAACTCCTTTGTATGCATTAATTCAACCCCAAAGGCAACCAGTGCTTTATAAAGAGGAAATTTTCATCAGATAGACTTATGCGCCCTTGGTTTTTTCCATTATTTATCAACGGGGGTTATACTCATTACAAATGTGATTTTCTTTTAAAATGCAAATACAAAACACTGAAGTGTGTTTGACTGAAGACCTCAGGCTGACAGCAAATCCTGTTTTAGGTGATTTTTACTTCAAAGTCATAAAATACTCCAGATTTGACTGGTTTATAGACTTTGATAAATGTAAGGGTTTAATATAAAACTTAAGATCACGAAGATCTCAAAGGTTTTGGGACAAATTGCTACGTTTTTTGTAGTTCTAGCTCTGATTTTTCCAAATGTCTCAGGCATAATGTTTTTTCTTATTCATCTCATTAGGTGTTAATGTAGTGTTGACCATGATCCTGATCACTTGATGGCATCTCTAAGTTGCTTACCTCATTAAACTGTGAAGTAATGTATTGCGTTTTGTGTTTCTCAGAAAAAAAAGAATGCCGCTCTGACATTGTAGCAGGATGTCCTCAAATGACAGAATTATGAAAGATCAGGTTTAGGTATAATCAGAGTGTCTTTATTTTTGCTTAGCTTCCAGCTGTTGTCACATGAATCTGAACACCTGTAATGAAAGGGAATTAATATGAGAACAGGTGCAAAAAAAAGTTCACAATTTCAAAAGAGAAATCAGTGATCACAACACCTGTATGTTCACTCTGAGTAAGGCTTCCTCTGGTTTGAAGGCTGGCTTTCCTGGGGGGACCTGTGGTACATTCCAGAGCAGCCAGTGCATACCTCAGATTGAATAGAAAGACCATCTCTTCATTGTCTGCATTATTTTACTTAATAATAAAAATAAATAGGGTCAACTCTTTTACTTCCATATAGAAACAACCTAGAAGAAGTGAAGAGGTGCCAACCTGTACACTACAAAAACTGCATGATATGTTGGTCAGAAAGCATACCTCTCTTTTTCATTTTTCAGCAGTAAATTATTGAATCTGTAACCAAGCAGACCATGGTATTTTCATTACCTTGTAGGTCCAAATCTTCATACAAGCTCAGGGAGCAGTGCAAGAGAAACTAGCATTGTCCTCTGAGAAACTAGCATCACTCTCTCACGCTGCTCAGAGCTGGTAACAGCAGCTTTCAAGCCACAGTTGGGTTCATCCAGGCCATTTATTACATTTGGTGTAACTGAACTAAGTATGAGAGATTAGAGTGGCAAGATATGCAGCCTGATTCTTATAAAATGCAGTTTACCTAGGAGTATGTATCAGTTTAGATCAATTGGAATTCAATCCCAGAAGTGAGGCTGGGGTTGACAAGTAACTGGGACAGACATATCTAAGGGACACACACGTGGCTCTAGGGTCCAATTAGAGAATTTGGTTTTGGTTACTATTTCACAGCAAACCAAGGCCAGCTGAATCCTCCTTGAACGCAGCATCTCCTGGTGTTAGAACTGCAACCAAGCATCAAGAAACCTCCAAGGCACCGTCTGCCATGGTTCAGCCTGTGTCTGTACCTGTCCAGCCTGTGTCAACACCAGTTAATCAGGTAGGGGAAACAATATGGTGAATTTCAAGGACCAAAAGCAAGCTCTTAAAAAGGTGTTTCTTCTACAGTTTGTGACTCAGAACCGCCAAATTTTCTAGTTTTTGCTTTGCTGTTGAACTTCAGCTTTGAACCTCACAGCCATACAGTAGTTGCATACACGGAAGAGATGTCCTGCCTAGTAGCTAACCTTTAGCACCTGGCAAAGCGAAGGGAACCTTTCATCCCCAGGTTACAGGCATCTCTGCGGCAGTGAGCAGAAGGAGCAGCTGCCGCTAGCTCAGCCAGCGGCGGGAATCTGTGTGCACTCCAGCAGGGCAGAGACTGCATGCCGTGCAGGGCACTTGGATGTGTAAGTCAACTCATTGGCCTCTTCACATTGCAGACTGACTCATTCACTTTCAATAGCGGCAGCCTATAGCTTTTTCCTCTCCCTTTCTACAGAACTCACTTGAAATCATTTTCTTTCAATGGAATTTATTTTAAGCTAAATCATTTCCCTACTATGTTTACTTTATATGTAGATATGCTTATTTACCCCATAACATTTTAATATCCATATCAAAGAGTTTCTAATTAAAGTTAGCATGCATTTCAAATCCTTTTTGTTCCAAACTATCAGAATATTCATAACTGTGAGTTCATACCTAATAGGAAAGAAAAGCCATATTCACTTAAAAATAAAACTGAGAAGTTAATGAGAAACTCACTTTACACTGTCTTTTCAATGTTTACATCCTAGAATTAGTTGGTAACCAATAAACAGATACTGAATAGGTGAAGTAATGCATGTTTACTTTTGACTACAAAGAGAATAGAACTAAGCCTTTGTGACATTTTGCCATTTTGACAGAGGTTGCCTAAGTCAAGAGTGATAGTTATCTCAAAAATTACCACTTTTAATCTTGTTGGCTTATAAAACACCATCTATAAAATTTGGCTATGTTTCCCGAGATACTGAATCACTAATTCTGCTGTTCTGGGGCAGCTTCTATTTCCCTAAAATGAAAAAGTCTATTAATCAAGTTATATAAGGAAGTTTTCCAGGAGGAGAATAATTTTATTCTGATTTCACTAAGTAGGGTCAATAGGGTGATATTCCACCTCTGTAAATTGTTTGGTTTTGGCAAAGGAGAAGAATTACAGTAGCAGTCACACACATTACCTGACTTAACTTTTCCTTATTAACATCCATAAATATTTTGTAAGTAAGAATTTTTAAAAGGAGACTACCACCAAGCAGCCTACATAGATTTGCCTTAGTGAAGTATTAATGACAGATGTTACAATACACTGCAGTGAAGTTTTCTTTGCCACGATTAACTCAATAAGGCAATAACAGCATTTTTGTTACTCAGGCAGTAACCCATCCAGGAAGATCGCTACCAGTTGTCTACAACAGAGCAACTTTTGTTCATTGCATTAAATATTTTGCTTTGGACTTCACCCACCAAAATCTCTTCTGTGTCATTCAAGAGCATGTTTCTCCTGTATATGGAAAAATATCCTCTGTACACCTAAACATCATCATGTGATATTTTGCAATCTACAGGCTCAAAGCCCCACTAACTATTTGCAAGGACTGGATGGAAGACCTATAATTGCTGCTCCTGTATTTACAAAGGTAATTTGTTCTATGACGTATTTGAAAACTGAAGAAGTCAACTAATTGTATGGAGAGATAATTAATTTTTTTAGCTATCAAAAATAAAAAAAGGAATTATGCATTTCTGAAGCCATTCAAGGATTCAAGTGGCTTTATGAAATCTTACTGAAATCAGTATTACTTCCAGACCAATAAGACATTTACTGACTGTCTATTCATTTTCTCTATTAGATGTTACAGGATATTTCAGCTTCTGAGGGGCAGCTTGTTGTCTTTGAATGTCGGGTGAAAGGAGCTCCTTCCCCAAAGGTTGAATGGTATAGAGAAGGAACACTGATAGAAGATTCTCCAGATTTTAGGATATTACAGAAAAGTATGTTTCTTGTGTGGAAATATTGTGTCTAATAAAATATAGGCAAGCAACAAAATTGCTAACATAGCAACACTTTGAATTTCTTATTACAATGGTAAGAACTATATAAGCCATATTTATGGCAATAAATCTGGGTTCCAGAAGCCAAAGCTGTGGATGAATTGAACAGCATACTCACAGGTAGTATTTGTCTGAGATTCCCCAAAATATTGAATTGTTTTGCCTTCTGCTTTGATCCCTTTGCCACTTCAATGTCCTTTTATAATTCAGCCTTACTTCTGCCGTTTGTTTTTGGGTTTGCACCATTTATGTAGAGTTCCATTGCCCATAAATCCCTCATCTTTTACTTAAGTGCTATTCTAATAGTGCTCATGGGCAGTGGATTGCTTATTTATCCACAAAAGTAACCTGATGTACATGATAGCATGCTTACACATACATATGTGTGCACATCATACATATTAGGTTGTAAACATATACTTCTACTTTAATTTTCAAATGCAGTCTAAACTTCTGCAGTTTCCTCATAAGTCACTGGAATGCTAAAATTGCTAAAACTCAATAGAAATTCCTTAAATAGCACACTAAATCAAACCTAAATGAGACAATGTTTTATCATAACTTGATTTCATGTGTGTAATAGTTTCAGAAGTTGTCTTCAAGACACAATAAAGTAATACTAAGTTTTCAAAAAAATACTCCTTGCAGAATTTATTTCTTATTCATAAGTTCTCAAGTGTTCATTCTCACTTGTTCATAAGTGTTCATATTGCTCAGTGGATTTGACATACCATTGAGTACAAGGCCTGGCTGTCTCCACCACTCCTTAAACAGAAAATTGGATCAAAAGGAGTATTCCATCATATTGAGAAGAGCAAGCTTCATATTTAGTGCTTAAGAAAAAAAATATTGGCAAAAGTAAGTATATTCAATCTACTAATTCTGCTCTTCTTCCCTTTAGAACCACGATCTATGGCTGAACCAGGTGAGGATCATCAAAAGGCTCATACTTTTTTGATTATAAAAATGTGGTGATTTAACCTCACAAAATATAATTATTTAAACTCCATAATTTAATTAACGTAATTTCTTCTTTTCCCCATGTTCCATAGCTACTAGTGAGATGCATTTCACTGCAGACTGTTCCAGAAACATACAATTTGAATTAATTCTATCATTTTTGAAGAAAATAATGTTTCCATTCTGCTTTGACTCAGTTCTAACTTGGGACCTAAATGTTACCCCCTTATGAGCTGAAGATTTACAAAATTAATGTATGAGGGTACCCTGTATATCTGAGGTTCAGAATTACACCAGATGATGTAGGACTGAGCTATTTTTATCTAGTTTACCAGTTAGGGAACATTGCATCAGATGTTTAGCCATGTCAGCCATTCCCTTTGCTCCCTACCAGCGTAATATGAGAGTATCACATCAGGTGTTCCACCCCTGATATCAGCAAATCCTATAAAAGTGGCTGGATTTGCTAATTTCAAGGGTCAGAGCAGAATGTAGGCTACTCCGCATGATTTGAGCAAAGGAACCTTATAGATTTTGATTACTTCTCCATGAGACAATCACTCTCCCCGTTATGCTTTTCACTATTAAAAATATAAAGCTGCCCCTCTTAAGACAGAAAATTACCAAAGGAGTATTAATTCTTATGGAACATAAACTTCTGTAACTCTTCTCCTTGCCCTATTAAAAGTTTTTTACCCCAAAAAGTATATTGAAAGAGACTCCCTCTCTCTGCAATGTCTCTCACTGAGACTTAGGAATGAATAAATGGAGCTTCTACCAGAACCCACCGATGCCATTCCTTTACTGTCCAGTGGCATCACTGCTGAGTAATGTGAAGCAGTTTTTAGAGGGTAATCAGTTGGGTGCAGTTGTCACTGCCTCATCACCTGCTGCTCATTCAGAAGGAATCTGGATTTCCATGCATGCAGTGGTTGGCAAATCCAAGTACTATAAACTAGATACTATAATGCCTTAAACTAGTTCTATAATCCTAGTACTATAATACACTATTATTCTCCTATAGTTGTTAGCAAATAATCTCTTTGTTGCTACTACATTTTCCTCAGTGATGACATGAAACAATCAAGTTTAAGTGTGGTATGGTCTTCTACACAAATACCCATAAAATATTAATCCTGTAGGGTTTTAGGGAAGTTTCTTGCAAAATGGTAGCAAAATAGTCACTGACTAGTTGAAGAAATGCTATCAGTCCACATTTCAATACACTTTAGATGTTACTCTCCCTCCCCATGCCAGCTACTCGGCCAAACGAAAGATTTAAAATCCCATCACCATAGGTATTTATTAGCTGGTACTGCTGCCCGGACATGTCAGATACTGGTCATACAGGAAGGTCATAACCCCAGATTGACATTTCAAGATGGAATTTAATTTTTGCTAATACAATTTTGCTAGCACATGTTTGGTACCCATTGGTCTTCTTCACAAAGAAGTGAAAAGGCAACTTTCTATAAGCACAATTAGCACAACCCCCTCTATCTGCAAATCTGCACTGGTACTTTGAAAAATGCCAGCCTATATGTATGTGTTTTGTATTTCTTCACCTTACACTTGAATAGTTCCCAGTTAATTATAACTAATCTTTCAATCCGCAGGGAGATAAAAATACATATATTTTCGTGAGTTGTCAGTATAGAGTACGCTATATTTCTCCAAATTAAATTTTAAGTTCTTCAGAGAGAAAGTCTGTGCTTCATGTGACTAGGAAAACATTTTCTAATGTTTTCCAAACACTGCTGACACCTGTTCTTCACTTTCGTTGGGCATGCTGGAGCACAGAGGGTACCAGTTGCTGTAGACAATGCTGATAACAGCTGCTGCACACAAAGGCTGCCAAAATTGATAATACTGACGAAACTAAAATCAAACGGAGCAAGGTGGAAAACCTTAAGGAAATGTCCACGAGGGGAGTCAAGGCTTTGTGTGTTTTTTAAATGCATGTTCACTTCAAGTAATAATACTGCTTTGATGCTTTGCAGAGGAAATTTGTACTCTCGTTATTGCTGAAGTATTTTCAGAAGATTCTGGCAGTTTCACCTGTACTGCAAGCAATAAATATGGCACAGTATCTAGTATAGCTCATCTAACTGTCAAAGGTAAGAGTTTGTTTTAGTCCTTTGCTCGCTAGTAAATACAAGCAGAGCAGGCTGGTGCACTGTACAGTCCAAGCTGCTTATCGAACATACAGATCGCTATGTCTTTTCAAAGTGTCATTCCCCAATTAGAAATGTGAAGGAACAAGGAACATGAGGGAATAAATCCCACACAGCCCTTCCAAAAACACAGCTCTTGCTGACCTCAAGATTTGGGCAATAGCCATTTTTGGAATCTCTATGGACTGTCTAGGTTGCTGTTTCAATAACCCTTTGGTGCAGAGCCCAAAGGAGGAAACCTCAAAACAGATTCTTTCATACTGTCTACACGATTTATGCTGCCAAGTCACTAAGCAGTTAGGTGAGCAAAGTACAGTAAATAAAAGCATAGTGCACTGTTGACTCCAATTCAGCTCAAGTTCTGGCAGTGTTCTTCATAATTAAAAAGTTAGAGAATTCTCCGAAAAGAAAGTTTGTATTTCAAAGATGCTGGTGGAATTCATGGGGGACATGGCTGAAGACCACTGCTGGATCTTCCAAACTAGAACGGTGTCTCTTTCCCCCCCGCCTTTACAACATTCCTTTGTCAAGGAAATTTGTTGTTAAACAAATGAGGTCAAACAACTCAGTCCAACAGCTGGGAGGACATCAGATGGAGTTTTTCCAACTGTAACTTTTGTGATTTCATTTCACTATAATTTATGGTATTTACATATCACCAAAAGTTTGGTATTTGCTATTTCAGCATCTGAAGACAGTAGTAATGCTGCTACCCTTCACACAATGAGCTCAATCAACTTAATTGCTGCTGAACATCAACCTCCCCTACGTACTTCTTCCCATCGTGTAGTAAATCAAACCCCCAAACCTAAACTTGAAGGTGTTCTTGTGAACCACAATGAACCCAGATCAAGTTCCAAGATAGGTCTCCGTGTGCACTTCAAGCTGCCTGAAGATGATAAAGGAAGTGAATCATCACCAGAGGATGGACCTGGTGCTACAAACCAAATCAGAGCCAACTATTTCCAAGAGAGGATAAATGGACAGCCAATGAAAATACCAGAGCCAACATCGCCATCCAAGGAACCCCCCCCAGTACTGGCTAAACCAAAGCTGTAAGTAAAAGGGATTCTAAGTCTCAGGAGCATCACTGATATTATTTAGTATTCATAGACCAGGACACTATTGCACTAGAGCAAAAAACTCAAACACAGAACAAAAAGACAGTCAGTATCACATGGTGCTGGCCTGATTAACCATACTCTTAGAAAACATATTCTACAGAGCTAGATATTTTTTCTGTATATCCCTCCTGGGAAAAATGTTCTCCAAATTTAAAAGGAAAATGTTTTCCCTTTGAAATTTTATTTAATTTCACAATGGTTTCTACTGCAGACAAAAGGTGAACAACACTGCTTTTATGCAGGCAAAATAAAAGCAGGTTCTTCAAATATATCTCACTCAATTCTGAGTATGCAATTTTGCCAATCCCAGACATATTCAGTCTTATACATAGTATGGGCTAGCAACTAGCTAGCAAGTGTAGTCCCAAAGGCCACGCCTCATGACTTTCATGTCTCACAAACATAATCTCCTCCTAAAACAGATAAAATACTTGGAAATGTTTGATTATGTGAAACCTCTTTAACTAAAAAGCACCTGCATAATTAGTGTACTGTGAGCTCAAGGGGAAATTTTAAGAAGTAGTGTAGTTTTCTTAGAGGACGATTTATGGAATTCACACTGCAGTTTATTATGAAATATCTTTTCAGCATTTTTGAAACCTCTCAAATCTAGTTTAACAAAAAGCATGCAGAGTCCTTAATTTTGTTTCTTAAATAGGCAGAAGCTTTAACTAAAGACTCAGGAAGGACTTTATAAAGTAATTCATTGGTACTCTTAAGCAGGGATGTAATTTCATAGCATAAACATTACAAGTGAGAAGACAGAACTTGCATACCATGTAGCAGAGGAAGAACTTGGAGCAGTGTTTTTTTAATTTGTTAAGCCCATATTCACAGACCTATTTACTTTCAGACCTACAGTGTGTTTAAGGGGGGAGCAGATGCAGTATTTAAGTTGCCCAATGTTTGCATAAAGCAGAATTTCTCTCACACACACCCCCCAAAAAAAAATCCTATGACAAAGGAGTGCATTATTATGCAGATTACATATGAAGGACACAAAATCAGGATTGCACAACTTCTAACTCTCTAACATTCTACTTTTTGAAAACTTGAAATTGCTATCTTTATCTACGTTTAATGTGACATTTAGCACATTATAGAAACAATTCTTTTAAATGAAAAGACGTTCTGTTGACTTCATGTATTTGGTTTGTCAGTACCAGTTGTGGTTGGTCTCTACTTCTACATTTTTCACTTTTTAACAATAGTTATTTAATACTTGACAATTTATTACATGATCATTTGCCATATCCTCTATGTCCTTTTTGGTTTTGGAAGGGGAAAAGTTAGCCTCTTTTCCATATGCTGTATTTCCATGTACATAATAACTAAATAAACCACTCGACAAGGCAAAATAATTTTCCTTAATTGCAAAGTAAAAAAGCCCTGAAGACATACACAGTAGATAGCACCTAGGAAACAACAATTGCATGAAATGCAAGTCCTCCCTGAATGATGCACTCCTGCCTGTCACCGAATGTCAACACTACCTAAACTATGTTGGTAATATCTCTCTTGGTGGATTACTACAAAGCTTTATTAGCCAAAATGCTGGTTTCAGAACCCACTTTAACAGGAGCTAAATAACTGCAATCTGGCTTACAAACGCTCATTTAAAATCCAATAAGCCAAATCCTATTCTTAGTCACACAAGCAGAGAGGTACTAAGGTGTCATAGAGCAGAATTTGACAATGCTATCCCTTAAATATCTTCAAGTAAGAGTAAGATTTATATTTATATTTCATGTGTTAAAATGTAAGAATCATCTTTAGTCAAATGATTTTCAGACAGAAAGCTTTTGTGCCTCTGACAAAGAAGGGGAGAAGAAGGAAAAGTTTACTTTAGTAGCAAACTAATATTATGCTTTTCTCATAATGTTAGAGAATATGCCAGGTAACAGTTTCCTCTACCTCTTACTGTATCACAGGACATAGAATTTTTATCTTGCAATTCACATATGGAAATGTAGTCAGCCAGCATGTTCAGGGCTCATGACCAATTTTGCTCATCTTTGTTTTATGTGCAGTGATCAGACCCAGTTAAAACAGCTCCACAACCAGGTCTTGCTTGAACAACAGCAGGTGCATCAGACGTCTACAAAAGAGTTGTCATTCAACACAGCTTTATTGAATTCTGCTACTTCACTCCATCAACAGTCCACCTCAACTATGTACAAACAAAGCAAAGCCTCTGCTTCACAAGCATTCAGCTATACCCGACCTAAACAGTTCCTACCATCACAAACCACACCGCCTGCCAGCTCCTCTTCTAGCTCCTCAGTTACAACATTCAGCAACGTCCCTCAAGGAACTCAAAGAACAAATAACAAGGAAAATTTCACAGGAAATCCTCCACCTGCCCAATCAAGGTCTTCAGGAGGGTTTACAAGCAAAAATGAACAGTCTCTACCAAGCCCTAAAGAATCCATGGTGCTTCCATTAACACTTTCTACATCTAGTGTAAAACAGTTTCAGCCGCAGAGTGTGACTCCTGCTCCTCTCTCCCCAACTGGCCGGATTCAGAATCCAGTAGCTTTCCTTAGTGCTGTTCTTCCTTCACTTCCTACTGTGCCATCAACCAATGCTATGGGACTCCCCAGAAGTACACCAGCCATGTAAGTAGCATAAACCATATGTGCAGAAGCAGGGGCAAGAAATACTCATAAAGGAAACTCAGATGTATTTCTGTTCAAGGGTTCAGTGGGGAGTTTACTGAAATGCAAGTCATTCATAAAATAGAAAAGCGAGTTACTCAAATATTCTGGTCATTTCATCTAACCTCACATTCAGTTAAGAATGGAAGGGATAGTAGCTTCTATAATAAGATACATCAAGGGTAAGATAAATTCAAGACAGAGAAATGGGAGTTTATAAAAAGATATATACAAGAATTTGGGGGCTCAGAGATTCATAACACTGTGCTAACGGGAGAAAAGAGATTTCATGAGCTTGCAGGATAAGTCACTCTAAGAACATATGCCTATATGAGCTATAAAAACATTCTTACATATTGTAAGCAACAAGTAAAGTTTTAAAAGGTACCTCATAATGTAAGTTATTTCTTAGTCCAGGTAAATCTAAGAAATAACTTATGTAAAAGTGTTTTTCTGGTTGCAATATTTTCTGTATTTAAATTCCCCCAGAAATTCTCAGGAGAGTTAATGTTTTGCACATAAATATTTTAATTGACAGCCAGCATGATTTCTGTGACAAAATGGCTACCACCGTACAAACAAATAAGAACGATGATGTACTGGAAAGGTTGTGGCCTTAAGAGTTCCTTCTTTACTAGTAGAGTTCAAGTTAATAACCCTTTTGTGGACTACGTGAACCCTATGTTAGCACGGCTAGCACCAGTAGATTGATTCAACGTTTTATCCATAGAACTCTAAATTCTGCACAAAGTAAGGAATATTTCCCCTTTTTACCAATGGTACGCTTCAAGGTAGTGATAGCCATCAGTAAGTCACAATCTCCTAACTATTCTGCTGATACTACACCAACCAATCTGTAATTATAACAGAAAAAAAGTGTCCCTGTATACATAACATTCACCACCCTACGTGCCAAGAAATCCTGCCTTCAAACCATTACTGCACTCCTACTGCCAGACTTCCCAGTTCCCCAGCACAGCCACATAATCTCTATCACCCTGTGGCACACGCCTGCAGGCCTTCATGGCCCTGGTATCATGGGCAGGCATACATAATAAAGTTATAAGGTTCACAGCGAAGGTTTTAACTATACCGAACTCAAGCCTTCGGCCTGATTTCACAACATTGCAACAGCAAGCAAAAATCAACTGCAACGACTCATCCATTCCCCTTCCTCTCCTTCAGAGCTGGTGCACTTAACCCTTGCAAAGTGCTCTACTTATTCTAACTGTTGTACAGGATTTACCAAATAAATCCTTACAATATGCCTACCAGGCAGAGTAGTTAAATATTGTTTTCTTCATTTCACCTTTCCTGGGTCCCAGCTTGGAGCTGAATTCCCACATAACTGGAGCTTATTGTGCTGAGATTCAAATCTAGACCTCTACATGGGAGAGAGTCAAAGTGAGGGCACAAAAGATCAGGAAGGAACCCGAACAATATCTGTGCTAATCTGTGAATATCTATTGAAGTTTCAGCTTCCTTTTTTGGCATTATCAATTATAATAATTCTGGTTACAAAAGCAGTGAGAGGTCACCATGTCTGCAGTACAACAAAAGGAACATATCTTGCACAGCAATCATTAGTTACGCCTTTTACCTAGACCCCCTGTTATTAAGATGCCAACTCCCAGTAAATTACTAGAACATAGCACACTCTCTAGTAGTGTGTGGCTGCTGTGCTTCAGCAGTGCACTCTCACAGTCTCCCAACAGTCTTATTTAAGAATTTAACTATTTTCAAACCTTACTAGAATAAAACAGACTACATAAAATAAAAATAAAAACAACTGTTGATGTTAGGTGTCATAAAAGGGTGAGAGAAATGAAAGAAGTAAAAGTTCATGGAAAGAGTAAATGATCAATGAAGATGTGAGATAAAGATCAATGAGAAATTGTATTAACTTTTAAATTATTGCCTGATATAGTAAAATGTATAAATTGTATACCTATGGTAACACCTATACGCATTTCTTTAGCATTCATTGTGACATCATTATTCCAGGATAAATATAAACGGAGCTTAGATAACTTAGATGCTTATTATAGTATTATAATGTTTATTATCTTTAAGATGTGTGTCCTTCATTCCTACTGGCATGGGAATGGGATGCACCATTAAAATAGTACCAAAAAAATCAAATCCCATATGGTGCTTTGGCTTCTCTATAAATAAATATCAGGTTCCTCCAGACAACTGAAGCATAACTTATCATATCACACAGGTGACAAAAAAAATATATACTGGTTGCTGCATGTTAGTATCAGAATTTTCTTTTAATAGCCCAACCCAGGGATTAACAAAGAAAAATCTGAAGCCTCTGTCGTTAGCAACAGATGATTCTATTCGGGAAAATAAAGCTGCACTTGTAAAGGACCTGGAAAGAAAACTGCATTTCAGAGAGGATGTTAATCAACAAAGTAGTCAGCAGGTAAGAAAATCAAGTGTTATTAAAATAAATTTCACTCATTAACAAGATACATATTATGACTTGTGAAACAAAAGGTGTTTGTGTGGCTGAGCTGCTAGACGACTTTGCAGAGTAAAGTTTTGTGGTAAGTACTGGTTTGGAATAGCAAACTGGAGCTTTAAATAGGAAGTATGAAGGGATGCAGTTGTAGAGGGCTTACTTTGTCACTGAGTAGCATTTTTAATTTCTGCTCATCTCTAATAGAGACCTGTAGGAATGTAAAACTTCTTTTCATGGAAGCTTCTGTACATTGGATTTAATTGTTTCACTTTACAAGTTGCTCAACTCATTCACATGCACACATACACATTCATACACTGTATATTTTTAACACAAATTAAGGAGTAAAGTAATCAAACTGTTTAAGAAATGGTTTCTCTTTTTACTTTGGTTGAATTAAAATGTGGTATTCCATTTTTAGCATTAAACCTATTTTTCCAAATCTCCTGACTTATATGAATTGACAGGGACTTGTTAGGAACTTAACAAAGTTTTTGGTAGCTGTTACTGGCATACACCGAACTTTAGGCCTAGCATTATTAGAGTTTAGCAAAATAACAAGCCTTTTACACAGTTCAAGGAACTAAATATCAGTTCATTCTTAACTGGAATCAATCAATTCACCGGATCTGGGCAGTGTCTATGAAATTAAAGAAGAAATAAAAAATTAAGTAATATTTTGAGGTTGAAATCACTGTAAATCATGTTCAGCCACTCTCAAATAACAGTAGGACACACTAAGGACTGCTAGATAGCTTTCTGTCTGTAGGCAGTTATGCTACTCTCACCTTGGCCATGGAGCCCTCCATAGCTGTCCCGCCAGCTCAGGCTTAACACAGCAAATAATGGTTTACCCTGATCTGTCATCAACAAGGGAACTTTCATAAGGTCTGTTAGCCCTTCTGACAGAGAACATGCAAAGATAAGCAAAAAGCCATGGAGTCTCTGGAGTAAATTACCCTCTGTGGACAACTGCAGTGTAATCCCTGTTTTCTTAATTTTGCTGTTGACCTTTCTTTCTGACAGATCATGCTGCCAAAGCATTTTGAGTAAAACAACTGGCAAGCGGTATGTTTTGCAGATGAATCACAAGTGTTACAATTTGTACTTGCTATGGTAGTAAGATAAATTATTTAGAGAGCTACTGTGAAATACCAATCAGTCTTTCAAGTTAACTGCATGATAAGCCCTTTAGAAACAATGATCACTACTAGTGTCAAAGTTATCCACTGACAGCAGAAGTTATTTATACACGTATTAGCTATTCTGTATGAGACCACACCAAAATCTTAATTCCCAAATCCCCTAAACACTGAAAAACTTCAAAGCTGGCACTTCTCTAATTGTTATGGTAATTAGAATGCCAACGGTAATGAACTAGAAAACAATTTTAGGATTGCTCAATGAAAGTTCCTTCATTTTCCCCTCAGTTCCCACCATTAATCACTTCTGATTTTATTCTTCCACATCCAGGAAAACCACTGCTCAGACTGACTCCAGCAAATTCAAGTCTGAGTTTTCTCCTCAGTGAAAGCAGTGATTATTTAAAGAGATGAGAGGATGCATAGTATTTTCCAAAATTCCTATTGCTTTGCCATATATAGAACAATCAACATCATGAGAATAATATGTTGGAGTGCTGGATTCACACCCATAGATTTTGTTCCATTTTTGCCTCTTGCAGTTAACACAGAATTAAAAAGGAGACATTTTCATCCTATATACAGCATATCTGCATTAAATTGATTATTATAATGGTAGGGAAGGACTTCTTATTCACTTTCTCATAAATATGAATGCAACTCTCCTCTGTATGAGAGACCACTGCATAATGAATGGAGTACAGCACCCAATAAGAATCTCAAAGTGTTGGCTCCCTTGTATTTTCTACATGTTATGTTAAAAATTCCTTCTCATAAAATGTGTCCTATAGTGTATTTTTATTTAGAGAATTGTATTGTAACCCCATATTTCAATAGCAGCATTTGGTCTCATTTACAATATCTGCAGAGCATGTAGGGATCATCCAGAATGAAAGCTGCAGATGACAAATCTGTGTCTTCAAGTACTGGTATTGTCTTATATTACTATATAAAGTCCAGTAATGAACATGAGTGATTTACATCCTGGTGCTCTATTTATTATCTATCATTGAGTTCCATATGAAAACTGTTTAGCTTACAAGTCAAGATTTTCCTAAGTGTCAGCATTATGCACTCAGTGTGATATCTGCTAATCCAGATGTACTCCTTCTGTTTCATCCAGTACATCATTCATCACCAACAATAAAGAAATCCAGAATCAGAATGTAGTTGGTAATTTTGCTGATGTTGCATGAGACAGAACAGATTAGTCTTCTACAGCTATGATAATCATGCAGTGCTGACAGAAATTCAATGATTTTGCTATGATTCTAGCTGCAACTTTGACCAAGTACATGCACTAACAAGCTGTCATTTTTACCAGACAAAAACACCATGCCTGTCATTTATGCAGATGGTAGTATGTTATATTGCCAGGTGAAATTTCATCACAATTAGGAGTGTTGGAAAAAAGAGGTTCAGCTATACCAAACACCTTCAGTCAGATTTGCTCAGTTCTTTCAAACAGAAGATACACTAAATGAGGATTAGCTTTAGGCAATTGCAGGAAGAGGTTAGGACAAATCCCAGGATATAGGAGACTTAACTCAGTTTCTTCCTTGGCCAGTTGAATTCATAACTCTTAACTCCCATAAGGACAGCCTAACTCCTTGCCAGTGGGTACGTGTACTGTTGGTGCTGTCCCAGGTTGCACAAATAGTTAAGCATTCTTTATCAGCAGGATAAAAACTTGGAAATTCCACCTTTCAGAACAGCTCCCTTAGCAGGAGACCTGAGCCCTTCTCTCACCTTCTCCAGCTCAGTGAACAAAACTTAAGACTTTCAGGCAGAGTGGAACAGGCCCTCCTTTAGCAGGACATTTCAGAGAGCATTTCAGCTTAATGGTTAGGGTTGTTTGAGGAAGCTGCTAGAATCCTTTCTTCCAGTTTGTGTCAGAGAAAAGAAACAGACAGAGACAGGGAGAGAGAAACAGAATCACTCTCCTGCCTCGGAACTAGGACAAACACCTGGATTCTTGTCTTCGCTGTAGTGGATGCTTCAGTATTTCTGCAAAGTGAAAGAGGACAAGAAGGACAAAGAACTTCCCTGACCACTTACCTCCACCCTCATAATGTTTTGTTGGCATGGAGCTCAGAGCTTCCTCTTGGAGACTGAGGTTGAAATCCTGTGAGACAAAGAATCCAAGCCTCATAACCTCAGTGAATATCTGGGCTACTGCACTATTTGACGAAAGGAGAGCACAGCCTGTGTTATCTCCACTTCCCAAAATCTGTTAATCTAGTCCATTGGGCCTTTTATCTTCCTTACAAGTAAAATATCTTGGTAACGTTCAGTTAGAATACGTCATGTAGAAACAAAAAGACATGTGGGGAGAAAAGGGCAGATAGAGTATTTGGGAGGATTTTGGCAAATGGAAAAAAATATAAATGTGTAATGCAAACTGATTCTTTTGCCCTGGTATTTGAAAACATTTACAGGCTTCACCAATGGGATCATAAATAGAGGAAATTCAGCTTTACAGGCAAAACTTAGAAATTAATGATATTATCTCCTCAAAACTTTGCTATACAAATAATAATATAAAATAGAAAAATGAGGCAATTAAACCTCAAAATCCTGTACAGTCATAAAAATAAAGGAATTAACTGTGCAATAATAAAGGAAAGGAGAGTTAAGTACCTGGGCTTGGTTTATACCTTTTGGTTATAAGAATTACAAACTGTGCTCACATATCTGTGTCATTTACTATGAAGAATATCATGTGGCAATGCTGGTTGGTTGTGTCTTATGTAAGACCCAGACAGCAGCGTGGTCACTGCCTTATTTTTAGGACAAAGGGTAAAGCTACAGCTGTTTAGAAAATTATGTACAGCCCTCACATGAATATTCTTTACTTTTGCTAGGGAATGCTTTATAAGAAATTTCAGAGCAGAAGAGATGCAGGGTTTGTCCAAAAGCTTTTAGATCACTAAAAACCACAGCCCTTAAAGCCATATGCAGGACCCAGCTCAGCACACAGGCCACATCACCACTAACACCTCAACACTGATCAAACAGAATCATCTCCTCACAGTTCCCTACTAAGCAGTCAACCTCAGAAAGGTCACAAGAATTACCAAGAGCTCTGTTCCCCAGGGCACAAGAATTACACTTATTTCAATCACTCCAAAAATCTTGCTCAAAAACAAGCTTCACATTATCTCCCAAAGGTCAGCAAATGCAGGCAATTTTGGACTAAGGATGAGAATTAAACCCCAAGGAGTCCTCATGGAAGCTTATTTACTCTGTACCAGAATGAGAAAAGATTTAAGAACCTGACCAAGACAAATTACCAGATCTTGACATTCATAGATATAAACTCCCAATAATCATGGGAATGAATAGTTGAACAACCACTTGTAGTTGTCTTCTCAACATCTAGATCTAATCAACAACAAAGTACAGACAGGTCTTCCTGGTAAGGATGCTGGCTTGCAGAACTCATCACCTAGGAAAGGAAACCTGTGCTCCTCATGCTTTCACACACACTCCTAAGCTGCTCACTCCAGCTGATAAGTCTGTGGGAGTTGGAGATAGAAACCTCATTTGCTTTCTCTTCTGTTTTCCTCTTGCTCTATCACTTTGAGCTGGACTGTATTTTGAATTTTGTCTAGCTGTGTACCACAGATGACTTGCTAGACTCTTCAAGCGTTTGTCTTTACATTTGGATAGCATGATATTCATGCCTTGTGCCATGTAAGGGGGCCCAACTGCAAGAAATAAGTCGCTTCAGTGATACCTCTCCATGGGACATGATAAGTGAAGAAAAGCATGCACATTGGGTCTGTTGTTTTTTGATTCCCACTGCTGAAGGAGAGAGGGAGAAGGGGAGAGAAAGAATCCAAACTAAACAGAAGATTTCAGTCAGAGTAGCCTAGATTAGATGTTGAAGCCAAGGAAGTGTTACAGCTTGTAAACAGACAGTGACATACAATATATGCCATTTTCTTAGATAAAGTGTTAACTGGATTTAGAATAACTCTGCCAAAAAGCCAATCTAATAAAAGTTTCAAAACTGGGATTAAATTGGGAAATTTGTCTGGAGCTGGCAATGAGTGGCAAACAGAATTATGTTTTTATACAGTATATGGGAATCAACATTCAAATAAAGCTCTTCGAGCCTTTCTATTTGTGGTAATTTCCATGGGTTACTATGCTAACGTCAGAATATTTTGACGCTACAAGCTTCTACTAACTGTAAGCATGTATTTTCACTAAGATCTGAATCCCGCTAAAGTCAACAGCAAGATGGGTTTTAACTTCAACAGATCCAGGACTTTAGAACTCATATTCACACACAAAGGTGCTTAAAAACTTACAGGAGTTACTACAGTCTATGCAATTCCCCTGTTTCCCAAAAAGGTTCACAGGTAGCAGAATGGCCCAGGAGCTAGATTACTTGACTCAAGATCTAGAAGAACATGATCCAACTACCTGCTCTGTCACAGACTTTCTATGTTACCTTAACAGGTCTCTTAGCTTCTTTAGGCCTCAATTTCTCATATGTAAAATGCAGGTAATAGTCCTGCCCTGAAGGGTGCCTTCTGTCAGATGCTCAAAAAATGATGGTGAGGGGGCCAAATAGATCGATCACAGAGACAAAATGATGTGAATCTGTACCTTCAACAATGCTTGCATTGAGAGAAGGTTTTGTTTGCCATACCGGTCAAATTACAACCATCCAGGAGCACCCTACAACAATATTGCCAAGGCAGTGCAAAGGCTAGCAACTCCCCAGAAGAGAAGTTGCATTTCACTTCTTCACCTGCCCCGAATTCCCACTAGCACTTGTCTGACTTTTTTTTTCCTTTTGAGTTAACTTTCTTCTAGCTCGCTCCTGCAGAACAGCTCACTGTGGGATCGGATGGCCACCAGTGATGGCAGAAGGGACCTGTGGGAGCATATGAATATGAGCAGGGAGGGAAGCAAGGGAACGCTGCTGCTAGCACAAGCTGGCAACTAAACTGGTTCAGCTACATCGTCAAAGCATATACGGAATACACTACACGTCTCTGTGGCAATAATGCCGCACCGCTCACTTACAAGGTCCTACTAGTGACTAGAGAAAAATGGTACGGAACTGCTTAACACATTCACCAGCACATTTCCTGGCTTTGCTCTGGCCAGTTTTAACAGTCTTTTACCCTTCTGCCTTATACCCCGACAACATTAATGCAACCAGCACTGCCTACTCCCCTTGTGCTAATGCATGTAAGTGAAATATCCAGGTTTCAAAAGTTGCAGTCTACTCAGCATATATAGATATAGATAATTAGATACAATTATAATATATATGTAATATATATATTCTAATTTGTACAGAACATTTACACCTCTAGATAGGAGCTTGAATTTTATAGTTTTCTAGCTGGGAGATAGCACAATTTCAAACATCTGGCTACTATATTAAACTAGTGTGTGAATTCCTGTCTGTAAGAATTTCATGTTCCAGGAAAGTTGCCAAAAAGCAGCTGGAAACGCACATTTTTGACCCAAAACCAGAGCTTGAATCTTTGTACTCTTTCCCTTAGTCTCCTCAGTATGCTGAACTGCAGCCTAGTTTTAACATTGTACCCAGTGATCACACTGACTTGTTCTTTGTGTGACACTTTATGAAATACTTGTCTGAACCACAACCACAAACACTTTGCCCTGCTCCATTTATGTAATCACATTCAGAAATAGCTTTATGGCTTATGTGATAAAAACAGTTCTTCAGAAAGCCATATGAACAACTATTTTCTGTTCTTGCTAATTCTAGAAGAAAATCTACCAAACAAGCAAAAAACTCCAAGATTATATTCTCTATACAACTGTGTATTTCCGCTTATTTCAGAGATTGCTGTTCTTTATAGGAAGTTTGGTATAACACCTTCAGTCTATGTATGATGGCGTTAAAATTTTCACAGCAATGTTAACTTAGTCTTGTTGGTTTGTGTGTAAATTTATATAAGCATATATATGCACACTAAACAACACATTTAGAAAGACAAAGACTGAAGTATGAGCACAACACACAGGCAACACTTTGGGGCTGTGGGAACCCTAACTTCAGTATTTTCTAATTTAAAATGTATTTTTGAATATAACTCCTTAAAATGACCTATCCAAACACATGCAGTCAGCCTGCACGTTTCCTAGCCAGAGACTGTTGCATTAGCATGGAAACACAACGACTCTTGTGGCTTCCGTGGGCAGAGAAGCAGCCGTCAGTAATGATAGCCCAGTCTTGATACTGCAGCAATATGCAAAAAACTGTTCCTTTTATTTTACACCTTTTTCTGCGTGTGCACATACATCCAGAGTCACATGCACTCAAGAAATGTCAAAGAAAACCTGTCCATGACTAACTTCAAAGTGGCCCCATGAAATGCATTCCTATCATATTTTGTACTGCAAGCTGAAAAGGAAGAACTGCCCATATTTCTTAATGAAGTAAATTTTGTAAGAAGTTAGTATCTTCAGCACATCAGTCAGGAAAAAAAAGATACGCTGTGTTCACAGAAAACTTTTTCAGATCTAAAACAGAGGCAAGAAACATTAGGCTAATTACAGTTAGAAAATAATTGCTCTAAGTTTAATTTCTGTTAGTTGGTTAGAAAACTTAAGACAAACCTGTACCTTTGGAGTAGAGGTAATAAAAGATGTTAACTGTCTCTATCAGCATTGTTTGGTTTCATCTGTAAGCCATCATGGCTACAGCACCCTATACTATTAATTTCTTATTACATACCACAACTTCTTTTGGACAGCAAAGAATCTGAAAAACAAATCAGTATGAAAAATTGCTGACTAAACTCAACTCTCTATAAATAATACTAGACTCACCCATTAACTTGCAGTATTTCATTGCCTCTTAACTCCACTCTGTAGCATTTTGTTCTGGAGTCAATACCTTACTCATTAAAGTCATGCCTTGAAAGTGTAATGGTAATGTCTTCCTAGCCCCATTACTTCCCTCTGCTAGAGAACACCATATGATGAAAAACTCACTTCAGGGACCAAGCAATGATTCCCCAATCTTCGACTATACAGTTGAGGATGTATTAAACGTATAAAAGTACAATACTGCCTTTTTAATTTGAGACATTATTCTTGTCATTAGCAATTTTCATTTCCAAAACCTGCTTTTGACACAGTCACCAGAAAATTGAACTAAAGAAAAATTTGATCTAGGGATTAGTTACATCATTCTGAAAAAAGTCATCACATTCACGCTTTGTAGGTCTAATGAGACCTGCATGTAGCTCAATAAAGTTGAAGACTGTATACAACTAAGATAGTCCAGGGCCAGATTTATGTACTGCCATAAACGAACGATGTTAACTATTGGTAAGGTTCACAGGGCAGTAAATAACTGATCTGCTGACTTCCAGATTACACAGATTGAATGGTTTTGCATGTGGGAGCAGATGCAGGCCCCTTACTTTTTCTTCCCTTGTTCTTTATTATGTTGCACTTAACAAATAAAAGATGTTGGCTCTTCCAAAAGCTTTCTTCCAATTTTTAGTCTTCTAGACTACTGCTTTCAGTTGCTATCTGACTCTGAGAAGTCTTAACATTTTTCATCCCCACTCATTTTATTCTAATCCGAGTTCAGAGTTGCTCTCTCAGAGTAAAAATTCTTCACGGACTTACTGTGTCTAGCTTTTGAGATAACCAATTTGTAAGTCACTTCGCCTACTCTGTCCATCAACCCTGTTGCCCTCTAAACATACATAGCACTTGAAAAATGGTTTATCTTTATAAAGGGAATAAGAGCGCTCAAAAGTGCTCAAATATGATAAATGAGAAACACGTATGCAAAACAATGTATTTAGCTTTATAATTATGCTGTCATATGACCAATATCCAGAAATAATTACATAATTTTTGAGACGGTCATTACATAATAAACAGTAACACGTTTAAACAGGCAGAAATTAGGCTCTCTGTACCATACTTGCTATATTGCCCTGGCCTTCATTCATGTGACAAATCATTAGATGATGGAAAGGGAAGGAGGGAAAGACATTACCCCTAGCTTAATTAATCCTTAATTAGCTTCCACATTTCCAAATGCCACACAGCACGTGAAATCCCTGAAAACAATTTCATTCTTAGAAGAAGTATGTATAGTATCTTCAGGTCCTACTGGAAAATTCACAGACTCAAGGTAATACTTTCTCAGTAGGTGCAATTTTTTTGCCACAGCTTTTGCTCTCTGCTGTCAAGAACTACCTAAACAACATGAAGGAAACTCTTAAAGCTCTCAAAGAAATGGAAGAAAAGCAAAACTTCAAATATGTTCTTCAGTACATTGCTGGCAACAAAGTATTTAGATCTGAATTCCTTAATTTATGGGAGACTCTAGGACCAAGATATGACTGCAGGCCATTTTGGTGACATGGCTGCTGCTCAAAACATAGTAGTCACTCCCTGATTTTTACTTGATTCTTCATTCCTAAAAACACACAGGCTTTTTGTCAGTATCAAGGGTAAAAGACTGATTGCTTAACTTTCCCTTAGAACGCTATAATCAGCTCTCGCCATCTGAAGGGAAAAATAATAGCTTTGGTTGGTCAGAAATCAGAGAATTTCCGGTTTTACACTGGCTTAACTGAGATTAGAATTGGATCTACTAAAGTGATTTGTTGAGACATGCTGTGTGAAAGAAAAAAAGCTCAACAAGATGAAACTTTATAAGGCTGCTTGCTGATCACCAGCTGTTGGCCAGCCCACAGAGCAAACAAAGCCAGCTAAGAAAGTGGATGATACCATCTAGTGGCTGGCTCCCACCCTTTGGCGCACATCTCACACACTTCAACACACCTGCAAGCTCAAAAACTCCTGCTTGGCAAAGCTGTACTCGCAGTGGTACATTTGAAGAAAGTATCAGAGAGCAGGCTGTACCTGTCAGAGTGGAGGAAGAGTGTTAAAGGTAAGGAAGGTATCCTGAAGGGGGGACTCAGCAATCTAAGCTCCCTGTGAACACTCCTGTTAACCTGTAATTATCGGCACCGCTCCAAAGCTCTGTGGAAGGAACAGCCCTGCAGCATCAGAGAAGGGAGGAGTGGAAGGAGGACTCAGTTTCCAGTAAAGAGAGTTCATTCATCAAAGTCCTTCCCTCCCTACTCTGACCTACCTGCCTTTTCCTACCACAGCTAATCTTTACTAGAGCTGATCTTACAGCAACCCCACAAAAAAAGATTTTAGATGAAGAGACCAATATACAACATCTACCATTACAGTATCAAAATCAGATATTACCAGGGCGTTTATTCCACCATGGCCATTTCCAACATTTTCTACTTTGTGGCTGCCACGTTTTCCTCCTCTCACCCCCAAGTCTTGCAGACCCCTGTCTCCTCAAAACTCCCCTGTAACCTCTCAACCTTTGGCCGATTCTGTCTCCTTGGTCTCCTGAAGAAATCAGAAGACTTTGTCAGCTAAAATTTTGTGCTTCCTCCCCATCTTTGCTCCTTACTATTTGGGAGCTACTGGTCAAGAGCATAATCAGCAGTATGATGGAATGGCTAAATGATCAGAGATGTAAGTCCCAGTGATTTGGGATCTTTGCTGGTTCTTTAATTAACTTTCTAGAAGATTTCAGACAAGATGCATTTTCTGAACCTTGTTTTTTCAGCAAATGGAATATATCTAAGGATAGGCTACGTCCTTATTTACTATTCACCAGTTTCTACAGTTCTATTTTTAAAATGAGAATTGCACTTTTGGAATTGCTCAAATATTTCTCTTCCAAGCCACAGGTCATTTCCTTCCTATAACAAATCATAGATTCATAGAATCATTAAGGTTGGAATAGACCTCTAAGATCACCTAGTCCAACTGTCAACCCAATACCTCCCTGCCTACTAAACCATGTCCCAAAGTGCCACATCTACACGATTTCTGAATTCCTCCAGAGATGGTGACTCCATCACCTCTATGGGCAGCCTCTTCCAATGCTTGACCACCCTTTCAGTAAAGAAATTTTTCCTAATATCCAATCTAAACCTCTCCTGACGCAACTTGAAGCCATTTCCTCTCGTCCTATTGCTAGTTACTGGGGAGAAGAGACTGACCCCCACCCCACAACAACCTCCTTTCAAGTAGTTGTAGAAAGTGATAAGGTCTCCCCTCAGCTTCTGCTTCTCCAGACTAAACAATCCCAGTTCCCTCAGCCACCCTCATAAGACTTGTTCTCCAGACCCTTCACCAGCTTCGCTGCCCTTCTCTGGACATGCTCCAGCAACTCAATGTCCTTCTTGCCCTGAGGAGCCCAAAACTTGAGGGGCCCCTCTTGTAGTGAGGGGCCCAAAGCAACAAAACCCATCATAATAGCACTATCTGACAGATTAAAGCGAGATTCTGAAGATCCAGACTTGCCACAGAAGTAGAATAAAACATGAGCCTGCTCTCTGAGATGTCAGTGCCCTTCAATAGAAGCAGGAATGCAAGCTCTGGACTTACAAACTGTATATATCCAGGCCTGAGCAAACTGATTCAGTTACTGCTGTAGGCCTGCATACGGTAATACAAGCTTCCCCACAAGATAGTTTATAATGGCTTAAGCAAGATATTCTTGCAGCCATCTATGTTAGTGTAGCTAGGCAGCATCTGTGACCAGAAAAGTCCATTCAGGTGTATCTATAGTGCTCTACCATGCCCAGGATAAACATTGGTTTGGTATCAAAAAACTGTTGGTCTGAAGCTTCATGTGTCACAGCAAGAGGCATTTGGTCAAATGCCTCTTGGTCTAGACAAGAGACATCCTCATGCAAAACAGTTAAGTAACGAGAGGTTTCTAATTGACTTCAGGGGATTAGGAGGAGGCTTTTAATCACATCAAACTATCTGGAAATGGTCATTTATGTAGGAATATACTCGTTTTCTTGCATCATATGTTTAATCTTCTAAGGATTTAAAAGTGATGTTTTGCTTTCTCAGTTACACCAGCTAGAAATCTGGTCAAGTTTTAACTTGAAGGTAAATTACTCTGAAAAGATTTCACTTTCTTCCTAGCTTTGCCTTTTAGTAAGTATAGTTTTCCCTATTTAATTCTGAATTGAAATACATAGTAGTATTAATTTCTACAATTAGCAGGAGACTAATATCTGAACACAAAATCCTCAAATATTTGGTATATTTTAATGATCCTTTTTGATCAACAGTGTGCAGGAGTACAGTTTTTTCATAGGGACTTAGAGGAATGTTTGATTTTTTAGCTACCTTTGAAAAAACTCAGTTTCATTAGTTACATTCTGCAAACTTAAGATGCAGTGAGAATCTGTGTCTGCAGAGCTAATTCAGACTGTTTCAATATGTCCTAGTTTACGTAGGCTTTTTTATTTTCACTCATTTTAGAATTAGTCTAAAAGCACAAATGACTGCAAATACCACAGAACACGACTCGTCTTGTTCAGAATCATGCCTCTCTCACTCTGCAGGAATACAGGATTTCAAGCTTTGAGCAGAGGCTGATGAACGAAATAGAATTTCGCCTTGAACGTACCCCAGTGGATGAATCAGACGATGAAGTCCAACACGAGGAAATCCCTACAGGCAAATATATAGCACCGATCTTTGATAAGAGACTCAAGCATTTTCGGGTAATGGAAGGATCTCCTATTACATTCACTTGCAAAATAGTTGGAATACCTGTTCCTAAGGTAGGTCATTCTCACTGTTAGTGGTAAAGGAATAAAAATCAACTACCCGCTATTTTCCATACATCCTTCTGCAAAGTCCCACTCCTAAGAACATGCCTTTGTGGAGAGAGCTCTAAAACAAATTATTTCCCCCCCACTTTCTAAAATACGAATATCTGCTCCTGAGCATGTATCAGGCCTTGATGTACTGTATGGACTGCCTCACAAACACTTGACTCCAAGAGAAACAGAACTTCATAAACCCCCAAAAAATTAACTTCTCAGAAAGATGAGAACTGATCTGAGATAACCAGTAATGTGTCTACAGCCAAGAAAAGAGAACTTGACAGGCCCAGCTATGTAAAGGAGATATGCAGCTCTCTGAGTTCAACCTGAAATGATTCTATTTCACTTTGTAACTGACCTGCAAATTTTATGATATTCTAAAATTTTTACTAGCGATTGGTCAACTTATGTCATGTTCTTATCTACATTTTTTCTAGTCACTATTCCACTACAGAGCAAGTGTTAAGTCACTGGGGGGGGGTGTCTGATCACTACAGGTATACTGGTTCAAGGATGGCAAGCAAATTTCAAAGAAAAACTCACATTTCAAAATGAACAGAAAAGAAGATGGAACATGTTCTTTACATATTGAAGCTTCTACTAATGATGATGATGGCAACTATACGATTATGGCTGCAAACCCACAAGTAAGGTGTTTTATTTTCCTCTACAAAAATCCTTGTTTCATCTTTTTCTAATATATGTTAATAGGAACACAGATTGGGCCACCTAATCTGACATTGAGTGGTTACTGTACCAAAAATCAGATGCTTCAGAGGATAGGAGAGGAAACCGTGTAATGAAGAATGATTAAACTATTCCCCTATTCTTACATGTCCCAGTCACAATCACTAAGGACATTTTTTCAGATTAGTAACTCCCGCCCTATCTTCTGACCCCCCCCCTCTGTTGCTGATAGATACCTTTTGAGACATGGTGACAAGACAGACATGATATTTCAGGCAGAAAGAATAGGGCAAGGGAAAACAAAAAGCTACATCAAATTTGGAATTGTTACCAAACACAATTATTCTTTATCTAGGATGCAAAGATATGGATCTGCAAATAGTCTCATCCCCTAATACCATTCTCCTTCACCCTATGTGCTAGCTTAGCTGTTTATTTAGCAGTACACTCAAGTAGATCAGGCAACATTTTCCAGTTTAAATTTTTCCTTTTTACTGAATTATATTTCAGCCCAACTACTTTTCAGTTTCTGTGTGGCTACATAAACAAGTATGCTAGTACGAAGGTACTAGCAGACAGTACATGTGGAGACACAGTGGCAGGAATGAACAAGCAGGGACAGACACTGCTTAAGCTGGTTTACATAGCACCAGTGCTAAATGCATTGCCACAGCCTTGCAGAGTCTGAGAAACACACTCCTCTAGACACACAAAGAAACTGCTGCCTCAACTGCACTCCACCACATGCTAATAGCATTTGCTTTGAAAAAGTAATATTTACACTATAGTTCAGCTGCTTTATAAAAATAAATCCTAATGCATTGTAAATGTTAAATATTTATACTTTAAAATGAAATGAACTATTAACCAACTATTAATTCTGTTCCCATTGTGATTTGCAGGGGAGAATCAGTTGTTCAGGCCACCTGATGGTGCAGAGTGTCCCTGTTCGGGGCCGAGTATCAACAATTCAGCCTCACAGGTAAAAGGAAAGACAAGTCCTTCAGACCCTCTTTATGCTTCTTACTGAAGGCATTCAAAATAACTAGCTACCGTACTTCAGTTCTCAACCATAAAAAGGAAATAAGAGCAGCAGTTCCCTCCCAACAGGTCACTTCTAGAATGTAATATTTTTGAAGGTCATATTCAAATACAGGGAAGTTTAAGTGTAAAGTATTATTTCATTTACCTGTTGCAGTGGAGTTAAAGGCAAGGGATGAATTAGCAAGATGAAATTCAGCCAAAAAAGCAAAAAGAAGTGAAGGACAGCTTGGGAATCCAACAATACTACACAATATAGTTAATCTGATAATCTTTATAAATGGAAAATATGCAAGTATTAAATTACAATCAGTCCATTTCTTTCTGCCCTTTTATTTAACTCAAGCTATCTGTTCATCCTTTTGCACAATTTCTTCCTTTTATTAAGCATTAGGAAAAAAAAGTTTGACTTCCAAACATATACATGCAATTTTTGTGTTGCAGAACACGACCTCGGGTGCCAGAAGGAGACAAAGAGACAGTTCAAGAACGCTTTTTCAGGCCATACTTTCTACAGGCTCCAGGTGACATGGTAGCACACGAAGGGCGACTTTGTAGGTTGGATTGCAAGGTATTAACTGTTTCCTCTGTTCATTCTCACTTTCCCTACCTCTGTACATGTATTGCTAGGTGTTTTCATGTTCTTTATTGCATGCATGAACACTTTCTGTTAAAGTTTTAAGGCTTCATTTAAAAAATTATTTCTTATTGCCATTGTCTCTGAGCTGATTCAGGGGATTTCTTTTCAACACATGCCACATGGAATGAAGAACACAGAAAACAGACTCCCAGAAACAAAAGGCTCACTTACAAGGTTGTTTAAATTACTAGATATGTTCACTGTGTCCTTCACCAGTCCAAACTCCAGAAGTTCATCTGGGAATGACAGGTCTTTCTGCTCCATTATCAGATTCTTGAACATAATCCAGAATAGCACAAAACCGTGAGAAAGAGAGGATTCAGCATGTTGTATTCTGTTCAAACAAATGTTCCCATTGTATTGGACTGAATTACTGAAGATTAATACTCCCTGAAAAGAGGGAACAGAGCCCAGTTCATTTTATGCCTCCCCAGCATGCACAAATGCAGAAACATCCCCATTTACAGATTCAGATCCCCACGAGAGAGTTGTCAGAGGTTAGAGTACACACAGTGAACATCCTGTTATTGAATAGCTTTAAGAAACCCATCTGCTCCAACATATTTTGGTAGTCCTTCTATGTCCCAGTAGCACAGCAAAGGTAGTAGTGCTGACACTGACTTCTTCCATGCTCCAGAACGTCTCCTACCCTGAAGAGGGTAGAAGCTCTGAAGCAGAAGTTAATGCCCTGAAGATGAACAAGATTCATTACTACCTAATTTACGATGTAAAGTTTACTAGGGAGCATGCCAGAGAATTTGGTTATTCTTAGCTCTGCTATCCTGGCAGAGCTTGTGAAGCCTTAAAGCATGTCTGGCATTGCACAAACCTGGAAGACAGCAGTCCTCGTTCAGGCAAGTTCCACTTTCCTCTTTCTCTGATTCGTAGAATATTGTTTGGAAAGCAATATTTTAGACATGAGTAAGTACTTCGATTTATTGGAAAGATCTTTAAGACTATAATACAGTCTAATAATCTTTCTAAAAATAATCTGTAGTTTCTAAAGCATATCATTTTAACAGCTACAAAGAACTATATCATTCTTCATCAAATTTTACAAAATACAAAGTCATTTGTATAGAACTCTCTTTCATCTCTATTAAACTCTGTAGAGGTTTAGATCCAAGGTTTTGAGTTATACTCAGCACTAAAAAAAAAGAAAACTAGCAGACTACTAGGAGTTTTTTGTGAATCTGATATATAACCAAGTTTCTTCCCTTCTGACTAAGAAAAATGTAGACATTTCATGTATTTGTTTCTGTTGGGATTTTGTTGCTTGTTTGTCTTCTGTTTTTCTCCCTTTTGGAACTAATCAGCAGAAAAGCAGAAGCTGAGAAGTTAAAAAAAAATATTTCTGTTCTAGATTGACATCATTCAGATGGTATCTGAAAAAAGGCTTACCTATTAATTTACTAAAATCTATTTGTCAGTTTGACATTTGTCTCTAGCTGTTTCACTGTCTGTTAGGTGAGCGGGTTACCAACTCCAGACCTGACGTGGCTTCTGAATGGCAAACCTGTGCTACCAGATGGCAGCCACAAGATGCTGGTCAGAGAGACCGGAGTTCACTCTCTGCTTATTGATCCTCTCTCACAAAATGATGCTGGAACTTATACTTGCCTTGCCACTAATAAAACAGGACAAAATTCGTTTAGTCTGGAGCTCACTGTTGTAGGTAAGAATCACTGAAAAACTAGTCACAATGTTGAAGTTATTTGTACGCACTTCTCCAAACTTACCTTACTTAGTTTCCCTACAGACAAGTATAAATGAATAGTTAATCCACTGATAGTAGGAGAGCTCAACAGCTATAAAACTCATCTGATGGAGGGAAAGGGACCTGGTGCTCAGTCGATAGGTGCACTCCTGTTATTAACAGAGGGCTGTGAGAATTCTGTCTCATCATCACTTTACCTCTCTTGTCTTGGCAAAATGACATTCTTAATTTTCTCCCCAGAAAATACTTAGGGTTTGAATTCATAATATGTTAAGGTATCCTAGATTCCAGTCCCAATTTTATTAGTTTAAAAATGTTTTTAAATAGAAAAATACAAATCTGAATACTGTTCTTTAATAAAGCCTTAGTAGATGTGAGATATTGAAATTCATAGATCTGGCATTAATTTTCTGCAATGGTAGCATGTTTCGACCCATTAGATATGCACACATCCTTATATGAACATCAGTTCTGCCTATTATTTTCTTTATGTTCCCTTACAGAGGCTATGTCATGGCATTTCACTTTCCTTCCAATACCCCATTAAAAATTCACAACCTATTTTGATATCACAAGAATAATTTTTGGTCATGTTCTTCCATACTGGTCAAAGCGAAACAAAGAATAAAACACCTGTTCAATAATTCTTTTTCTTTTTCCAGCAAAGGAAGTAAAAAAAGCCCCCATGTTTTTGGAGAAGCTTCAGAACTGTGGTGTTCCTGAAGGGTACCCCGTCAGATTGGAGTGCAGAGTTGTGGGAATGCCACCCCCCATATTTTACTGGAAGAAGGATAATGAGACCATCCCATCAAACAGAGAGAGGATGAGGTACTGTACCATCGTATCCACACTTGGAGTTTCTCATGGCTGGACCAATTGCTTCCATGAAAACCTGTGTGATAAGTACAGGTGGTGTTCTTCTTAAAACAACTTCTTTCACCCACATAAAGTTTTAAAAAGCTGGCTTCACTGTGAGGTGAACAATAGGTATTTCCTTGGTTCAGAATAAAGGCATGGAGCATAACATGCCACTGCTTCAGAGAGTGGTGATAGAACTTTCAGTCCATAGGCCTGATACAGCATATGCATCTTCTTATCAAAGATACTATGATATGGTATTTTAATGCATTTTAGCACCTTACTCTCTCTCTAAACTAGTTTTTCCTCAGTTTAGTTCTAACTGTGGATGAATTCAAACTCAGAACAGTTACAACATGGTTTTGAACACCCCACAGCACGGGATAATAGAGAGTTTAGCATATCAGATACAGAGGCTGATGACAAAGTTTGGTCACAAACATAGGCAAAGACTTTGATCCATGCCTACAAAATACAACAATGTTCGGGTTCAGCTCTTGCATTCAAATGCATCCCTATCTTTTAGGTTTTGCAGAAGAAAAGCTGATGAAATAATGTGCCTGGCTATAATTAATGAGAAACTAATTGCTTTCATTATTTTTTAAAGGTTTCTACTTCAGCATAAATCTGATTTTTAATATTTTATTTCACTTGGCTCCAACTAATGATTTGAAGCAGTCATTGCATCTCTGAGATCAACTTCAAGAAGTACTACATTTTCACATGCATACTCTGCAGGCTATCTGTAAAGAAAACTGGCTTCGCAGCAGCACTTGTTATGTATGCACACCTATCATGAGGGAAAGCTTACTTGAAAAAATCTTTCAGTGGTCTCCCTGTCCCCGCTCAGAGACTGCTGTCCCCCTCCAAAAAGGCCACCTTACTCTGATCTTCTATAGCCTGTAGTCTTTATTCCTCTGCCTCTAGGCAGATTACTCAAGGATTTATTTCAAGTACTGGTACTTTTACAGGAAATATGGTTATACACATGCAAACACTGTAGTTAATGTAAAATGAACAACTGTCCTAAAATGCCTCATTTCCAGTTGTTTCACAGAAGCTTAGAAAACAAGTTTTTTCTTCAGCTCAGTGGAAGAATGAGTAAGGGAAAACTCTCACACCTCATGATGCCAGGAGCTAACATCAGGCTTGTAACACCTCTGCTGTATCAGCCAGTCATGACCAGACTGCCTGCCCCCAAGGCTTCGAATGGTTCTGCACAGATCCACATGAGCAATGGGCAGCATTATCCTTGTTTGTTCCTATCTTGCCTCGCTATTGTCTTCCTGCCTGAAGCCGAGAGACCTTTTTTGTATCATATCATGATACGGACATGCATGAGCTTCTACACTACTATGCCCTCAGCATAAGGCAAATTATGCAGTGCAGGCAGCAAAGGGTGAATGTTTCCTTTTTTATTAGAGCTGTCGGAAGCACAGAATGTCCTCTTGACCTGAAATTCTGTGGTTTGATGTTTCATTCCAGTTCATAAGGAAACAAAATCTCAAATTTCAGAACTTCCTGCAACTTCAAGTATTCTTATGTGCTCATTTCCCACCTCTTCCTTTATAATGAGGGAAACGCTTGGGTTGATAAAAAGGACCAACCAAAGCCTAGAGAGCAGAGGAGCCTCAGTTCTCCAATATACTACTGAATAGTTTTTCCTGGAAGTTGCAGCCAGAAAGTCTTGGATCACTGAAGAGCAAAGGAAGAGGAGGGAATAACAAAGCAGGTTTCTTTTAGAGTGTTGGCCAAATGAATCTAAGATTTTGCCACTGAGGCATTTTCTCACGGAAAAGGGTGCCATAAGAAAGTTTCTGACTTGCTCTGGTTACTGTTGTGAAAAATATCACAACTTTGGACAAATGTTCTTGGGGATTTTGTTGTATTATTCCTCCAGCTTCTGAAGTAGGAAAAAATACAATATGACCGTGCAGTAGCTTTGCATGGGTTTAGTTCACTGGAATTCAATAAACAATACCAATATTAACACATGCAGAGCAACAATTCAGCACACAGTGTCACGCCATGGCTTTTCACAGAGAGGAGCAAGAACAGATTTCAGCTACTCTGATTATTGGTTGAGGCCATACTGAAAGCAAATCTATTGACTATTGTCCTGGTTTCAGCTGGGATGGAATTAATTTTCTTCCTAGTAGCTAATATAGTGCTGTGTTTTGGATTTAGGATGAGAATAATGTTGATAGCACACTAACATTTTAGTTGTTGCTAAGTAATGGACTTAGCAACACCGGTCAAGGACTTTTCAGCTTCCCATGCTCTGCCAGGTGCACAAGAAGCTGGGAGGGGGCACAGCCAGGACAGCTGACCCCAACTGACCAAAGGAATATTCCATACCATATGATGTCATGCTCAGTATAGAAACTGGGGGGAGTTGGCCAGGGGCCAGCAATCGCTGCTCAGGGACTGGCTGCGCATTGGTCAGCGGGTGGTGAGCGGTTGCATCACTTGGGTTTTTTGTTGTTTTTCTTTGGGTTTTGTTCCTCTCTCTCTCTCGTTGTTTTCCTTTTCATTACAATATTATTATTATTGTTATTGTTATTATTATATTTTATTTCAATTATTAAACTGTTCTTATCTCAGCCCACGAATTTTCTTACTTTTGCTCTTCAGGTTCTCTCCCCCATCCCACTGAGGGGGAGGGTGAGTGAGTGGCTGTGGGGTGCCTAGTTGCCAACAGAAGCTAAACCACGACAACTATAAAAGTCTTGGACTGCCACCTCTTTGAGAATAGAAGTTACAACTTACCTCTTTCACATTTAATGTACATGTTGTAAAATCTCAAAGTTAATATGCTCTTGAGAAATACTAATTCCAAAACGTTTGTTTTCCCAGCATGCATCAAGATACAACAGGGTATGTCTGCCTCCTGATTCAACCTGCCAAGAAAGCAGATGCTGGCTGGTATACCTTGTCTGCAAAAAACGAAGCTGGTATTGTCTCTTGTACCGCTAGACTTGACATATATGGTAGGTATTGGCTAATAAATAAAACAAATCAGAATTTATTTCCTTTGACTGCTCCCAGGCCTTCCCTAGTTCTTATTCCATAAATTGGTGGTTTTGACGTGGATGAGAAATTAGTGTCACAGCATGGCCACAGCTTAATATGGCCACCAGGAGGAGGTATAATGATACAGCTAAATGGCCAAATTAGCTCTCCTGCATCACTTTAAAGGCAGGTAAAGAGAAAAAACAGAGGAGGAGTTTTGCACAGTATTCTCTACTCCCGTTTTCCACCTTTCAAATTCCCTAGACACGTAAGCATATAATAAACATGCATTCAAGTTGAAACTTAGCTCTGTTCCCTCTGACACATGCCTGTGCTACAGCCCTGACCTGAGATGGAACAATAAATTGCACACAAGAAAGTAGACCCCTTCTTCTATGGAGCATGTATGATGCAAACTATGCCTAATTAATGGAAGCTAGTTTGCATCTAATATGTTTGTCTCGCACTTGGAAGGCCCCAGCCCAGTTCAAGAACTACAGCACATCATTTAAGTACTCTGTATCTATGCAAGATGTAATAGTTAAGACAATTTATCTAGAGCAAGAGAGTACTTTGATCACTTAAGCAGCATAATAAAACAGAAAAAAACATTCCACAAACTATTGGATTATAGCCATACCCCCCAAAGGAAAAAAACCACGTTTTCAACCTTATATTTCTAATTTTTTAAAAAAACCCATTTAAGCATTGGGGGTAACCACAAGTCACCAGTGCATCTCTGTCAGTTTTCCGCCACCTTGTGGGGATATAGACAATAGTAATGCAATGTTCAAGAGAGGGCTGGTGAGAGTCTGATTCAAAAAACGTCCCATAAAATGAAAAATAATTCCTTAGGTATCTAAATGTTGCAAAACATAAATTACATTTGCATATAAAGGATTCAAGGTACAAACAGGAAAAAGACGGAAAGTAAGAAACACTTCCTGATTCCAACCATATTTTCTAAAGACTCTGTAAGTCTTGTACACCAAAGGGAGTGTCAGAAACCATTTTTCTTTGTGCTATTTTGAATGGATGGGGTTGGGGGATTGAAAGTGTGGTCTGATGTTTGCAATTCCATGTGCAAAGAAAGAAGCACAGTAAATAATGAGTGTATTGTTCAAATAGAAACAAATGGGGGCTGCAAGAAAAAAGGAGGCTCTTTTTCAAATATTTCCAGATAGACAAGGTCAAAATTCAGCATGGAAAGATAATGACCATTTCCTACCAATGCTTACCATGTAGGTTGTAGGTCTCCCACACTAAGATGTTCTCAGAGTATTGTAGCCAGAACTTCTACCCTTTCATTTTAATTGCTGACAGATATGTTTGTTCAGTTTGGGTGCAGACCTGGATGTTTTGTATAGATAAATACCAGCAAAGATAATATCAATTTCCCCTTTCTGAAGTGTTTTAAGAATGACAACTGTTAAGTATTATATAATAGCTAAATATTCTTACAAAATTGTAATGGTATTTGTTCATGTGGGAACACGTTGAATGTTACTTTTAAATTACTGAATAAGTGTCTTTGGATTACATTTCTTTCAGTATCTTTAAAGAAATCTAGGAAACATGCATTACTAGTTGTAAGTAGTAGAGGGAAATAAAAATTGTAATCAATTCTTTAAAAAAATTCCCTATATTATTACTTTGAAATTAAGTACCACAAAAAAAAAATCAGAAAGAAAAGTAGTACAAAATCAGAGCCATGTCCAGTTTGTTCACCTCTGTTCATGCTATGGTATGTTAGTAGTTTTGATTGCAAGAGCTTTGGAGAAGGCTCCAAAGATTAAATTATTAAATTCTGAACTTCATGAAATCCATGTAAACGTTGCCATTGAATTGAACAGGGATGGAATTCCACCTGTAGACTTCAATAAAAATATTCAACATAGAAACTACATAAATGATAATATTTGAAGGAACAGACCCTAAAACAGGGAACAACAATGCTCTGCTCTCTTCAAGCATGTCAGAAGCAACTTTTCTGTTGTGTGCATTGATTTCTGTTGTTTCATTGCTAACTTAATTAGAGGTTTATACAGCCTATTCTGTTTCTGTTGCCTCAGCTCAGTGGCACCGTCAAATTCCACAACCAATAAAGCTTCGACCTGGTGGCAGCCGGTATGCAAACCTTACCGGTCAAGGACTCGACATTTTTTCTGCCTTCCCAACTACTGAAAGCCCTATGCTGTTTTCATCCCCAACCCAAAAGGTGGTGGAAAGTGAAGAACTTTGAAAAACAAACAAACAATTGTTCCAGTTACACCTGCAGAGATACTAGAACTGTGAAAAAAAAAAAAAAAAAGAGGTACAAGTCAAGATGCTCAAGGTTTACAGGCAACTTGTTTGTAATTAAGTGTACTGCTGCTGCAAATGTTGCAAGTAACATATCATACAAGACTTTTGCATATTATTTGATTGCAGGATAATTGTGGTATGGAGTGTTGTGCAATAAATTCAGTACTGTGTAGTTTGCTAAGAATTACATAGTAAACATAGTTTTCAGCACTTAAAAGCCAATACCACATTTACTGCTTGAATTAAAGCTACTGTACTGTAGCAAGCCATGTTAAGGATTGATGATGTTTAGCTGGAATACTGCTAGTGAAAACATTGACATTACAATAACAACAATCCTGAATGAGGGTAAACAACATGACTTTGAATGTAATTCTAAAGAAACATGCCAGATAATCACAAAGCACAAGTTAAAGGGAAAAGATGTAACTCATTTTTATATTATTATGCCAGATAATCTTAGAATTTTTGAACTCAAGAGTAGATAAATATAGCATTTCATGTAGGTACAGCTGTATACCCTATATATTTATATTTGTGTGTGTGTGTACTCCATGAACTGTGTACTCATGGTGTAAGGATTCATAAAGTAAGGTACAGAGCACGTGCATAGGACACTGACATAGGAAACCAAAATTCCTGTTGTCTGAAGCATGTTCTCTAGAGCCCATAGCTGAAACTATTTTCCAGATGTGCTTCATATTTTTTTCTTTACAATGATAGTCATTCTCTGCCTTTAAACACAGATGATATCAAGCTTGTAACTTCACCATTTTTAAATATCAGTCTCTTTTTCCTAATTTTTAACATGACTAAAAGAAAAGTGCATCTACCATCTAGCTCATTTTCAAACTAACTGAAAAAGAACTATGATCTGGTGGAATTTAAATTTTCGCCATCATTTAGGAAATAATAACAAGTGTGGTATCTACTATAAAGACAGAGAAAATTCTGTTAATATACAAAACTTATGAAGTTAAGCAACAGTTAGGTGCAAAGAGCTAAAAAACCTACTGTAACTAATAGTAGTAATAAATAAAGCAATTTAATGAAAGTGCGACAGAAGGTGTTAAGTGACAACACTTAATGATTGATTTGAATATATTTAGCATCTATATAGTTGTGTTAATACCTCCCAGCGCTTAGAATCTGCAAATACCTAAGATGATTTCCTGCATCTTTAAATTATTGCTATCCCTCTTCTTTGGACATCATTTTCAAGCAGTTCTTACTTACTGCTTTCAACATGGCTGGAGAATGCAACAAAGTCCCGATGAAAGTCACAGAGATGAAAAGAAAAATTAACAGATACTTTCATTTTAGACCTTATTTGGATTTTTTCAAAGTTAAAAATGTAACTTAAAACAATTACATATGCAAAGAAAACAGTGAGGAGTTATCTTAAGAGCAAAAGGATAGTGGATATAGCCAGAGACTGAGAAAGAGATAGCCTTTCATTGGGTTTCCTACAAATACAGTTGTCTCTAACTGTTGCTTCCCTAAGGGTTTAGAGGAAGTGAATTTCTTGTATTGTTCTACTTCCCACCTGAGTGAAGACCACAAAACAAAACCATCATTATAACTTTCATGTTTTTGTTAGAAATCTCAGGCGATTCACCCCAGACTGAACAGACCAGGAAGCTAAAATACCTTCTTATCCTGAGAGACAAAAGAAGGTGCAGGTGTTTCAGTGGGAAAGCAGAAATACCAGTTGTTGCCCATGTTGTACCTCCTCCCTGGCAAACAAAATAAAACTAATAGCTATTAAAAGTGATGCATTGATTCAAGTGACTTCAGTTATGGGGTGCCTAACTTAAGACACATTGTGGGTCTGATTTTCCAGGATAGAGAACCTACTGCTCCTCTTATCTTCACTTGTTTTTAGGATGGCTTAGGGATTCCAAAACTAAACCTAGACTGAGTCAGAGTTGGGCAACCCAAAATCTAAAGTTTCCCATATTAGTAACTACTCTTGGGAAAATAATCCAAGGAAAGTTATTGTATTTTGCTTATTTAATCCAGTGCTGTTGGGAAGAGGGAAAAGAGGAAATTAAGACACAAAAGATCAAATTCTGCTCCCATCTACAGACCTGGTCTTCCCATTACTTCATGCCAGAACTGAATAGTAGATTTTGATCCAAAGTATTCCAAGTTGTATATCGTCCATTAGGCTTTATACCTAGCACAGGCTTAGATCGTCTGCTTAGAACTCCCCTGTGGCCCCCTTGCCTGGCTTGGAGTGAGGGGTTGGACCAGATGACCTCCTGAGGTTCCTTCAGATCTAAATCACTCTATACTTCCTAAATTATTTTACTTTCCACTGCCTGCCTGAATACCCTATGTGGATTAAGTTACCTATTGACTGAGTAGAAACTAAGAATTCAAGCAAGCACAAACTTTTCCTTTTTAACTGGGATACATCCTATTAGGCAATTCTAACTACAAGAGTGATCACTTTAATCAGAGTTCTTTACGTAGTTTAGAAGAAAGGAATACTAGTACTTACTATTAGCAAATATCTGGTTACCAGTGCTGGAATCATACTTGTTAGTATTACTGACAGTAGTAGTGGTTCTCACATTTTACAACATCAGACAACACACACAAAAACTCAGTACAAATTAAAATACAAAGTGCACAGAGAAAATACGTAAACCATATCTCTTCAACCTGTTCTCTGTGATTTCAGTGGAATGTCTCCAAACTTACGTCATTATAAACTGAACTGACAAGCTTGATTGTCATTGATGATTATGTGGTACAATGTTTTTTAAAATGTACATTCAGCTCTTTGGAAGTGGCAGGACAAGAAGCTACTGCTGAAAGACTTTTCCCACAAATCTGTGTAAGAAGGATTAATCCTCAGTCATTCAAGAAGGGGCCCCAGAAGTCTCACTGAGAGGTAGGCTACAGAGAGTGGATCACCAAAATCTGTCAGCTGAACTATAACATTCTCTCCTTGATAGTATTTATTAGCAAAAGGATCCAAACTTTACCCATCACATCTCCCTATACAATGCAGAAGTCAGTAATTTCAATTACTTTCAGTGCATCTGATACAAACAAAACCAGAATCTGATCCTAAACAGTCATTAATTTTTGCTCATTAACTGCTACAGGACATTTCTCCTCTGCATATACTGAGCCCATAAAATGAGCATGTAAAGGAAGCTTATGTAAATGGATGTAAATGCCATTAATTAGTAGTACTGATGTGCTCATCACAAAGAAGACTTGCTAGAAAAAGACATGAAAATTATGTTTGTGTTGTTAACTGATGAAAAAGCCAAGGGAAAAAGGCTTTGTGTAAGCAGCAGAGACAACACTGAGTTGCCACAAAACATGTGATGCTGTTTGAGTTCATGTCCTGTGAAGGATGGCACAATCTAATCATACTGTGTCAAGATGCACTAGAGACTATGCAACTGTGCTCCCTTCCTGAACAGCTTGGCTGTTCATTGTTTTTGTTTAATTGAATAACCGATTTGACTTCACGCTAACATGGTATTTCATTCTCTTGTTCAGGGCAGGCTACTGCAACAACAAAAATCAATGTTAGAGCTTCCACTGAAGTCAGTGTTAGCTATTGTTTTCCAAAAGGCCATTAAATCACCACAATGTTGAGCATAACATTGTATCAGTGAGATACAGAAATGCTCAGTTTTGTAACCTCTCAATGTTTTCTGAGTCAGAATCTTGTAGGTTTATTTAGTTTCCTGTTTCCTTTTAGTCCTGGCTTTGTATACAATCAAACAGAGGCACAGTATATTTCAAAGAAGAGCAGAAATGACAACTGTTGTACTGCAATTCTAGAAACCAAAAGCATTATCTTTGCTTTAAAATTTTGGTCCAGATTGGTGCAAACCCAGTCCGCAGCAGCATCACATAGCAGTTTGCATTGATACTGTTGGACTTCTTGCCTTAAAACAGCCGGATTGAGTTCCTTTGCTGCCATATGGAAGGTGGAGCATACCTTCTGAATGCCTCACATCTGCTAATGTGAGGAGAAGATGAGAGCACACACTTCAAAATATGAAAAGTCAAGTCTGCACTCTTTATCTTAATATGTAAACAATCATCAATTCTAACTGTTTACAGTAATCATAGGTACTTCAAAGCAACAAATCTGGAATAAGAATTCCTTTAAGAACTGTGTTCTTAATGCTACCAGGTTTAAAAGCATTCGTTTCTGGAAAATGTCTTCATACAGAATGATTAGCAAGACCTAATGAAATATTTTAACTGTTAAATATTGGAGAAGTGGTTCATTGTTAGTTGCCTTAATATTTCCAATACAAAGATGTTCACTTTGAGCCTTAAAATTCTATTTTATAATTTTTTCTTGATTAAAGTTGATATTTTTTATTTTTTGATCCAAAGCCATTCTCACTGGGAAGAAGAATCTTAATGTCAGTTTTAAAGTGTATTTTAAGTGCAAATGAAAGGAAAAACCAAACACCTGCCTGTTCAGTAATGTATTTCCCTTCGTCTCACCTAAACTTAAATAAATGCTTCAGAGTTGCATACAAGAGTGTGTCCTTCATGTGTTCAAGTAATTGTGAAAGTGTGCAACAAGACCAGAGGTTTCCTCAGAACTTTGCTGTGACAGCTGATTAATGGAATCAGACCTCACGTTATTTAGAAGAAAATCATAAAATACTGTCAAGTTATATACTAGCCATGCTTCTAGCATGCAGTTGTGAAAGACAGTTGTTGCTTTTTTAAACAATTCTTAATATCAATTTGCTTTGGTTTTAAATCATGCTTTCTTTTCCTGATAACCTCAGCCCCTTCATCAAAGTTTGAAAGAATAAGTTTTCTCAGGAGTACCAGAGCAGAAGCCAAGGAGTCTTTAGGGCAATTTGCATGTTTTAAAGGTGAATAGATTTGCCAAATTCTCAGTATCTTGGAGAATTAGTCTCCAAAGCCTATGCTTGAAGCATATACTTCTACCTACAGGCTGTCATAGGTGAACTGCACCATGTCTCAAAAATTCATTCATAATCTGTCTACTACATTGGTCACCTATCCCACACACCCCCTGAAATACCTGTTTACTGGGTCTAGACCACTGCTGCTAGAAGTTTCTCTGTGCAGTAGGGCACTGGAGACCTGCTACAGAGGACTTATTTTTTCAACCCTTAGCTGGGTATCCAGGACTTGAACAAGTGAAAATTGAATGAGGGCAAATCAAACACATGAACCACACTGAATTTCACTCTTTCCTATACAGGTCTTCAACTTGAATGATTTACCATATTCTTTGTATAAGAGTCCATTAGTAGACTTTGGAATGAATTTTAAATAAGCAGCAGATGCAAAACCGGCACTTGAAGTAAGCTAGATCTTATAGCTCAGATACAGAAGAGAACAGGCAAAAAAAAAGGATGCACCCCATTACATTTGCTGGTACTGATTTTGCTTTCACATGGAATCATAACCATGTTTCCATTTCTACCTGGCTTGATTTCCATGTACTTCTGTGCCTGCTAGGGCAGAGACAATGTTCTTAAGACCATTTTAGCTCAGCACCAGTTCCATGAGCTAAAGCAGCTCCTACACATTTTATGATTTCCTCTGAGTAACACAAGCTGCTTTTATTAATGCCTTTATACTTCAAATCCACTATAGCTATAAAGAACCATTTATTGCACAATATAAAGAATCTTGGACCATATGTGCTGAGAATTTAAGTGGAATTCTGCATTTCTATCTGTGGGAAACTCTGTTTAGAAACTGACCATCCTTTAGGATCATACAATCCGCTTGTAGCAGGCAACATGGTTTTGTAAAGAAATGGAAAAGTACTGAAGACATTCTGAAATTGTAAAAAAAAAAACCAACCCAAAACTATGCACCCCAGGCATTTTGAATGGAAGCCATTCAAAAATGAACTTTTTTTTCCTTGGAGTTAGATATGCAGACATTTTAAGCAAATTCTGTGTAAGATATATTTTGCATGCTAATTTCCATACAAATGAAAACTGAATTACAAATTAGAAAAAAAATCAGTAGACAATATTAAAATGTACTCTTTGGTAGAAAATATATTTAAATATTATACATGGGGTTGCTTTGGGTTTTTTAAAGCCATGTTTTCTTGAAATGTAATTAAAATTAAAAACATAAAGCATTTTTTTAAAAGTGCCCAAGTACCAGGTGAAATCAATGTTTGCTACAAGTTATCTGTGTAGAGGCAACACTGGACTGCTTCTTCAATGAATAAACATGTCTTTATTCTCAGTGCATTTGTTTTTTCCCTGGATATTTTATAGAGATAGAACAGCTGAACATATGTAGGGCAAAAAGAAGCTGGTCTGTAAATTCTTACTGAATTTTTAAAATCTAGATAAATTTCGCTCCTAAATTACAGAAAACTGCATCCATATTGCTTAGCCCAAATAGCTGGAAACTAGCTAGAAGTGTAAGGATACCCATCCTAAGGCAAAAGATTATTTTGGAAAATCAAAAATTTGACTGGAAATAGTATTTTTTTAAATTTGTGCCTAGTGAATCACATCACAGTAGGGACTTCCAGAAAGATTTCACCAGGGAAGTTCTACTTAACATGGTATAGGAAACTTAGCTAAATATTTTTAAAAAATCTAATGATACTCATGCTTCCCCACATGAAGAAGTTGGAACGTCACTGACTTTACAAGACTATAACTAAGGTTAGTAACACTTTTATTTTTCAGAATTTGTACTGCAGCACCATTTAGGAATTCCAGTCAAGAACTGAGCTTTGCCCTGTACGTGTGTATAGTACAAGATGGACTGTAATACCATATAATGGTACCAATGTAATACCAAATACCATATAATACCTAAATACCATATAAATGGTGAGATGGAAAATAGAAGCCTAAAAAATTGGAACGAATTAAAGTTGTAAGACATGCTAATACATATCCACTGACAACCTCAATACTTAGACAGGAAGAAACCACTGATTTTTTGTTACTAACATACATTTTAGGAATGTGCTACTCTAGTTCTGCTTTCAGCCACTGAAAAGTCACTGCAGTTAAAAATGTCACTCCAGTTCCGAGTTCAAAAATAACTCTGGTCACCTTGTCAAAACAGGGTGACATGATTCAGAGAATCATAGAAGCAGAGTATCTATAGGTACTTCAAATAGAAAACCCTGCAGTCTGAACCTTTTAGAAGAATAAAGGTTAATTTCCCACAAATAGTTCATTGGAATTTCACACTCAATTTCAATAGTGAAACATGTATGTATGCAGCATGCAACAAATATTTAATGAAGCAAGCATTTCTCATCCCCAATGTTTTCACATTGGGTTCTAGAATTACAATGTACTGATACTACAAATAGAAGTATTTCAGGTTTGCACTGTTGTTCAGTGTGACAAAAATTTATGAGCAGACAAAACTCAGTCACTAAGAACACACCGAGCTCTGAGCACTTAAGCTTTTGCTTCATTGGGAGGCCCACTGGAAGCAATAATTATTTAAGGGGAAGGGGCTTCAAATGCCCATACCAGTAAAGTCTAGTACAGAAGAAAGGTCATAGCCATTATCTGAAAAGCATCAAACAGCCAGTGGGGAACAAATATTTGGGAGCAATAATCAAAGCCAAGTTAAATGGTCAAGTTTACATTTCACAAAGTGTCACTAAAGTATTTGTAAAGGAAAGCTATGAAAAGAAACCAATGAATTCCTGAATAGTTGTTGAGTTTGAGAAGTCCAAACCAGCATGGATAAGAGGATAAGATCTGCTTTTCAGACTGCCTTCAGAAAGAATTTTTAATGATTAAACTTCCCCCTCACCCCAATTCACTCCCCAAAAAGCTTTGAGAGATCATCAACAGACAGAAAGCTGCCTACACATGGCAAAGAACTCACCCTGCTGCCTTCTGTGCTATAGTAAATTGGAAATCCCAACTTCCAGCTCAACACTGCACCCTCCCAAGAAACAAAAATACTACAGCATTATATAAAATAACAATTTTTCCACTACTAATATTACTAATTATTATCAACAGATAAAGAGATCAATAAAACATTCACCTCCCACTAGCACAACCATAATTAAGAGAATGGGTATTATAATCTTATCATATTATTCAACAGCAGAGATTGATGCAATGACCTGATTTACAAAGTGTTCACAAGCTATGTACTGCACTAAAGTGCTTTTTAGGACTTCAGTTTCAATTCTCAATAATTTTTGGTAACATGACCACAGATATTTTATGTTTTGTGTTAGTTTGTTCCTCTTTATGTGAGCTTACTATCATTTAATCATTCACTGCATACTAATCCATTATTTTTATAATTATATCTATCATCATATTCAGTAGATGGTAAATTACAATGCTGCATGTAAGAAACAAAATTGGAAGAGAAATGGATGTTAAGTACTTCTGTACTGTTAAATTACATATAAACTGCAATGTCATGTCCCACAAAATCAAATTATATGCCAGTAATGCAGAAACACATCAGTACTGTTCTTGCACACTACTCTGGTATTTATACTTATGCATTGTATTACCCTTCCCACCTAAGGTTTAGAAGGCTATCTTTCACGAAGCCAAGTGTTCCACATTATATAGTTGCATTATTTATTTGCATCATATTCCTGTTTCAGGATGGAAAATGCACTAACATGCTAGCAGTGCAGGTGAGACAATGTCTGCCTAAAGTTTACAGCTAATAAATCAGTGTACGATGGCACGTCATTTAATTATTTAAGGATTGTATTGATTGTTATTACATACATAAACTTGCCACTTAATGATTAGTAATATTCAAACAGTATTAACTTGGCTATATGATGGACAACAACTAATTCTATTTTCTCTATATAAACTTCTGCAAAGAAATCAGCGAGTAACATGACTTCATATTCCCAGAAGGTTGAATCCGCTTTCCATTTGCCGATAAATATCTAATGTAATTCATAAGAAGCAAAAGACCACATTTTAATAATTAACACTATTCATTAGCTTTAGAGAGGCTAAAATATACATTAAAAAACATTCCTGAATGCCAGTGTTTAAAGGAGAGAGTTGCTCAGAATATTCAGTGCCTCTTCTATATGTGTTTAACCTAGCCTGAAAGTCTGTCCCAGCAGCTTTCACTCCAGGAATAGTCCAACTCCTGCCTCAGGAAATGTACTAGTCTGCATGACGGCGACCAAGGGCAAAACGTCAATAAGGGTTCTGAGAGAAGACAGACAGTAAGGTCAGGTCTTTGTATGTAACTGTTCCTGCAGCAGAGCCCCTCTCCCCCAAAACAGGGCTTAGTTCCTATTGATGCTTTTGTTTTTCACTGAAAGCTGCTTAACTGTTGAAAATAACTCCTATCAAAGCTATTCATTTGTCATTTGAAAGAATTCTAAAATATAAGATAGGGCAGCAGTCAGCAGGGAACCCGCCAGCCTTCCCTGCTGGAAACCCACCAACAGCTGTTCTGGGACAGCAGCTCCTTTTCTCCTTCTCCCTCATGGCTAACGCTAGCAAGGGCTTGTTTCTGGAAACAAGCACCAGCAGAAGTACCCTTCAGCTTCACAGTCTGCTGCCATCACAACAGACATCGGCAGTTGAACTTTTGTGGACTCTACATCCTGCTACAAACACATCTGCTTCTCCAGCTGTCCTGCTCCTACTCATTTTTTGACCTTCCCAACCTCTTTTCCTCTTCTGCCTTTTCTACCCAGATCACTCTATTCTCCACAAGTGAAAAACGCAAACAAACAAAAGGCAATTCAGGGCATCACCAGGGCTGAAATGAACTCAACTGCTTTGGAAGAATGCTCTATAACTTTTTACCAAACTCTTATCTTTAAAGGCTGCTTTTCAGAGGGTACATAAAGCACACTTCCTACTCTAACTAGGAAGCAAGCATCATTTGCTAGTTGATTCTTCTGCACATTACACTGCCAGGACTGTGATGGAAGTAGTGTAACATTTGGGGTGGGAAAGCCACTAGTAAGTAATTCCTAGAGTAGGAATTTCAGGTAGTTGGTGAGGACATATCATAGAAAACACTTTATTTATGATTTACAAAATCTGTTATTGTTTCCAGATAACATAAAATGGAAAAAAAAAAATCAAACATTTAAAGTCTACAAAAATCTAGAAGTTTAGATTATTTTCACGTGAGCATTCTCATTTATGGTATATAGTCACATGTGCTTTTACAGCCATTGAAAATAAAAACATTCCTTCCATGACTTGAAACTAGCTCTTTTCTGAGCATACAAAAGACACTATATATTGGATTAAAGCAAACCTACACAACCTTGGAACCCATAAGTCAAACTTACAAAGTTTAAGAAAGTTAGTTCTCTGAGGACTAGAACTCCAATACATTTAAAACTTTTTCCATGGGAGCCATTTATGTGAAAACAAACCAAAGAATAACTTTAAAGCTGACATAAAAATAAAAACATGGAATGAAGTTAATTTCTGGTGTTACTCCATTCAGTTATACCACGGGTCAATTTGGCCCGCGATCTGTAGAATCTGTCATGATTCTTCACAGTAAAAAAAAATACCAAAAACTTATTTAATAAAAGAATCAAATTAATTAGATGAACTAGGAAGAAATTGTCAGAAAGATTTCAAATTAAAACTATGCTTTCCACCAGCATTAAATAAATTCAACCTTCTTAAATGCATATTGATTTAAAGCTCTCAAAGCAAATTTATTTTGTCAAATTAGTATAAGCTGCAGACAAGAATGAGCTATTATAATGCCAATATTACCTTATTCAAGCAGATTAACTCTTGCTAATCATTAAATTACACATCTGGCCTGCCGCGTATTCTTAGTTTGTAAAAAGTTCTAATTAGCTATTTGAAAGTGTTCAGGGTGATAGCTGAATATTCGCTGTGCGTAAGGATCACTGTCCATTGCCATTTTTTGTCCCGTGTAATGGTGGTAGCTCTCCGGATGAAAGTGTTCACAGTGAACGCTAATCCATTCTCTTTCAGTACTGTATCTTTCTGCTTCGGCAAGTATTCTAGTAAGAGCCATGATATAACTCAAAGCCATCTGAAGGGTCTCATACTTGGACAGCTTCTTATCTTGACCCCACTGTGGAACCACCTTTCTCAAACGATCAAAGGCTGTGTTCAGTCCTTGCATCCGTCTTCTCTCCCTGGCATTGGCAGCCAGTCTTCTTTTTGCAGCATTCTCCATCCTTTCTGAACTGCACTTCACAACACAGCCTGGTCCACTTCTGCACTGGATGTCTGATTCTACGCCTGAATCCAAATGACTGGATTTACAGGTTTTCATATTTGATGCAGCTTCAGTTTCACACACACAAAAATTACTTTTTAAAAATTAGGTGTCTAAAAAGTGGTAGGGAAAGCACTCATGTGAGTAGCCTGCGTACCTCTTGAATCTGTTTCCAGATATCAATGATGGGATATTTTTCTTAGCATCTAAAAAAAAAATTAAATAAAATAAAATGAAAGGTCTTCTGGTTCTTCTGGAAATGTCTGGAAATCACTTCTTATTATTTAAAGAAAGAATAAAGAGTTTTTAATGTCTTACACTTTCATTCTTTTAATTTCTTTAAACTCAAAGAGAGAGAAAACAATGAAATCTCCATTCTCCAAATGTATGTTACTGAAGAAAACGGTCCATTTAATCCAAAAAGGATCTTAATGGATTAAAAACACATCAATTCCAAAAGACCATTTCAAATGAAGTAAGTTCTGATTCAGTTTAGGAGAGTATTTTGAAAGGATGAACTCTTGCGATCCAAAGACATAACTTCGTAACAGAAATCTCTCCTTTCTTGACTCCTGCCGGCAAGCAATGATTGTGGCTTACAGACAAGATGAGGCTTTATAGAAACTGCAAAAGCTAAACAGGTGGTAGCAGGTGGGCGGGCGGCACTCTGCTTCCATCCCAGTACCTTCCCACCCTGGGAACTACAGGGGTAAAAAAAAACCAAAACAGTAAAATCCGAACATTACAGCCTTCATCTGTTGAGAAGTCTTCCAAAGCCATTCTGTCCAGCCCTAACAACTTGCCATCTGGAGTAGTGTCTGGCTGGCCCCACAAGAGTCTGGGCAGTTAAGCAAAAGATCCTTTCAATGGATAATCTGTTGCAACTCAGGAAAAAAAATTCTCTGTGCATTGTAGTATTTGTACATTAAAACGTGAAAATTCTGGTTAGATAGTATTAAGAGTAGAAGAAATAACTGTTCTAATGAAACAGAGGAAAATTAGCTTAATGGTATATGGCCAAGAATACAACTGTTTTGCACTATATGGTACCAAAATAAGTAGACTCAAATTATTAGAAACCCTTCAGGACTCACAATTTTAATATTGTATAAAGTACACAACATTGCAGAGAGAGTAGTACTGTGAGAAAAATGGGGATTATGTATTCGCCTGTCAGCAAATCCAATGTCATTAAAATAATCTGAAACATATTTGAACAGTTAAAATGTAGCTATGGATTTATCTAATAAAGATTGTAAAAATATTTGATAGGTTGGGACACAGACATACACAAAAACATGTAAATATACAAATAGTCTGAAAACCACCCTTTTTAATACACCAATTAAAGTATATATGTGTGTTTTATGTGAATTTTTAAAAAAATGTGTCTTTTTAGTAATATCCCTAAATAGATAAAGAGAATAACGGAGGATGTGAAAAAAATAAATCTGCTTGCTGCCAGTAAGGGATCGTTTTTGCTACCAATTGTAATTATAGAGAAGCCACCATACACACATTCACACCCCATAATCAAAACATCTTTGTTTTACTGTACTTGTATTACTGAAACCATTATGTACATAAACTTACAAGGAAATATCATATGATCATTTTATGATATACACAAACGGTAAAAAAAAACCCTGCCACACAATGATTTATTATCTGTATTGATTTCAAACTTAATTAAATTGTTACCAGCATTCATAAATCAGTAACTTTTTTCATTAGAGACTGAATACTGTATATTTATTTAGAACTATAGCTCAATTGTTTTCATTATGACTCCAAAACTTGGTGTAGTTGTAAACAGCTGATTAATCCCTAGCAGAAGCAATGACAATGAAATGAGGTTGAATAATCCAAAAACAATAGGATGCAATTGAACACTAATGGACTCCAGCATGACAGATGTTGAACGCAGGCTGTTACGCCCAGTTGCTCTGCTCTTAATATTCTGAATCCTAATGGTCTTGAACAGAGATGATAGTTGGGGTAGGGAGTCTCCATTATTCCATTATCAAAATGTATGCCACATCTTCAATTTTTAAAGACGTACAACTGCATCACGTTTCATTATAAATGTTCAACATTCCTACCTGTGTGCATTGACCTATTCTCCCAAACATAAAGAACTACTACCATGCATTAAAATGCTACTTTCTGAATGACAATTTCTGATTACTTGTGTGTGTGAGAGAGTTAAGAACAGCACCTTTCAGAAAATCCACATAACCATATGTCTTTCACAGAAGGATCAGCAATTAGAACTTGTGAGATATTTCTTTTTCTGAAGATGCTTCACGGGAAGTATTGCATGTGCAGCAGAAAAAAAAATACACCTCTGATCTTCATGCTATTGCTAGAGCATATTTTAGTGCTACAGCCTTCTATGCCCAAATAAGTTTGTTAGTTAAATCCTTTGTCTCTTAAAACAAATCTCAAGGGATTTTTAATGTAAAAGAACACAATAAAATTAAGGTGTTTTGTAGGTTAATAAATATTGTGCATTCTCATGAGATAGGTATTACTCAATTTAGATAATTAATCACTCTTAGTGTTAACAGTGCTGTTAACTTCATATCAGAAATATGAAAAGCACCCCCATAAAATATCATATGGTATAATACCATATTTTTTCATTTGTCAGTAGTTTTCCTATTTTTAACTTAATATGTCCTGCCAGTATGAATTACAATGAAGACTTCAAATATATTGAAAATCATAGTTCTTAAAAATTTTGTATTTTACTCCACTAATACATAGTAACATAGTACACAACAGTGCTGCTAATTTTCCCCTTCCTAATTGATTCACCACCATTCTCATCCTTTGACTAATAATACATTGATAAAATCTCAAGAGAGAAGCTGTGATTTATCTCTCTTACTGAACAAATTGTAACTTTACCTTAAATGATTTACTACCAAATCACAGGAGAAGGGCCCAAATCCAGCTGGAATAATAAAGAAACCCTAACAGGATTTTATAGCTTATAGGCAAGGCTAAAAACTGTTCCTTGGCAGATCAAAATGCCTGCTTTTCCTCATTTACATTTTTTTAGGTTTCTGCTTTATGAAAGAGAAATAAGAAAAGTAAGTATTAAGATCTTGTCCACACCAATTAATTTAGTTCATTTGCATAGCCCACGAGCCATATGAAAATATGTTATCTCAAGCTAGAAAATGAACTGCTTTATTGCTCAGTCAATAATAGAAAGATTATCAGTGAAATTTTCCCACGTTTCCTTCACCTGGTTTGATTTCCTCTATATTTCAGCTTGTCTCAGTTATTGCTTATGTAATTCTATTCCCTCCTCCATTTATTTTTAATAATTTCTCAGAGATCTTATTCTTCGAAATAATTTTTCAAATGATTCTCGAGATTTTTATGGTATAAGTTTTCAAAAAGCTATTAATATATTCTGATGTGATATACTGCTGTGGTGCTAAAAACTTTCCTAGATCCCAACTTATATTAGTCCCATCTTTATTGTATGTCAATCACTTCTCAAGAATTTCTATTTTACTCTTATTGTCATAACATAATCTTAAGCCAGAAGAAAATTAGAATCACCAGAAAAAAGTTCGATGTCTACTCAATTACTCAGATTTCAATCTTTGAATCTCTAACTATGCATGTACAAAATTTAGTGCTATTCCATGACCCTAGCACCATTATTCTTGATTCATATTTTAATTCTAAAACAGTATATTTAATCAAAATATTATATTTTTCTCAGAGAAAAACAAGAAAGACAGGTAAGAATGCTATTTCAGTCATAAACCAAATCATTATGTCTTCTTTAAGTCACCACTGATATTAGGAAAATAAGGGATAGTTTCAGGCCATTAAGGAAATTAACTAGTTTCAGGATTTATGACTACATACAGAAATACATCAAAAATTGTCTGCTAGATATCCAAGTTAATAACTCAGATGCAATTATCACAGCACCCACTAAGAAGAGCTGGATATCTTCCATGTGTACTACTATGGAAAACACAATCTAATTACTTTTGTTGTGGAATGACTGTGGCCAAATACTAATTTTAAAAGGAAGTGAAAGTAACATTTCTGATTAAAGTCTAATTCCTCGATACTTTCTCTTCTCTAGTTGTACTAAAAATAACATATACAAGCAATATATCAAAGCAAGAATCTTACCTTGTCCTTCTAGCCAGAACTCACTGTTTCATCTCAGGTAGATCCTTTCTAAAAGCCTCATCAAGACTTCTTATCACTGTAGTTTATACTGAGCAAAGCCGAAAGACTGGCATGCCGTATGCTGCTTAATTAAGAGCAGGTGGGTAACTACCAAAATATGACCATCCTTAAGGGCCCTATTTCTAGTAATATTTGACTCAGCTCATGAGACAGGCTAGAAATCCATGGTGTGCAGAATAATGTATTTTCCGTCCTTGGTTATTTACATTGTTTTCCCTATCACGGCTATAGGACAATCAGAAAACAGAACAATTCACAAGTGAATGTTGTTTCCTGACCTGAAAGGAAATTTATACACTAACTCATACTGGGTAGTTGAATAGCAATCTACAGCAGTTAAGATGAGTTTACAATCATTTCACCTAGTGCTTCCCAACCTCATACTGGACACCCTTTTCTACAGAGTGCTTAGAACATTTCATTTTCCCCTTAAGTCTCTCTGGGGTGAGCTTTTCCTTCTAATAGTTGAATAAGTAAGTCTCCCAACCACACTTAAGGCTCTACTTGCCATACTATATTCCAGCTATCATTTTTTCTCAATTTACCCATTTCTCCTTGCCAGTTATCCTTTTCTGTTCCACATTATCCTTCTTAAGTAGCTTTCCCTCAGGTGAGGCTCAAAAAGCATAGCTTTCCCCAGTGATCCTGCACAGAACACCCTTTCAAAAGAACTTTGTTTTAAAGCATGCTTCTACAACAGGAGATCTAAAACCTCCTAAAAAAATATATATGAGAAAGGGTTCATTTTATCATGGTACTAGAGGAACATCTTTTGAACCTTTAACTGTCTAAAATATTTCTCACCTATATTATGTATTGAATATGATTACTGTTGCATACATATATATACACACACATACGTATACATGACAGCTCATGAAAAGAAAGAAGTTTCCACTTAGAATGATATTGCAACCCATTGCACCACTAAAGCAGCAAAAAAAGCTTTGACATATCATTATAAAGCTAGCAAATTTTCTGAGTACTTGACGTCATATAGGTTCTCGTGTGCTTAAAAATACAGTTATCTACCAATGTCAATTCCACCTGTGCATGCTCAGAGATCTGCAAAAGGTGGTCTGAAGTTTTTCACAAAGGGACCTATAGGCAACACACAATAGGGGACACACAGTTACCTGGCATAACGTTCACCATGCAACTAGCATTGTGCAAGGAAACTTGGATAATGAAGTAGTACAGCTGTGTAAATTTTGCTTTACAGCTGAACTAACTAGCCTGGGCAAAACACTGATCCTCTGTTCCTGTTTCAACCATGAATTAACTTGTTCAGCACTAGCTTCAGTAGCACTGGGCAGTACAACTATGCCCACAGCAACCACTTCAAAAAAATTAAAATTACTGGTTAGGCATTACATAGGCATTCTGGCACAGGCAAGAGCAGAATCCATCTATTTAAGATGTAATTCAGTTTCTTTAACTCTTTTCTTTTCTTATATACCCAATTTCAATGAGGCAAGAGTCTTCTAGAGAAGACCTTCCTTTACTATATAGCTTGAGACTTACCAAAAGCACTATCTATGCTTTGCACCAAGAAACAGACGAAGGAAAGGATCTAGTTTACCCTCCTGACTCCAGACAGGAATTACTGGTTTTATGATCTCTGACAGATGTTTTTCTAACCTGTTCTGAAAAACCTCTAACAAGGTAACTAGCAGCACAAGTGATAAATTATTATCTTTTAATATACCAGGTAGCTCAGGATTAGAAAGACGAAGTAGGTGGTTGCAACATGTTTCCTCAGCTGATTTGACCGTATTTCCTCACAGCAGAAGGAAGTATAAACTCAGGACTCTTGGGTTCAACTCCAGATTCTGGAGGGAGCAGTACTCCAGGGGTTATTTATCTCTTGGTCCTGACTTCTGTCTGCTGTGGCCCCTACACTCTCTAACTTTTTCAGATGTCTCTCATCCAGTTGTCATCCTGCCCATTCCTCACTCCTGTGCACTACAATCACCTCTGTAAATATAAGGGGATCTTTGAGATTACAGGGAGATAAACTCCCATGTTTCACCTCCTGTGCCCACTGCCCTCCAAATACAATGAGATGCTCCTTTTAACCTCAAACGTAGATGTTTGTTCCAAATGGATTCTGCAGAGATGGTAACAGCCAAAGCCCAACAATTTATGAACCAGCATATGTGAACTAGGATTCATGCACTTATTTTCAAAAGTTTATAAATGTAACTAATTTTAATGAGATCCCTGGCACTGAAGCAACACCAGTGCTACAAACAAAACAAAACCAAAAAATCCTAAGCTTTTTACAAAGAATGGATTAACTACAGCTTCTCAACAGGAAAATCAGCTCAGTGTTCTTCCTTAATCAAAAGATATGGTCAATCTCAAGCAACAAAGGTAATGCAGTTTTGGATGTCATCTCATCTTAGCAGAGGGTGTGATTTGTTATTACATCTTATCTGCTAAAACTTCAGGCTTTTGCTGAACAGGTGGTCTTACTCCTTTCCTGGCCCTAGGTGCTTGCTTCCTCCCAAACACTGGCAAGGTAGGCAATAATGCAGCCATAGGGTGAGTCAGTTCCTCAACCTGACTTTGTGAAAAAACATTCTTTCGTACATTGTAGCTCTTAAACTCTTAAATTATCTATTTGCTATGCCATCTGAAGCATAATAAACACATTAATGTTATTGCAAACAATCACTGTTTAAAAAAAACCCAAAACATAATTTTAGTTGTCCTACGTTTTAAAAAACTGTTTCTTTTTTTAATTAGACAAAAAAATACCAAGATCATTCACAAGTTAGCCTTCAAAATTCATTTTTTCTTTGGAATTCAGAATGAAAACCACAAAAATTTCTAAACACAGAAACTGAACAGGTAACTATGCTGAGACACAGTTTGGAATTTCACCCTGCAATGAAATTACTTCCCTAGAAGTATCTATACTTTTTTTTCAGTGCAAGCATCACATTTACCGAAATTCCTCCTAAAAATATGTCTAATCCTATACCTAAAATGGCAAATATACTGTAATTTCCAATTCAATTATGCCTGTATTCAACCTACTTGCTAATCAGTAACTATGTATTCTACTTGGGCTTTGTTGAGAGCAGCGGTTTCCAGCTTTCACAAGACCATGGGCAACAACGCTAACTATATGTTGCAGACGTTGTAGCAGGTTCTTACAGCTGTGGGGTGTTAGAGCTCTCCCCAGCTAGCTGTTAAAGGTAATTGATGTGTGAAAAGACAACTCTTTTTTATTTTCTCACAAACCTTTTTCTCTTAATATGTGGGGATTGTCTTGCTGATACACAGGAGAAAACTAAAGCTGTTCATACAATAGTAGAGACTCTTTGTATTGGCAATGAACTTATTTTATCACAGCTTAGGGAAGAGACAGCTGTTACACTAGTGGAGTTTTCTGTTTACTATTAAGGGGAGAAAGAGGAGTAGAGAAAGGGAGATATAAAAGGTGCTTCATGGTATCAAAGGAGAGGAATGTAAGAATGTGCTCCCACTGAGTTTCCCAGATACATCAGCAGAAAAAGTCTTATTTAAAAATGAACAAACAAACAAACAAACAAACAATCTGCTTGCACATACGGATTTTGGTCAAGCAAGTAGCACAACAAAAAAAAAGAAAAATTGCAGCATTTTACCTATTGTATTAAAACTTTTCTGTAAAATTTGTAACTGTCAAAAAATTGCACTCTCTGAGTAGAAGCACCGTTTCTCTCCCTGGATACCAACAGCTAGTCCACTTCACTTCTAGTGAGTTCTTTTTCCTCATATGTCAACCTTCCACGGGACAGGACCAATAATGGACTCTACAAACATTCAGGCTTCTACTCCTTCCACCAAAGTGCTGGAACATTAATTTTCTCCATTTCTTCCTACAGTGAAAAGTCACTGTCTATAGTCTATTCTTTTCTCTATCAAGAGGCATGAAGACCGTCAGGCTGAAGCTGACATCCTCCTAGCACCACAGAAAACTAAGGAGACATGTAAGCGGGTGCTTCAAGATAGTCAATCTATGAAACACTATTACCTGTGTGTAATTTCTATACCATAAAGACTTTGCAATCTGCAACCTACAACCTGCTTCATTCAAAGTACAAAAAGAATTAATGTGCAGGAAAATACAAGGTAGTTTAAGTATGAAAATGAGTGTTGAAATTGTTGTAAATAGAAATACTTCTTAACAAGCAGACAAAACCCAAAACCCATAGAGAATGGTCCCTGTTTTGAGAAGCAGAAAAATGCACAAGAAAGAAGTTCTGTAAGGGATAAAATACAGTGTCTAATGCCATGAACGTGTAAAGACTTGAGTGTGTTTAATATTAGCCCTGAGTAATCCCACTGAATTCAATAGCAGCCTGCTTATAATATTTAAGATAAACACCAGCACTTGGAATTTCAGGGAAAAGAGAAAAAGCAAAGACAGACAATGGGGAAAAACAAGGACCACAAGATGAGATATAAGCAGAGATACAGGCAAGAACAGAAAGTGAGAATAAAAGGAAGATGAAAAACAAGGAAAGGTATAAAGTGGGCTGAGCTGCAACAGTTTACAGGGGCGGGAGTCTATAATATTAAGAACTGTCTTTTTTTTTCCTTCTCAAGCCCTTTGACTCCTTGTTATAACATGAAGAAGAGAATGTAATGCACTTTGGAAATGAATTACAGTTATACATCTGGTTCCTAACCAATTAGGAGGAAGACTCTCAAAACTCCTCATCTCCCGAAACATAATTAATGCTACAATTAAGGTTACTTGCCCAAAACAAAATCATGTATAGGTTGTGCCATATAGTTTATTGACTGAAATAAAAATATATGAAGCAACAATGGAGAGGGTGATGCCAAAGGATGCTGTAAGCTTTTTATAAAATAATTTTTCAGTTCACAAGGAGTTATTTTCTTGTGCAAACAGGCATAAAATTACTACCCACTGCCCTGCTTCTCATTGATTTCTACTTGGCACAGTTTGCCAGATGCTGTTCGGTCTAAGTGTTGCCTTGACCTCCACTGGTGATGCTGGCCCCTTTTTGCTTTGTTGCGCAGTATTTTCCCAGCAGGGAGGTCCCACCCTCTAATAGTTCAGTTGCAACTTTTGCTAAAGGCTTATAGGTTACCCATATGTTGTACTGGAGGAGCCAGCCTGACTGGAATTAACTCAGAAGTGGCGTCCAGCATTGTGGCTGGAGCTGGCCCAGAGGAGATTATAAATGCCCCCAAACTAATTAAATATTTTGTCTCCTGCTGGTAAACAAAAGCGAATGAGGGCGAAAATATGAAATGCCTGATTTAACTAGGATCTGTAAGTAGCTTGACAACGGCAACCCTGAAGTCAGTGATGCATGATTTAAAAGCCCCTAATGGGTCAAAGCTGTTACACAAATGAGACTTTTGTCAATTATCCTTCACTTTATATACCTGCAAAACTGTTACATAAATGTACTTACTATCAGTTTTCAGAGTATTTCACAACAGCATTTCTGGGGTATGAGCCCTACAGTCCAGATATTTATTTGGAAGCATTCTTAACTTTCACTTTGGCACTGAAAAAATACAGAAGATAAATATGACCACCCAGAGAAATACGCACAAATAGGAAGTGACAGTATTTTCAGTAACATTTTCAAGGATCTGAACTGTCAAATGGTGCTTCATAAAAATGAGATCAATAATTCTCTTATTTAATAACATATTTAGTAACTTTCTAAAAGATTGTTAGCTAAGTGCCTTTTTCAAGGCACTTCTATTTAAAGAAATATATATAGAATACATATAGAAGAATACATATAAAGAAATCAGTTAAATTATTTAAATATGGAATAATATATATTTAAAAAAATCAGCTAAATTATTTAAATAATGGATCAAATGCTTTTGATATATATCATTCAGATTTAGTGTATTCAGTTTTGTAAATTAAAAATCCTCTCTCATGGCATTTTAAATATTGTATGTCCATAAGGGTATGCTGTATTTCAAAATACACTACTGCAGACTTAACTTCTTTTGGTTTAGTAATGTATAATAGTTATCACATCAATATTCCATGAATATGTTTTAGAATGTTAAGTGAATAAATGTCCTACAAAAATCCCGTTAGTAAAGAAAATGAGAATGCTAATCAGATGTTCTATATATTAATTTTACATACATGCTTAACTTCACGTTTATGTTCTCCTACTGTAGTTAATGGGACTAATCAAGTGTCCAAAGTTAAAAAGAGGTGTAAGTTTTGGTCGTCCAGGACCTCAGTTCATAATGCTGTTAGTGTGAACTAGAAAGTGACTTGTTTAATGAAAGCATAGCATTCATCTTTTCTGGGAGGGCATGCGTTAAATCTTTATGTTTTCCATAAGCAGATTTTTTAAAAAAACTTACTTTTTAAAAAAACCCTTTACAATAAGGTTATCTTTACTTGCTGAAATTTGAAACGTACTGAAAAATGGCAAGCATCAAATATATGGGTAAAAGAAAAGGAAACCTTAAAACCAATTGATAGATACATATATATACATACATACATATACAAAAAATGTATATACATCTCATTTTTTATAGTACTTTACCATTAGATTTTTACTTTATAATTAAACTGTTACACAAATTAAGGAATCCACAATCAATTTAAGTAAAAGTTTACACTACTAATTGTAAGGGCTGATGTTGTAATTAACGCTTTCCAAATTAACTAGGAACTTTTGTAGCTATATTGGTTTGCATCCTGCCATAGACAGATGAGCGCACATGCACACATGCATATAACACATCTGCTCTTTTGTCCAAATGGACAGCAGGACGCCACAGAGGTTTTTCCATCAAAAGAAATGCAATCCTAAAAGATTAAGATGTTCTAGTTAGGCACATGCTAACGTTTGATGTTTCAGATCTTCAAATCTCCCAAGTGTCACATTTCCAAACTATAATGAATTAGATGTGATGGGTATATTCTAAAAGCTACTAGTAAAGCTGGTTGTGAATAAAGAAACACTTAAAGTAGTGATTGCTAATATATAATGCTGGATTTAGAATGCACAAAGGACAATGTTTCCCATTAGGTACATGAGAATAAAAAGTGATAAACCATGACTAGAATAGCAAAAAACTCACTTCTTCCAATGTATATAGAAAAAGGACTGAATATTTGGTATCAAAAAGCTTGTTGTTTGTTTTTTCTCCAAACTTGAGGATGGGGAATTTTTCTCAGACTTAATTAATATCACAGTGGAAATTTCAAAAACAGGTTTCCTTTTAGATATACAAAATAAATGACACAATCTTGCTTATTTAACTGCATACTTTGCCGTTTATGTCATCAGCTACTCACGGACCTTAATTCCCAATGCAAAAAATGCAGTAAGGCAGCTATATTTCTGTTGCGGGTGGTCTTCTTCATATATGATTGAGAAGCAAAAAGGTATGTATTCCTTTGTTTTTCCTTACAGCTTAAAAAAATGTGTCTGAGCATAGTAATAACTATATTTTTGTAATTCAGACTGACTGAAAAATGTGCATTGAATAAAAATGCTATCAGTTTAAATTAGGGATGCTTTTAGAGTCAAACACCAGGAAAATTTCCCACCCAAGTTCTACAGCATCAAAAAGTCAAGAATGCAAGCTTTACAGCAAGGGCTATTTAATCTAACAGACAAACCCATAAGAAGATGCAATAGCTGGAGGACAACGTTTGAAAACCATGAACTGGAAACACAGAATATGTTTTCAACAGAAAATTCCTAGATATTTTACCAAGGAATACGATAGATTCTTCATAAGCTTACATCTTTATATTAAATTTGCATGTCTTTCTACTATACCTAAATCACAAAGTATTGGCTTCAGTGTACAGATTGCTTTGTGGACTATTACCGTCTGCGATATGTGTTCAGGTCATCAGGTTAGATGATGGCCTTTTACATATATGCATCTATGAAATGCAGAAAAGACTACCAAAGTTACCTAATAATCCAAGACAGCGATCCAGTAAGAGTCTGAAACTACAAAGAATTTTGGCAAACTGCATGCAGATTAATTTCCCTTACTCTCTAAATCTTTTTCTTTAGGGAAAGCATGTATCTTCTTTAAGGTGACTGGAAGCCATTTAATGTATCTCAGGCATTCTGAGAATAAAGAAGCTGTAAAATTCAAAGTTCTCAATGAAGAGGAAACAAACCCAAATATTTTACTGGTATCACAGAAGCCCAAAATGTATCACCATATCACTCTGTCTTCCTCTGAATTTTGAAGAGTATGTGTGACAAAATAGGAACATGTAAGACTGGACAGGGAACACAAGCTTGTATCTATTTTTTTCAGAAGGGTTGTTTTCTAGAAAGGGTGTTTATTCTTCCACAAAGCAAAAGGATGTATGGATTAGAATGGTCTCAATACATTGTACATGGCCTTTGCATAGGTACACACTGGAAGAAGCACATGAGAAAATTTGTCCTAGTTAAGAAAAGACCAGCATAATCAGTCTCAGGTCTCAGTAAGAGAAGTAAGATGCCTGAAAACAGTTGAGGAGGGAAAATTAACATACAGAACTTATCTCTCTTTGACTTTTTCTTGGCTGGCAGAGAAGACTAACTGAAGTGATGAATTCATATTGTACCATTTTAAGGATCAAGATTCCACCTTCTTTTTGTCCATCTCAAAATTCTAGGGCATAGCACAACTTAATCCACATTCCCAGTCAGCAGGGAAATCTAGCAAAGATTATACCTCCTGAAGTACAATTCCCTTCGGAGCTCTTCCTGGAACTGTCTGACTGTAGCACCTTTTAGTCAGTGCTCGTGCTTGATGAGACAATTGAATCCTTTGTTAAGAACTTCCAAAATGAAACAAAAGTACCACTTAAGTGGTACTCTGACCGGGACTAATTCAAAGGTGTCTTCTAGTACCTTGGGACATGGTGTGTTCTACTTTGGAGAGAATCAATCAGTCAGAGATTGATGAAGGGGTGGTGAGGTCAGGTTTGCAAATACAGAACCATCTGCAGAGTCTCCTGGGTTGCTACCTGCAGCATAGTAATTTACAGGAGCAGGTGTTGCCTTTTAATCTACATTTTTTTTTCTGCTGAAATTGTAACTTTATTGAGAAAGTGCCTGCAGTTTGTTATTAAGAGGGTACTTTGTTTATTGTTCCTATTAACTGCTGAAAGGTTTCTGAAAGTTGTAGTAACCATACTCCTTAAAAACACAGGTTAAGAACAGACACTGTGATGTTAAATATGTAAGTCAATCAGACACATCTTCAGAAAGCTGCTACGCATAAACATATTAAAGTCAAAAAAGTTGTTTCTAGAACAGAATTATTTTGTTCAGAAAGGAGCCATTTCTTTCTGAATATGGGTGACTGAAATTATCGCAGTCGTTAAGATTATAATTGATTTCTGTTTACAGCCATAAATATTTATGGAGAAAGGAGGCTTTCTGAAACAAAAGAAAAATTCAAGAATTCCAGCTGGAATTTCCCACCTGAATGCAGCTTCACCAAGCTGGATGGGCACTCTGGTAAGTCCCCTTTGGTTTGGATCCAAAGCATGGCAAAAGGTCAGTAGACAATACATTTGGATTCAAATTCAGGTTCCTGGCTTTGCTGCACCTCATACACTGCACCAGCTCTACTATAATCTACATAATCTCTCCTCTAGCCTAATATCTCTCAACCTGAATTCCAGTTCATACAAACTGTCTTTGCATCATTAACTTCAACTAGCGGCAAAAACTGAGGACATGCCCTTAAGTGTTTTAACTATGCTCACGTATTACAGAGTCTCTACACAGGCATCACACCTCCTTCTCCTCTTCCTGTTTGTCACAAACCTACTTCATCTCCTTCAAACTCCTTCCTCTTCACAATTCTAGAAATGTTCTTGAGAATTTTTCTTGGGTTGCTTAATGTATTTTATCTACCCTGTAATTCTTAACAGGACAAAAATTACATATGGGAAAGTGTTTTTTTGCTTTGGGAGTATCACAAAAAAAAAGTCACAGAACACTGCAAAGTGGATAAAACTTAGGCTTATATGATTCATGACATTAAAAACCAGAGAATGTCCTCCTTTGCCAATCAGTGAGGCTAAAACACAAGTTAAAGTGAACCTCTCGCTAAAGAAACCAACAGAGTTAGAAATGTTTATTTTTCCACATTCTGCTTTAGACCTTAAGTCTAAAGGTCTTAATCTAAAACTGACCTGTAGTAAAAAAAAATTCACACTTTTCAACTATCTGGTAATATATTGGGTTTTGTTATTCCACTTTCCCATTTCTTTGAAATTTTTTAATTATAGTTTGTAGTAAATTTTAGGAAATAAAAGGAGGACAGTGACTCAGCAATTGAGAAAAATCCCTTGTTCTATCTTTTTAAGTCTGATAATTACTTTAAAGACAGATCTACTCCTCTGGAAAAAAAAAACAAAAACAAAACCAAACCCATTTAGAAGTCAGAATCAAACTGCTTAATTGGCAGATTTTTCAGTTTTTAATTGAACTAATTTAATTTTTACCCGATATGGCATCACCCTTAATTTTCATTTAGTTTCCTTTTTTTACTTTTGGGAATGTTCCCTCTGTTCCTGGCATGTTTCCCTGTCACTCTGATGAATACTGAGACAAAGAAATCCTTCCTTCCCAGAAATAACTGCCTCATCTGTTGCTAATTTCCCTTCCTATCCCTTATGGAACACATGGCTCCTTTCTATGACCTCTTGCTGTGTACACATTCGTGAGATCTTTTATTCCCACCTTTTGCAAAATTTTCCAATTTTGGTAACAACTTTTCAATATATGTTTTCTGTCTATCCTCATCTAGGTAACACAAAAGAAATGAGAAGTATTTTCATGAATCGCTTAAGCAAAACTGTTAAATGGCTTATTGAATAAAAAAATGGCTTCCCATTTTCCTTTCATCCCTTTTAGCTGCATGTTCATTTCCATAGCAACAAACTTACATGGTTTCTGTTGCTCATTTTTTTTTTCTTATTTTGCTTCCTTCCTCGTGCTTATGTGCTTTCTTCCTGGCCCCTACATGAGCTAAGCCTCTGCACAGGCACACACCAAAGAAGTAAAATGGGCAAACGTGCATTTAAAGTTTCACGTTTTAGCTGTTGGATCTAGCCAGGGATTTACTCAAAACTTACAGTGGCCTGTAACTTAATGACCTTCTGTTGGACACTCTCATGATAAATAACTCTCAAGCACACAGGAATTTTTGGAATTGTATTTTCCCTTCACATAATTTGCTCTTGGTTCAACACATCCCTATGCTACAGTCTTAATTAAGAAAGCAGCACAAAACAGTTCTGCAAATCCTCTGCACTAGAAACACTAAACAAAGAGACAGTACATTTTTCTAACCTTCCACTTAGTATCTTAATTTAACTTAAATTAACTTTTGATTCAACATTTTAATTTAATCAAAACAATGCAAGTTAACTATTTTCTTAGAGAAACACGAAATTCCAAAATTCTATGTTAATAATTGTAATATTATACAGGCAGTTCCAGAAAATTCTCTCGTAAGCAAACTTTTATTTAATTAATGAGGAAGGCCTAGCAACTTGCATGAAAAGAGTCCATGGAAAGTCCACGGTGATGAAGTCTGTGTGAAATTCTATAGCACTCAAAGACTGTATTTAGCATTAAAAGAACCTAAAAATTGTGCTGCATAGGTTGAAGATCACGTGGCACTAATGTTTATTTAAATTATAATAGTCTCTTCACAGAAATCTACCTTTAAGTACTGCTTCCTTTCCACATTTTCCATGCTAACTGGCTTTTAGAAATTAACTTAGCTAAACATCACTGTGTTTCTCTTTTTCTTGATGTGAAACTCATGTGATTTTGAGTCTGAATTCTCACTTCAAATGTAATCAGACATTTCATTTGGTGCTAAGGTAACTTAGCGTTCAGGATCTTGCTCAAACTTAAGATAGTTAAGTTAGACCAACTATATACAGCTAATAAAACCAACAGGTAAATCCTTTGCATGAAAATGTGAAACAAGGCCACACAAGTTCTAAATAATTTTATTTGAAGTTTGCACAACCTATTTTTTGCACTAGAAAAGATGGACAGAATTTGTCACAACAATTAATTTCCTTTACCGTGACTGAAAATAAAAGATACATTTTAATACATGTGCAATGTATTAAAATAAGTCTTAGTGAGTAATTAGGATCACCAGGTCAACTACACAATATTTCATGAGAATAAAGTTGCTACTCAGAAAATGAGTGCTCTTTTTCTTGCCATTCTCAGCAGCCTTGCTTGTTTTGCATATGGTTGCATGTTTAATTAGCAATCCTTCTGTAAGTGTCTGCAATTAGCACAATGATGATTAATAAAATAACTCCTTTAAAGCTCCATTTATGCAGCAGAACTGCACAATCAGGTATAATTAATTCATCTAATAAATCATAGCTGATTAACTAATCTGTTGATTACAAACACATTACTGCATAGTCTCCCACCTGAGCTCTGGTGATTTTTCTATCCTGAACAGAAATAAAGTAGTAGTAGTAAACTATAAAAAAAATGCATTAAGCAGCAAAGATATTGGTTCAGTCAGGAAATTTAGATAGCAAGTATATTCAAAGTTTACTGGGCTTTGTTCATTATTAGTCCCCTCGAGTAAAAAAAAATAATTGTACTGTCTATTTGTTAAATGTGGACAGGTGAACAATAATTGCTTCTTTAGTTCATTTATATTCTTAAGGAGGGTTGTTTTTACAAAGCATCTCAGATTATAGGCCAGAATCACTCTTTGTATAAGCCAGCAGATAGCAGCAAATGCAGCAAAGCAAGCTCACAGTATTGCTCCTCAAGAAGATCCAGATCACTAGCCAGAAAGTGATCAGTTTGCATTGTGAGAAGGCAAGGTCAAGGTGGCTGCTAAATATGCCATTGCAACATTGCTGTTAAGCTGCCTCGATAGCCGTATCTCACATCTGATGACAAGTCCATGTTTATAGATCACTTTTCAGGTCCATGAACTTCAGAAAGATGGAATACAGAAGAACATGCATTTCCATTTGGCGGTTACTTTTGCTTGCCACCTAGCTCTTGAGCTTTGTAGTGCATTTAAATCATATTTTCAGTGTGTTCTGTGTAACAGCAGGAGCTAGAAACTTTTATTTCAAATGAATCCTAGGATTCTCACACTGTTACTTGCCTTCAGCTACTCAGGCTTACGTAAGATGTAAGTTACAAGTTATGATAAAATTCAAAATAACTGGAAATAGGGGAACGTGGCACAACTAAGTTCCTCAGCATTTATAAAGGGCCGACATCCAGCTGTTCCCACAGTATGAAAATGCCTTTGAGTTTGAAATACTTTATCCTGAAATATTGCAAAGGCAAAGAACTAAAGCAAAGCTTAGGACAAAAGTGATTTGAAAGGGAAAACAGAGTTTCAGCTAGAGTAACTGAAACAGTTCAATATTCCTAATAAATCCAGAGAAAGATGAGAACACTAAAGGAAAAAGTGACAAAATCTGAAGCAGTACATTTCATGAAGAAAATTACAGAACAAACTTTTAATTTAGGAGCAAATATTCAGTCTTTGAAAAGTAAATGATATTGCTGTAACCAATAAAGTTTTCTTTCAGATTTTAACCAGTTTTATGTGCATCACTCTGTCAATATCTTAAATCTTTCTGATAAAACTTTAATTTAAAATATTGACCAAGCATCAGTACTACGAGTCACTGCAATACCATTCATCTTTGAAAAATACTGTTCATAAAAGGGAACCATAAAGCACATTTCTAAATATTTTTTTTTTTCATATTTTAATTCAAGTAAATTAATGAACATACGAGCATCACTTCAATATATGGCAGAGAAGATTGATTTTTTTTTTTTTTTTAAAAGGACTGTAGTAGGATTTCATGGAGAATGACTGAGTATGGAAAAATTTTGATTATTTTATCAATCAGAAAAGTTTACAATTCAATCCAAGAAGCAGGAATTGCTTTTAACATGGAATTCAGAAATAAAGAAAAGAATAATTTAAAAGCAGAAAAACAAGATAGCTGTCCTTGGGCATTTTCTGAGGTCAGTGCACATATGAAGTAGCAAGATGAAAGTGAACAAAACAATACCAAGGATCTTGAAGATTAGAAGTGAGTATTTTCAAGCAATTTTAAAAATGGACAATAAGTGATCAAAGACTTTTGAGGACAGTGGTGATCCACTGCCTAGAGCTAAGATATAATCAGCATAATATGAATAATTGGAAGGTGTGGGAGATGAAATTATTAGTGTAAATTTCTTCAGAAAGTCAGGTTTCCTTCTAATACAATAGCAATTTGCCCTGCAATGTCAACTCTTCCATCATTACGCAGTGAAATCTTCAACTCTCCTCCACGGTGGGAACATTGAAAAGCTAAATGGAAAGAAGAATCCACAGTTAAAAAACTAGTACCTGTCACAAATTATTTAAAAATTAAAAAAAAAATATTAAAAATCATTTCCTCAGGGAAATGAGGCCTCTGTCTCCAGAAAGCAAGCAGCACCAGGGCAAGACTGTACCAGGGACACCCTGGATGAATTGTCTTTACAGATTAAGATTAGCTGAGGGTGTATCTCAGACTAGAACTTGTCTATTGAGTCTGACAGATGCTAGTTAATACAAGCAGTGAAGGACAGTTTGCTGTGATGTAGCCAACCAAGCTTCCTTTGTATATCTACAGAAGTCTTGAATTCTCCCATTCATGGGATAGACAGTTTCTGTAGGTAAGAAGGAAGAACACCGAGTGTTATCTGCATAAGAATGAATAATACTTTACTGGTATTGAACATCTGAGGTAGATACTAGGTTCAAAGAATGTGTTTAGCTAATGGATAAATAAAACTCAAACAGCCAGTGGAAAAAGTCTACAAAGAAGCAAAGATGCTGCTTCAGCTGTCACAAACTGAGACCAAATTCTTACATAGACAGGAACAGATACTGATTTATATAATCCTGAATATATCATTTAATACTGCTGGATAAAGTTTAAGTAGAAATAGCCTTCCACTTGTAAATAATTACAAAACTAAACTTTTGCTTAAACTGTTTAGTCATATACAGGTGGGACGATAATGCTCACTTAGCATACTGAGTGTGTAGACTTGTTCAGCAGTCCAATTTTAGCTGCATAACTACTTGATCAGAAAATGGTCTGGTTCAGATGGCATTTAGCAAAGGTTTGAGTTTCATATAGTGTTGTTTTTGTAAAAGGCTGTAAATGGATGACGAGGCATTAATGTTCACCATCTCCTTACTCAATGAATTTCCAACTACTACAAAAGTTGTTCAAAGCCAAAGGGCATGTTTTTCCTCACAAATCCACAATTTGTAAATTGGGTAGAGATTGTATTCAGATCCCAACAGAGCATAGGATCTCTAACAGATGGCATGCATACTGTACACTTTAAAACAATTTCTCAGCCACAGCTGACAAACCTCTTCCTTATAACAGGATATCAGATTCTCAGACAAAGCAAACACTCCAAAACAGTGGAAACAGGAGCTACAGAAAGATTGATATTGATACTTTCTGTTATTTTCCATTTATAGAACTACTAGTTACTGTTTTTAACTTAGATATTGTTTAACTTAGTGATTAGAGATTAACTTAGAGATTTCAACTAAGATATTGTTCAGAACAACATCTATGTATGAGGTAATGGGAATATTTTGGACACTTAAAGATCCAGACCTAAATTTGATCAATTATTCTTGCCAAGTGGGGATACACAGCTAAACTCTCCCACTCCTTCATGATAGCAGATTTAAATAAAAGAGATTAATTATTTCAAATCTTCAGAGGTTGGTTGGGTTTTTTTTTTCTTTCTTTAGATGTGGAACCAGTGCTGTCTGTTTCATGGCAGGATTACTGAGACTGTTTTGATACTGGTCCATTTTTTATTTTTAAAGAAACCTTCGAAGTAGAGGAAAAGAGGAAAAAAAATAGAACACAGAAGAAAATTTTACCCAAGCTTATATGAAAATAATACTTGATCTTTTCTTTCTCTCACACAGAAGCATTGATATTTCACACTATTTAATAGCAGTGTCTCCAGAGACATTCAAGCACCTCTGATGTGCACTCACCTTTTGGATCAGAGTTGTTGCACATCCATTCCATGTCTGTATTTATTAGGAATATCTCATACTACATATACATTTTATACGTTTTGTATAAAAACAAATATGTACATTCTGATCCATAGAAATAATACATAACAGCTGAATTCACAGTGCCCTGAACTCCTCTGTGATTAATGTGAGACAGAGGAAAGTTTAAGAGTAGGTACAAGAACCATGAGATTGAGCATGCTGATATCACAGAATCATGCACCACTGCATTCACAAGGTGGCCAGTGGCCTTGTACTAATATTATCCTGTTGTTCCGAGGAGCTTCTTATCAGCCTAAATGTATCTAAATGACCATTGCTTACAGAATTTGAGGAGTAACAGATTTTCTTCACGACATCATCATAATGCCATTAACTCAGGAACAAGTGCCACTCTTGTACAAATCTCTATTTTTAGAAATCACCATTATTTTGGTTGAATTTCTAAACCCTATAAAAGGACTGATGGAAGAAGCGCTTGTTCCTTAACCTAAGTGAAGTTAAGATCTCCAAGACTTTTTTTTAATTCTAAGAAAGAAGGTGGATAAATCTGATGATTGATGGAGGGAAACACCCCTCCTTTGGCAGAAATGTTACACTTGTATATAAATCTGATGTGGTCAATCTGTATGTTGAGATTACCTGGGAAAGAAGAAAGCTGCAATTACAACTCTGCAAAACTCTTCACTGCATGAGAATTCAAATTAGCAAAAACTTAAATACAGGTAGATATATTCTACTTGAATAAAGCAACTTCTTCACAAAAAAACCAAACAAACAAACAAAAAAACCCACCAAAGTGAGGAGACTGAAAAGTTAGAAGATGGGACAGACTGTGTTGAAAGAAATCCTGGCAAAATTTGTGAAAGTATAATCTTACAGTTATCAAAGTAAAGTTTGGGGTTTGGTTGGGTTTTGATGCCCCACCCGCAAAAAAAAAACCAAAACCCAACAACTCAAATGCTATAAGCCTGTTCTGTACTGGGAAGGAATCAGAGAAGTTAAAGGTAGTAACAAGAACCAAAATTTCCCCACAAATTAATACAGTTGTCTGAAGTAAACGGGTACAGAAAGATTCCTCTAGCTTCACCTGAGATGAAAAATTGTCCTGGATAAAGCTCCTTCTCTTCACAATAATTTGGAAAGTCCTCTATAATCTGTTTGGTTATATCCAATTCCTTATGCAGGTTTATAAATGTTATATTAGAAATGTGAAAACTACGTGAAGGGCTGGATACAGAGACAGTTGCTAAATATTGCATTCATTAGCAATTATGAAAGTCTATACTTCTGGTATGAGAGATTAGAATTTTTTAAATATTGCAGAGACTCTTCCAATAAAAAAAAAAGGCAAGGACTGATACTGAACTCTGATTTTACACTCAACTTAAATTCAAGGATATGTATATAGTTTCAAGAAAAATCATAAAGTATTTCACCTTGTAAAAAGACTGGAAAATTCTCTTTGTAGTTGACAGGGGTGGTTGTTGTTTGACAATTTGGTCTAATAAAAGCATGGAGAACCCAAACACAGGAAATTATGTCTGATACTTCAGCAGAGATGCAGCTGACCTCCTCCTAGAGGTCACAATACCCAGAGAGATCTGACAATAGATTTAATGTTCCTCATTTTTATATTCTTATCTGACCTATTTTGGAACTAACAGATCTTTCATTTTACAGAAGAAAATCTTCCTGTATTCTTGCAATAAAAGGTGCTGGATATTACAAAAGCTACCTGTGCTGGTTTTGGCTGGGGTGGAGTTAATTTTCTTCATAGTAGCTAGTATGGGGCTATGTTTTGGATTTGTGCTGGAAACAGTGTCAATAACACAGGGATGTTTTCGTTATTGCTGAGCAGTGCTTACACAGAGTCAAGGCCTTTTCTGCTTCTCACACCACCCCACCAGCGAGTAGGCTGGGGGTACTCAAAAAGCTGGGAGGGGACACAGCCGGGACAGCTGACCCCAACTGACCAAAGGGATATCCCACACCATATGACGTCATGCTCAGCATATAAAGCTGGGGAAGAAGAAGGAATGGGGGGATGTTCGGAGTGATGGCGTTTGTCTTCCCAAGTAACCATTACGCATAATGGAGCCCTGCTTTCCTGGAGATGGCTGAACACCTGCCTGCCCATGGGAAGTAGAGAATGAATTCCTTGTTTTGCTTTGCTTGCATGCACGGCTTTTGCTTTACCTATTAAACTGTCTTTATCTCAGCCCACGAGTTTTCTCACTTTTACTCTTCCAACTCTCTCCCCCATCCCACTGTGGGGCAGTGAGCAAGTGGCTGTGTGGTGCTTAGTTGCCGGCTGGGGTTAAACCATGACAGTACCACAAAGGTTTCTAAAAAGACAAAAGATGCTCTTATTTATTAATCTTTGGTGATATGGAATCTTCTTGATTGCCAACCATCTTTTCCAAATAATCTCACTGGTAATAGAATTTGCCCAGTACTACCTGATACCCCTCAGTCACATGCATGTAAGGAAAAGTTATTTCTCATAAAAACTTGTAGAGACCACACATTAAAACATGTAGAGACCACATGTTGATCAGACGTCAAATGAACATGTTCTCTTTAAATCTGTTTTGTATGATTTCTATCACAAAAGAAGTTTGAGGACATATACGCATGAAATACGAAAAAACAAAAATCTATCTTGTGGGAAGATAGGACTTTTTTTTGTGCTAAACACATTAGAGAAGCTGATTACAGTATCAACTGCCTTTGCTGCTTGAGGTAGTTTCTCTAAAAGAGGAAATGGCACAGTAGATACAAAATACATGAAAATGCAAACCAGGTAAAAAGTATCATCTAAAAATACAGACAGAATTCCTGTCTGTTTGATTACTTAAAGAAGCAGTGTCTATAGATGGCATGGAAGAGTTTTAAATTCCACATTAACATCTGAAAATGTCAAAATCTTGTGAGAAACAGCCAGCCCATAAGGATGCCATTACCAAAGACAGTTTCTCCTCTTCAGAAAATATGTTAGGATTTTTCCCCCCAACATTATGGAAACTATTACAGATTTGTGTGATGTAAATGCAAATATGAGATCTTCAGAACAGAATGTTAAACCCTTCCTTCAGTTCACGATGGAGAAGGTCTCAGTCATTGTGGATTACCATAGTGAGCTATGGAGCGCAAACAGATCCTTTAAAGAATTTATCATTTTCAAGAAAATCCATTTTGAGATTCATTCGACCAAATATAGGAAGGCTTATATTCAAGGTAGCTGTTTGTTTGGAAAAGCGTTTACTTTTATGGACAAGGAACCTTATTAGATCAAGGATGCAACCTCTGTTCTAAACTAAATGTTACCAAAGACTTAATTGTTGTCAGGTACACGAAAGAATTGTAATCCCTGCCCCCTCTTAGGGAACCAGATAGGGACTAGTGTATTTTGTATTGCTTCTGTTGCTCTTCCATACTCTGGCAAAGCACTAGAAACATGAGAAGCAAACAGACACCCAATGCCTCTTTATCTAGGGTTGTCATGTATTAACAGTTTCTCTCATTTTTTTCCACCAAGTTCTTCAGTTTCTTGCTTAACAATAAATATGTAATCTAATAAGCATACTTCATTGATTGAAAGAATACCAATAAATCTGTTCTTTGACTTCAGAGGTCCAGTCATCTCAAATTCCTTTAAGGCTTAATCATTTAAAAGTAAGACTGCAAATAAAATCACAAACAAAAAAAATTTGCCCATGCTCATGTATCTTGTCCCCATTCTTATACATTTAACATCACTCAAGTTCTTTCTGTTCCTGTAACGTAACTGACTTATTCTTTCTTATATCCTTCCTTGCTATCGTGTAAAAGATCATCATCCTGAGGAAAACTGATCTTCATACCTAAATACACAGACATATCAGAAACCAGAAAAAAAATCTGTACCATAAAGCACATTCTGTAAGTAGAATCTGAATGTTAAAAATACGTTATCTCTTCTTATCTAGCTATAACACCACTAGCTATTCTAAACCCTAAGTTTCCTAAAGAAGGCACTGAAGGGATTAGTCTGGAGTAATTCTCAAGAAAATTCCAAAATCAGGCAGAAACCATATGACTTTTTCAATCTCATCTTGATATACATGAAGGGAAAGGAAAACACTGTCCAAATTCTACTGAAAAGTACACAGTGAATGAAAATACCAATACCTGTTCCAAATGCCCAAAGTGCAAGCCATAAAGACCAAGAAGTAAAGTAAAATTCAATCAAAACACAAAACCAACATCATCTGAAGTTCACCAAGCTTCATTTATTTTGAAAGGTCAGAGCTAAAATCCAAAAGCTGAGATCAAAAATTAACTGCAGAGTTACGATTCAGAAACTGAGACTTCAAACTCCCTGCAGGCATGATGTGTCATGTTGGTGGGAAGGAAAGCAAGCAATTTCTTAAAGATTACCTCACACACAAAATATTACATGATATTCTATTCATATTGAGGAAATGGATAGGGAGTTATTGCTACAGCTTGGATTGTAGTAATAATATAACTTTTTCTTTTTTAGTGAGTAGCTTTTACATAAATGGGCAGCTTTGCAAGAAAACGGTTTCTCTTACCAAGCATTTCTTTCTTCCCCAGCTGCTCTGACCAGTAGCTGCTTAAAACAGCATGGGCAGATCCTTAAAAGAAATTGGAAAACAAAGTACAGAATTAAATTAGAATCACTACTTTATAGAGCCAGCACATTCAAAATGTAAATGCCATAAACAAATCAAGTGCCACATGTGTGTCTAGGGCAAAAACACCCAAGAGCTTGCACAGCAGACAGAACTTAAGATTTTAACATTTCATTTATTTACGATAAAGCATTATTACTTCCTCATCCTCTGGCTTCAATGGAAATTTTGCCTAGGTGAGGGCTTCATGATTAGCCACACTTGGTAGGAATAACAAATAGTACTGATTAAAATACTTGAGCCAAAGTATTCATTTGTTCACCAAAAGTGAAGTTTCCTAATAATAGGATCTCAAAATACTAAATTCAAAATATTATTCATCTAAACATGACGTTATTCAATGGAACATGAACAGCTACCCATCAAAAATCTGAACAGGCTTTTGGCTATTTTTTAATAATAGGAACAGGTGGGTTGAAGTCACTGTGTAAAAACAAAAGCATTTCCTCTCCTTACAGTTTTCACAACAAAACCTCACAGTTTTTTTCAGTGTTAAATGCTGGTAAGTATCAGGATGTAACTCACGGAGATCTTTACGGTCTCACCACAGCTTCTGAAAACTAAAAGACCATTTCTTGTTTCCTGACCAACAGATGGCTTAAAAACTTAGGATGACTTCTCAGATTCATAGCTAGAAATGCTGCTTCAGTCTACATTAGCAGCTAGGGGCAAAGACACTCTCTGCTGGAAACCCTGCTGCGAAGTAACTGTAATTATCAGGGCTCAAGGACACCAGGACATGTAGCATTATTAAGAAATCATTACAAAAGAAATATAATACAAAGCCATAACAGTGTTAAAAGTATACTTTGGCAATACAATAAAAAGATTTATTTCTATAAAAGAAAGGACACTTAAAGATGGAAGACAAGCAATAGTGAGCTATAACTAGCCTAGAAAAATCTCAAAGATTCAGGAAACTTCTAGCTTTTCCTACATAGCAATACTAGCCTTCCCAGAAATCCTAAGGAATGAGCTCTGGGATAAGTCTACCAGACTCTACCCTCAGCTTTATCAGGAAAGCAGAACTGAAAGCTTAAAAAAATAACAGAATATATGGCTTATATTTCTTTGTAAAGCTTGCTTTCTGCTAGGAGTGCTGAATAAGCATTATTCCAACAAAGAATGTTGTGTCTTTATTTAGCAAAACATTTAATGAACATTTTTGTCTCAGTTCTCAGCTGACTAATAATTAACCTGTGATTAACTGGTACCTAAGTAAATAACATCATTCTGCAGCAATCATCATCACACCTAATGAGTGGAACATCAAAGGAACAGGCAGAGAACTAGTCTTTCTGTCCCTAAACATACAACTAGCTGAGCTCATATTACTCATACGCCTGAGAATATCCACAGTAAGTGTCATGAAACTAGAGATCTCAGCTGAAGTGAAAAAAAAATACAGAACACCATTAGAAGTGGATATGAACTTCTACTGCAATACTCATTCGACATCAAACTAGTTTCTCACTTTTCTCTAATTGGAATACTTCAGGGAAAAGATCTGAAAAAGACACAAGAATATCTGGCCTGATGATAGCAAGAAGCTGATTTTTTCTGAATGAGTTGGCATCGGTCATGAAAGTTTTCAGTTTAATGAGCACACTCCCGCTGTCCATACAAAACAGTAATTTTGAAGAGAGACTCCAAAGTACAAAAACAGATTAATGAAGTTTGACAAGAACCTTTTAATTGAACTGAAACAAGAGTAAGAGTTGCTTATCACACAAACACACACCTGTAACAGGGTCTTCCAGAATTCCATACCAAGGTGCAAAATATCTGGAGTAAAAATCATGGCCTTCACGTTTTCCACTGGAATTTCCCTTAAGAGTGAGTATGATTCCTTTCACCTTTCCCGTCTTTTCAGCTGACAAAAAGCGTTGTGCACTCACTTGCAGTTCTTCCAACACAGACCTTGAATATAATTATAGAATTTTAATAGTCCATATTCTTCATTTTACATTAATTTAAGTATTGAAAAGAAAACTACAAGATAGTCTTCTCTACAATCCCAAAACAGCCATGGTAAAATGTCAGAGGAGACAGAATTCCTAGCATTGTCCTCCCAATGTCATTTGACAGAAGACTACCCTGAATATAACACACTCCGAGTGAGCAGAGAAAAAAAGTTCAAGCCATGCATTTCCTATTTATTTCTGAAAACAGAGCATCCTGGAATATTAGCTACAAAAATGCACACTTCTGTTTCAACATTTTAATCATTGAAAGAAATACTTCATCACTACAGAATGCAAAGAGTAAGCACTCCACATCCTTTCAGAGCAAGCAAACAACTAACACCATTCAGATCTTCACAGGATTCTAAAGCATTCTACAACAGTCTCAAGTCTGTGAAGTTGCAGATACCTCCCTACAAAATAAAGTCTGAAAGAGTAAAAATAATAAGCACTCTAGCTGAGAATATTTCCATCTCCCCACTAGTCCAATCTTTAAACATCAGCTAGGCCAAACTTCAAGTGAAAATAATAGTAATTTGGCCTGATTAATGAATTTGTTTTGGCAATATATATCCAAATCATACTTGACTTAACAATGAAATTCAGCTCTCTGAGATTAACAAATGCTTTGAAATCATTTGAATTGGAATTTCCTCTATAAAGCTACTTATGATGCTGTTAAGTATGCGTAAGCAGATTACAGTCAAATGGGAATAAGAATCCATGGCATACTGTCAATGTGCCCTGTCTCACTAAGCAGACCTCTATAGCTATGCAACTATTACTTCTTAATTTGAGAAGCAAGACTCCTAATTTCCTGCTAGGTTACTGGATCATTTTTTTACTCAGATGGATGGGGAAAATACACCATCGTTAAAACTGTTTCCTACACCTCCTTTTCTTGGAGATAGATTTCAGATTGATCTTACTCAGCTTTGCAGGTTCAATAAACTCACATGAGAAGATAAAATAACTATTTGACAAAGGAGTTTAAATTAAAGTTTTTAATATCTACCTGTTTTAAAAGTAGATAAAAGAGCCTGGTATGTAAGGAATAGACGTTAAACAAGCAGACTAAATTTCTGCACACTTGATTATTTTTTAAAAAAAAAGTGTAAGACACCTTTCATAGGCATCACTGAGGCGCACTAAGAGTTTCTTTGTGTCAGGAGAATAACGGACATCTTGAACAATCATGTCACCAACAGCTGCCTGGTGGAAAAGTTAAAGGAGAAAAAGAAAAACATCGTCATTGGAATATGAAATATTATTTCCTTAACATTTTTGTTGAACAAATGCCCTGCTAGAACAGGGCTTACACAAAGTCTTTCATGCAGCCCTCAATACATGCAAGCAAGAAAAGTACATGCACTAAGTGCGTGAATGGATATGGGTAGGTGCTAAGAGCTCTGCATATGTCAATGTGGAAAGAAATTCAGAGACCTAGAAGAGGACAAGGACACCAGATTGCCCTCACATGCATACAGTAGGCTGGAAATGCCACTGAAATAAATACTGACACACCAGTCAATGGTAGTGGGAGACAAAAGTTCAACTGCAGCATTTTGGAGAATTCCATTTCTTGAGCTGCATGACTCAGACCTTTAAAGTTTAGTGTTTCAAGTTCAGGAGTACATCAAGCAATGCCATGGTGCCACTTTTCAGCCACTTTAATATATAAAAATAAGTATAGCTATTATAAACGTGCTTCTAAGACCACATATAGATTCTCTTTTTACCTTTATTAACTCTTCTACTTCCTGAAGTACCTGAAGCAAAAAAAAACCACACTGTAAAAAATAGAACATATATATATATATGTATCTATCGAAATATAGACAGATATACTTACATACCCATACAAACATAAACACATACTTTTCCTTGAAAGCCTTTAATGAATAAAATTTTGACTGACCTGTGGGTAGGTTAAGTAAAGTGGTAAGTCCAGGACAATATGATCTTCCACATGTCTGGCTTTTAATTCCCCACTCAGTGTCATAAACGTGAGAACTGAATTTGTGTTTTCTAGAGAGAGAACATTGCAACATTATCAAACGTAAGAATTTGAATCTAAATTGTTATAGCTCTTAGAGTAGCTCACATTCAGAAAAAGTTAGCTATGCAGCTAAAATATAATAACTCCAGTAAACCTGTATTGTGAGACAGAACTCCCAACTAACTCAATAAATAATGTGCTGAGGCTAATAAACACAGCAATTGCCAGTGAATCTTTCCTGCACGTTCCTAGAATGAATGGGAATTTTCTTTTAACAGAAAGAGCAATATTCCCTATTAATCAAATTCTACTGTACCTCTCCCAGATGACATTTGCATATTTAGCACTTTTCTTAAATAAGAGTAATAGTAGGGCATCAGAATCCAAGTGTAGGCATCTGACTACAACCTTATAATTACAGAGCAGTTGTAAAAGACAATACCTAAGGTATCTCCATATGTCTTCTCTAAATATTCTGAATATTTAATTGCCTTTGTTGTAGAAAATAGAGATCTTCTTAATTAGAGGTAAATTTTCTAACAAGTTATAGTAATAAATAGCTTATAAACATACTTTGTATGTGAAACAACACAGCAGCTGCTGCAAGCGTAGCATGACCACAAAGAGGAACTTCATTGGCTGGGGTGAACCATCTGAGTCCAAAGCAGGAACCTTGAAAATAAAGTTTATTTAGCATTATTAAGTGGAAGAAGTCTATTTCTTCAATTTATTACAAACCTTTATACAGAGTGATGACATTTCAGTTAATCAAAATGTATGTTATAATCAGTCTTGGTCTTAAACACACTTTTAGGAACCTCTTTTGTACTGATTTTTGGAATAGCTATTGCTTTTGAGTCAGGTCAACAACAGGAGTCTACTGTTAACAGAGGAAAGCTACTTTGTTACAAGAGCAAAGGAGCTGCAGAGTGGACATGCCTGCCGGCCTGGTAACTAGGCCTGTGAACCAGAAACACCCTGAGAAGCACAGGTGGCACCTTCAAGGTGCTGCTGTGCAGCTAGAAACGGGAGACATGCTGAGATACCATTGATAAGCACAAAACCAACAAACTGTAACAGCAACTTATCACCTGTAAAGGTGAAAAATAGTCTGGAAGAAGGGGAAAACATCCTGAGAAAGTAAGAACCTGTAACTGCCACTGGCTGCTCTAACCGAAAGAACAGAAAAACAGTCTGAAAAAATAAAAATTGGTCTGAGAGAATAGAAAACATCATCAACTATTTATTGCTTGCTCCAGGTGAAAAATAGAAATTGACAGTATCTATTGGCTTCTTGAAGTTGTGGTGTCCTACATTCTCTTATGTCTCTATGATATAAAAATTACTTAATTTTTATCTAAAATGGAGCTTCTCTCTCCGAGAACTTTCTGTGCTGTGTATATTTTTCCCTTTCTTAAACAGGTCTGCATGAACTTTCTACAAGATCATGGACCCTTGCCAGGGACACACGGCTGACTCCAAACTCCATGACACAGATCATGTTTGAAGTGGGACTCTGCTATTTTACTGGCCTCCCTCTGGGCCCACTTCTGGGCTCGGTTTGGCTTGCCCTCCCACTTCTGGGATGGCTGGGTCCCCTTCTGGCATCTGTTTGTCCTCCCCCCTGGAATCTGTTTAATGTGCTTGGTACCATATATATACATATATGTAATCTATCATAAGTATATGTACTGTTATATTATTGATAAGTTTGATTATTGACTAGTGATAAGTTTGTCGTAACCTGTAATATTACATACATGCTTCTTGCTGCTATTATTGATTCCTGCTATACTGTTGATCACTGATAATAATTTGTAGTAGCTTTTGAGAGAGATATGTATTCACTTTATTAATCATAGGTATACTTGCTAGTGGTGATTTTTGTGGTATTTGCGGTAATCTGTAATATAGTAGAGAATTTAGAAGGTAAAGCCTCCATGTCCTTGTGCATTAGGGAATCCTATGAAGTCACAGTCGTGATCGCTATACACCTGCAGGCTGGGTTACCCTTTAGGGGTTAAAGATAGTTTTGTTGGTATAATGGAACCAGTATCGGAGCTAGGTCAGTTATGAATTATTTTGCTTAAACCACCAGTCAAGTCTGGTAAAAGCCTCTAATGTATACTAACCCTTAATTTCACTAGAAATCATATTTCTATTTGTTGTTTAAAAAAATTGGAACCCAAGTGCACTATACTTGGTTTCCTGTAGCTTTTGCATAGTTCTTACACCACAGCATTTAAGATAATGTTTATGAAAATATCTTTCAAGTGAATAATTACCATACAAACACAACTAAAAGGTGCAAATGAAACAAACAAATTAAAAAAAAAACCCAAACAAGTCTTCTCATTGCCCCTGTGAAAAATTAGTGCATTAAAGTCAGTCCCCTATCTAATGAAAACAAATAGAATCCCAACAAAACCTAGTGGATGAAACTAACGGACATGGCAGAGAAGTGCTCTGAAACAGGGCAGACAAGAACGCAGCTCTGAGCCTGCCCTGTGGTGTTAATGCACTCCCCCAAGTGGAAATTGTGGCTGAAAGCAGGAGGAAGTGGAGTCAGCCATGACCGACAAGAGACTGACAAGCTCTGTGACTCAGAACACCTGCCTGGATGCTCGAGACATACAGCTGTACTCAGACTGAGAAGACATTTTGTACTCTTATAAATCAATGTATCCCTAAAATAATGTAGATTTTTAAAAATCTACATTAAGTGAAATGCACTGATCACAAACTCACACTCCTGCAAAAACATACTCTTTGTCCAGGAGCCCTTATGACACCAATTAATGTGTAGAAGCAGATGACAGTCTCACAAATGACATTCTGATGTTCCTGATCTCCTCTCGCTCCCACCACCCCTCAATACACACATTTTCAGGTATAGTGCAGTGACTAAATTCCTTTGAAAAAACTGTGCACCTCTTCAGCAGCTGTGTGGATCTGATGTCACAAACTCTACTCCTATTAATATCAAAAGCACTTTAATGAGAAAGAAGCTGGCCTCTTATATGCTGTTGGATATGGATGACTTGAAAATAAATAAATGTATTAAACATATTGGCAAGGTGTTAACATGAAAAATGTTAACGTGAAAAATGAAAAGTATTACCACTTCTTGATTGAAGCAATTAGTCGAAGCCTAAAACAAATTCCAGTTTATTAAAAATAGGAGTAAGCGATGATAGTTATTACTTTAAGAAAATTCTCTTTAAGTGCAGAGACCATACAAAATCCAACTCCCTGAACAAACAATCAAATGATAAAGAACAGTTTCTTTGCATACTGTTCTAGGGCCTCTTTCAGACAGCTGATAACCCCAAAGCTGTTTATCTCTGCCTTATATCTTGCTTATGTTGTACCAAAGCAAGGGCATGCCAACGTGATACCTTAACCTGGAATATAACTCCAGGCTAGTGGGGTTCCAGCCCCTTGGCTCATGCCACCACATAACTGCAAAGTGAGCAGATTCAGCAAACTGATTCAGCTGAAAACTAATCCAAAGTGATTTTGACCGGACTCTGTATTTGTCTGATATTTTCTATCTTGTCTACTGTCTCTCCATTTTCTCTCCATTTCCTCTCCCATCATATATACGTGCCCTATCAAAGAACACCAGTGAAGTGCCTCCACTCAAACCAATCAAATGAGCAGCCTAATTTGGGCAACTTCAGATTTCCCAGTTTTGTTGGAAACCCGTATTTTTCAGTATTGGCTGCACAAACAGCTTACGAGATTTTGCGACAAACTCAAATAGTAGCTTACAGTTACCCCAGTGATGATTTCCTGAACAGCCAAGCCAGATTCTACTCACTTCGCAGTCTGGTGCGTATGGAATAAGCACATGCTCTCTCTATTCTTCTGCTCATATAATAAGAAGTTGTCTCAAGAGATTATTAGTAGTAATGGAAGTATTAATTGAAGGATCTTTGCATAGCATTTTTAGGACATTTTCTGTATACAACTTGCTTATTTAGTAAAAGGCACTAAAATAAATGGTCTAATTTATGAATAATAAATGTTTGTGTACTGTAAAATGAATTTGATATGCAGCACAAATACTTTAAAGAATCCACACACAAAAGGCTTATTATTATTGTTATCTTAAGTAAGATACATCACAACTCCCAAGATTTTGCTTTGGCTGTCTTACAAATTAGCACAATTCCTTATAAATGCACCCACCATGTCTTCCTATTCCCTTGTAAGAGATTTTGGTGGGTAAACAGAACCACTCACTTTTGGTAAAGTCATCTCCAGGGTGCAGTTTTCTGATGAAAGCAGTTTCTGAAAGGTTCATTTCTGTTGCAATTTTTTGGTGCAAATCTTCATCCAAGTCCTAATGATGAAAAAACAAATCCAATTAAAAGCAGGCCAAAAAACGCAGAATCAAACTTTCTGTCAAATAAATAGTCATTTCATTTTCTATTGTAATAAAACATAGATTCATTTTTAGTTCAAAATACTTTCCGAGAGTAAAAAAAACTTTAAGCATAAAACGGGAAAACTAGTTCAATCATTGTGATACATGGGCATTTCTAATATCTGTCCTATTAGTTTACAAATTCTTGGAATACATGGAAAATAAAAGCACCAAAAAAGCTAAACTCAGTCTTTCCATGAACATAAATATTTTTTAAAAGTCATGATTAAAGTCACACTGAGAAGTCATTATTAATATAAGCTAAAAAGAACTACAACTCTCTAATTCTGAAAAATCCATGCCAGCAAGAGGTATGTACTAGTCATCTTGGCTAGGGCAGTGGCCAAGATGGCTGATCAGCACTTACGGCCGTACCCTCGATACTACTCTTTGAACAATGGGAACAATACGCTAAGTCAGTAGAAGCTGAGGGGAGATAAACCGAAAAACAAAAATGCTGGAGCTCACTACATTCTGCTCTAACTGTCTGCAGATTTAAACCAGTGAACATTGATCCCAGGATACATGAGTTGTAGTGATTGTGTAAAATTCTACTTCACCCTTGTTCCATTGCTCTTTCCCCACAATTATGCTGACTGGCCAGGTTTGAGAATCTGGTCTTTAAAATATTGAAATACAAATGAAACAAAGTACTGAGTGGACTTGGTCAGGTTCAACCTCAGAGAGATAAAAATTTGCCCTGCTCACTTTACTTATTTCCCTTAATAACTTCAATCCTTTTCAGCCAATGATCCCATACTACAGATACGAAACAATTACTGATGTGCATCATAGACCTGTATTCACAGAGTGAATTCTATACAATGAAACAACATTCTAACTTTTTACAGTAACAAGCATCTCTCCTCAGGAAAATAGTTCTGACTGACAAGTAGATACTAAACCAGAACAAAGACCAACCAAAATGTTACTAAAAATAATGGAACTTTATTGAAATACTGCCATCCTGTGGCACTTTGAAACACAGAAAGAGCTTGTTTCGCCATTCTTGCATTACTCCCAACGGTTTTTGTAAAGCATCTGCTGCGACTCTGAAGGGAACAGAGAACAGCAACATTGCTGCTAGCTCCACCATACTTTCTTGGAGCTTAGAATAAAATTATGAATTAGAATCTCAGCTTTAATTGAATCTCAGCTTTGACACTAAAGCCTCTAGCCCCAGGTACTGTAGAAAAAAACTTTAAAATCTCAACACTCCAAAGGCAATATGCAAATAAGTTGCCCTCGCAATATATTAATGTAATAAAGTAAAATTAATATAAAAATGCAATTAGAAGCTCATAGTTTTAAAGCAGGTTCATTCTGAAATGGAGTATTTAGATTTTAGGGGGCCAAAAATACCTCTGAAATGAGATGTTCTCAGACATACCTTTAGCTGATCTGGTAATTAGGCTATATTGTATGAGATCTCAATAGGCTTAGAAATATCTGGAAAGGACTCATATTGTGAGTACAAGCTATTGCCTCTGATTGCTCTACATATATTTTCATACTTAAAATTTTCATCAAGTGTTACTATACAAATAATATAAGGCCTATAAATTTCTAATCCAGCTTAATAATTAATTTTTGGTAGAAATTGTCAACAGTGTACCAATTAGTACCAACTGTTCAGAACACCTTGATGAGGAGGATGACTACTGTCAGTTGCACTAAAACTACCGTGCAACTTTGAAGCAATAAAAACTGGCTGTTTAAACTTGACTAAAGCTAAACCTGACACACTAAAGGTGAAAGACTCAGATCCAGGTCTATACTCCCCCTCTTTCCTTCCATAGAAAGAGAAAAAATTTAAAGAGAGAAAAAAGGGGCAAAAAAACCCACACAAAAGACTGACACCAAAACCAAAACCCACATTTTAACACTTAATTAAAAAACTACTGAGTACTGATTCTATGTTATTGCATTTCCTTTCAGAGATTTCATTCTGAATCCATTGGTTTAAGAAATTAAGCCATTTCTTTCTGACTTAACTCAGTTAGAATAAAACTAGTCCTTAAAAAAAAAAAATTAAAACCCACAAAAAATACAAAATGTGTCTTGTTGGAATAGTTCTGATGGAAAAAGAGTAGCCCTGTGTTAATTTCTCTGTATTCTGGAGCAACAGCAAACAACGCTTGCAAGCAGAACTCCTGAGTAAAGGAAGCAAAGTCTAATACAGTGCCGAGTGCTCAGGTCAAGTACAAAATGGTAAATGCCACTGCAGTGCCTCATAAATAGTTATTTTTTTAACTTACATTTTCAAGCAGACAAACTGCCGCAGGATTTCCAGAAAATGGCCGGTTTGTAAATGCATCAACCGTAAAAATGGGAATTTGCATCGTCGTTTGTGCCTATTTAGTCGTAAGCTGTTTTCTGCAAGGTACTTTCTAACCCGTTTTATCCCCAAATGATAGCAGAACTCCAAGTTAATATTTCCCTAACGGCAGGAGCCAGCAGCGCCCCTTCCCGTCACTTCCGAGCACGTACATGGACTCAAGCCTCCTTCCACACCCCCAGCGCTCAGCACCGATTGCTTACAATTCTTGAAAACAGATTTTAACCTCCCTCTTGCATCGCTCGCTACCAGCTCCACAACGCTCTAACGTGCCCTTCCACCACAGCGCCCGGCCCAGCCTGTCCCGCGGTGAGGCATTTACGAAGGCAGGAGCCGTGCGAGGTTCCCCCTGGGTCCAGCCTGCCGCGGGCTTCCCGCAGCTGCGAAGCCAAGAAGGCGCGGGCAGCCATTGCGTGCACCCATAGCGGACGACCTTCCCCATCCTCCCTCCCAAGCCGAGGGAGCCGAACACCCTGAGCGACACACGCTCGAGGGCACGACCGCCGCCGCCTGTGTGAGCCGACCCCCTGGCAGCCCTTACGGGCGACGCCCGCGCGCACGCGCCACGGCCACCACCCGCTGAAGCGCTCGCGCAACCCGCCCCAGCCGCGCGCGAGCTCTCAGCTCAGAGCCCGCTTGGCGCCAAGCGAACACAGGCCCCGCGTGACCGCAGGCCTAGGGCGCATGCGCCCCGGCGCCCCGCAGCCGGAGTTGTGAAAGGAATAGGCGGGAACTCTCCGTCCGCGCCGTCGCGCATGCGCCGTCGCTGCTTCTCCCCGGAGGCGCGCATGTGCAGGTGCCGCCCAGCCGGGGCTCAGGAGCGCGGCGTGGCTATCGCGATACTTGCGCGGCCGGGACGCCATCCTGCCCATCTTCGTTGCGTAGGTTTCGAGTCCGCCGGCCGGTTGGAAGTGAGGAGGAGCTTCCTTCCTGGCAGAAGCTCCTGCCGGGGCACGTCTAGGGGTGTGCGAGGTCTCCTGGTGAGTGGTGAGGGAGAGTGGGCTCAGTGAGCCCCGGCTGGGCCCGCTCGGGGTGCCTGCAAGGCAGGGTAGCGATAGTAGTGGGAACTCGGGCCCTGAGGCGGGTGGGCCTTTCCGTCCCTCGGCATGGCGTCGGGGCAGGCGCCCGCCTGCGGGAGCCGTGGGCAGCGGCGCTCCCGGAGGAGGGCGTGGGGGAGGGGACGGCGCGGCGCCTCTCCGCGGAGCCTCGTTCCTGAGCGCGGCCGCCATTTTGAGTGGTGGAGTTGAGGGCGGCGACGGCCCCAGGAGAGCGGCGTGCGGTGGCGAGGGGCTCCCGGGGGGCTGAGGTTGCGCGGGCGGAGGTCGGGCAGCACCTCCGAGGCGGAGAGGTGCCAGCGGGGCGCGGCGGGGAGCTGGGTGGGAGCGGGGGAGGTGAGAGGGGGGCGGCCCTGGGGAGGCGCGGTAAATGGCGCCGGGGAGCGGGCGGTGGGTCAGGGCGGCGATTTCGGCGGCAGTCGGCGCCGCGGGTGGGCAGGGCGGGGAGGGAGGGGGTCGCTCCGCGCCTGGCGAGGGCGGCGATCGCTGTTCCCTCGCTGTTGCGGCTTGGCGGCCGCGCGGCCCATTGTGGGGCGCTCCCCGTACCCCCCCCTCACGGGCACACCGGCGGAGGGCGGCGCGCGCGCACCTGCCGCCGCGCGGGAACCGGGGCGCCGGCGCGAGCCGCCCCCGCTGCGCGGGTCCGACCTCCCCTTCCCCGTCGGGGTCTCGGTGTGCGGCGCCCGCCTTGCTTCCCGGCCAGCACCGACCCCGCTGCCCCTGCCCCTCAAGGTGATCCTGCGGCTCCCTAGCTTGTCCCGGGGCTTTGTAACTTGAGGTAACGCATCGCCGGTGTTTCCGGAAGGGGAAGAAAAACCCAAACAAAAACCAACTGGGAGCGTGGCCCGTGGCTCTTTGTTTGCAGACAAAGGAAGGCCTTGTGTTTCCACGCAGGAACCGTTGTGTGGTTCCTACCTCTTCTTCAACTGTCATGCTTAAAAAAAAAAAAGAACAACAAAAAACCCCCACAAAACCTTATAGGACGGATGTTCAATGTACTCTGAGTAAATAACGAGCTTTATGTGCTGTGCCTACCCACGTGCTGCCCTCCCTACGCGCTGTGTTCCCTAATCAGAGTTTGGGGTGGTTGTAGATGTGTGCGTACTGTAGGTGTGATAAAGTAGAACTTTAAATATATAACAGAAATAAAGCTCGTTATCCATAATACTAGTTATCTGAAGAAAAACTGCCAGATTTCTTTTGAGGGAAGGGACTTAGGCATATATGGAATCTCAACATTTTTCCCTTTTTTTTTTTTTTTTTTTTTAGGGGTTGATTTAAATAAAACATGGACTGGAGTGGAAAACATAATGGGCCAAATGATACAACTAATGATGGAACAGTGGTACGACTTCGAGGCCTGCCATTTGGTTGCAGCAAAGAAGAGATTGTTCAGTTTTTCCAAGGTACCTCTAGTATAGTCGAAGTATAGTGACTGAGTTTTCTTGTATCTTTTACGCAATGTTTTGCACATTTTAATTTGTAATAGCTGTTAATGGGGTGGATGGGAGGGATTGTGTTAAATTAGTTTATCTTAAGTAAGAATTATGCCCTGTAAATGAAGTACAAATAACCATAGATGTAGTAAAACACAGTATGTATCTAATTTTGTCGAGGTGGTAAACATATTATACATATTGGGATAAGCTGAATGTTAGCATTTGGATCAGTTAAATTGCTTGATTGGTAGCTATATTTTCTTCATGTAACTTAGGTGGTTGTATTTTTGTATAGTTTAAACAGAAAAGAAGTATGGCTAAATCCATAAATGTGTAATGAAAGATCATTGGCTTGTATTGTTGGGTGATGGGGGAAACAAGGTGGTTTTCTTTTTCGTTGTTGTTGTTTAGATATGCTTTAAGTATTTGCTACAGATGGGAATGTTTCAGCCTTTAACACTGTTCCCCTTGATGGGGTTATTTGTCCTTGGGTTAAAGGGTTGGAAATCGTGCCAAATGGGATAACATTGACGCTGGACTACCAGGGGAGAAGCACAGGGGAGGCCTTCGTGCAGTTTGCTTCAAAGGAGATAGCAGAAAATGCTCTGGGGAAACACAAGGAAAGAATAGGGCACAGGTGGGGATGGAGAGTTTGGGATGGTGTTAAATCTTTATTTTTGGGGGTTGTGGGTCAGTAATGCTTTTGGGGGGGTTGGGGACCATTATGTGGAACTGGCTGTTTTTAAGAAATTTTTATAACTGATCCTAAGTTAACTTGGGAAATACGGTAGATTTGGGGGGTGGGGGAGACAGTATTGCTCTGGGTAGTTTGCTATACCTAGAGAATTGTTTCAATCGTTCTTGTGTAGGGTAATTTGTGATAAATACTACTATAGCTAGACATTGTTTTTCAACAGTATGTTTCTCATACTCGAAAGACATGTTTTATGCTTAATTTGTACAGCTAGAATTTTCACCTAGTAATTTTTGCTACTGTAAAGTGCTTTGGTTTTTTATACGCTTAAGATTCTTACGGTTTTGAGGAGAAACTTAAGTTGTATGGTATCTCTAGTCACTTCTATTGGATTGTACATTTAGTTATAGAAAACGTAGTATGGCCTTTTATAATATTCAGACAGCTTATGCATGTATTCTTATCGGTACTTTGAAAATCCTCTTTTATTAGATATATTGAAATCTTCAAAAGTAGTAAGAGCGAAATCCGAGGATTCTGTGACATGCCAAGAAGAATGATGGGACAGCAACGACCTGGACCATATGATAGACCATTAGGAGGAAGAGGGGGTTATTATGGAGCTGGGCGTGGAAGTATGTATGACAGAATGCGTCGAGGAGGTGGTGGATATGACGGTGGTATGTTTATCTAATGAACGGAGGTTCTGTTGTCAGTTTCGTGTTTCTGACATCTTTGTCAAGAAATAAAGAAATGGCAGTAGCTTGCAGTACCCATTAGGTTTGACACACTTCTCTCAAAATTTTTACTTGTAATATATCAAAAAACGTGGCTTAGTATTTAAGATTAATGGAAGTAATAAGGAAACTGTATTTTCAGCAGAATTTGATCTCTTACTTGCATATTTCAGTCGTCTTACTATATAAAAGGAATTTTACATTTGCGCTCTGTTCAGAAATCCAGGTTCACCAGTCTGTAGAGGCTGTTCGCAAACTTCTGGGTGCCCAAAGACTGCAAAATTGACTCTTGTGCATCGCTTGGTGAATTTTCAGTAATAATCTAATCGTTCCTTCCTTTCTCTCCATTGCACAGGATATGGTGGCTTTGATGATTATGGTGGCTATAATAACTATGGCTATGGAAATGATGGCTATGATGACAGAATGAGAGATGGGAGAGGTAAAAAAAAAAGTTTTTTTAATGGTTTGTTTAGAAAGATTTTTATAGTATTTGAGTTGTAAGGCATAGTAGTCCCAAGACAGAAATAATCACTTTCTTCATTAGATTATTTTGTAAAGAAAGAAGGTTGTTTAAAAAAGGGGAGGAATTGGGGAACCTCAGGAAAATGTAAACATCGCTTAGGGTATCTTCTGGTTAAGTGTTTGGGTTGATAGAGAGGAAGTGTAAACATCTTGCATTCAGTGGCATAAAGTGAGTGCTTTCAGAAAAACAGCAGTAATGACTTTTCTGGCTTTCCATGATGATCTTAGAGGTATGTGGGTTTGTTTTGGGTTTTTTAATAGGCATGGGAGGACATGGCTATGGTGGAGCTGGAGATGCAGGGTCGGGTTTCCATGGTGGTGGTCATTTTGTTCACATGAGAGGACTGCCTTTTCGAGCAACAGAAAATGACATTGCTAATGTAAGTACAATGGGAAAAAGGGCTTTCTAATGCCAAGAGTTTGCATGGTTTTGTCTTTCCTATTCCAAACTCGGTTGAAGTTCTCAAACAAGTGATTGATGGCTCTAATACATCTGCTTACTAAAGTCACAGCCCTTTATGTAAGTTTTACAAAGCTTAGTAGTAGTAAGTGAGCTTTTATAAAGGTACTGTCTGAGGTAAGATTACTGAAGAAGTCATCCAAACTATATTTAACATTAATGTCTGTACTCTTTGCTCTTTCATTTCCATAAAAGGTGTATTGGAGAGAGACCAGTTGTTGCAATCAGTAGCCTCATTTTAAGGCTTTCAGAAGTTTGTTTAAGCTTAACTGAAGATGCATAATTTTGTAAAAGAGGGATAGCAGATGTGAAACTTTTTGATTGTAGTTTGTATATTTGTTTGTTGACCTGAGACTTATTTTAGGAGGGACAGGGTGGAAAGACTGTAGGGAGCTGCGTTCAGCTGGAGGGGACAGGGTCCCACTACTCATACGAGATCAGGGTGGCAGATAAAAGCATACCTGCAAGGTTTTGGGAATACATTCTTGTGTCAGTATAGATGTGTTGTTTGTAGGGGAAGAAGTTTTCCTGGGATATAAGGCCTGGTTTAAACATGTCCTCTCTGCAGGGGGGGCTCCATCTTTATTAGTTGCACCTATATATTATATACACAGAACGCCATTCTTAAGCTTGTGCTTGTTTTCTGTTTTGTTTTTTTGTTCGTTATTTTTTAAATTGAGCTATATTTTCTTTATCAGTTAGATTGTTTTCTTTAGTTTAAAGACTCTCCGAGAACAAGGGCCAAACTTCTTCAGGCTTTGATTCAGAGCATGTTATTGCAAGTTGATGAGTAGTACTTCAGTACTATACCAAAGGTTTGGTTGCACATACTGTTTGGTAAAAAGGCTGTTAGTCGGAAATACCGCTGTATCTCTTTGAGTTCTGTAGCAAGGAAGAGCAGCCTGATTGACAGTCAGCTTTTTTTGAATTCCGTAACTGTGTCCTTGCTTTGAGAAGTGTATTTGGCTCTGCTTCTTCAAAAACAAGGTAATTACTGTCCTTTTCCAGGATGGCATCATAGTAGAACTTGTTGCTTAAATCAGTGTGTGTGGGCAGGAATTTTTGTTTGTGTCTTTGCTTTTTAAAAAAGCTCCTCAAACTCTGTAGCTGGAGCTCTTCAAGCTGTGTAGTAATAATAGATTGTAAGTGTAGATTGACCTAATGTTGAAGGTCTGCTATCACTAAGTAATACTTTGGAAATGAGTAATCAAATTTATGTGGTAGGATGAGATGAAATTTTAATGCAGTGCTCCACTAACCACTGGGATGGAAAAAAAGTACCTGGCTTGAATTCTGCATTTAATGTGATTTTGTTTGTTTGGTTTTATTCTTAGTTTTTCTCACCATTGAATCCTATAAGAGTTCACATTGATATTGGGGCAGATGGAAGAGCCACAGGAGAGGCAGATGTGGAATTTGTCACACATGAGGATGCAGTAGCTGCCATGTCTAAGGATAAAAATCACATGCGTGAGTGTTGTGTTCACCTGAAGTTTTCATTGGCCAGGCTTTAGCAGCATAAACTGAATATAAGGGTTTAAACTGCATTTAACTTCAATTGCAGTGCAGTAAATACACACATTGTAAGACTTTTTGCCATTTACCATATTTCAAACTCACTTTTTGTGGCCTTCTAACTGTTACTTGTAAGGTGGGGTTTTTTTTGCTTTGTGTCTCTGTGCTTCTGGTTTCTGAAACAAAATACAAAGCAAGGCTTTTTTGTTTCCTACAGAGCATCGATATATTGAACTATTCCTGAATTCAACTGCTGGAGGTGGTTCTGGAATGGGAGGCTATGGCAGAGATGGAATGGGTATGCATCAATTCCAGATTTAACTGACACTTTGCCGAGTCTGATGAGTCCCAAGCTTGTAACGATGCACTTCCTGCTTTTCAGATCAAGGTTACGGCTCTGTTGGTAGAATGGGAATGGGTAGCAATTACAGTGGTGGATACGGAACTCCTGATGGCTTGGGCGGATACAGTAAGTAAAAGTTCTGTTTTAAATGTGTTTCGTGAAAATGCTGCTACGTCCGTCTTCCAATGGACGATCGGGAAGGGTGGTGGGCTTTGTGTGCTGGGAGAAAGGAAAGGAGGGTGGTGGTTTAATTTAAACTGTAAATCGCTTGGGGTTTTACGCATTTTGCTACTGCAGCAAATGCTTGTGTAGAAAAATAGTGCTGAAGTATTGTTATTGTAGTATAAGTTAAGTCACCTTCAACCAACTGTTGTGTATTACCCATCACATTTTTTCTTTTTTTAAGGTATGTATGCGTGACCTTGTGTCAATTGTTTGCAGGTCGTGGCAGTGGAAATAGTGGAGGATACTATGGGCAAGGCAGTATGGGTGGAGGAGGATGGCGTGGCATGTATTGAAGGATAGCCTTGCTTCTACAAAACATCCTGGAAGAAACAGTCTCTGGTCTACTAGACTTTCTTACAAAATTTAATTTCTTTTGTATTTTAAGAACTTTATAATGACTGAAGGAATGTGTTTTCACAATATTATTTGGTAAGCTACAGATTGTGATGGGAAAATCTGTTTTCTGTAGGTTTTATTTGTTGCATACTCTGACTTTAAATAAATTTTTATATTCAAACCACTGATGTTGATACTTTTTATACTAGTTACTCCTAAGGATGTATTACATATTCAAGACTACAGTCGGTTTAAGATGTTGTACTATGGTTCAATAAAGGTGGTTGTACTGTTAACTCCTATGAACACTGATTCAGTTCTATGTAATCTTGGTGTAGTGAATGAGTTTGGAAAAATCACTTGTTTAAGGGGAAAAAGGTAGTTGAATAGATGAGTTTATTTGGTAACAACCTTTCCTAAACCCTTTTGATAAGTTGTATGTAATAATTTCTCAACATGGCGTAGAGCTGTGGAGGCTAAAATGCCATTGTTCTGGCTTTCTTCCTTGTACTACCAAATCTACCATCACCTTCAAAGGCACAGCTGCATAGATGAGTAGTGCCTGAGGCTTGTGCCTCCACAAAAGCAGACAACAACGTTTATTTCCGTGCTTTGCTGCAGAACCCTAGGTACTGCAGTTCACACATCTAACTTGCAAAGCAAACTAGAACACTAGCACAGCTTTTGGCAAACATGAAATGGGTCAAATATGAGTTAATTTGAAGGTATCTACGTAGTATTCCCCCCCCACACACACACACACACTGCTCTGGGGAAGAGTGGGGGATTTGGAAGCAAGTTAGACTTTTTCTTTCATGAAATTGTATTTAAACATGGTTCACCCTTTTTTTGCTGCACAGAGCTGATTTGTCTGTATTTGTTCAGAACTTGACAAGCCATTACATGGATGAACTTCTTAGAAGCAAAGTATCTCCAAAATAACTATAAGCCCAATACTTGTTAACTAACACACAACCCAAACACATTGGTAAAACTTTCTGTGCATTTGTGACATGTAAGATATGTAAGAAACTATTGTTCGAAGACACTTAACATACCTAATGTGTAATGAAAAAAGGTATTTATTCTTCTGAGCCAGTGTGATCTCCCAAATTAATTGCTTTGTCTTCAATGCCTCCCTTCAAATGTCAAATGTGATCTTGGGTATTGAAAGTCTGTCGCCTGTTTTGCTAGTACTGTGTTATTTATGTAATAAATGTCTTGCTGTGGGAGAGGAGAATGGAGTTTATTTCACTAGAGAGCGTGTTCTTGTGTCAAAGTGACTGGAAATAATAGCTGGAAGGGTAATTGGCATAGGAAGCTGTCCAAGTACTGGAATATTTTTGGCTAGGAAGGGGAGGGAAGATGAGATCTTAACACAAAGCCCTGTAAGATCATTGGTATTAACTCATGCTCTTAAAAAAAAATGGGTTCTTGGTCTGTTGCTGAAAAAGCCTGTCTTTCATAAAACTAATACAGCAAAAGTCAGGACAAGAGTTAATCCAGTTGCAGGAATAAATACCTCGCAGTAAGGTAGAGGTCATCTACACCTAATGGGAGCATGTTTTTTTCCATCAGCAGAGCAGGTGCCTCTGCAACATCGTCAGCTCTGCACCATTTCCTCACTCGGGTATACTTTGCATTCCATTTTATGAGAAGGAACCCTAACACCTGTTTAAGACTTACCTTTTGAGAGCAGGTTGGGAATTATGCTTCGAGCTATTTTGTGTAACTAAGCAATCTGCCAAAAGCACACTGAGCTTGAGTCTTTGTGGATGAAATTCCACTGTACTGGACAGTGAATCCCTTCAGACTGTCCTGTCCCTTCCACAGTGGCACTTCACCTCATAACAAGAGCAGCATTCAGGGTTGAACCTTTCAAGTCACTTAAGCAGCGTTTAAACTGCTTTTGAGGAATTGTTTTTGAGAAGAAAACCTATGAAAAAAAGATTGCTCAGTCAGTGAGAAAGTTACAGATCTGATCACTGCACAAAGAGGTATTTTAGCTTGTGCTGTGAAGAGTACAAGGAGGTGAAGCGCTTGTTTGCCTACTGAGAGCTGCTGACACAAGCAGTCCAGCAATGAATGCTAGGAATCAGCAGGGTTTTCCCTTTGCTTTCAGAGAAGCAGGTGCAAATATGGTAAGTGAACCACCTTTGCAAGAAGGTGGGCACAGCTCGTATGATCCCTGTGTGGGGAGCAGGAGCAGCATATTTTTCTCTGTTTACTCGCTAATGCTCCCGGTTCATTAAGTCGGAAGTAATTTCCCAAGAAGAATACAAACTGGGCTGCCCTGTGTCCTGGTTTCAGTTGAGATAGAGTTAATTTTCTTTATAGTGGCTGGTATGGGGCTATGTTTTGGATTTGTGCTGAGGACAGTGTTGATAATACCGAGATGTTTTAGTTGTTGCTGCACTAGTCAAGGACTTTTCAGCTTCCCGTGCTCTGCCAGGTGCAGAAGAAGCTGGGAGGGGGCACAGCCAGGATAGTTGATCCAAACTGACCAAAGGGCTATTCCATACCACATGACGTCATGCTCAGTATATAAAGCTGGGGAAGAAGAAGGAAGGGGGGGACATTTGGAGTGATGCCGTTTGTCTTCCCAAGTAACCGTTATGCGTGATGGAGCCCTGCTTTCCTGGAGATGGCTGAACACCTGCCTGCCCGTGGGAAGGAGTGAAGGAATTCCTTGCTTTGCTTTGCCTGTGTGCACGGCTTTTGCTTTCCCTATTAAACTGTTTTTATCTCAACCCTCAAGTTTTCTTACTTTTGCTCTTCCGATTCTCTCCCCCATCCCACCGGGGGGGAGTGAGCGAGCGGCTGCGTGGTGCTTAGTTGCCAGCTGGGGCTAAACCACGACACCCTGATACTGTGTGACCAGTTAGTTTCTTTTGATTAATGGAGTAGGTACCCCCCAGATCTTCCTACGCTCATTGTGAGGATGATTTAGACTCACAATCTGTGCAAGAACAAGGTTTTATAGAAAGACAAAGATACAGGACTAATAATAGTGTGGTCCAAAAAACTGCTAAAAGCAGGCCAGGTACGTAGTTTGATGCTCAGGGAAATAAAGCCACATAGAACATAGGGTATGCACCGTGTTGTTCAAGGCAGAAGGTTTTACTTAGAGTAAGTAAAAGCAATCTGAATAATTACATGCTACTTCAGTGAAATTTTCCCATGCAAATAGGGCAGCACAGAGGAGAGGAAAAGCGTGCAGTTTGGTAGCAGAAATTTAATTTACTGCATGTTACAGAAATGCACTATATTCTTATTTTAAAAGATTGCCTATTTTAAAATCAATTTTGCTTAGTTGCAGACTTTTCAAAAAGTTACTTATTAAACCAGTACAGATTAGCATCATCTATATCCTAGATCAAACCCTGCTGCCTCTATACCTACCCCGCATAAAGCCCACCAGAAAACACTCTCAGAATACTTTCAAGGAGGCACGTGAGCAGCACTTGGTTGGTTATGTCATTAGTGGGGTAGCTCCCCACTCTCCAGCATCTGCAAAGACTTTCTAAGCAACTTGAACAAGTCATAATAAAATACTCAAAACAGTCTGAATTACACATTTAAGTAAAGTGACATTATTCCCATAGTTAAGTTGCAGATCAATTAAATTTATTTTTTTTCCAAAAGCTATTTACAGATTTACAAGTGTTTGGTTTGTATTTTACAAAAAGTTACATCAGGTAATTTTAAAAACATTTTTCTTTACAAAAGCTATATAAGCAACTACATTGAGGTGTTAAAAAGAACAGCTGTATTAGCTTTTAGAATATTAACTAAATCCTATCCTCAAAAGACAAAGCTAAGCTAAACAAAGTGCAAGAACAATTAAAAGATCTGTTTCAAAGCCTCCCTTTTCCTGTTAGTGAGAATATTCCAAGCCCATGACTGAAGGAACTACTGGGCCAATAATTCTGCTGCCGGCTCGTCAATGCTGACCAGAGCGTGGAGATTTCATGGCTGCACCCCATCGCATGGGCGGCTAGAGGGAAGAGGGTGGATTGGTTCTAGTGCAGTGACGTGGAAGTGAGGACAATTTATCAAAGGATGTATTTGTAGTTGCCTACGGGAAGAATAAGGATTTACATCCAGCAGAAATTACCATCAGTGTGAAGAGTGGTCAAACCTAGACATACTCAAAAGCGCTCAGGAAGAAAATGGAATTTAGGAACAAACTCTGAAAGTTTGAGAAAGATGATGACAAAATATGGAAGAACCTTCCTGTCCAACACAGAAAGGACACGGTCCCCAGTATTTAACCCTAGTCTTTCTTGGTGGCAGATTCACTCTGCTTCTAGAGCTATACAGTGACTACGTGTACAAGCTTGAAAGCATGACTTACATGAAAATAATGCAAAGGTATTTGTTCAAAGTTACAGACAATGTCAGGCAAAAATTTTGTGATGGATATCTCTCTTTTAATGGAAACATGGATATGTAAAATTAATAGTTAATTTTAAAAAATAATTCAGCAAAATGCACCTTCCTTCATCAAGTGCCTAGAGGCACTCTTTGTTACCTGTCTGAAAAAAATCTCTCCTTACACCTGTGACTACAAGAACAGAGTTGTCAGTGCAATATTCTTGGATGTATCAAATCTTGATAATTGAGGGGAAGTAAACAAATACAGTATTTCGCAATAACTTATCGGACCACTGCATTAATTGCATTACTTTTTTAAAATATAATTTAAATCTAGCTACCACATAGTTTTGCTTCATAACAGCGTATCACAGGCACGTTCTGCAGCAGAATTAGGTTGGGCTTGTTGCAGACTAGCCTGTAAAAGCAGGTAAGTGTATCACCTTTTTCAAGATCATAACAACTAAGATATTCATCAAATCCATGTTAACACTGAGTCTCCTCTATAAACTGCCCTGCTTCCTCCAAAAGAGCTTCTGAGCCATTTGTTAGACTAACATTGTCATCTGTATTTTTAACACGTGCATTTTCTACGTTTGGGTCCCATTTTCTCTATTTGTTTCAACAGGAAGCAGAAAAGTAACTCCTCCACAGTACCTTGAAAATGCAACTCTAAACTGCTTACCTGAAATTCTGGAAATACTGCTGTACATTCTTTAGGTTTTTGGGTTTTGTTTTTTTACAGGATTAGCTAAATACCAGAAGGTAATACATATCTTGTAAAATAATCTTATGACACGTTAGAAGAGCACCTCTGTATAAGTATTGCATGGCAGGAATCACAGACCCGAACAGGCTTTGGTGAAGAAGGCAGAGGCAGTTCATTGTCAGAACAGGCATTACAGAAGATCTCACCACAGTTTCTACAATGGTGCTAAATAACAGGAAGAAGATTAAAAATTAAAATTTACAATGGAAATATACTTGGTAATTGGATACCAATAAACAATATACACAGAGCAATCCAAAATTCTTCACTGTGAGGGTGGTGAGGCACTGGAACAGGTTGCCCAGAGAAGTTGTGGATGCCCCATCCCTGGAAGTGTTCAAGGCCAGGCTGGATGGGGCTTTGAGCAACCTGGTTTAGTGGAAGGTGTCCCTGCCCACAGCAGCAGGGTTGGAACTAGGTGATCTTTAAGGTCCCTTCCAACCCAAACCATTCAATGATTCTACATGATTCCTTCCACTTCTTTGGTCTGAGCATGGAATCCTTTTTCAAAAGATAATTCATCTAAATCCCCATCTATGATGCAATCAAACCATGGTCTGTCTAGGATTGCACCATAGATAGACAGACAGATGGTCTGTCTAGGACCATATATATATATTTATATGCTTTGCAGACTTTATTCAATCCCTGGGTTAAGAACATACTCTGCTATACGAAAATATAATATAAGCAATGATATTCAAGACAGTGGATGATTCCGTCAGGTAGCTAACTGTGATTTAACATAAAAAGGTAAAATAAAAATCACTGCACACATTAATAAAGCATGGAAATTAACGTCACATTTTACTTTAAAACGGCAATAAACTCATAATTTTTTAGTCTATTGTATAAAAAAATGCCATAAAAAGACTTCCACACATGTCAAATTGTAACAGTGCCATAGCTGACAAGTGTTTGAGAAGATGATTCCACAAAGTAGGTTGAATAATTTTTAACTATGTTCCTTTGTGACACTTCACCAAAAGGCAGTGATTCTTTTGAAATTAGGGCCCAGCTGCATTGTACGTACCAAAGAACTAGGAAGACATCTCAAAAATAACTATGCATTCATCTGAGCATTGACGTTTCATGCCACACCTCTAAGATAATTAATGTTTTTCTCATAATACATGTAAAAAATTTGGAAAAAATTTTGTTAAAGTTTTACCTTCCTTTTGGAAAGAGAAAATTCCTTTTCACATAACTTGCAATGTGTAGCCTCTTTGTCCTTCAACCAAACCTGGCCCTGGAGAAAAAATTACCATAACTATATGTATCTGCTGAAGTTAAACTTTGAGTTCCAGGGGACAAGACAAATCCATAGCAGTACATTTACTGCCTGAATTGCTTAATGCCCCGAGACCAGTATAACATCACAAAGACACTCTAAAGCAGTACAAGACTGCTCCAAAACGCCACAAAACCTTATGAGACAAGACAGAGCAGGCATAAGTGCAAAGAGAACATGCTCGAGGTAGTAATGCTGGTCAGTGGCTGAGCTGGGAAAAGCAGAAAGGTATCCAAGTCTCAGAGCTGAAGCCTATTTCCCTGCCCATCACATAGGAACAGTCCCCAAGATGCATTGAAGAAAAAAAACCAGGACAGTGTCAAGAACTGTTAATTTCCTTCTGTCTAAACCAATTCATAAAAACAGGAATCTGCTCAACAAAACCATTTCAGACACCTTTACTTGGACTGAAATAATATACAAGGTGACATACCACGTGATAGAATGTGTGCAGGCAAAATTTCTGCTCTCAAGTGCTCCCTGCATATCTTTAAGAAAGTTCCAAACCTCTTGGCGTTACAGATCATATTTTATCAGCTTTGGTGCTATAAGTTTACTTAATTCCTAGGATGATTAAATATTTATTGATCATTGAGAAGTAGTACCTAATTTAAGCTCAGTTGGCTACATATTCTGTCCCAGATACACTTTGTAAAATACAGAAGGGTGTCCATTGCAAGAAAAGTGTCAAAATGCATAGCTATACATCAAACAAGAAAAATCAAAAGCAACTGAGTATCTTTTTTCATGAGGTTACAGGGAGTCTGTGGTTCTCTCCCCCTGGAGGAAGTCATACGAGTCTCTTCTGAATAGTTGCTGTTGGAAAGAAGTCTTCTCATGCTTACAAAATATTTCAAAGGGAACAGTAAAAAAAAAAAAGTTTCTCTTTCCTTAAATACTACTAACCTGCAATGCTTTGTTCGCTTCTTTTATATCTTCTATTTTCAGCTTTGATCTAAAGAATAAGATAATGCTATTTCAAACTTCTATATTGTCAGTTATGGTCTAACAACTTTAAAAGTTGTAGGTACTTAAAAAATTATAAGCAGTCTGAACTTTTAGTTAGTATTTTATATTACAGCAGCATCCAGGAGATGCAATCAGTATCACACCCTGCTGTACTAAGCACTACACAAAGACAAGCTCTCTCCAAAGAGCTCAGAATCCTTTGAAGGGCTGTAAACTCACTTCAGGTTATGTGGATAAGAGAAATTTGTACCAGCATAGCTCTGTGCAAATACCTAAAGCTACCACACGGCATTGGTACAAAACCAAAATTTAAACTTCTGGACTTGTACAAGACCACATTATGTCATTACGGAGAAACTCAGAAACCATCTGAGTGGGTATGGCAGCCATCCAGTGCCAACCCACTTAGAATTGACTGAGTCACAGCATATATACTAGGTTATTCTATAGGGCATGGAAGTCCACACTAGTCACAGCAAAACTACTTAGGAGACAGAGATCATTAAATGAAACTTTAACAACGTAACAATAACGAGAGCTGTGCTCACTATAGTCTGAAGGGGTTTTCATAAGGTAATGCCTTACATCCTCCACAGACTTAGAAACAATGGCCTATGATTGTCATACAGAGAATCTTCATCTCTTCAATGAAAGGAATCCATGAGCTTGCATCCTCACAAAAAGATAAGCACTGTCCTGCAGGAGCCAGAGCTGTTATCTTCTACTTGGGTTCTTCTTTGGGAATGCTACAACATGCAAACTAGCCAACCGTTTTCAATGCAAAATAACTCCTAATGCCCCCAGGCCCTTTTAAACTAGGTTTTTCTGTTCAGAGCACTATAACTACCCATGAGTTCACAGCTAGCCCACCAGCCAAAACCAAAAATAAACAGACCTGACCTAACTAGACATATTTCTTTTTGATAACTGGCTAGGTAATATTGTCATATACAGCCTAATTCACATGACCACCATCCTATTATTTTTCTTAATTCAAGTTTATATGACAAAAATAATCATTATCATGAATAACAAAATTACTCGCTCAGCTTGGATGCCAGTTCTTGGAGAGCAGCTTCTTGGTCTTGACATATCCTTTTCAGTTGCTTGTTCTTTTCCTGAAGTTTAAGGAACTCCTTAAAACAAAAAAACAAAACAAACAAACAAAACCCAAAAAAACCCAATTATTCTCAAAATTGTATTTGTCTACTGCCTATAAAATTGCTACTACCCAAAGCTGATCTTGCTGAGAAAGCCAAGTGAATGACTCTCTATTAAGATTCCCAAATCCAACTTGAGCAGCAACAACTCAGGATTAAACACTCTTAGACCCCAAGAGATGAAGCAGTTTTGCTTCTGCAGTCCTCTCTGGGAAAAAAATAAAAATGATTGATTCCGGAGATCAACAACACTATATAGCCATGTATACTGAGTCAGAGAGAAGCTGAAGCACTTTCTGGCCTACAATGAGAAGACAAAGTCTTCAATACAACTGAGAAAGGAAAACGAGGATTTAATTTTCCTTATTCAAAGCACCGAGTTCTGATCTGAGGACTAAATGGGGAGTAAAAAACCCATTTTTTTTCTTAATCTATTTGTGAGAATACATTAATCTAATCTTTCTTATCTACTTGCAGAAATACTTAAAAATACCATGTCTAAGTCCATAATGAACTTTGCAGTCAATTTCTAAATTACTAGTCAAGTTTTACTGCAGAATTTACTTTTTTAAGGTTAATTATTTCTTGGGTCTCTATTCTCAGATGAGATACAGTTTCCTTTTCCTTTTGAAGATCATCCTCTAAGGTTTGCCGCCACTCTTTTTCTATCTTCAAATCTGTTTCCAGCTGAAGCCTAGAATATGCAAAACAAAAAAACCCAATCACTGTGCACAACAGTATCATTTTTAAAAAATAAAAATTACTTTATACCTGGGTGCAATATACTATTATCATAATAAACAAATGATCAACTTACGTGTTTTCTGAAACAGAAATAATGTATCAATATCATAATATTTTAGACATCAGTGTAATACATAAAACAAAACACTGTCACTTAGAGAATGCTTTTAAAAAGAAATGCATTTAAAGGACCAAGAATATGGCATTGTTTTGAAGAGCTGACCTTTGTAATAAATGAGCAAGAGAATATTAACCACAAAATTCTAAAGTATTTTTAAAACATGCATAAGAGAAAGCCCCCTTAACCTTACCTAGCTTGTTTCTAAAATAAAACAAACAAACCAACCAACCACACTGCCATTGCTGATGCAGACAATGATTGCATATAGCTCTGGTGCTCATAAAAGTTACTTAATATTACACCCTTAAATGTGAATCTTCTATTTTAGACTAAGGCTTATGGCATTTTGAACAGAACTGAAAATAAAGGAGGAAGGACTTTAAATTACTATTTTTATTGAGCTTCCTACATAGCTGAGGTTCAACATAAAGAAGGATCTAAATTCTATTAGTTTAACTGGAGTCCATTTAAAGGAATTAGGGCTACTCTGATGGAAGATCCACTCTGGCTAGAATTTCACTATCAGTTTCATGGAAGAGCTGGTGTTTAGAATGTTACGGAGAAACCAAAGGATGGAAGCACAGTGCTCAATCTTCTAGATCTAAATTGTGCCAACACAATAAAAGAGGAAAAAATCTGAGAGTAGTCATGCAAGGTTTTTTGATGGAAAACCTGTATCCACATTAATTTTCCTGTTTTAAAACCAAAACCATTTTTAAAGGAAAGACTTACATTTTGGGACACTACCTCAGCATCTGGCTGGAAAAGATCAGAAGTGAACATGACCTTGAGGTTTCAGAATTGCAGAATTCTAAGGCTGGGGTCTGAACTGTTCTTTTGCCAAAATCTGCAAAGATGACTGTGGTAGTAAAGTGAACATTTGTCATGACAGGTAAACAAGTTTATTAACATTCAGAGTTGTAAGAGAGACAGGGTGGGCTAATAATTGGATTGGAAATCACTAATTTTTAAGCCCCAGTCCTTCTTGTGCTACAGATTTGCACTGCCTTAAATAATTTACTTGTTATCTTTCCAAACAGGGAAAACACCTGCCCTTACAGGGAGCTTTTTACATTACATATTTATTTAAATCAGTACTGAAGGATTTAACAGGAGAAAGGGTAGAGGGTTGGCTTTTATATTACTTTTTAATATTTATGATTCCAGTGGATTTTTATTTTTTATTTCCTGCACAGTGGTAAGTTAAACCACTTCTACCTTATCCATAAGCCTGATCAATTAAACTATTCTTATGCCATTTCTGTTTAAGTTTATGCTACTACATACTTGTAGGTTTTGTTAAAAGTGTGTATTACTACTGCTACTACACTACGTATTTTCCCCCACTTATGAGAATTTCCTCATGAATTAAGCTGGCACTTTTAGACAAAAAATAATGCTGTTCTTCCCCATCCTTTCAAGCTGCACACCATTTTAGAGGCACCCAAAGGTAGCTTGACTTTCTTGGAATCGCATATTTTCTTCCACCTTGCCAGTTACCTAACATGAAGACCTTCAGCATTTACATTCTGTTCAAAACCATTTATCAACAACCAGCCTGTATTAAGACACAGGACATACTGCAATGTAGAATGTTTACTGCTGTATATATTTCCAAACAGGAAAGATATACTTACAGCTGTCTCTCCTTCTGGGAGAATTCTTTCTGCAGACTTTCAGATTTATTCACATATTCCTGTTTAAGTTTCTCATCCTCAGCCTCAGCCTCCATTTGAGCCTTCTCTGCTTGCTGCAATCTGGTGTAATTCAAATCAACTTTGGGTAAAACTGAAGCTAGAACTAGGGTGTAGAGGGTGAAGAAGACAAATAAAAGAAAAATGGGGAAATAGAAACATTTCTAAATAAAAACAAAGTTTGGGGGAAACTCACAAACTCAAACGAGAAATCCATACAATGCCTAGAGAACTAGCTCCTGTTTTTTCATGCAGTAAGAGAGCAATCACTGTAAGTAATTACTGTTTTATTTTATGCTCATGAATAACAGATGCCAAAGCATGATGATACATATTTTAGAATTGAAACATATACCTTAATGCTTTTTTTTTTTTTCATTTAGCATATGTTCATGTGTTATTTTTGGAAGGGTTTTTTTGTTTGTTGGGTTTTTTTTTAAATAAATCCTTTAAAAGTACTTGGCCTGTACTAATCACCCATTAAGACAGGGCAGAGCACATGTTGTGCAAAAGCAGCTCAAAACAATTCAGGCATAAGGCTGAATACAGAGCACTGCAATCAGACAGCAAAGAAATTTAACTAGCCTAATACAACAAGACCACCCTGACAGGTCCCACTACATTTATAGAACTACATCAACTACATCATATTATGAAATTAATTTAAATAATCTGTATTAAAAATAATACATTCTCACACTGGTTAAAATAGCTCCATACTATAGACAAAATAAATTAAACTGATTAATCAAGAAGTGAGGGATTGGTTTTTTTAATTTAATCTTTCCTTTCTGAATTCCAGGGGTTTGTTTCTGCTTCAGCTAGCACTCCCCTTGGAATCCATGAGTTCCCTGTGGTTCCTCTCTGCTTGGTCACGTCTTCAGTCCAAAAAAGATGGATGTAATGTAATGTAAGTAAAAGTACTAAAATGGAACTTGTGCTGTATCACAGCTACACCTGTCTTGATGAAAAGGCAGGAGAGTAAAAGGGCCTGTAAAATACCACTGAATGTCCCCACCCTGCTGCGTCTTGTTTAACAAAACTGTTTCAAGGGCCTCTCAGGTAAGTGATGGGAGAAATCTGTGATACTGTCTGTGCTTGATTTCTCACTTCCCAGCAGCTAGCTGAATGCAGAGTAACCCACAACTCCCAATGTCAGCTAAAAATAAATTAAGTCAGCAATATATCTACATTTGTGCTTCTACTGATGAAGTTGCACCAGTAGGACTTTCCAAACGCCGCCAGTAAACAAGTGAAAAAAGACTGGAATTAAACTACCTTAATAAAGCGTACTATCTCATTCAACTATACCAGTAGTTTTAAGAATGTTCCCAGTCACATTTGCAATGGTAGTACACAGAGGGCCAAAACACATACGGAAAGGAGAATACTGGGAAAAAGCAGGGTCAATTCACTGGGCAAAAGAAGCTGAATGAAGCTACACAACACAGTAACACCAAAAGCAAGTTAAAACCCTCCCTAAATCACAAATTAAACTGCAGTGTAGTTTCCACAACCAAGGTAGAAAGGGAGCTTGCTACCCAAGAAACATGCTAGCCAACCCAGGCTACAGCACCATCCTCTAGACTAGCACCAAGGCTAACTGCACCACTGTAATTCAGACAAATGCTGAGCTGGACTGAGTTCGCAGCAGGATTTGCGATTCAGATGATACTGAGGCTTCTTTGCATAGACGACCGTGAGATGGTTAACACTCCCATTTCTGCTATGGTCTACTTGTTGTTTTATTCAGTGTTTCTGGTTTGGATTTTCTTTGAGGATGGGAGATATTTATTTTTCTTTTTTAGCAGCCAACTCATGTTAAAGGCTCTTTCTGATTCCAAACCAAGGAATACGGCAATATATAATCATGGAGTAGAAACCCTTTCTGTATTATTGCGTCCTGCCCCCGCTTTTGCAAATACATCCCCCTTCTGCTGAAAGACCCTAAGATTCTTTTCCCAGTCAACTTCCCGTCCACACTCCAGAGCAAACAGTGGGAAGCGCATCAAGGGCAGTCACAGCAGCTAAAGCTCTCTTCTGCAGTGCAGGTAAGCAGCAACTCAAAGCAGAAATATGAGTTGTACAGACTGCCTAATGATGGAGGGAAGGGCAAAAGGGTTGGGCAAAGCCACAGGTTATGATTACAGTATAGACAAAGCCACAGACAGGCAAGATCCTTAGCCGACAAACAAGTTAGACAAGTTCAGGATCTGGGCCCTGAATGTAAATCCTATTTATTACTACAGCTTCCACTGTAGCTATCATGGTGCAGCTGTTCTAGGCAGGAGTCACAGCTACAAAATTCGCGAGAGCGCACTGCCCTCCCTGCCTGGAGCCCCATCCAAGTCCAGCCTCCAAATACATTTTAACTCCATGAAAATATTTTACCCCACGTCACACCAGCAAAAAGGAATTAGACTCTAGCTGTTTTATCTCCAAACCCTGTAATTCTTCCACTGTACATACTGAACATGTACGTTGACATCACCCTCTTTTTTTAAATATATTGTTCTGATATAGCACCCAACTCCCCTTCCCCCAAACTCCTGTCACGCTGTTTAAGAAAACAGTGCTAGTTACAACCAAAAAAACCAACAGAGAGCATGCTTTGGGGATAAATACAGCCTAACAGTGAAAGAAATAAGCAGGGGAGAAGGGAAATACTAGTCAGAAGGGCTACTTTTTAAATCTGTTCATACCATAAAGAATAGGAAAAATCACTAGATTAGAAACAAATGTCATAAAAATGCACAGTCAAAGTAAAGATAGCTAACCTTTTAAAATAAACTTTGTTTGACAATTAAGAAGTGATTAAATAGCATTAGAAAACTAGCTTACATTTGCTTAATAACAGTGCAATAATTTACTTTTTTTTTTTTTTTAAGAGGGTAAAGTGAGATCGGAGATGATGTTCTTTCAGAAAACAAAATAGAACCCAGCTACGATCAGTTACAGTGCAGGATTTCTAATACCACTTCATATTTAAAACTGTAATTTTAAAATTTTTAAGGTGTATTTTATCAGTAATTATTTAAACACAACAGATCTGGAGGAGCTTTCAGAATGATATATCTTTGACAAGTTTATACTGGTGCTGAGCTTCATTGCTGGCACATTTGACGAATGACATTGCAATAGTCCTAGTTTGAGTTAACAGATCTTTGTCACTTCATGAATGCAGTGGACAAAAATCAAAGACAGATGAAGGCAGCAAAATAGTAAAAACAAAAATTGGGATAAAGGATAAAAAAGAAAAAGAAAAAAGAGGAAAAAAGGATGTCAATAAAAGAATATTCATGTCACTATTTTTTTAAATACATAAGCATGTTTTTCATAATCAGATTTAAATGAAAAAAAAAAGACATGTCAAACACCAACATGACAGGGCTTATGGATATGTCATATTTTACAATTAAAAAGATCAATGTTGCATATAGGCCACTAAATTAAAACATATTAATCACATTTTAATATGTAATACATGCAGTCTAACCATAATGTAAATTCATGTATTGGAATTTTAGTCTTTCACTTTTCAACCTTTCAGTGTAAAAACTCGTTATGTCACTGAAAATAATGGTACTTCCAAAGCAACGGACAATTTTAAGAGCTTCAGAAAATACAGCAGCGACCCATGAAGGCATTAAATGTTTATATTAAGCACATGCTTAAGTATAAGCAAGATTAATGCTTTGGTTCCTATTGCATCTCATTCAGGTGGGAAAAAAAAAAAGAGGTAATAATGAATCAGAATTTTGAAACAGCTGAAAGAACAACTTTTGATATCAGCACAAAAACATAGGACCAGAAGAAAGACGGTGGAGGAAGAAAAATGAAAGATTAAGTTTGTATTTAAAATAAGTGTATTTGTTAAAAAGAAAAAAAAAATCAAACACTAAAGCACTAGTTAAAGTTTCAGAAAGGTTCTTTTTACATTTTCTAGTTGAAAGTTACATTTCAGTGGCAACTGTGTAGGAATGCAGTAAAATGTAAGGGGATGGAGAAATGAATGAAGAAAAACAAAGATGGGCCTGTACCTTTGTTCTAGTTGTTTCATAGTTGCATTAATTTGATTGGTCTTATCCTCTAATCGACCAATTATTTCATTCTTTTCTTTCATAGCATCTTCAGAAACCTGTGTTACAAAAAAGGTTAAAATTGAAGTAGGTATACATTACACTTACCTCATGGGGTTTTTTTCTTCAATATCTGAAGGGAAAAACGTTAAAATGGCTTCAGGTTTTGATTCTTTTTAAACATTGTCATCTAAAAAATGTAGTTGACAGTACTTAAAATTTTATGCCTAGCAAATTCGTAGTTTTGTACTTTGCAAGTGTAGATGCTACTTAATAAGTATACATTTTTCATTTTGGTTTCCTTTCTTAGTTAATGATTTTGCAAGTCAACTTAAATTCACTGATCATCTTTTTAAGTAGCCCATCAGAACCCTACCAACAAAGAGCTAAGATGCTTAGTCCTGGAAATCCCTAAGGTTCTCCAACTCTTATCAAACTACTATATGTGCCTAAAAATCTTTTAAGAATTTTACTAACACACTTCACAATTTTGATTGCTTGCAGAGCTGTTACAATCGCAGCTTGAAGATCTAAATAAAAGGTAGAGCATTATCTTTGCTATGCAGATCAACACTATCAACTAGTCCCTAAACAGCAGAGATTGGGCATGACTAAACATTTTTACTCTGCCCAGGAAGCAGGTCTGAATGTCATTAAGTGCAATCAGTGTTACCCACAGTCCCCAGAAGCACAGCTTTAAAAGAAAAACAAAACCCTACAGATCCTAACATACTGAAGAACATTCTCTTCTTATTTTTCTTTCCAGCTCTATTTATATTTCCTCTGGTCCAGTTTCCTCACAGTTGCAGGTGGAAAAGTAGCATCCTTTGTCCATCATCTCAATTACCTCTCTGCAGCATCCTAACTTTTTCCACTCATTCTGCCACAGATTTGACTGGTTTCTTGTGCTGTTTTTGATAATTTATTCCATAAATAAAATTTACATTCTGCATAAATTATTCACTGCTAAACTTCCCTGATGTTTGGTCATTTGTTAACTGCATGTTGGGTCTCTCAGATCCATATTCTCCCAAAAAAAGCATTGCATTGTTACAGATTTTCTTAATTTGTTAACAGATTAAAAACAAAAACCCTGTAATTAGCTTTTTTCATTTAACACAACCTCGTTTCCCAAAATGCCTTTCCTCACTTTGAAAGCTCAGATCTCTTCTTTAACTGCTCACTCCATGCCTGCATTCTCTTGGGTTTTTATACAATGCAGGCCAAAAAGTGTCATTATCACTAGATATACTATTACTCTCTCTATTCCACACAGCATGTTATTAGGCCATGATCTTATTCTCATGCTCTTTTCTTCTATAAACCCACTAACATTAAGTGACCGCCTTAACAACTGCTTTGTGCGAAATCATGCTTGCATCAGTAATGTTCCAAAACGACAAACTGACCTAAGAAGTGGAAAGAAACCAAAAATTAAGGAAACAGCAGTATTTAACTAAACAAAATGGTAACGCATCTCTCTCACTCCAATCAAAGTTGTTTCACCAGTTTAACAGCAAACTGTTCCTTTACCTGCAGCTTTTGGTACATTTCCATGTTAATTGCTTTAACTTCATCAAGCTGCTGTCGAAGGCCTATGAGGGTATCCTGCTTCTCATGGATGTCCTTCTCCAGCAACTTCATGGCAAGTTCTATCTCATGTTTCATACTAACTTGAACCACTAGCTCATTCTCCATATCCTATAAAACACAAACACAATACAACACAGAATCTTTAAATAATTATGCAACATTTTATCTCTGCTTTGAAAAAGACAAAAGCTAACTCTAACACAGCTGCAGCACCACCTATTTCACCACTTCAGAAATTCTGCCCCTCTTTAACTTTGCAAATTATCCACTACATAAACATTACACTCTCATGTACTTAGTGACTGATGCTTTTTTTTTTTTTTAAAAACTTTGGGATAAGACAACTCACATTATAAGAAATTACCCTGCCAGTGTTGCATAAAGAGTTGCCTAAGTATTAATTACAAAAATAGAACTAAAGCATTTCTATTTTCACAAGAAAAATTTAGCATACATATGGAGCATACGGTATTGCTAACAACTTCCCTAAAAATTTCTCAAAGAAAACGTATTTTCTTTACTATGCTTTAGCAGCATTGTTACAGAAATATTGATGCATTGATTACTCCATTAAAAAACCCTTTTTATTACAAGCAGTTAGAGAAAAGGCGATTCAAGTTAATTAAAGGCAGCGTCTAAGCTCAGCAAAAGCTTAGACTCTTCTCAAGCGTAATCTTTTCTAGAAGTGCTGTGTAATTCTAGAAAAGAATACTTACTTGTCGAAGTTGTGATTCTTCTCGAAGCTGTCTACGTGCTTCATTGTACATTTCATCTAAACCCTGCCTGGAGTGTTTGTATGTCTGAAGTTCTGCTTCAACATCCACTTTAGTTGCCTACAAAGACACAGAGAATCTATCTATCTATCTATCTTCATCACAAGTTTAGCAGTTATTAGCAGTTAATAGCATAAATTTAACACTTGTGGGGAAAAACAAAAAAGCTTAAAAATACATTCTCCAAGCACAGTACAAACAGGGAAAGAGCTCTTTCTGCTATGTGGTCATCAGTTTTGTAATGAGAATTGAGTAAATCTAGCAAAATAAACATCTGTACTGCAGTACAGTCCTCCTTCAGTAAGTCACTCTAATACACAACTGTTTCAGTACTGAGCAATCCAAACATCTGCTTAACCTGTGCTTTTACCAATTATCCTGTAAAACACATACAGGAAGTTACATAAGGAGCTACAAATCACAGCTTAAAAAAAAAAGTTCAGCACTTGTATACACAATTACTCCAAATGACGTTTCATATAACGAGACAGGTCAGAACAGACCATTTGCCAACTAAAACACGCACTACTTTGACAAAGTTTTCAGAAAATATTGCCTTAAATGCTCTTAGATATAGCTTACAGTTTAAAGAAAAAAGGAAGAAGGGAAGAAAAATAGAAAGAATACAAGGAAAAATGCTACAAAATTTGCATATGGTTATAAAACAACCTAGTGTCCTATAATTTCGATATATTTATGCCATTATAAAGCTTCCCAGATCTAATACGTCCTTCCCCTAATAAAAGTTGTTTTAGATCTGGCCCAGCTACTGCTCACTTCAAGTTGCAATGTAAGAACATTCAAATGACAATGAACCACACAATGTTACTATGTTAAATACAGTAAAACTAACATACCTCTAGATGATGCTGTGTTTTCATTAAAATAAGGGTATTTTCACTCCTTAATTGATGGTTTTCTTCCTGAAGTTTAATTATATTGTTTTTGGCTATTGCTAACTGGAAAAAAAAGAAAAAAAGAAAAGAAAATAAAAAAAGGAAAAGCAGTGTGACCACTTTTGTGAATGGAAATAAAGAAAAAATGTTCTGATGAATGCAAGACCAAGACATTCTCTGCTCTGTTCTCGCAGTCTACCAAACAGAGGTTTAATTCTTTTTAAAGAAAACATAAAGCTCCTGGTTTTAGTAACAAGTCACTTTAATTACACAACAGCATGCATACTCAAAATATTTCATTATTTCAAGTATGGTAAAGAATACGCTTTCTTTTCATTGCTTCATTATGACTTAAAGACCCTCAATTCCCTTTCCTCATCCTAAATTTTTTCTTCCCATTTGGATTCAAATATATCCAGTTTTGTTCTTTTTTGGACATCTTAATATATCATATGGAGCAATTTACATAAGAAAACTTCTCCCAGATGAAAAGAAAACATATTTACAAAAGAGAAAAAATTATAGCTGGCCCCTACAGTATATACCTTAATGTCAGAATTATAAGCCAGCTGATCAAAATAGGTGGACAGCTGGGCTGAAGGCTTGTAAAGGAACCAGAATACTCTGAGAATTAACACTTTAAAAAAAAAGTTTCCCCTCTATCTGGATAGATTAACACCCAGAGTGAGCTAGCTATCCCTTCAACAGCTGAATTTGGACATTTTAATTTTCCATTTCATTAACTATTTCTCAAGCAGCTCAATTAAAAAAAAAAGTGTGCTTTCTCTTATAAAGCTAAATATATTAGAATCTAGTCAAGCATCAAAGATAACCAAAAATATAGGGTATAAATACAAAACCAGAGCTAGACAAGTCTAAAAACTGTATATAAGCACATGGTAAATAAGCAAGAAACAATGCTTTGGCTAAAGCTGAGAACAGTAACAAAAACTGCATGCTGAACTACTTTCTGTCTCTGTAGTAACTGGTGTCATCCATTATGGACTAGTCATCTGCACAAAATCAGACTGACAGCTAGCATTAAGAAAGGCTTCTCTTCTGGTTTTGTCCAAAGTGGGAAATTGCGATTGTCATGGTTTAACTCGGCAGGCAGCTAAACACCACACAGCCGTTCGCTCACTCCCCTCCAGTGGGATGGGGGAGAGAATCAGAAAAAAAAAGGTAAAACGCATAGGTTGAGATAAAGACAATTTAATAGGCCAGAAAAGAAAGGGAATATAATAATAATAATGATGATAAAAGAACATACAAAACAAGTGGTGCACAATGCAACTGCTCACCACCCGCTGACCGATGACCAGTTCCTGAGCAGCAGACTCCCGGCCAGCTTCTCCCCTAGTTTATATGCTGAGCATGACGTCACATGGTATGGAATATCCCTTTGGTCAGTTGGGGTCAGCTGTCTCAGCTGTATCCCCTCCCAACTTCTTGTGCACCCCCAGCCTACTCGCTGGTGGGGTGGGGTGAGAGGTAGAAAAGGCCTTGACTTAGTGTAAACACTGCTCAGCAAGAACTAAAATATCAGTGTGTTATCAACATTATTGTCATCCTAAATCCAAAACACAGCACTGTACCAGCTACTAGGAAGAAAATTAACTCTATCCCAGCCAAAACCAGAACAATGTTCTATAGAATTCATTTACTGATGCTGCATGCTACCTAGGCAAGCTGACTTCAAATCCCTGCAGCTAGTAAAGGTATCTGAACATATTACACAGACCTTATGTAAATTAGAATAATTTAAGTACATTTATGAAAGTAGCTTTTGAGAGTAAATATCTATTATACATTACTAAAAAAAAAAATACCTCTTCGATCAGTTTAGTGTTCGATTTCTCTAGTGAATCAACTCTTGCATGTAGACTGCTAACTGTGCTACTGAAAGAGAAAAAGAAAAGAAATTATTCAAAATTACACCAAAACTCATTCAACCAAGCTCAAAAGCTTCAATGTGAGGTACAACGATTAATGGTTAAGTCCTAAAAGGTCTGCTCCCATTATTTGAGGTTTTCCTAAACATAAGAAAATTAGTCTCCTTCATTGAATGTTTAGATACTTCTTTCCAGCTTCCAATGTTATCCCTGTCACTTAAACTCCTGGCTGGGTGTGACCTTACATTTCTCCCTTTCCTTTATCCTCACAACTATATTGTACTCAAATGTTTCATGAGTTCCCTTAAAAAAGTTTGCAATCTTCTTGCCCTGCACCCCCCCCCCCCCAATGAAAATCATTCTCCAGGTTCTCTTTCTCCAAAATCCATTTCTTTTATAAAATTATTTGCTTCTCTGTATTTTTTGAGATTTAACCTCAGGTTACCTCTTTCTTGATGCTTCTTGACTTCGTTTGTAAGTCTCGTCAGAATTTTATTCCCTTTTATTACTCTGTGGTTTTTTTATCATATCAAACTACATCCAGGCCTTCTCCATTACCTGATTGCCCATTTCTGCCATAAGCACATTTTTTTAGGCTGCACTTTACACACAGAAAAAAACCCTGTTCTGTAACACCATTTACTTTTCCACGTATTTCTACCATAGTGTCCTCAGAAGTTACCAGTTCATCAAGAATAGCAAGGTAGAGGAGATTAATGCATTTTATGATGTGTGGAAATGAACAGCTGACCTGAAATAAAATAGAGCTGTTGAATCACTGGTCTGCAAGGAATTCCATCCATAAACCAGTGCACAAGAACATATTCAATACACAGGGGCTCACCTGAATAATGACAGCTATCATCACAAACACACCACTATTCTTAATTGTGATAGTTCCTTTCTCCTCTTTAACTTACTTTCATTTTGTTCATATTTGACACACACAGTTATTCTGTCCTGATGAAGGTTTCTGCTCAGGGACTGACACAATTTCAAATCAGAATTTCTCTACCCCAACAGCAGTCATGTAGTAACTAATGATCAAGATTACCAGCATTAAAAAGGAAAAAGTATGATTACATTTCAAAAAGGGATCAAGAAGATCAGCTATACTACCGATTCTACAGCAGTTCTTTGTGGGCTTGTCAGGTTTGTTTTTTTCTTCTTTTTTTAGCTCCTCACACTGTTTAATTTTGTACAATACTCCTCAGAGAATTACAAGCACCGTTCCTTTCTTTGTACAGTAACAAACACAGTGGTGGACTAAGTTTGTTCCATCCAGCAAAGTAAGGGGGAAAGGCTGCTTTCCTGAAAACTGTTTCTAGAGGAACCACACCCTACAATGTATAAGTAGTTTCCAGCAAGCGATGAACCTATTCAGTTTTGATCCTAGGCATTAAAGCTACAAACTAAAATATTATGAAAGGCAAAGAAACAAAAACATGTGGATTCACCCAGAACACCCAATAATACTTTTTGAAAACTGTTAAACAGAATGGAGTTAAGATCCAGATCAAGCTTTTCATTCCTCTGAAGTTAAAAATCCTGAGGACCTCGATCAGTTTTGGCCTGCTGTTTTTCATTTCTTTGAATAATAAAGGTTCTGACTGTCAAAACCAAAAAGCATGAAAACTGAGACTTCCTGAGTCTCTCCAGAAGAGTGCATCCTTTCCAACTTCACTACATCCTCAGTCTAAACATGAAGAATTTGCACCCCTTTCTCTGAAGTTCTCTCTCACAAAGCTGTGGTACAAAAGGAATTAGAGGTGTCTTTCACCTGTAAGCCTGGACTGACATGCATACTTCAAAGTAATACTTACTTCAGTTGTCTGTTTAGTTCTTCAACATAATTCTTTTGGTCCAAAATTGCAGCAATCTGTACATTTCTAAAGCAAGCACATTAGAAAGTTAGCTTTAACAAAATGATGTAGTGCACTATGTACTGAAAATATATACATATCTATCCATCATACGCAAATGTCCATCTTAATTGTGCTTTTTAAAAAGAAAGGAAGCAACTTCATCTCACAATCATGAAGTCAGTAACTTATATGTTGTGACATCAGTGAGAGACAAAAAACCCCAATGCCCTAACTGCAAACAATTTCTCTACATGAAACATAAGAATCTTTTGAGACATACAGTCTCAAAAGAAAAAGGATGTTTATTTACTCTGCCTAACTCTGGTTCTTTGAAACACTGACTAAATCCCAACCTGAGGGCTTAAAGGTTAGCAGGTTCCTTTTCATTGCCATCTTGCAATCCTCCAATACTGTCCATCAGGTAAAGGAAGTAGGTGATGTCGCTGAGGCTTGCTTCAGAGTGCAAATATTCTTCCAGCTAATTAGTAATACAGAACAATACAGCGTGCCATTTTTCTCAAGACAGTGAGATCAGAAGACTTAATCTTTAGGGAACTGACTTTTTTCTACAAAGAACAGGGCACCAGTCAAGAAATCATTTGTTAACATGCAAAATCTGAGGTATTTGGTGAGGACATACCTTTCTTTACCCCCAATGTCATCATCACTCTTTAAATACATAGAGAAATCGATCACGCCAACCTAGGGGAAAGCAAATGTACACGGTTTCATATCATACAAGTAACTGTTGTTGATATTCACCGTCTTGTATCTACGTAATTACTAAAACCTCAGTTACATCAGCTTTTTTAAGATTGGTCCAGTTTCAGCCAGAAGCTCAAAAAAACTGAACCGTAACATTTTAAACAAGATTTTTTTAAAGCGTAGTCTCACATATTTGTTAAGAATTATGTTACCTTGGAACAAAATTAACAATGTGCCATGTACCAAATCCCAAAGAAAAGATGACTTCTTACCTCTGACTGAGCTTAGCCAAGAATTTACAGGAAGACTTTCATTTGGGGAATTATCAGATACTACTCAACTCTATCACTGATTGAGCAGACTTGTGATAATTTGTCTGTAGTGTCTCACATGATTTCCTGTCACAGCACATCTCCCAAACTGATGTTTCCCCCATGTTTAGCTTTTCAATATTCCTTGCCAAATAATGCGACCTCTCCACACTTGCTGATTTCCAGGTGTGCCAACTCAACCGCATTCATTTTTTTAAACCTTCTATATCTGAATCTAATTAATTTATTTTCTATTCAACTGTAATTTAATCACATATACTATAAATAACATTACCATGAGTTCTGCTTCCAACTCTATTCATGAATCTCTAACAAAAGTATTTAACCATGTTTGCTTTACCAAAACCCTTCCTTTTTGGTCTCTACCAGCCTCTTCACAAAAGTATTTCAATTTATCTGACCTACTGCTTCCTTCTTGAGCTCCCTTTAGCTTTTGAATACAAGTAACTTGCAAAGTCTAACATTTCCTTGGTTTGTACAATGCTCTCCTATCAGTTTCCTATGATGGTCTTCTACTTGTTCTTTCCATATCTTTTCTAAAAAGTCTCTCCTCCAAAAGCTTTTTTAAAAACGTATTTTTCTTACTAAAGCAAAATACTATTTCTATAAAAAAGTAAAATGTAATCTCTAGAAAAGTTACTTTGTTTTAATTCTCCATGTCTGCGTCCACACATTTCACCACTGAATAGCATTCTTCTAACATACCAAAACTATGCTCCCGGATGTGACTTCCATCATCCTTCAGAAGTTTCTCTTTCTGCTCAATACAACTCGCTGCTTCTGGCTTCTCTGAGAAGGTGTCTTATTTACACTACTCTTCACAAACAGAATTACTCTAAAATCACATCTGGACAACCACTACTACCTTCTCAAATCAAGTTTTATCTCCCCTCGTACAGCAAAGCCACCAAGTGACCTAGATAACACAGGTGTAGCTAGCAACAGATTTTGTGATTTATAATACACACATATAATTCTCAATACTAAGAAGAGCACATTGATAAGTTTTCTATAATTACAGGCCTTTCAATATTATGTCTTCTGGTATGCAAGATCAGTGCCTAAAACATTAGATAGTAACTGGAATGAAGAATTGAAGACAAGTTAACCCTATGATTCAACAGCATACATACCCAATTAGCTATAACTTTTCTTTGCCGTAGAAATTGCTTTTTCATCAAATATATGCTGAAATACAGTAATAACCACTTAGAATCATAGAATCATTTAAGTTGGAAAAGACCTTTAATATCATCAAGTACAACCATTAACCTAACACTGACAACTTAAACTATTACGATTTTTTCCACAAATAAGCTGGACAAAAACAATCAGGACTGAACACAGCCTACATTTATTTATAAATACTTGTGCATCTGCCTTTAAAAAGAATCCGTCAAGATTTTCTTGGAAAAGATCAGAGTTCAAAGTCAAAGCAGTTTGCAAAGGAGGAAGAATTCTAAGTCTTGCTTTGCAGATTGAAAGCAGTCACCCTCTTGTAAGGTCTTTTATTACACTATGCGAAGCAAGTTTTTCTTTCGGGTCCTTGAAACATTCCTATTATGCTCCAGAACAACAATAAATGAACTGAATGCGATAAACTCATCATGGAACTATACTTCTCCCGCAAAGGAAAAAGACGAGTTATGCAATTAAGATGGAAAGAATTCTGCATTGCTACTATTGCATCCATTTGATGACAAAGCATAAAACTTTACCCTTGCACTCTGACAATTATCACCATCTAAAGGTCTGACTCAACTGATACCGAGGTTAACGCAACAGCCCACACTGATCCAGAAGCTGGATCACACCCTAAACAGTCTCTAGTAAGATTTCTAACAAGTCACAACTCCATAGTAACAAAATTCACTGTACACAAAAATCTTCTGGATTGCATGTACATTACTTTACCTGTATTGACTTACTTGTGAATCTAGGTCTTCTCCCTTCACACACAGGTTAGCATCTATCACATTTAACCCAACTAATAGCCCAACAATAACTGCTCCTTCTTCCTCCATCATTAGTGCATGATACTCATAAAATTCACTGTTAAAGAAGAAAATTGCATCTTATTGGTACATTCAGTATATGTACATGCAATAAATTAATAATAAGTGACATCTAAATCTGAATTGTTTCTCTTACTTTAACCTTACTCCAACATCCTTAAAGATTAACTGGGTCTGCCCATACTTTCATCTCATAAATATTTAAAAATTGAAAGTGCACGGTTTGTCTCAAAGGCTATTACAAACAAAAATACTACCTTTGGCTCCAGAAATCTGAGCCACAAGCTGCTGGAGGGCTTGGAAATCTGGGGGCAAGACTTCTTTTTTTAAAAAAAAAACCAAACCCAACAACAAAAACAAAAAAAAGGCTCTTCCCTACATACACTTGCTATTAGCTACTTTCGAATAGTATACCACAACAGATTGATGTTGGGCCACTCTGAGTCAGACAATTCCTGTGTTGTTAAGAAACACTAGAGAATGCAAAAGAAGAATGGTAAAAAGTTTACCTTGTGTGAAAAAAGGTCTGGACTTTAATGAATACATGCTTGAAATTAAAGAAGCCAAGTAAGAGATTAAATGGCTAAGAGAAGAGAAACGGAAAGGGCTGAAATGCTAAAAAGGTTTTTAAAAGAAAAACATTCCACTAAACAGAATACCAACATTTACTTCCTCCTCCTTGCATTTTTTTAATAAAGTTTTAGACTCTATGGAATAAACTGTACTTTCAATGGAAAAGTCCATAGCTGTTGAACACCAATGTCATCCTAACATACCAGCATTATCTAGGCATACAAGAAAAGTCTTAAAAATATGTATACGTTATAGAACTGAAATTAAGATGACAAGGTTTTTTTCCCTTTGTGCTTCAACTGCCCCATCTGAAAGAAGTTATAGTAGAAGAGAGCAATGCCAGTTTTAGAACTGTGAAAGGAAAGTTCAAGGCAATAGTCCTCCATGCAATCGCAGCTCAGTAGGAAACAATATATGCGGCAAGGGCGAATTCATCTCCTCTCCAGAGGTTTCTAGCCCGTAATCTGCATGGCAGAGGAATGCAGTGGGAGCCCTTCCCCATCAACCTCATCTATGAAGGAACAGTCAGGCACACTGCAGAAGGCCCACCTACATGATGGGGAAGAAATATCTCTTCACCCATCAGCTGGCCCTCAGTCTTGATGAGGCAGAGGTGTTTGGTCCCTCTACCCTTAGGACTGGAAGGAATCAGCCCACAGGCCAGAAGCTACATGTTCCTACAGTAAGGATACATTTAAAAGTAGCAAATAGAAAACAATAATTTTTTTTTTCAGGAGACTAAACCTCTAAAAATAAATTATAAACAAAATCTACTTAATTGTTTACCTGAGAAGATCTCTCTGAATGATCAAACAGCGAAGATAGTCCGCCATTTTCTTCTGCATTAGTGCTAACCGTAACCAGGCCCGGGCACGGCCCAGTGGTGTTCTGAAAAAAAGAGCATGAAGACAAACAGTCCCAAATCAACAATATATTGATTAACTCACTGTCTTAAACATCTTATCAGTCTATTGGTAGAGCAATTGGTATTTCTGAAAGGGTATTTTAAACTATTAGTTGAGCAATGCAGTCTGGGAAGCCACAATATCTAGGCTTTGACTCCAAGCTTTGGGATAATATCAGAAAAATTTTCATAAACTCAGCTGCACTTGGGAGCAGACCCTGGAAAGAACAGGAACAGAGAAACCACAAGAGCATGACAGCAAAATTAACTGGTTTGCTCAAAGAGTGAAAACATGCAACTTTCTACGCACTGTTGTATTTGAATGTGCTTTGTTCACACACAGGACACTGCTAGCCGCAAGGAAAGAATTTTTAAGAGTGGTGCTGTTTTCCTGTAAGCACCTTCTTCTTAACCTGACAGTGCCTGTAAAGATAATCGCGAAAGTCCTGTTTCTAGCTGAAGTAAAACACCTGCAACAATTCAGTCTCCTTTCTGCAACTTGCTTAGAAAGTCTTCAGGGGATTTGTGAGAAGAATAACCAAACGTCCATTACAACTCATCACGCAAGCTTGCCTTCCCAATCCTGTTCTCTGGGTCTACACAACACGTACTGAATTCTAGCTTTAATTCATACTTGTTTACAGTGTTTCAGTGGTACTGTAGAAAGACAATTCAAAAAGATGAAAATTTATGTAACTGGCAAACATTAATATCCAACAAATTAAACCTGGACCTTTAGATCGTCCTCTTCTAGTGCTTGCACACTTAAGAAGTGGTAAGCACATAAATGCAAAAAAAAAAAACCAACCCCAAAACCCACATGCCGTATGAGGATAGGAAGAGTGTAACACACTTGGCAAAGGGTATTATTTCATCTGGCCTGCTACAAGAATAAATAATAATTTATATACCTATGTGCTGTAGATAAGGTCTAAAGCTATAAATAATAACCCTTATGCTGCCATATACCAATGACAATGTAACCAAACCCTTTTGGAATTTAATGTATGGCCAATTATAAAGCTAAATACAAAAGCAGAGTGTGGAGGAATGGGAGGAGATTTTAGTTCACAGCATAAATTTACATTTGAGAAGGACCCAACACACAAGAATCTGAAAAGCTGCCTAATACTTTCCTCTTCAATATGTTACCTTTTATTTTTATACAGCCTTTGCTGACTAGACTCACGTGTTTGCTGCCATTCTAGACTGCAGACTGTTTGATAAAAAACCTGTTCCATTTTGCATCATTTTCGTCCACCATTCAGAAAACCTTTCCCCCAGGAACATCAGAAAAGAACATAAAAATCCTACTTTTTTAGCTGTTTTTTGTAGAACATGGAAAGCTAGCAAGATGCACCTGTGCTCTCCCCAATATCATGTGCTAGCTGATGAAAGGCTTGATTAATGCCAAATGAAATCATGAGACATCTGTAGATTCTCAGTCAGGTCCTGTATTTTCTTGCTGTATTTTACCAATACTACTTACTTAAGGCCAGGCAAATCTCTGACACTTGCTGCTATTTCCTCAGCTTCTGGATATAATTTCTCCACAAGTTCCAGAGGACCCCAGATGGTTTTATTGTAACTTAGAAAGGATTTTCTCACTAGGAAAAGAAAAATTAAGTAACTGAATTAATTTAAATTACTGGAGTAGCTTCCTTCAAAATAGCTGGTGTGACGAAAGGGTTAACTGCTGAGCCTAGACTTCCAGATAACACTGGTCATTTCACCAGTATCCAAAGCCATTTTCTTAATTACTTTGCTGTGAACATAAAATTGCTGTGCTAGAACAAAATAATATAAAAAGGATGACTAGATAAAAATATAAGCTACATACATGCAGTTGTGGTAATCCCTGGATCACTTACAACAAATGGTATACAAAAGAAAAAGTTAGCAAATGTGGAAATATGTTGTGAAGTATTAATAATGACACTATTAATTATAAAAAGTGACAATTTACATATTTTCTTCACTTCTTAAAGCAACATAACACACTTTGATTTTATCTCATTCAAGAAAGAAAGGAAGAAAAATGGCATGTTTGGGATGAGAAATATGCAGCTAGAGCAATTACCACACCTTTAAGGCCATGTTTCAGGCAGTGCTCCATGACAACAAAGAACTGCTGCAAAGGTGGGTAGTCAGAATCCAGAGTGCGGCCAAAGCTCAAAGCCGATTCAATGAGTCCTTTGATACTCAATTTAGCCATGTTCAGTAAATTTGCTCTTTCTACAGCTGTAGGGTCCTTTACAGCTAAGACAATAAAGGGGAAAAAAAAGTTATGATTCAAGTTTTAGAAGAGACATAAAATAATAAAATGCTTCATGGCCACCTTGCAAAGAAAAACATATCTTAATCTAGATAAACTCAAAGGAATAATTTAGTAAGTGCTATAAACCACGATGTTATAGAAAAGCATCCACTCCAACAAACACCCTTACAGATCTTACATTGTTTTAATAGGTGAATGAAAAAACGAGGCTGGAAATGTCAGTTCTCAGGTACTGTATTGACTCAGCACATCTTGGAAGCAATCAGTAACTGCAAGTTAACACAGGCATCAACGCTGCACTCAAAAGCTCTGCTGCATAACAGCAATGAGTGCCCTTACCATGATATCAAAGCAGCATTCCTACTAATGTAAGTATCTATTTGGTGTATTACAGTCTACCTACAGAAAGAGACGTAATACTTCTTATACATAATCACTTTCCGCTGTAGTCTTAATTTCACAGTGGCATAAGCACATGCTTTCCTTCTTAGGCTGTACATAGTCTCAGCCAGTAAACCAGGAGCAGTTCCAGGAAAATACTACATATTACATACTGAAATTTCAGTTTCTCATATAGCTACAAAATATTTTCTACACAGGAAAGGTTAAGAACTAAAGGTTTTGCTTTAACTTAATAATGTTTTTGGTAAACTTTACAAAACGTACATTACAAAAATACATTTGGGGATTAAATCTAGTCAGTAAAAAACCCATAGCTTTTTAAAATCATCTTAATTTGACAGAATGGACAAGGTTCCTCTTCTTAGAGCTCCTGCTACTGAAACCAGAGAGCTCAGGAGATTCTTAGTTTATTTTCATTTGTAATGAAGCAGTTCAAACATTCAGGCCACCCTCTATTTTGCCAAACTGAAACAGATTAAAAACAACCCTCTGTTTATTAACCATGATCAAAGTAATTTAGAAAGAAGCAAAAAAAGTTGATGATTTACTGTTTTCTGCTATTTGCAATTATATCTAACAAATGAAGTAAAAAACAAATGAATAACGCAGATCATCTTTTTTAAGACACTGAGACACAGATGTCGAAATATCTATACAGATTTGTGTCTGAGAAAAATGTGAGCCTTTCCGCTGCAAATCTGAGTATTGGTATATGACCTTATCTCTTTGCACATCAGAAAGCATAAAGAACTGTATACATTAAAGCCAAAAACAAAAAACCCCCAAATTATTGTAACAGATGGATGCTTTCTTGGTTCCTCAAACAGCAGTGAAATTACTTGTCTCATTTCTTGCATACCAGAGCTTTACATATTTAGGTATTAGATATTAGAAACTTAGAAAATTACTTTCTAATTTTCTGTATTCCTAACTGCCTGTCAAATATCAAATTACCCTATTACCATACAACATAACCTACCTCAGCTTTCTAGGGAGAAAAAAAAAAAAAGTGACTGAGATGATGTACCCGAGATAACCTTAAAAACTACTTTTATAGTCTCTCAATTTGCCAGTACTTTAACAGAAAACACTAAAAGATGTTAGCAGACACAGCAGACAGTTAGTGACAGTGCTCTGGCAAAAATTTACCCAGTTAGCAGACACAGCCCCCTAGTTTGTCTCTTGACTTCCTGCCTGCTCAGCCAAGGGGGACTGAACCAACCCTACCAAGAGCAGCACCAGTACACCCCTGTCTGGAACAGATGGAGGCTTGCAACAACAGGAGCGTTTCTGTTGGTACAGCTCATATCAGACTTCCTGCTTTTTTATTAGGCTTGCTTTTGACAGTACTAAATATGAACGTTATCATAAAAAAAGCCTTGTTCGATTCAGACTTCAGGTGGATAGCTCTCCCTCACTAGGTATTCAAGTCTATTTCCCCAAAGGCATATTACAAATTCCTTTTTCAGGTGACCTCATTTTGACTTTAGGAGCTGATCCTCCCCACAGACAGACTTCCACATCTACTGTCCTTTTAATTGTCAGCCCTCTTGCCTGGTCTTTCTGAGGCAGAAATGCATTTTTGGTCTGTTTTAAAGCATGGTCTACCTGCATATAGCTATTTTTATTGACTTGCTTCTTAAAAAAAAAAATCAAGATTTAGAATTTCACATGGCATGTTTTCTCGTAAGGGATTGGTCAGGGATTATATGGGGCAGACTGTACACACATGGAGCAAAATGAGCTATGAAGGGCCCTGAAGGGTCCTTCTCACCCCAAAGCAGCAGCCCCCAAAGGGAATATTTGGAGGTAGCACTTGATGTCACCAGCCTCACCAGAGTCTGACTAGCAAGGCTTGGCCCAAGAGACAATATTCCTCTTCCAGTTTGGATGAGCAGCCAAACCCTTACCGCAAGCAGTATTTATAAATACCCCCCACCCCCCAAAAAAAAAAAAACCAAACCCCAAGCGTGTACTCGCTACGGCTACAGGCTGAACAAGGTCTCCCTGTGTCACCCGACAGCTAGCAGAAAACAAGCGTTTTCCTCCACTAAAGCGTGCTCGCCGGCACGAACCCTTCAGCCTTCCCAAAGCCCGGTTCCCCGGCACACCACCTGGTTTCCATGAGCACCGGCAGCACCTCCCAGCCACTGGGAGGGAGAGAAGGAGACCCACCAGCGCCCGAGGCCCCGCACCGGCTGACTGACCGCGGGGCCGGAAGCCACCCCCGACGCCGGGCCGGCACCGCCACCGTCCCCGAGGCCGCGGGCCGTCCCCAGCCCCACTCCCGCCGCAGCGGACATTTTCCGCCTGTGCGGGCGCCGCCGCAACGCAGCTCGCAGCCGATATCCCCGGCGGCTGAGGGGCGGCGGCCACCGCAGGCCCCCTTCTCCCCCTCCGCTGGCCCCAGCGCCCCCCGTCCAGTCCGGCCCCGCTCCCCGGGCGCCGCAGCCGCCGCTCACCCATGGCTGGAGAGGAGCCGCCGCCTCAGCCGCTCCCTGCGGCTCCTCCCGTCCCGCCGCTGCGTGGCCCCGACCCCTCCGCCCGCGCCCAACGGCACCCCCGGCGGCGGGAGGACCCGCCCCCGGCCCGGACCCGCCCGGGGGCTGCGGCCTTTCCAGGATGGGCGGTGGCAGCGCCGCGGTTTCCTTCCTGTCGCGATAACCCGCATGGCGACAGCCGGGATTTACTTGCAGGGCTGTTACTACTGCAGTGTTTGTATATCCCTTGCCCTGAGAGTGGAGGGCATTAAGCTGCCCACCTTGGAGAGGGCGGTAGCAAAGAGGGCGGTAGCAGAGAGGGTAGTTCTATTGCCAAAAGGAGACGGTCAAGAGTGGCAGGGCAGTTGTAACAGTTCTCCAATCTTAGGCACATGAAGCCAAGCAGCACTTCTCCCAGAGAAGTGACTAAAAGCTTCAACCCTTGACTTTTATTCCAAATTATAATTCTCTAAAGCTAGATAATGTGTCAGAACAAATACTACTATTCTTAAACACTTAGAAAAAGCTCGTGATTCAGTACCTTAAAAAATAGTGTGCTAGGAATAAAAGTATTTTCAAAAAAAATAGATACTTTAAATAACTTTTTTTTTAATCTAATAAAAAATACATAATTGTTAAAAATTAAATGTGAATCTCACCAGAAAATCAAAAATCACTGTAGCCTCGGAAGGCTGAGGTGTTCAACACCAGGCATTTTTGTCATAGAGAGGTGGGATCTCAGGTTATACTTACTGCACCCTAAGCACTGCAATTTGCTTTGCTTTAGTAATTATTCTAAATAATCTTCTCTCCTCTTCCCTTCTTAAGAAAGGCTAATCAGCAAGCTGTAGAACAAAAACACGTGCTTCACCTCACCCAGTTTCAGAGACTACACACAAAACAGCATAGAGAAAAAGGATAATTGTTGCCTTGACCTGCAAGGAAGGAGGACAGAAGGACAGGGGCAGCACAGGGATAGCACACAGCCCATGGTGACAGGGCTGCTTCTTACATCCATGATTCCCACCTCCTAAAAAAAAAAAAAGGAACCTGTACATTTAAACATTGAACAGTCCTAATCGTCAGGCTCTGATTCTACTAGTCTGGCATAAAACAACTTTTTTTGGGTTTTGTGGTTTTTTTCAAGAATCCCAGCAACACATAATGCACTAAGGCAGTGCTCAACCTGTGTCTGCATGTTTTCCAGCAACATCAATGACTGTTTCTGCATTAGAAAGCTGTTTTAAAGGCAAACAGAAAAAGTGATTCTTTTTACTTTTAGAAGATATTTCTTTGAGAGACAGAGATATATATTCATTAGAATGCAAGAGTGTTTGAGAGAATCACATCTCCATTTTGTTTGAGACTACCAGATCAAAACATTGTTTAATCTGTAGATCTCTGCTCAATCCAATTTTTACTATGCAACAAGAAAGGGCATGTTTTAGAAGTAGATAAGGAAATACAGGATTGTTCTTGTGCCTGTTTCTTATGCAACTTTGTGGAGGGATGGCAATACCTCTGTTTATTTATTAACAGTATGCAGATCATTTCCTGGATAAGCATAATTTGGTGTAAGAAAATAGCTAAACTAAATCTTAAGAGACTTTTGTACACATAGATCCTAAACATAGAAAGAAAAACTTTTCTATACAAGGCTATGTTATTCTGAAATCAGTACTGTAGTAGGCATACATTTTACCCTAATGTTTTATCTTTTGAAAGACCCAGAGCACATACACAGTTGAAGCAGCATGTATTTCCACCTGAAAAGGGGATATCCTGTCAACTATTAAAATTATTTTTATACTGTTCAAAATACTTGTATGATATAAAGTATTAATAAAGTATAAATAACTATAACAAAACCAACATCAAATTTTTATTATTTCAAACATTACAAAAGTTAGGGAGCAGTTTAGAAAAAAGAGTAAAAACACCCACATTGAACAGCTAGAAGTTTGTCTGCAACTATATACACACAACTTCTTGGCATTGATCCAAGAGAAAACAAATACCAATGATTTTGAAGAATCAAAAAAATTGATGTTTCCACCAATGATCTTGGAAAGAAACTTCTCAGTAATAGTCTAGAGTATGAGGTAGGATAAAGAAACTAAAACAGATCTGTCAAGTAAAGGATATTTTGTATTATACATATGCTATCATCTTTACAAAAAATAGAACCTGAGCATGTAAACTTCTTAGTCATCGAGCTGCAGCTCTAGTTTTGTTTCTTGGGAATTTAAGAGAAGACTACACATCACATAGTAAAACTGGTTTTAGTTTATGATCTTCAACTAGGCAGCATTTCACTTCAACAGATTTATCTGCTAAATACATTAGTTCATAAGAGGGAATTAAGTGATTCAACATCACATTTCTCCCAGATGTATGCAAAATCAAGGGATTAGAAAAGTCATCAAGAGATCTTCATATGAGAGATTAATTACATTATGTATATAAATATAAAAGACTTAAATATTTATAAAAGCAGAAGTACACTTTAAAGAAGAATGTGAGGCTTTGAGGAAGAGAAAGAAGTTTTTCCTAATTTTTTTTCCAAACAGCACAACACAGCATCTTAATTAGGAATTCTAATAAATGGAATTAGTGTATGTAAACTACATTTTAAAGTCTTTAAAACCAAACTGAGCCCAGAAAACTATGACTCAATGCAGCATTGCTTTAGTCCCCACCTCCGCCTCAAGTGTTTCCCCATTCACTTATAGAGATAACTGCTTACCAAGATAAAAGTGAATATTGAAGTAGCTATCCAGTATCCAAAGGAACATAACACTTCATCTTTCTGGTTTGTTACAAGTACACCAGTACTGAAACAACCAGCTTAACAATCAGCTTAAAGAAAGGAACATGTATTATTTTACTGAAAGGGAACCGTTAAAATCATTGCATGCGATTTCTGGTTTGCCTTCATTCTGATTAACCAGTGCACATCAGCACTCATACACCACTAACCAGTTATTTACATTCAGCAGCACCAGAAGAAAATACACAAATGCCTGTAAAACTCTCCATCTTCACAATCATAAAACATTACACTTGTGGATACTTTCATGAGCCCCTGCTGGAAGACTGAAGATGTAGCAAGTTAAGGAAGTAGCTCTCAAGTATTTTGATAACATATCGCTTCCACAAAAATACAAAACCTGTTTGAATATGTACTGGTGTTTGCAAAGAAAGCAGCCAGCAAGGCCTTTCCTATTTAAATAGGAGGTGGAAACAGTCATAACTAGATCAAACTCTGTACAATGCCAGAGAGAAAGAAAAAATTAACAAGTCATCTGAAAGTTACACCATTTTCCATTCTAGCAACATTATTCATGAACCGTTCTCTCACCAGGTGTGTTTAAATGCATGGTACTTCTGAGGAGAACAATCACACTGACATTAAGATGCCAAGAAACTAGGATGATCACAGAAAAAAAATGCAAAAGCATTAAACATTAAAAATTCAGGCCTCAAAATTCAAAAATTATGTCAAAGCTGACTTGCAAATCAGCATGGACTTTTTCTACTTTTGAAGACACTGAAGGTTCTAAATCCATTTATTAGCTTGATCTCCAGTATATTTTTGGCATATTTAATTAGCACATGTTGTACTGTGTTGCCAGTGTTAAAAGTATAACCTAAATAATCAAAGATCTTCCCACCCTTATCTCAATTCTCAAGAAGTCAATCTTACCTTTCCCCTTTCACAAAACAGCGTGGAGAGAAAGGATATCATTGCCTCAGACTGCAAATGGCAGAGTAGCTTCTCTAAAGGAGGATAGCGGCACAGGGATGGAACACAGCCCACCATGATTAGTTTGTGCTTGGCTCTTGTGATAGCAACATTAAGACGTCGCCAGTCCTTCAGGAGGGCACCAAGCTGTTAAATAAACGTAACTTGCTTTTATTTTTCCTACTTAAATTTCAGAATTTAATGTAGATAGATGCATTTTGAAAATGAGTGTTTTAACTATTAAAATTGACTGAAACAAATTTAATATGACCAACTTACATTTTCATCATTACTGTTCCTAACAAAAGATACAATTATGATACTTTTGTCTCTTCCTTGGTATTTGTCTACTGTGTTGACTTCCACTCTGTTCTCCTTCAATTTTGCCATCAAATCAGTGATTGTTTTTAATTGATGTCTGTATGGTGATATAATGCCAATGTCTGAAGGCTTACAGCCAGCCTGAATGAAGAAGAAACAGAAGAAAAAAAAAAATAGTCACTGCAGTTCAGTTAGCTTGGGATATGCATTACTGTCAGAAGACCCTCAAGGATTATTTTTTTTTTTTTTTAAACAGTGCTGCAAGATACTGTATCTAGTCTAAGTCATCAATGAAACTCTACATATAACGGGTATTAACTAAAGAAAACAGAAAATATTAGTTACTGCAAGCTCCCAAGCTTTGTCTTAACCTAGCATAAAGACAAATATCCTTGAAATCCTCATTTTTCTTTCTTCCTCAAACTGTGAGGTGAACATTTAGAACTCCTGGTCTGTACTACTCCTGAAGTTGATTGGATGAAATAAGGGATAAAGGAAAACCCTCTCCCCTCCCTCACAAGAAAGTCCTCATCTCTTAAAAGAATTTGGCATCCAGCTTTTTTTTGCATCCAAAATCCAACCAGGCAAGGGACAGGGAACTGAATGCAGACCTCAAGCTTCTCACTATTCTGACATGTAGCCAACCCTCAAAGAATAACCCAATACATATAGTTGTTATTACTATAGCAATATAAAAATTATTAAATATAAAGCTGTCCCTCCAAACAATGTAATAAAGTAAAAGATACCTTAATAAATAAGGATGTGAGGAAGAGTACTAGTTTAGCTTCTGTCATGTTACTTACACCACCTTTTTCTGCATGTTCTGGTGCTGGAACCTTTAAAAATATAAACGGACAATAGTGACTTTTGCTGTCTACAGTGGCATACTATATTCTGATCCCTAACTCACCATATCATACGTGTTTTTGTAGTAACAGTTTTCATAAAAAAATAAGGCTAAATGCTAAATTTTATAGAGTATAAGGGCCTATACTGTAAAGTAACATCAGAATACTGCATTTGCAAAACAATTTGAAACAACCTGCTGAAATTAGTTTCTAGTACTAGCAAGTCACCTTAAGAAACTGCCAAAGCTTGATCATCTGACCTTTACAGTTCACACAATATATATCACATGAAAAAAAAAAAAAAAAAAAAAAGGACATTTCCCAGCCTGACAAGGTAAGAGAGCAAACTATATTTTACATGAGACTTTTGTTTTAAGGCTTTCCATACAATGATGTTTACAGTGAATTTTCCCCATTTCCATGGCAGAAAGGATTTTTTTCTTTTTAAATGTTTGAAACCCTACATTTAAAACTGTAGGAAGAACTATCCAAAATGGTAGTATTAAATTTAACTTCCAAATTTAAAAATAAAAAAGTATTCACTGAATTTACCATTGCTTAACTATTCACTCCCTTTCCCTGCATCCTGTGTGAATGAGACTAGAAAGCCAGGACCAAGCTTAGAATGTAAACTCTTGTCATTTTGGTACCACGGTTTCATAATTTATTCTCTTTGCTTAGCTCTTGCCTTCTCTAAAGTTTAAGTAGTATCATTAGCAATGAATGTGTCCCTGATTATATCTTTCTAGTAAACTGGCATGCAGCTAAACATCTGGAGTCAAGTAACAAACCTCTTTATTTAAAACGTCTAAAACTGAGCATACACTGAACTGGTTTCCAGCTCTGAATTCCATTTACTACCTTACTCATTTACTGCCATTTACTACTTTATCCATTCCACTATTTGCCTCTAATTCTAGTGACATACATCAACTTTGTTTTCTTAGATACCACTTTGTTCAGTTTTCCTTCTAAATTTTTATGACAGCAGCCACTTAAAATGGGAGATGGTATAGTCTGACTTAAAGCAACACTCTCAGAATCCTATTACAACTAGTTTTACTTCTCCAAACAATCACCCCAATATAATCTGAATGGCTAAATTTGGAGATCCCTATAATGTTTAACATGTGGGTGAAGTAATACATAGTTAACATTTGTAAGAGTATTCCAGGTAAGTGGTATCTGCTTGGTAGAGTAGTACCACTGCATGTGTACAGAATCTGACAGTGTACAATACGCATCAAAAGCTTCACAAATCCAGGAATTCAACTGACTGGGTAGCCCATTAAGTGTAATCTATGTTCAATGCCTAGCACACTAAAGCACTGCAAATGAACAAAAAAATAAAGAGATTGGCAAACCCATATGTGACACTGCTGCAACTCTATATAGCAGTCTTCTCAAGGCAGCACATATATATTAATAGTAGGCTACTGCATCCACAAGTTTATTTTAGGATTCCAGCCACATGCAAAAAAAGTAGTCTGTATTGTGTTGCTTAAGTAGGGTACTACATACTTCAGCAAGAATCCTGGTTTTCTGCAACATGTCCTCCAAGCTTCTTTTACATGACATAGTATGTTTTCAGTATGTTGCATAGATTATTCCACTGTCTTTTCCAAAACAGCAGTTTCTCCATAGCTTGTGTCTCAACAGCTACACAGCTTCATACTTACTGTAAGCTAACTTGTTTTTACACTGCCATCATGCACTCAATCTAACTATTATGACCTGTCGTATCACAGCTGAATTAAGAGCTATACTGTTATAGCTGTGCTGTTTGGTTTTTTTTTTTTTAATTCACTATTCTGAAAACACCACACCTAAGAAGCCTCCAAACTTGTATGCGCTCAAGTTTTCTTCAAGCAGAAAAGCACTGTTTTAATGAACAGTTGGTTTCTATCCACACTAGCATCAATACAGCCAAAAACTATACAAAAACTATTTTAGGGGAAGAAGTTCTAAAAGCTAGGTCATGCTTATGGTAACACATGCTTACATTTATATTTATTATGTTAGCATAGTACACCAAAAAAAACCCCAACAAAAACGACTTTAGCCTAGAATTACTCCCAAGAGTGGCATTAAATCAAGGATATAATTTTTCAACATTCAGACCCAAGCTGTCAGAGGAAGTGCAGACTGACACAGGTTTGGCAGAAAAGGAACAAATAGATTTCCGATTACTGTCACAAACATGTCACATGATTAAACAGAAAACAATAAACAGAAATCTTTTTTTAAAAAGTAAGCATAATAAATGCAAGCTTCCTGGGGGTATCATATAATATTTTTTCCTCTCCTTTCCCCCCTTTTGTATCCCCCCCAAGTATGTTTCTTCAGAAGCTTTTCTTGGTTACACTACAAACAACAGTATACAGGGAAAAAACACTATAAAGTCAAAGAAAACAAAATAAATGCTGTTTTTCTTCTGTTTCGTGTTTGGTGGGTGTTTTGGGGTTGGTTCCCCCCCTTTTTTTCCCCCCTCTATGACTACCACAATATATGGAGTTTTGACAGGAAGGCAAAACATTATAGCCTAATGTCTCAACAAAACCAAGAATATTTTGGAAAGTGAAACTTTCCTGCTGGTTCTACAAACAGAACAGCTGTCTTATACTCAAGATGGGCTATCTAGGGAAGAAAAAAATTACAATGGAACAGAAACGCTAGCTTTCACGTTACCAATTTTGGTCTAATTAATTGATGAACAGTGTGTCAGCCAGTTTCCTATTGGAACAAACCTCTTCCCTGGGACCAGTTGTCTGCTTTTCTGTGAAAGGGACAGCAGCTATTGAGGTGTTCCTGGAAAAGGTCCCCCTGTTTAGTTTAGGCATTTTTAGAAGTTTCTCTAAGTCACTAAAGTAAACACTGTGTTTCTTTTTTTAGATCATTGAAGAGATTCTATCAGAATTGTTATTAAAAAAAAATGAATCCTGTAGAATGTCCTGGAGAGCACAGAAAGACTGGGGAGTTCTTTCCAGGGTCAGCATAGAAGATCATCAGTTGATACAATTATTGGCAAAATGCAGTATTAATAGGAAGCAACCTAAAACCTGTTAGAGAGGAAAAGAGACTCAAATCTTCATAATCCAGTCACTAACTACAGTGACAGCAAGTACGACAGACCACAAATATGTACTAATTTGTTAATATCTTTGCACATGCATTTACACTCTTCTTCATTTTACCTAGAAGTCAGTTTCTTTGCATAATTCTTATCCATTCTAGATTTTTCTTTTTCTGGCAAAAATTTGAGTCTCTATGAAAGGACACACCTAAACCAACTTACTCCTCCCTCACACTTCAGTGTATAGAATGTCTGCAAAATTCAGTGAAGAATTACAATTATTCCTACCAGTGGCACACAGCTTAGACACCACTGACCCTCAGCCACTGGAAAGGAGGTCATTCTACGGTTGCAAGGGCATCCAATATGGCTACACACTTTGAGCTACATTCTGTACATGAGCACAAAGTTTATAGTATGTTCAATATTTTCTGAAATATTATCAGAATTAAACTTTTCAGCTGCTCTTAGATGCAATGTTCCCCGCAGTAGCTGTACCACCCCAACTGATCAGCTATACTAACAACATTTTTGCATGTTGCATATTTTACATATAACTAGAAAACCATTTTTTAAAGTTACATATTTTACCCTACCTAAGCTGTATGAAGTTTTACATGTTGACTGTATTGAGAACTTGCATCAAAAATACAATTTTGAAAGGAGAAGATAACGAACTTTACCTTCTCTGTGTTCAGAAAACATACAGGTGTGTCTGGATCAAGTACTTCTTGCAACCATGTTTTTGAAGCATCTGCAAGCTCCAGTTTCAATTTTTTTAGGTTGGGCAAGTTAACAGTGGCATTTGACACCTTCTCTGAGCCACATTCCAGTTTGCCTTCATACACTAACATGTTACTCAGTGACATAATTTTACTGAAGATTTAAAAAACAAGAAAAGGCGTCAAATCTTGTGGGTTCAATCCCACATTAAAACCTTCAATGTAATAAGTAAAACTTTAAGATACCTATTCATTCTGTATTGCACAGTTAATTGGACAACAGCATTTTGGTTTTGTTCCAGCCTTTTAAACAAGCTTTCACTCATGCCAAGATCTCTGTTACAAAACAAACAAAAAAGTGTGTCAGGCAAAATATTGCAAGAGCTTTCCCAGAACTCACATTACTAATAATTGTCCAGCAGCATTTTATCTTACCTTGCTTCTGCGTTCAGTACAAGTGGAGGCAGCTGCTGATGATCCCCTACCAGCACAAACCTTTTGGAGCACAATAGTGGGCCCAGACATACGAGCTGGCTTATTTGGGAAGCTTCATCAACTATACAGAAATCAAATTGCTTCTGAACAAAGATAGGGTGATTTACTCCCATGCAAGATGTTGCTACCACTGGCTGAAAATTGAGACATGCTTAAGGTAAGATACATCTTATATCACTTAGCACAACATTTTCCAGGTTAAGACAAAAAATAATCTTTCCCATTAAACTAAAATGTAAGATAAAATAAATCAAATTATTAATCCTTGAAATCAGACCAGCACACCTCGCATACATATTGCCCTGACATATTCTTGCATTGATTGCATATGACAAACAAGACACAGCTTTAGAACAGACTGTAGTAAATAACACACTCCTGCCACGTGTTCAGAGTGATATCGGGTTCTATGCATATACAATTCATGAAGTGTGCCGAAATGACTACCACCTTAGAAAATTACATGGTTTGGTTTTGGTTTTTTTAATTCCCAAAAGATAAAACAGCAGCAGCACAGTTCTTCCCACCTCTGTGCTTCCACTGCAATCTGAATATTAACGCAATATGAAATGTTAAGTCACTTCCCTTATGACTTCAATCATTTCCCTGCAATGCCCATCAACAAAAAAGTAAATAGTGACTTGTGCAATGTTGGCATTTACTCCAACTACCATGAAGCTTCATTCTTTCAACAAATTTAATTTAAAGCTGCCACTGACTCAGTTTACCCAGCTCCCATTACGGTCCTTTGCATTAACATTCACACAGGCAGCACTAATCTTTCAATCAAAAATTACTGTTTGACCAGATCAGCTCCACAGCACCTCTGATTTGTACAAATGGCACAACTAGCACAAGTGGGAGGGAAAAAGGGACAGACAGGAAAAATACGTGAATAAAGATAGAGGAGGTTGCAGCAGTTAATCACCACCCCCTTAATGGATAAATTTGTCAAGGAAGCACGCTTTAGGAGAGGATATCTATATAAGCAATCCAACACAAGATCTCAGATAAAAGCACTGGAGTCTTTGGGAATTATTACTTATAATGATTAGTTATTTCATGTAGACATAAAAATTATTTTCAACTTTCAGACTGTTAATATTGGTCATTACTGGCTATAAAGAAATGGAAGTGATGCAGAAATTGAGCATCTTTTTCAGCTCAGATTTCTCACACCAGTAACACACCCCTGGGACACACTCCTCCTCTGCAGCATCTGAACAACCGGAATACTAATTGTAATTATCCTTAATATTTTGCAGGGCTAGCAAAAACACTTTTCTCACCTGACTGTTATAGACCTCTTCCAAATCCGTTACAGATTTAATTGATTTGGACCTGCAAATTTCCTCTTCTGTAAATTTCCGTATATCTGGATGAACTTTCTGAGCTCGCCCCAAGCGCAAGAAACCAACTTTGAATTTGGCTAGCTTTAGCAGGATATTGTCTACAGCAGTGTGTGTAAAACTAGTCAGAAGAACACTGAAGCCACAAGCAGAAAGAATTCTTACCTAATGAGTGGCAAAAGGAAAGAAAAAAAAAAATATTAGTTTACATACAAGAATCAGCAATCTCCTGTTTGACTGGGTAAAAAAAAACCCAAGAAGTTTCAGAGGATGCCAATAACAAGTATGACTTCATTTATATCAATCTTTCTGCCCAGATCTGCCAGTTAGCTATTGTCAAAGCAATATGGGCAACAGACCTGATGGTTCTCATAAACAGCAGGCTTACTATGCATACTGCAAACAGCAAGAGCTAAGAACATCCACACACACTCGCAAACTGCACTGAAAAAAGGAACCGCACTCTAAAGATCCCCACTGTAAGAACAAGTCATGCAGCCCATTCCCACAAACACTGTTCTCTGCAACAATTTAGCCACAACAGATTCAGTAGAATGAGCTGATCTGATAATAGCAGCAGCTGCCAGCCTCTCCGGCCTCCTCTTTCCCCATGAGCTGATGACAACTGAAAGCAAGATGACACTGCTATTTCAAGAAAAAAACTCATTCAGCCCACAGTCTTAATCCAGTATGCTCCTACAGTCCATTCCTGGGGAAAGAGAACCACCAACTAGAGGAGATGGTTACCAGGCTGCACACAGCTTCAGCACCATGGGTTTATACAATTTACAATGGACAAGTTACTGGCTTCCCCAAGGAGTCCTTTTTTTGAGCTGTAACTCAGGATTTGAGGACTTGCTAACATTTGGGCCCAAAGAATTTTAACATTAAAGTGTCACAAAAATTATTAAACATCACACTTCAGTTTCCTCCCTCCCACATATATTCCTACACAAGCAAAAGAGAATCCTACTCCACAACATACATTTTAGTTCTACCAAATATAAGTTCTTATGTAAAAAGAAATGTTTTCTTCTTTGAAATTATGCAGATACCAGCAGATTAAGTCATGATAATTAATTTTGGACAGTATGCTTTGTACACAGTTTGTTTAATGCTCTCCTCCAAATCTCACAAAAAAAAAATTTAAACATCAAGGTACATGATCTTACTAGAGCACATATTGTAGTAGTTTTTCCTGTTCCAGGCATACCCACAATAAGTGTGTAGTCTTTTGAAAGCAGTACTTGTTTCATTGCCTGTTTCTGAGGCTTATTCAGACCTTTAAAGAAGAAAAATAAAAATTAAATGTCTATACTTCATAATCATTGTAATAATTACTGAAATTAATGAAACAAAACTATAGTTTCCTCCTCCACTAAAGCCCTTAAAGAAAATAATTGAGCAGAGTAAGTCTGTAGGTTCTAATAAAGTAATGATATTAAATATAATACACAGACAAGTAGTACAGGGTCTGTACTACAGTCCTAGAAATAAATCACTGAAGACATCTTTATTCTTAGACCTTTTGTGACTTTTTTCTAATATCCTAAATGACCACCTCCATATGATATCTTGTATAGGCATTTCTATTTTATCATATCCACTCATGTTCAAACACATGGCTCACAGCAAAGGGAAATGAACTGCACATATAGCATCATCTTGATTAGAAGAAACATTACATCAGAGCTGGCTTCCCCCAATCTGATGCAAATAGGTAGCGCATTCCAGCTATTTGGACTAGGCAAAGCTCAAGCAAAAAAATAAGAAACATCTAGGTTTATCAGCACCTTTCTGTAAACAAAATATATGGCTTGCAAGTACAGGAAGACACTGTTCTCCCTGTCTTCCAGTACTTCTATAATCAGTCATTCTTCAGTTTCAGAATAACTGCCTTCCTCTCATTTTCTATCCTTTCAGCAGTTTTCCAGGAAGCTGGACAAAATTCTTATTTGAAGTAGTCCTCAAAGCAACAAGGCACATCTTTCAGTCTTCAGACTGAGTTTTTATAAAAAGTTCTGTTTGCTCTAAGAATTGTGTTAAATCTCTGTTTTCACAGACAACTCTGTCAGATAACAATGAAGTATTTTCACCAAATGAGACACTGCCAAATACCTAAACAAATTTTGTTTGGGGAAAAAAAAAAAACCCGCCACAAAGCATTACACACTACAGAGTAGCCAACAGTCAGCAAAAATTATTATACAAGTGAATGCTTACACCAAAGGCTATCTCCTTCCACTCCCTCAAAGTCTGCTTCCTCTATCCCCAGAGCCTTCCCTGCTCCCTATTCCTTCTTTTTGTAAAGGTTAGAGAAGTAGTCATATGGTGCTTTGTTTGAAACTGCAAGCTGTACCAACTGATAAAAGTAAAATAAAGTTCTAATCAAATCTGGTCATGTCTTCCAACTAGTTTATGACTAATTTAATCACAGGAAGACATGCAAGGTAAGAACTTGTTTTTAATTTTTAAGCCAAAAACTATCACTAGACCCCAAAGTCAGAAAATACCCTTATATTTAGTGTGATAAATGCTTTGGCTATAGACGTACTACTAAACAGAGGATTTGGGGGAAAACCACTTTGTACCCTTTAAAATATTTGCAACAGTTTCCTTTGCTTCTGGAGGAAGGACAGAGCTCAAATGCTGAATAAAACGTGGTTTCTGGAAGTCAATTATCAAGTTGCGGAGCCTTTCACTGTGAATAAAAAAAAAAAAAAAAAAAACCAAGAATCAAGAGTTACCAGTTGAGAAACTTTATCTGAAAATATTGAAAGTGTGAAATTAATTTGACTTTTCATACCTGACTGGGGAATCTTTCATCAATTTAGAAAGGTTTTCAAAGGGGACTCCTATACTAAAATCTCCTTCTTCGTGATCCAACCTAAATGTGGTGTTCTTCGGGAGCTTTGACAAATTCCTGAAGGATGACAGTAACATGGACAAAATAATTCTATTTACAAGCAGCATGTTGATAATTAAAGACTTATTACTAAGTGTTAAGTGATACCTCCTAGAGGTCCCAGAGTGAAGCGATAGCTTGAAGAACTAACTAATCTAAATAAAACATGACCAGAGCCCAATTTAAAGGCAATATAGTCTGAATAATGAACTTTACTATTAACATAGTAATCACAGCGTCCATATAGTCTTATGTTAGAGACATAAGTATATGGAGTTTGCAAGCATTCTTTTATTCAAACAACCTAGTTAAATAGACAGGCATATACACTGACCAAGTATTGACATTTTCAATCAAGATACGAGAATTTCCAAAGGGTACTTCCCCAAGCCCAGCAAGAAGAGTCAGACCATGTCAGAGCTTTTTGGACACCTAGAAGTACCCTTCCTGAAGCCAGTATCATAATGTCTTCAAACAGATATTTTTCCTTGTGTTCTATTACCTGCCCAACAAACAGGAGACTTTTTTCACACTGACTTCTCTAACATAGCCAGTAGCCAAACCAAGTAAACCATTTTCCTCTCCACTCACAACCACTCTATCACCAACCAATAGGTTTGTTCCAGGTATGGCACCATTTTTACGTTGGAAACAATGCAGATACTGTCCCTCAGAAATTTCCTGCACTTGATCAATTCTGATCATGTTTCCAACACAATCTCCAGCCTTCTCTCTGTGAAGATATTAGAAAAAGAAATATATTTTAATATTAAGATCCTCTCAGTAAGAGAAATATTTTTTTAAAACCCCACAAGTAAAAAAAACACACCACCACAACCAACCACCAAAACCAAAACACACTAACAAAAAAAAAAAATCCCCCAAACAACAAAAACAATAACAACCCAAACACACACAACAAGAACCAGGAAGATTAAACAGTCACTTTACAATAGCCACTTTGTCCAGAAAAGGATTGTAAAAATATGTAGAACCCTTGTACTTGCTCCAAGAACAGACTCTGATATTTAGGCTGAAGTTATCTATAATTTCCTGTTAAAAAATGAATATTGAAATGTATGGATCCACTTCGCTAAAGATTTTCCATATTCGCTTATGGAGTTGCTTGTTTCACTTAACTCAGCTACATTTCACTTCCACAGATGCATTAAATGGGCCTACAAACTGCCAATTATTTTTTCCACAGTTGCTGGACTAGGTGATGCATAACAACATGCTACTTCAGCCAACAAGAGCCCTTAGTCTGCTTTTATACACGTTCATAGCCACACCTAGGAGTATGGTCCAAAACGCATCCTTGTTTGTCAAGTAAACCCTCAGGAAACCAGCGCAATGAGCTGGGCTTATAGTCAGCACCCAGCCTCAGCCCACAGACACAAACGAAACAGGATTATACCACTTCTGCTTCTGAAGCCCAAGGCTGCAGTTTGCTGCTTCCTACATGTGATTTAACAACAACAACAAAAAATAAATATCATATTGCAAATACAAAACCAATAAATCTAGTAGGCTAATGTCTCCATTAGGTCACATCTAACAAAAAACCTACCTTGCAAGAAGCGTATTTGACTATTTCTACAAGCACTAGAAAAGATCTAGTTTTCCTTGTATTGAAACACAAGTTGGCAATGCCTCATTTCCAGTTACTGAAGGGAGCATCATTTGTACCAGGTTAGAAATTGCATCTTACCTTTCCAAAGAAGGTATCATCCATATATTTTTATATCCTTTTTTACCCTCTCCACTTTGCAGCTCCAAGGTTAACATTAGATACCACAGGCTGAAATACTCTAAGTGGGAGGGTTTGAGGTGCTGGGTCTCTCTTTCAATAATGGGTACCACAGCAGGAGGAAGAGACACGCTGGCCATCTTTTGTTCTACAGCTCTAGGAATAGAACCAAACACAGGAAAGAGTCAACTTGTATCTTTTTTTCTTGCAAGTCTATATGTACATAATGCCAATCTAAATATATACTGTAACATAGTAGATAATCTGTCATCACTGAAATAAAGTTGAATCTGCATCCTTTGTTCATATGAACAACCTCATATTAGTAACTTTACATCATCTCTATGTTTTCGAATTATTAAGGACAATAAGTTGGTCAAAGACCAATTAAAGACATTTCAAGGATAGTACTGTATACATTTGGATAGTTGATCTTTTATTCCTTTTTCGTAACATGACTACTATATTGAGATTTAGCTAAGCAAAGGACATTTAATAGTTAACACACAAGCAGACTTCAAGTCAATTTAACTCAAAACTAAGTATCAATAGACATTATACCTAATCATGTATACAAAATGCAACCAAAGAGAAAAAAGTTACTTCAGAAGTAAATAGCTACCCAGTTACTAATAATCCTGCTGCTGTAACAAAGTAATATTTCACAAAAACTAGTTTACAAAAACATATCATGTATGCCCACAAAGCTCGTTTCCTCAACATACACTTTTACTCCTACAATTTTAAAAACAGTCAGGAATTATATTTACACAAGATCACCCCAAAAGCTCTCCTGTTCTAACGTATCTCATTTGATCTCTTCAGTATACAATTTTGGTTTTTTACACAGCATAAAGACAAGACTAAAACTTAAGTTTTGAAAACAATTCAATAACTTTGTGAAAATTTATCAAATATTTGCTCATGACTTCTCTTTAACAGGAGATGCACTAACACTTCAGCAGAGTAATATCAATGTGTCATTACTTGTGTGAGACGCTACAGGGAAAAAAAAAATCTTCTGCACAGCCAAAGTGAAAGAGTTGTTGTCCGGCCATAATTCAGCCTCAAAAGACTGCCCGTTTCAAAGAGCTGCAAGAATATAGCTTTTTTAAATGGTAATTATTAACTTCGATATAATAGAAATTATTATTGTCATCAAGTATTTTGTTAAGACTTATCTCAGATTTTGTCTTGCTCGGGTACACTTTCTGCAAACACATTAAGTCTCTGCAAGATCAGGGACTTGCACTATAAAAGTTGCAGTGGGGTCTTACGGAACATTCTTTTGGGGTGCAAGAGTCCTCAATAAAGAAATAAGAAACTGTCAACCACAAAAATGAAATCATGATATCAAAAACTACAGTTATTCAAGCTTATTTAAAAACACGTCAAACTTTTTTTTTTTACCTGCTGTACAGAAAGCAATTGTGTATTTGGGAGCAATATTTACAGGCTTGACTGTCATCAATCACAGGAGGCAAAGCAGCAAGCTGTGATTGCTGTCTTCCCACTGCAGATTTGTATGTACTGTGCATTAAGTAGAAGGCCACATGATTTCTTAACTTCATTAATTCTGTCAAGAAAAGAACAAACTAAGCTGATGTTCTGGCATTTGTTTGTAGTAATTTCTGACTCAAAAGTAACTAGCCATCTACTTTTTAGCCATCTAAGAAGTGTGTATGCATATAGCAAAGTCCTAGTGGAGTAGTAATAAAGCAATTAAGTTTTTAACATAAGCTTATTGGAATTAGTAACATTGTAACAAGTGATACATCGCTAAGTACAGATATGTTCATGAGATTAAACCTTATAACTAATTAAAATGAAACATTTTAGTATAAGATAATTATGGTTTCTGGGGAAGGGGAACAACTTTACCTCTTCGGTCCATGCGAGCTCCAGAAACAGGGTACATAGTACCAGTTTTAAGATAAAGAAGAAATCCAGCTTCAGGATCTATTCTCCGTTCTAAATTCAACAATGTATACAAAATAACCTGCAAACATTGTATATAAACTTATTACAATGTATTAAAAATAAAATACATTTTAAGCTGTATTTAGTTTTTCCATAATTTATGTGGTTAAGCAGCCATTACTATCACAAGTAATCTAGAAGCCATAAGTACTAAGCACCTAACCAAGGATTTCAGTTAAAAGGCATCTTCCTTAACAAAAGCTTATACAAAGCTACTACCTGTAGACCAGACCAGCTATCTGGAAAGATGTACAACACTAATTCCTGAAGCAGTTTGCCTCAACCTAATAATTGAATGTAGTAAGAAGAGACTAAAGAACAGCTATTTCAGGATAAAAACCACTTCTCACTCCTCAGTTCACTTTCATTTTATACCAGCAGCTTTGGGCATGCCAGGATCAGCCATCCATAAATCTACATTATACCACATACAAACAAAGCGTTTCACATTCATAAGACAAAATAGGTCACCTAATAAAATTACAAAGTATACATAGCCACTAATAGTGAAATTAGACATTTGGTTTTTGTACCTGACTTCTGTGCTCTATGGAGTTAGATTCCTTGCCAGACTTGAGCTCCAAGGGCATTATCCTAGACTGTACTCCAGACTGGTGATGGATTTTCACCCTGGCTGTAACATCAATCTTTCCCTTCAACCCAAACCTGGGAGACCAGATATTCTCTTCAATGTCTAAGATATCTACAATCTCTATTTTAGAAGGGAAATCTTCTGTTTTTTCACCACTTGACCTAGGAAGAAAATTAAGTCATAAGTTAAAATTTCCCTTAATTCTTAATATTAAAAATATTAAAATGTGTTGTAATTAAATATTTAATATTTTTGCATTATAGGCACTCTTCAGGCACTAACTTTAGAAATAAAGTCTCACTCAAACTATCTTCCCATTACCAGAGGAAGCATATCAGAAAGTTACTTCAAATTGCACATTGGCATGTAGTTTTGCTATTCACCTAAATTTCAAAGTTAAGAAAGAATCTTAAACTGTTTTTAATAGTTTTTGGTCTTTGCTGAATAACCACACTGTAAAAAAATCACACTGTAAAACATTTTGTTTCTTCAAAAAGTTTAATGATATACACTGGAAAGTAACATACAGATTTTACTCAGACCTGCCATTTCACTGAAACTTTAACACCCTATGGCTATTACCATTGACAGCAAGAAGCCATAGACAAGAGCAGCTCAGCAGCAGTTGAGTAAAATCACCATTTCACTGATAAACTGTTATCTTAGTGAAGAATTACATTTGATTAATAGTTTCACATTCTGATTTGTAGTCTTGCACATATTTACAGTAACTTCTTGCTCAGTCAGTAGATCAGACATGCTTGCTTTTCTAATTACTAAAATTTCTACTTTGAACCACACTGTTTACAAGGATTTTAAGACCAATAAGATTTTTATGTCAGTTCACCCTCAGTCTTAATGTCTTCCCCAGTACTCACAACGGTGCTGAACATGCAGCTCTCCAGATTAGCTATTTTGGCAGCAAGGCCATGAATTAGCTCCATATCCCTGAGCAGACTTGCAGAAAGAGTGCTGTTCTAAAAATTAAAAGTGAACCAAACAAGATATACAACTTAGAATGATTTTAACTTTTAATTCTAGCTTCTTACAGTTTTAGTTGCATTTTATTTTGGTTAGCTGGATTGTACATGAAGTCTTCCGCCCATTTAAAAAATGATGGCAAGTATTCTTCCACTTCCTGCATTATTTCTGTTTGTTTCAGATTTAAGTGATACCTAAAAAATAAAGCCATGCACATTAAGGAGACAGAAATGCATTTTAAAATGGCTATTCCTATGCTTTATGCAAAATTGAAAATATTAAAAAAAATTTTAAGAGGCCATTTGCTTTTTGTCTGAATACACTGATCTGCTACCTGTTCTTCATATACATTTTGACAGGCTTCAGACCATTTTATAATTGGAAAGGAATCATGATCCTCTTCAGTTGCTACAGTTACAAACACACAAGAAAGCAGAAGTCTCATTAAACAGAACCTAATCACATGGCATTAGATAATTCAGTGCTGGCATTCACTGGAAATAATGTCATTATTCTACAGCAACAGAGAAATACAAGTGGGTTTTACACAAAAAGGTTCATACAAGTGCAAATGACCACAGCCAGCAGACTTATGAACTTATTTTTCAGTCCCAACAAATAGTAGCCTACATATGCAAAGAGGAACCACAAATCAACAGGTTCAAACACAGAGGCCCAGAATGACACAAAAGCTAAGATTTAAGTAATCCTAGCACTCACAATTTAAAATATCCACCTTCAAAACAGAACTAGAGTAATAAATCTTGTTACAATTTTAACGTCCAGCTCATCTGGAGCTAACAGATACTAACACTGCACAACACACAACTTATAATATTCTAGATATAATAGGTTTTTTACATGACTTGAATTTCATTTTAATCAAGTCTGCAGTAAAATCTTAAAACTGACAGCCATTCACCTTGCCATTTTCTGATGGAAATATGAAGAACATTTATTATGCTAGCATTTCTATCAGCTTTGCAGAGAAAATAAGCTAAAAGTTCTCCAACAACTGAGCCGTTAAGTAACCTGATAAAGAATATAAAAATATCGGACATCTCAATGCTTGCTCAGTCACAAGTTTCTAGTTCATCTCCCGAGGATCAAAATGAATTATGCTCATCACATTTAACTCAGCTTTGGGAGATGCCTGGAAATCTAATGTTACAGGCACAAACACTCCAACCTGCTTGTCCTGAAAGAAAAACACCCAGAGCTAGTTACTCCAGAAGCATAATTCAGATCTATAGAAGTACCTCAGCAGGGCAGACAAATTAAATTACCTTATAAAACAGGGAAATATTTTACTAAAAGATACCCAAGTTTCATTAAGCAAGATCATTTGGCAGAATATTCTCTCGATATTGGTGCTACATTTTTTAAAGTAGAAATTTATCTGCTAGTTCAAATGTTCCTACCCTGTCTGCCAAACATAAAAGATACCTGCAATACTACTTACATTTCTTTGAGATACTTTTGTCCGTATACAATTTTATTTGCTAGTTCTTCAACTTTTTCTTGTGCCAAGTTATTTGTTACCGATTGTTGGAAAATTTCATGAAGAATTGTACCAATGAGTGTTTGGCATGAACCAGACTCGGAGCCCTGCAACAGACGTTATATAACATGTATATACATGAAGATTTATACCCACTTCATGCAAACTTTTCTATAAAATCTCTGGCTTTTATTTGCTGCACATGATGGACTGCACTTATTTAATTGCAAGCTTAGAGTTTTCACCTCACTAATTAATACTTATTCAAACCTGACTGTGAAAAGAGCCAAATTGAAACGTGTCTCTCCTATTGCTTTATCTCTCATTTTTATCCCAACCCTGATAATGTTAGGATACAATCCCTATGTGATTGACAGGTGAGAAACAAAGGCACAGATTAAAATGAATTGTGAGAAAGTTTTGCCTGTCAGCAGTATTAATAGCAGTATTTCCTAATGCAAATAGTTACCTTTACAATCTTACAGATACTTTTTTTTGCATGAAGCACTTTCCTGTGTTTTACCAACTCACACAAAATTATTCAAAGTATCACCAGAATGGCTCAGAAACCCATCTAACCATCACCAAGACCGGGCTCTGTAGACTCATAAGAATTGAAAGTGGTAGTAAGTTATGACCTCTGCATAAGCCAGCACTGAACAACTGGAAATCTAATCAGTATGGTTTTTAAGTACTTACTGATATCTTTTACAGACCTGGCACTTGTGGGTTCTACTCACAACTGGAGGGTGGTGTTATCCTGGACTCAGGACTTCCAAATGATTAGTTTATTCCTATTACTCCTTTAACGAAGGCCTGACACCACCTCACCCTCTACTTAAATTTCTTGTTACAGTCACAGGCTCCCACTGGCTGTTTACCACTCCATTCCAGTTCCCTTGGCCATTTGGATTTATACTGCCACCATGTCTGGAAGTTTTCTTCAGCTGAATCCACATATCAGCAAGGACACTACCACAAGAAATCTTTCCTCTTTCCAAGTTCCAACAGCTAGATTCAGATGCCAGAGTTAGCACACACAAACCCTGATTACACTACACATATATTCCAGCTTGATCTTGAGCTAAAGCCTGCTTCTCATAGGGTATTAAGAAAGAGTCTTAACTGAATGGGCTGCTTTTTCAGAGGCTTTTAACTTGGCCAAGTGTGGTTACGTTTTCATATGGCCGACAAGAGGCACACCCCTCAGGATTCATATCCACACAAAATATAGCAAGAGATTATCAAAGAAGTTGCCAGAATTTTAAGTGGGAAGATCGTTTCTTTGTCCCATTGATTATATTAATATAGGATTATTTTAGCTGAAATTCTCAAAAAACACAAGAAGCTCAGCCAGAGTCAGACAGTTTCCGTTCTAAATTATTCTATGTTGTAAACATCATGAATAGCTAATAACAACATTTTGCCATACAGCATTGCAGCCAATTTTAATAGAGCTAAACCACTAGTCTCGGTGAAACAGTAACCCATTGATATGCTTGATGCTCTAGAATTAACACTTACCCTAAACCTTTCACTCAGCACTGCTCGTCTCATACATCGAATACTATTTGATATTGTAGTGCCAGAAAGCAGCAGATCTGGGTAAAGAACTAGGTATCCAGACTGTTCATTTATTATCCAGGTACCGGAGCTACACTCCCCTTCTAAGTGAATGATGTCTCCTGGAACAACTGGAACAGACTCCCTATAATGCAATACATTTGAACAACCATTTGCAAGCTAAAGACACCACATATTAGAAATTATACATTAATATATTAGATTCAACATACTTCAAAACAGGAGGTTATTGTGATTCTTTTTTAAGCTGATCTAAATAAATTTTGAAAATTAATAAAGAAATTTTTACTGACAAAACTTCAATAATTTTGAGTATTGGATCATGCGTCAGGACAGCCTGCATGAAGGGAAATTCTGTTGACTTCAAGTCATTCCAGATACACGTATTAAGCCATTTAGTATCGTTATGTTCTATACTGGCATGCTACACTTTTTCACTACATGAGATCTACCTTTTAACTCAAAAATTCTACTTGTTTCAGAAACTCAGAAAAATCTAAAAATATTTTTAGAAGTTTCAGGGTTCAAGATCTTTTATACTTGCTCCTCCCAGAAATGGAGTCTTAGACTTCTTTTCTCCCATCTTCCAGGCTTGCATGGAAAATGAAAAGCAGTGCCAAATAGCATGCACATGCCTGTTATGTTTCAAAAGACTAAGCTAGTCTTCTGTAACATACCACGCAATGCACAAACATCTAAATTAGAATCCTCACTGATTCACACTTGAAAAAACTTTTGCAGTAGAGCTCAAGCTAAGGTGATTTTAACAGACTGTATAAAACCTCATGTTTTACAGGCACAGCTTTGTACATTTATATGTACAATGAGGGTATACCATTTAGAAGAACACTTCTAATCATTGCAAGACAACACTTAAACAAAATACCCTGTCTTGCTGTTTGTTATTACGAAGACAAATTAAAACTTTAAGGTAGCAATATCCACTTAACACAAGTTACACAACACGAGTTCTCTCAAGATGAATATCCGTTACACTAATATACTGACAACATTACGTTAGATAAAGGTTGTTTCAGGATTTCTTATCACTTTTAAGAGAGTAAAACTCATCTCAAAGGCAACACGGAGAAAAGTGACTTAATCATCCAATATTTCCTCCTCCTTCCAGACATCTACATTTCTGTATGGATTACCAGCTGTTCCTAAGAATGCACAGTTCTGTATCTTCCAGTGACTGAGATGCCGTAATTTTCAAGTGTTTCTCAGGGTCACTTCCATTTCTCTGTATTATGCTGACTTCCAACACACGGTATCTGTTGTTCAACCCATTCTTAAGTATTGTGTCAGGGGGGTCGGTCACTTTCTTCTGAAAACTGAAGTAACAATTCATTACAAAGACATAGCGCTATTTGAAACTAAAACAGCCAACCCACATAAAAGAACAGGGAAAGCTTCAAGTATAAACCCAACTTTAACCCTCTTCAATTTGTATCTACATTTAGTGTGGTTTTTTAGTTCTATACAGGTAGACTGTAGGAAATCTCTCTGGTAATGTTTCCACATTGTCTCTTTGAATGACAGGGATGAAAAACAAGTATTTGGACATATGAGACATAAGGAAGGAGGCATAAATACTAAATAAGTTGCTATTTATTGCAGCTAGTGCTTCCTTTTGGTGTCCATATACTTGTATTCATCTAGTAGTTAATTATAACTGTACTGCAACCCTGTGCTTGTGAGAAAGCTTGTATCTCTTTGAACACTGTTAAAGCATGTAAAAATTCCCACAATTAATCGAGTACATCAAACACAGAGAACTAACTTTTTCCCCTTTAACCTCAACATAAAGATAATTAGAAAACTGACATTCAAGGTTGTTTTCATCTGGCCAATGGCCAAAATTTCAGATAGAGCAGTCAGGCCAGCCACTCTCCTAACGCCGAATGATGCCCGCTAGAGCTCCAGGGCGCAGGCAAGGACAGAGCTCACATCAGGGGCCTGCACCCCGCCCCGTAGTCTACCCTGTCCAACGCAAATACCAGTTACTCGCTAAGCAGTGGCGGGTTCCTCTCACCGATTATTCCAGGCAGTCCCGAGCGCTTCCTACCTCTCCCCCATCCCCGATGAAGACCTGTACCACCCCGTCCCCGCTCCGGCGGCCCTCAGGACTCCTTTTCGCCTTCCCGCGCACGGAGCCGGAGGGGCCGAGAGAGGCAGAGAGGGACGCGAGGCGGGGGAGTGGGCGCGCGAGACAGCTCGCGCGCCCCGCTTTAAATTTCAAACCCCCCGCGCTCGCGGCCGTCTCCGCCCACTTGTTCTTCCCTCCACTCGGCCGCTACCTCTCCGCCATGAGCAGGTCCTCTGCCGCACACGGCTCCGTCCCGCCTCAGCTCTACGGCTCAACCCGCAACCCGGCCCCGACGCGAACAGACAGTTAAACGAGGATCCTCTCAGCCGCGCGCCCTACAAGACCCCTCCAACCCGCCAGGGCGCAGGCGCAGTACAGCCGCATTCCCCGCCCGCCACCGGAGAAGCCCCTCCTCTGATCCCTCCCAGCTCGGCCACTGGCGGCGAGAGTGCTAGTGCAGCCAATGGGAGGTGCCGGGAGGGCGGTTCTCCGCCGGGGCGGGGTGGGGGACGCGGTTCCCGCGCGCGGGTAGAGGGATTGAAGGCGCGAAGTGGCGCGTGGCTCCTCCAGCCGCTGCTGTGGGGGCGGGGCCCGCGCCGTGAGGGAGCCTAACGGTCTGCTGGGGCCTGTGGCGGTTGCGTCTGTGCTGGAGAGGGTTGTTCTCAGTCCTACCTGTCGTTTATTTCCACAGCGTCAAGTGCTGTTACAACCGTGACCCCTCTTCTGATACCAGTGCAGTAGTGTGAGGTAAAATTAGGTGCGCCTTTTGCTCCCAGCTGCTTAGGGATGAATCTCAGCCTGAGAGTCAAACTTTTTCTCTGATAAGAACTTGTTACATTCAGCACTGTTCACTCGCAGACTTTCTGAGGTAATAAGAGAAGTTTCAGGTACACAGATTTCCTTTCTTCGCTGTTTTTTGGCCACAAAACCACTACTTCAGCAAAGCATTTTGGATCTCAGACCATCACTTCTAGCAAAGATTGAAGGACACAGGTATTAAATCTATTCTTAATACATCAGTATGACTGTTCTGCAGTTTAAATGTCAGGGAAATGATGTATTAAGAGTTGTATCTCTTTAATGTAGCCAAACATTGGGAAACAGTATGAGGCTCTAGTCCTGCAAAGAAGACAGTTTTGGCCAACAGTTAGACATCCGAACAGAAGGATCAAAGCCTGAATTTTAAAAGGTGAGAGCATACTTAAATTAGCCCCTTTACTTTTCTTTGGGATAGTCCTGAAATACATGCAGTAAACTACATTTATGTTGCTTTCCATTGCAGAACCTCCAATATAAGCTTGTAATTTAATAGTTATGTGTGGATACTATTAAATGTACAGTCACATAATTTGGTATGGTATTAAAAGAGATTACATAAATACTTTTACTTTGTACACTTGATAACCTTGTGTTCTGTAGTCTCATGTTGCCTATACATCTCTCATACACTAAAAAAGAAGTATCTTAACCAAATATGGTTATAAAAGTATAAAATATGCTTTAAATATTTTTTTGAATTTAGCTAAAATCCAAGCAGTCTAGGGAATCTCTACAGAGAGTCTGTGAAATCCAGAAAAATACCAAACCTTACTTTAGTACCAAAAGTTGCACTAAAGTGTTCAGACTATGGCTCTTTTAATCATTTCTGGCATCAGTGGTTGAAAAAAATGTTCTTACAATTTTAAGATACATCAGCATTCTCCGGGTTTGAACTGTGTAAATTCAGGAATTTATTATCAAAAATTTGTTATCACAAGATAATGAATTTTGTTCCTTCCAGTCCTGTGACAAACAGGGAGCTAGCTGTCTATACTTACAAACAGTTAACATGCTTTACATGCCCTCATTTTTTAGGCCACAGATTGAATCAGGGAAATCTATGAGGAGAACCTACAGCTGTGTCTTCCCCAGCAACTGTCTCAGTAATATATACTTGCCTGCTGCCACCCCAGGTAGCAAGTTTATTCCTAAAGCTAAATCAGAGATTAAATTTACTGTGCATCAGATCTAGCAAGTGTGCAGCCACAGTGTGAGCTGGTTCAGTAAGGTGATGCCAATAAAATCCATTCATTTCTTTTGGTGGGTTAACCTTTCATCAGATCAGCGGAAGTACCATGGTATCTAGTCCATCTACCCAGGATGAGACAACATGTCAAACAGCACCCAAAGGTGCAGTTAAACAGCAGAATAAAACAGTATAAATCAGCTGCAAGGAAAGCTGTCAGCTTTCTGTACTGACTTACTATGCAACCGTGCTAGCACATTGGTAAGAGAACAGGTCAGATCCTGCCAACGGGAGTAGAAAAGAGAGTGAGAGTACAGGAAACCTAATTCAGACCAGCCTGAAGCATCCCGGGATCCACTCTGAGGATGCTCAGGGGGCGGTCTGTCACTCACCCCACTGAAGCAGAGATCTCTGAGCTGAAGAGACTCACTCACACTAATTGCACTGAATAAAAACACAGTTAAGACCAAGCACAGAGATATTTTGTTTTATACCTCTCTGAACTGAACAAATATGGTTGTTTTGAGTTGAAAACATAAAAGAAGGCTTATAACAAGTGCCTTGCACGCTCCTTTTTCAGGGAAGCGGCGAAGGAATTTGAAGAGTATCAACAGAATGTGTCCACCTTGAGGTCTCAGCTCATTTAAATGAGCAACAAAAAAACATCTGGAGAATATTAGTAATGAAATAAATAAAGAGACATTGGAATTAATCAGTGTAAAAAATGGTTCAAATACATGAAACTTTTCTGTGTAATGACTGCAAACTGCAAGATTGGTCATACATAAATGCCTTAGTTACAGCAGGCAAAATTTTCATTTGTAAGAATGTGGAGATGAAGCATGGGGTTTATTTTAAAGACACAATGCTTAATCACTGGAAACAAAGCCCCCGAGACTTGAGATTTTCAAAGACATATCATGGGTAAGCCTGTATGAGACTCTCTCACCTGAAGAAGTCCTAAAATGGTGAGGCTTTCTTTTCTACTCTTATGTCAAGGAGTATTGGAAATAGGTGGGTTTAACAGAGTTTAAAAATATTATCCAAGGCTACTTAACCAGTTCTTCATAAAAACAATTACTTCACTGGACATAACTATTAGTTATGAGATTATTACAATATGATTTTTTAGGAAATAAAGACAAAAACAGATATTCAGGCCCCTTCCATTTGCTGAAAAAGTAAACAGGAAAAAATAATGAGAAAGTATGTGATTAAGGCATAGAAATGAGCTTGGCTGGAGCCTAATCTCGTACTTTTTACTGGCTAAAATTAGATGTTGCTTATTCAGTACACTGAAAATACTGAAGACACAGGCAAGAAAAAACAAGGGAATAAATCCCTCAGTAGTTCAAAAAGAAAATAAACCCAGTTTTCATAGGGCTGTCACTGGAGAAAGAAAGAGGATTTACAATTAAGTCCCATGTTTCCATTGTTGTAGGCAGATACTCTAAATAAATTCTACGTTCTAACTGAGTAAGAAATACCTGAATAAGCTTCCCAGAAAGAGTTAGAAATAGCTACTAAAAAAAATTAGAAACTCCAGTTTCCTCCCATCTAGCCCCAGGACAAAAGTATTTTTCTTTCATAGATCTTGCTCAAAAGTCTTAAAATACTTCCAAATTTAAAATTATTCATACACTTTTAAATTTTGAAAAACTAATCCTGAAACTACAGCACAGTTTCATCCAGTAGGTCTATTTTTCACATGCAATATCCTACTCAATTATTTAGGGGACACTTTTTACTGCTCTCTTCCTCTCAAGAGAGAATATGCTGGATTCTGCTTTATTCTGCATAAGAACTGCTTAACTTTTCATAACACAGCTCAAACCTAATTGAGTTCCTCAAATATATCACTTTTAGTAAAATTAAGATGTAAAACTCTAAATTTAAACATCCTTAACAGTATTAACATAGCAAAGAACTGGCACCTGAGAAGAAGTTTATTTGCTCACACAGTAAAATACAAGAAATGGCACATCTCTCTTCTCTTTCTTTTCTTTTTTTCTTTAATACAGTGGATTTAGCTCTCCTGCAAGGACTTTTAAAGATAAAGATTCACTGTGATATTGGTTAGTTTTCCTTTAAGTGAAACTAAAAATCAGGCAAAAAAATCTTACTTGTTGTCTCAATTAAGAATGACAATGTTATGCAGATTTACCTACAAGGGCAAACATACAGGTAATCCCAGAAACACGCAATCTTTCTGGCTGCAACACATACACATGACACAAAGACATTAGTTGAAAATTTTTAATAAAATAAATTCAAATACATCTCATTCTCTGTCCATAGCTACGTTGTTAAATATCAAAGAAATACATACTTTTAAGAAACTGGGGGAAAAAAAATTGAGCCACAAAAGTTGGTATTGAATATATAACTCAAAATCCAGTTTGTCAAGTTTGTCAAAATTAAGCAAATCGATCTTACTCTCCACCACTTAACATAACCATTACCAATTCTTAAGACACTGCTAAAATATTTACAATAAATAAATAACTTACATCATTTAAAGTAAATGCTTTACAGTTTCCTGAATCAAGTGAGTAAAATCAAGAGTACCAATGCAAATCATATATAAACAAATCTGGAACATAATTCCCTCTACAAAAGGAATTATAGTAAGAGGAAAACATGTAATAGTCTATTGCATACCATACTTTAGAAACAGTACATATACACATCTACAGACTCCAGTACAATCTTCATTTTCTTTTCTTGCGTGAGAGGTTGAATATGGTCCATATGCCTAAATAAGTAAATGCAGCAGCATGCAGTCTTGTTTGTCACCATGTTTTAAGGTAGGGACAAACCTGTTTACACGAGCTAGTACTGGAAAGTACATAAAATACTCAGCCTTCAATAAACTGAACGAAGAACATTCAGCATCACAGAAAAGGTACAGAAATGCCTTGTAAGATCAGGCCCATACTAACTGCCTTAAGGAGATCTTTTCTGGCACTTGTCACTGTAAAAGTTCCCCCTGGTTTTATTTGTGTAGATACAGCATTTTTTAGAATAGAATGTATGCCAAGAAACTTGTTTCCAAATTGCAAGATTTCTAATAATGTTAAATACATCTTGTCATTATTTATTGAAATGGTTGAAGAGACTTTCATATGTACTCATCTGAAAAATACATGCATTGTTCTTGCATCCTGAAAACTTGTACAAAAAAAAAAAAAAAAAAAAAAAAACGAAAAGATGCTTAAGTTGTGGTCTGCTGAGTTCAGCTTCTACAGAGCTGGCAAGTATTTGAATATGAAAATCATTGCATTTGTTCAAATCAGTTTATTCAATTTCATTTTTAAAGAAGAACAGATGTCTAACTACTAGCTTAAAAAGCAATATAACCATGTGTGTAACTCCTGGAATGGTGATAAAGCTAAATAACTAACAGCTTGAAACCCATACAAAATGTGGGTATAATTTTAAAACTGTGTAATTCTTAACATTAATCTAATGAAGCCTAGAAGATCAAGTGCAAAAAAATGTTTATAGCTAACTAATGTTTATTTTGATCTGTCTCCTGGTTTGACTCCAGGAAATTAACCACATTTTGGCAAATAAAAACGTCAGACAACAGCAGTTCCACAGTAACAGATAGCTTTTTTTAAACTTCAAGTAATTTACTCACCAATATAATTTGAGGACTGATAGTGTAGTTTTACAGGAAAGTCTTAACAAAAATTTAGTTGAGGTGCAAGAATTGTTTCATAAGTTCGTATGTGGTAAAAGCCACAGCCTGGGAAGGAATACAACGAATGTAATTTAGAGATAAACCACGGTATAATCCTCTTCGTATTCCATGTTGTTGATACACGTATTTCAGTGTCTGCACCATTGTACTGGAAAAATAAAAACTCAAATCATTATTGGATACACATATTCAATAGTCAAAATCACTTTCTGCAAATACAAGACACTTTTTTTACTTGGTTCTTAAGACATCTATGGAGAAAAACCCATGGGACTCCATGTAGCAAAGCATTATAGTCTTTTTATAGACTACAGACTTGTTATAGACTCAGAAGACAGTCTGAGCTTCTGCAAGAAATTTGGGCACAAGGGCTGGGAAATGGAAAAAGGACAGTGCAATCCCATTTAAAGAAGTTTCAGTCTGAAATTACCTGCCCTAAAAGACACAATAAGACATTTTACACCAGAACGGCTATGCATATTGTGTTGCCTATCTGGCAGGAAGGAGTTGAGAAGCATCAATTCTTCTTATAAATGTAATACAGAGTAACAGGAACATAATTTGCCCAATGTAGCACACACTTCTTGCATGAAAGATCAGTATTTAGGGCTTGTATCCCATTCTCTTTCTTTGAGCACAGGATCATACCCATCCTTCTAAAGCTCTGCATATAAAATTTATGTTTAGCTCTGTATTCTACATCTTGCATGTGCGTAGCTTCCTCCACCATGACACAGGCCTAGTGTTTTCTCTCAAAAGAGAAATGCTAGGATTTGTGTAAGTATATAATATTTGACCTTTAAAAGCAGAATTTGCAGTGTAATATGCAAGGAGAATGATTTTCCTCACGTAGTAAATCTGTGAGAAAATTTTACTCCCTTGAGTAAAAATCTGTAAAGTGCTCAATATTTCCAAGCTATTGAAGACATTGCTCTTTGAGAACATCTTCCATATGCCTCAAAGCTTCAAGATTTCCTACTTTTTTATCCTCTCATCCTCTAAAGACATATATATCTACTCTCCTTCAAAGCACAGCTCTCTCCAAACATGGTCACAACAATATTATTAAATTGGGAAGCCTAAAGTCTGTAAAGGTAGTTCTCACAAATGCAGGAAGTAACACCCCCAAGCACAATTAACACATTTTTAATTTAAAAGTACCTGGAGTGGAAAATAGCCAAGCAAAAAATACCTTAGGCTGCTAAGGAAAACAGAGCAGCAGCTTTCACAGTAAGCAACATCTATGTTTACGAAAGTCACTAAGACAGACTACTGTTAGTAAGATCCAATTCACCATGCAGGAGGTTCACACTGGATTCAGACATACACAATTCCACAAGGTTGAAAGTAACCAAGACAAAACTGTCCTGGAATTGAATTTGGTTGAGGCAATTTGAAATTCAGGAAGTTTTTCAAGATGAGAGCTGATTTAATACTATGATTTTAAGGATATTATGGTACTTCTGCTTCTACTGGTCTGAATCATATGACTAAAAAACCTGGAGGAACCCCAACTACACGTGGGGTGTGGGACATTACTGTAGCTTTTACAGTAATGTAAAAGAAAGGTCAAATAAAACATATTATGTAAAACCATCTTATGGAACAGATTCTGCACCATTAAAAAACATTTTGAAACATTTCGTTTCAGTAGAAGCATGCAGTCTCTCTCTTGGGGATTCTGCTGATATTAAAGACAGACATCGCAAGTTGAGTTAAAATACAAAAAAAACTATGTTACTAATACAAACAGAGTATTAGTAAAAAAAGTGCCATTGTGATTTCAGTTATTTTTTTAACCCCGGAGTGATAATGGCAGCTTCTGTCTGTGTGGGAACTTACTCATTAAAGGAATGAAGAAATCAACAACATAGTAGCCTTTTTTTAAAAAAAAAACCTTTAAAACTAAGAATTTAACTTAGCTCAGACATCTAAGAATTCAGTTGCTACAGGTGAAAATACTTACAGGCACTTTTCAGAGTCTGGGAGAACCGCTCCTAACTGCATCCGCCTACGAGTTACATCAAGGGGATATCTACGGAGGAGATATTTGAACAGCAGTTCAACCAGATGTGTGATGACTATATGAATATTGTTTAAAAAAGAATACAAAGAAGTCCATGTGTAACCTCCAAGCTCCCTTTTCAGTGAGTCAGGAATCCAGCTCAGATTCTCAACACAGCTGAAAGTTCTCCAAAAAGGGAGACTTCCCCTATACAACCAAAACCAGCAAATCAGATCTCTTAATATATTCCATTTGGCACGAGTAAGGAAGACACATGAAGATCAGATGAGAGTATAAAACAGTCTGTAAAACGCTGGAGGGAGAAGACACCTGAATCGAAAATAAAATTAACAGTTTAAGGATTAATAGAAAATGACATTTGTAATGCAGTGATTTAGTGAAAAATTGATGCCATATAAGTCCATTAAATTAATTTATTTTATGGACAAAATAAAGTATGATAAGGACAGCATGAGAATGGAGAAAGCAGGCAAAGTAATAAAAAAAAAACTAATGCCAAATACAATATCCAAGACTTGTTTTTTTCTTTTTTTGTTGTTGGTTTTTTGGTTTTTTTTTTAATTCTATGGCTTCACAGATGACATTGTTTTGAAAATAAATTGGAATAATAAAATTCTGCATATTATGTTCATGGTTGAAATTTCATAGCTTACCAAACGAGATTCCAACTGACTTTAGGAGATTTGTCTGAATTTGTTTAACTGACTCAATGCATCTATCTTTAAAGACCCTGAAGATTAAATAGATATTTAGTAAATGAAACAATAGGAAATAACTGAATTCCAGTGTCTGATTAACCTGATATAAAAACCTTACTAATAACTAGACTTACATAAAATCATATTCTCAGATAAAAGTTTCTTTAGAATGAACAGCTATATAGAAAAAAAACCCCAAACAACACCCAAACTTACGATATCGTCTGAGCTATTGCTCCAGCTATGCCACCACACAGCAGATTTACATGTGTTTTCAAAACTAAGACATCGGGATTATCTAATGAAGGCCGTCCAAGCAAGTTAGGTGCTTGAGCAAGTCCAATGCTCTTTAAGGTACCAAAGGTAAAAAATGAAAAACCTAAAAGGAAATTTAATTTTATGTACTTTCATAAAAAAGCAAACTATTTGTCGATGCATCATCATCATAAACAAAAAGCTGCAATTACAAAATGAAGCTATTTTCCAATTCCTTTAGAAGTTTTTCTTAAGCAGAAAGAAATAGACAAATAATATTTTTAACTTCTACAGTAACTTCTGTCCAAATGAATTAGTGTTTCTAATTAACATTAAAAGAATGCTTTAGATAAGATAGACTTTGGGGTTTAAATTACTGGATTGCTGTTAAGAGTAACTCCTAAGATCTTTTTAACTGAAGAACAGCCCTTGTCTTTTAAATATGAGTGTAGTTTAGCTGGGCAGTTCTGATGTTCCTCCATCCCACGTCACCCACTGCTTTAGCTTGTTTAAGTATTTACATAAAAGTCACCAGGAGATGGAGCCAATACAGAGGCTCTAAGCCTCAATCTAGAGAGTGCTCTGCTCTCTCATGGATCTACCTGTTTGAGAGAAATATCCTACATGTTTTCTTCTGGGAAAACTGGGAAGCAGAAGAGAAAGAACCACTATTCTACCTCTCTCCCTCTCGACTCCAAGTTTCAGAAAAGCTAGGCTTCGCCTATTGAAGATGCTTTAATACACAATGATCCATTTTAGATTAAGATTGAAGAGTTGCAAATGTGTCTACTGGCCTCCCCTCTCCATTCAGTAAAAAACAGAATCCTTGATTTTAACAGAAGCTAATTAACTACGTGTGCAAATATATTCTGTGTAAATTTAGTAGCGCACATAACTGCTGAAGGACTGCCATGTTCTGTTTTTAACTTACCTGCATATGGCGCCATTCCTACAACAGTTGGCATCAGCCCTCTGTAGAACCCACTAAAACCACCTTCCTTTGAAAGAAAAATACAAGTACGTTTGTGGCAAGAAATACAACAAATGTCTTAACAAGCTATACGACTGTTCATACAGATTCACATGACAGCAATCTGACTAGCATCATCTAGCACCAAGGAGGTAACATCAAGTTCCATTTCTTGTGCCTGAAGAATTGAGGGGACAACTGCCTGGCTCCATAGGAGATAAAGAAGTGAAAATAGAGGAGAAAAATCTACATCCAACATTATAATCTAGGAGACATTTCTGCATTATACATATCCCTCCTCCCCAGTCATTACTACTTGTTCGTGAAAAGCAACTTCTTTCTGCTGTTTTTGACCTCCCACTTAAATGAGTCTTAGCTACATCTTAGCAGCCAAGTGGAAGGAAGCATCCAGATAATTTTTTACATTAAAAAATTCAATGTGCACGCAATGAAGTCATGTTATTTTCCACCAAGCTACTATTTTCAATGCAGTGCAGCATTCTTTAAAGAGCATATTTTGCTTTGACAGGACTGAAGATTAAAAGAAAAAATACCTTTGTGTAAATCATCTTGAATGCATGGATAATTCCCATGTACTTGTGTTCCCCTTTTACTTGGAACGCCAGACGAACTCTAACCATATCAAGAGGGTAAGTACAAATCACTGCTGTAATACCTTTATTAAAAACAAAAACAAAACAAGCAAACAAAACTCACCTACACCTTATCTGATTCTAGGATTATTTTGAAAATTAGAATTTCCTTTTGTGGCAGTGAATATAATAGCATATACAAATTATTTTGTTAAAGAAACACTTAAAGTCACTTATAATCAGCAAATAGGAACACTAACTTCAGCAACACACTAAGGATTTATGTTTATGCTTGGTGTTCACTGAAGCTGCACACCTAGGCCTTGATTTTCCAAAGATTTATGGGCCTAACTGTATTCACATGAGCAATCTCATGTAAGTGCATGGCTCATAAGCATCAGGCTAGTCAAGTGCATCAGCTTTACTCGACTGCAACCATGAAACCTAAGCCTAACATATCTTTAAAAAAAATAAAAATCAAACCACCAAATTTACATGTTTATTTTCAAAAAGGTTGTGTCAGAATTTGATGTGATTACTGGATATAGATACACCTATCTATCTACTGCATCTGCAAATACTAAATATATTCTAATGACATTTAAAATAAAGTCAGGATTGTACTGATGAAGAGTACTTAACTGCGTTGCATTACTGCATTTTAATAGTTCACGTTACACCAGCACTTCTGTTGTAAAACTTTGATCAAAAAAGCTATTTCTAGACTTAAGATGCCAAAAAAATCAAATCTTAGGACTCCTCCAGTTATGAACTGCTTCAAAACTGATCAGATACTGACCAACTTGTAATTCTGGAAACAGAACTCCAGTACAGAGAACAACTCTAACAGTTACCTGAATAACAAATTCTTTCCTACTGCTAGTTTTTGAGGTAAACCACTCAATTGCTGACAAATGATTTGGAGGGAATAGTTAAAACTGTTTACTAAAAACAGAGGTCATTTTCTGGTGGTATACCACTGTCACTAAAAAACCAAAAATACATTGGGAAAAGGAGAAAAAGAAAGCAAAAACCTTTGTGATTGATAGTGTTTTCTAGCAGCTGGTCCGATTTAGCTAAACATCACCCCTAAAAATTGGTCATACAGAAGATCAGCACGCTTTTTATGCTGGCAGGAAATTGCCACTTCCTCTTAAGTTTTAATAGTCTCTTAATGATATCTCTTTTTGTGGGTGTATCATTTCCCCTCCATTCCACAAGGTCAAGAGAAAACACAACAGGGAGGGGAAAAACCCAAACCAACAACAAAACCCAAACACAACACAACAACTCCAACAAACAAATTCTTCATAACTTTTATGTCTGAAGAGAAAAAAAACCAACTTTAGTAAGCTGAATGATCTGACAGAAGATATCAGGATTAGATGAGGAGAAAAAAAAATGAATTAACACCATAAGTGAGCTATCCAAAAAGCTGACACTGGTCAACTGTCAACTTAAAGTTTGTGACCTTCTGGAGTATCCTACCAGTAATTTATTTTAGAAGACAAAACCATCTCTTTCAGAGGTTTCGGACAATTCCTCTGAACAAAAAGCAGACATCTGCAGTTGATTTCTGATGTTGTCTCACCCATAGGGTTCAAAAGTTGGAAGCTGCAAAACACCACAACTTTAGGACTGTTTCCACTGACCTACATTATTAAATGCAATCCCTCAGACTACAGACTTTTCCTAATGGATTGCCTGAGACGTCCAGAAATACTGTAAAATGGATGAATTCAAGCAGTTTAAAAAAATAAAATAAAAAAAGAGGAAAAAAAGCTTTTACAGAGCTTAAGAGTTCACAGGAAAGTCATCCCACTTCAGCAAACAGACAACTTTATCCCCCTTCTCTTTCCAACCTGCACTGATATGTATCCAGGAATATTCTCTGAACAAAGACTAGCAAACAGACCAACCAAGAGTTTGGTGAATGCCCTAACTAGTGAACACAGTCCAAAAATAGTACAATTGAAAAAAAAAATCAGATGGAACTGAAAGAAACCATATGTAGTAAGGATTTAAATAGGATTTTTTTTTTTTTACTTAAAATCCTCTAGCCATGAATTCTGAAAAAAATGGGATTTCTAACATCAGCCACAAAATATGCTTTCTTGAAGCAACTGGGAGAGGCATGTTACTGCTTACTGTTCATATAAGCAGAATGTACATACAAGGGATCAAGATTTCCTTTGTGGCTCAGAAGAGATGCTATCCTTTCTGGGAGGAATGGCAGCCAGCTTTGGGACACAAAGTCATTGTGGTGAAGTCTACAAAATTACTAATCTCATCTCTACTCCCTAAATATTATGCGTTATCAGAAGTCAGACCACAGCATCTTAAGGCTGATTCCCTGTCTTGAGGAAGCAAAATCTATGCCAAATAATTAGAGTTGAGCCAAAAATCTCTTCCATGGTTGGTTAAACAGTGCAGAATATCTCAACAGTTAAGAGATATATACTGCAATTCCCAGTGTCTATTCTGAAATAATCATAATAGGGCAATGTAGCTCCTCCCTCCTTTAAGGAAAAACTTCAAAAACAGCAAACGTTTTCATTGCCAATGCTGACTCAGAAGTCAAGGAAGTCAGGGGAAGACCATTCTTCACTTACCATATTGTCCTCAAGCACCTTTGACCACTCCTGGGGACAAGATACTAGGTTACACAGACCTTTACTGAGACTTAGCGTCAATGAAGCACAACAGGAATTAGACTGTCCTTGATTTGCTTCCCAGGCTTTGAGAGTTAACAATTAGATTAGCTGTATAGGGATTTATCTCTGTCCCCCAATTTCCCTACTATTCCTCCATTCTTAGTAATTTTCTTTCTTTGAAAATAAAAATAAAAAAATCATCTGGAGCAAGAAAAAAAAACCACAAGTGAAATACATTTATAAAGATCAGGTACTGCAAACATATCTGACGCAAGTTTTTATGATTTCTGTGTCATGCTCTCTGTACTTTATCAATAATTACATAGGTCAAATTAAGTACTACCAGGTAGTAGTACCAGAAGTATACAGTAGTATGCCGAAGTACCAGTAGTGCCAAAAGTATACAGTTCAAAAAGTGATAAGCACAAGTCACAGCCTTGAACTGCAGAAGATATGCTCCTTAACTAGTATAAAGTAGATTAATTTATCAAGGAGGCATCTTCTGAACAAAACAAAGCTTCAGGAACTATACACACAGAGAAATAGCTGATGACAAAGAAAATTTATCAGACAGGTTGAAGAACTTCCTGATTTACAAGTCCTAATATTTCTAGACCTTCAATATAGAATTCTGTTTCTTTCTGAATTGCAGCTGAAGAAATAAACAGCACAGATTCTTTTAAAATGTTGACTCAAATAGGTAACTGTTAATTACATACTATTTAAAATTTGAGACAGCAGTATCCTCCTAGATCAGTACTATTTTCCAATCGCTTTTAGTAAAAGTAAAAAGATAAAAGCATACTTTCTGTATCAGTTTCATGGAACTTGAGTTTATTCTAGATAAAAAAGGCTAAAAAAGACACGATGTTATTTTGAAGTTAATCAAGTGCAGGGGAGGAAATACACATTTCTGTGTTTTAATTGAGATTTTTCAATTACAAAACGAAAAAAATTTAGATTTGCAAAATCATCCTGTGATACAGGTGTTATTTGATCATTTTGTTTCCTAAACCCCACTAACCTCTATGATTTCTCTATCTTCTCCCCAGCTCTGTCTTTCCTTAAAAGAAGTTATACACCATTTATCTGTTAATGAGGTGTTACAGCTGAAATTTGAATCACACAAGGCTCAGGAAATTCAGAGTTAAAGTTTCCACAGTACCTTTAACTTGGCCTCCTTAAATATATGCATTACAATAGGTTTTTCTTTTCTCTCACTCCACTGCCCCCATCCTCATTGCCTTGTTTGTCCCTGTGGATATGCTTTTGATCCTGTTTATCAGTTACAGAAGATACTCAAATGTTTCCCACCACTTTGAAGCAGGTCTGTTGACTGCTAGTAATGTTGGAAACACTGACATAAGCAAGATTTAAGTATGAGTAGTGTACACAGAAGTGAAAGCAGACAGCTGTGTGGCTTGATGGTGTAGAGGGGACAAAAAGGGAAGGGAAACAAGAGATATCCATTTTCAACTGCATAATATTGGATTCCAAGAAACTGTGAAGACCCCTCTCCACCAACACTGGGGTGCATGCAACACACTGTCTCCTTTAGTCATTTAAACTTGGAAGAAACAATATCCCATATTGGAGCCAGCAAGAGACTAAGCCACAGGAGTTAAAGCAAGAAATATTACCAATTGCTTTTAAAAGTCTTTTCTTACTTTGTTTGCAAGTCTAGAGAACTTAGAATCATAGAATGGTTTGGGTTGGAAGGGATCTAAAAGATCATCTAGTTCCAACCCCCCTGCCATGGGCAGGGACACCTTCCACTAGACCAGACTGCTCAAAGTCCCATCCAACCTGGCCTTGAACACTTCCAGGGAGGGGGCATCCACAACCTGCTCCAGTGCCTCACCACCCTCACAGTGAAAAATTTCTTCCTTATATCTAAACTAAATCTACTGTCTTTCACTTTAAAGCCATTACCCCTTGTCCTATCACTACATGCCCTTGTAAACAGTCCCTCTCCAGCTTTCTTGTAGGCGCCCTTCAGGTACTGGAAGGCTGCTATAAGGTCTCGCCAGAGCCTTCTCTTCTCCAGGCTGAACAACCCCAACTCTCTCAGCCTGTCTTCACAGAAGTGCTCCAGCCCCCTGACCATCTTCATGGCCCTCCTCTGGACTCACTCCAACAGGTCCATGTCCTTTCTTATGCTGGGGGCCCCAGAGGTGAACACAGTACTCCAGGTGGGTCCTCACGATAGGAGAGGGGGAGAATCACCTCAACCTGCTGGTCACGCTTCTTTTGATGCAGCCCAGGATATGGTTGGCTTCCTGGGCTGCAAGCAGGCATTGCCAGGTCATGTTGAGCTTCTCATCAACCAACACCCCCAAGTCCTTCTCCTCAGGGCTGCTCTCAGTCCATTCTCCGTTCAGCCTGTATTTGTGCTTGGGATTGCCCCAACCCATGTGCAGGACCTTGCACTTGGCCTTGTTGAACTTCATGAGGTTCACATGGGCCCACCTCTCAAGCCTGTCAAGGTCCCTCTGGATGGCATCCCTTCCCTCCAGCGTGTCATCTGCACTACACAGCTGGGCATCATCGGCAAACTTGCTGAGGGTGCACTCAATCCCGCTGTCCATGTCACCAACAAAGATGTTAAACAGCGCCGGTCCCAATACCAACCCCTGAAGAATGCCACTCATCACCGGTCTCCACTTGGACATCGAGCCATTGACCACAACTCTGAGTGTGACCATCCAGCCAATTCCTTATCCCCCGAGTGAACTTCTGTACCAGATTTCAAACTCAACGCTCTTCTTAGAACCTCCTTCCTCCCATATATCTTCTCGGCATACTCAATATAAACCCTCCCCTCTTATTTATCTAATGAATATCCCAAAATGCAGTTAATGCCACCTAGTAAACAAATAGTAGGACACTCACATGTGATACTCTTACTATACCTGACTGCTATATTCATTTCACTGCACACCTAAGTCTGGCTCATATATTCAGTTTTGGGGTTCTCAATACCAGACTACTGAATATATTGTACTTAAATGCACCACACAAAGCATTTAATTTGATCGGGGTTTCCAGATGGTACTGTATATTAATTTTATTTCTATTACTCTAACCACACAAAACAGATTTAACCAGTAAGGTGCTTAAAATTATGCCAGATGCTATTAGTTTATCTACGCAAAGAATTCCAGCATGTCCAACACTGACAGAGTTAAGCTGATTATTCAATGTTTTCACAGTGCCTCACAACTCAGGTTCCAGGTCTCTGACAAGGCTCCTGAAAAAGCTAATAATAAGCTTTTGGAAAAAAAAAAAAAAAAAACCATAAAAAAACTAAAGTGTTCTTTAGTACAGTTAAAGTCAGGGGGAAAGAAAGAAAAAAAGGGGGGAGGGGAAATATTTTTTCCCACTTCTTTCAGACAGAAGGCCAGCCAAGCTCTGGAACATATCTTGCCAAATGGGTTTTGCTAATTTTTAGGATCTTTGAATTGTTTCATTTCATTGTCTGATGGCATGCAAAGCCAAAATACTTTCATGAGATCTTCCTAGTTTAACTAAAGGCAGTATGAACAAACCCCAGTATTTTTATTCCAGAAGCAGCTAAATATTAATACTCCTATGTAAGTATTTAAGGACTGTCACTAGACAGTATTGAGCCTGTTTTACAAAGTAAAAGCACATGAAGAACCACCTCAATTAAAAATCAGTTCACTATTACTTACCTTCCCCTGTTTTTTCTTAGCTATGTTTGGCTGAATGACTAGCAAGAGGAAATAAGAAATGTATAATCATACTATGTACTGACAGTTACAAGTGGATTTTTCTACTGCTATTGCACTAATTGATAAATGATGGTTTTTAATGTTCACACATATGCTCTAAAGAGTTTCATGACAATCCTGCATTGGATGTTGAAAAGTACAGACATTTCTGGCAAATCCAAAGAATCCACCCATTTAAGGAGCTGCACTTCTCTCTATTTCTATGGGCTTATATTGAACCCAGTAGCAACAGCAGACAGGCTGATGAACCAATTCTACTAAACCCTGCATCTTTATACTTCATCTTGCTGACATTGCATTTCTTATTTTTTAAAAGCCAGAATAAATGCTGTAAAAACTGTGCTTTACAACATAGCACAGAATTCAGTGCTTGAACAAATATATTTTAAAGAATACTCTTAGACAAACAGTTTTCAATTAGGCAACTATTTGTTACATTAACCATTTACTAGTATTTTTGCTTAATACAAATTTGCAACAGTTTGACCTGAAAACACATCAAATCATCCTCTAAACAAATATTAACTTTTCAGCAAACGGGATGTCTGAAATCCAAGTACAAAACCATACCTGCCATGGATCCAGCCATTAATCGATGCACATGCCCTGAAATCCCAAGTTGCTTCTTTATTACCTACAAAATACAGAACATTTACAATAGTCATATATCAGAAAATACAGGCAAGTACATCACACAGTTTATTAGCACATTAGTGCAAACTCTGTAGCTGTTTCCAAGAAGTCTACAACACTACAAATTCAAACCAGAGCACTTAATTACTGTTAAAAGAATTTTCTGAACATTGCTGCTGTTACCAATTCCTTATTAAAAACATGAAAGTGCTAAAATTCTACTAACAAGGCAGAACAATTAGTTGAAAGTATTTGTACTGTTTACTTCAGAAACTAGATTGTTTATTTAGTTATCTTTAATGTGTGTCAAACAAGGCAAACTGAATGCTATCCTTGTTGCATGATAGAGAGCAAAGGACACTGAGCAAAGTTGAAAAGTGACACATTTGAGAAGAGTAAATTTTTCTCCTATGCTCAGCATGTGAAACATACTCCTATAAAGATATTTTTAAGACTCTGTTTAACTGGATTTAAAAAAAAAAAAAAAAAAGGAGAAGAGAGGGAAATCGGACAAGCATTTGAGAGCAAGAACTTCCTAAGTTACATTACGTCCTGGAAGGAAGTTCGAAATTAGTTTCCAGGCTTTTATCAAATAAGTGAGACTACTTAAGAAGCAGTTTCTGCTATAAAGAAGATCATTTCATATCTTCCTTCTTTAAGAATTGGGGTTTTTTCCTTGTACACGTTCCTGCAGAACATCTTGAATGCTTGTTGTCAATTAATAGATGAAAAAAACCTGTGATGCTAAACGGCTTCTCAAAATTTGCAGATTCATAAATCATTTCATTATAAAGCATGGCATGCAGTCTTGTATTCAACACAACATAAAACAAGCATGGATCAACAGCACTTACGATTATACCACAAAAAAAGAACATATGAAACTCATTACAGTTACTTCTTTGTATCAGCCTTCTGAAATTTGCTCTTTTGGGAAGGGATCAAAATTTCAATCTCACTGTCTTCAATTTACTTCACTGGGTACTAAATCTGACCTTTCAAACACAGAATTCCTCATGGCTAACAGTAAAATTGTATTTTTCACCACATATAAGCAATGTTTAAAAACATGTTCATGCTAACACCTGACCTCCAAAAGACGTTGCAGGGATTCATTACGTATTTATTGTGAAATAGTAAATGCACGAGAGCAGAAAGGAATCCACAAATCCTGCGGGATCCTGAAATGAGCATTTTCTCTTCCAGGTCATTTTTATCTAGAGCCTGACATAGTCATTTGTCAGGTCGAATATAACAGTCATATCCAGACAGACTTTCAAGTTTAAATTATTCCATCCATCAAGTACCAACAATCCCAATACAATATAATAAAGAAGTTCCATTTTACATTTTGTTCCTACATTATTCACAAAGGGCTACCTTACAGCAATACAAATACCAGCAGACTTTAGATTACCTTTTTCTTTCATTAAAATAAAAGTATTATTCTCAACAATACAAAGGTACAAAAATCGGTGGGAATTTTTTTCCGTAAGCAACACTGCAAACAGTTTCACTGTTGCCCGGACATTTTTAATGGGTAGATTCAGATAAAATTAAGCAACTTTAGAAAAGACATGCAGCTAATTAATAAGATACAAAAGTTTCAGTGTTAGTTTTGATCACTTAAAGAATCTGTATTCATTGTAGGCAGAAAAAAAGAAAAGGAAAACAAAATAAATTCAACTACCTTTTTATATTGGTCAAATGCCATAAACTGAATTGCGCCATATGGAAAGATTCTAATCATCATTGCCCCGTTTCCTTTATACAGCCCAAGGTAACCTTCCTTTTTGGGGACAGCACACAATGTAGAAAACACTCCTGCCAGCAATACAAAAAGAGGTATTTAACAATTACACTGGGGGGAGGAAAAAAACCAAACCAAGCAAATATTACTGACAATAAGAAAGTATGCATAGAACTAAGGCTGGATCATGTTGCTCTTGTAACTATGGAGAGTGGAAAATCCACTTTCAATGCCCAAACATGGCCAGGAGGAGGAGGTTTAAGGTTAAGTTTTATCAGCTTTCTCACCTCCCAGACTCAGTGGACCTCTTTCTGAGTTCATGCATTCAGGCCCCATGACTTGCCTGGACTGCAAGCAATCCTATTGCAGATGATACTGTCCACCCACAGAAACTAATACTAGCAACAGAAGGAAGGAAACTGGTTGACTTGCAATTCAGTCAATCCAAAATAAATAAATAAATACTTAAAAATCTAAAGCCATGGGAAGACAATCTAATATTGCTACACGCTAAATTACAGATTAAATGCTGTCACTGAGGAAATGAAGTAAACAAGTTTAAGACTCTCATTACTTACAACTTAAACATCTCACACTTCCTGTCCCAGAGTTGTTGCAACAAGAAGCAATCCTATTCCCTTTTAATAGGTGGGAAAGAATGCAAGATCACACAAAGTTTGGGCAAAACCTACAGTTTTATTATAAACATATTGTTAGTTACGCACAACTGCTATCAAATTGACTTTTTTTTTTTTTAAAGGAATAAACTAACAGTTAAACAGTTTTCATTCATATGCAACTACTTAATATAAGAGCTGAACATGAAAAAGGCTTACACATTTATCTTACTTTCAGGTAGAAAAAAAAAAGAGTAGATAAAAAGAGTAGTTGACAAACTTTCATTTGAAGTTTAAATAAAACAAGTATTCATTAGTTTCTGGGGTTCTAAGAATACAATATTAAATGTATTTTTAAGACGTCACGCTTATTACATGCCTCTGAAAATACTTATGCCATGAGTAGAATTTCTTTCTACCCTGCCATGATGAATTACTGTTCTTATTTCTTAAAACACATGCTCTGAGATCCATGTGGCACGAACTCTACAGAGCAAGGGCAGTAAAAACATTTAGTGAGGACTTTGATGAACTAATCCATCGTGTCTCTGCACTTACAGGTATCCCATCCACATAATTTTCTTTTTTGCCTACATGTAACAAGGACATGCATTCAAGTCAGACACATTTCTAATAATGAGAATCATATCTAACACTCTAAAAAGGGAATAATATAAGATTTTACTTGCCAGTTATGGCACAGTACAAAGCAAATAGAAAATACGGATTTAAAATACCAGTCAAACCAACTATTTCAGCCTTCAATTCTTAGACTGCAGATTTGAGTGCATACTTATGTGACCATGTTACCAAAATGCCACATTACTTGTGTTTCCCTTTTTGGTACAGTGAAGTGAATACATAGCCCTTGAACTTTGTTTCAAGATTTATTTTTCCAGCCTTTAAAAAAAAATTACCTTTAGTCTCTAAGTTAAAAATTCCAAGTTTCATTACATGTAAACTTAACCAACTCAAAATTATTATTTTTTTCTTGATGACTGTAACACACTTAAATTTTGGAACATAAGTTATGATATATTTCAAGAACATATGACTTAAAATACCTCAAATACTATGCACAAGAGGGCACTGTTACAGCCCCACAGAGAATGGTTCTGAACATGCTGACAACTGTGAGTTTACACTCTCATCATGATGCAACACAGATGCCGAATACAGATCACCTGCACCTTACACCAAGCACAAACCCACTTTTATCTTCAATTCATACCCACCATGCTGCTGTCTGCAAGCATAAGCGCACATGAGTCCTGCAGGATCCAGCGGTCACTGTCTTGTAATCACTAGCCCCCATGAGGGCTACCAAGCTTTGAAAATCACGATTCCCACAGCCCCTGGAAACCAGCCGTCACTGTCACCATAGCAGACTGCAGCAGTTACCAGCGGTGATGGTTTTTACATAAATGATCCAAGCTTTGAACCTGCGATTAGCAGGCTCCTGCTGGCTTCAGTAAGAGGAAGATCAAGCCTAGCTCTTATATGCCTTATTGAGGATTATTCTGACATCTCAATCTCTAACACATCAACCAATACCACAACTTACTCGCACAGGGCTTTGTTTTTCTTTTTAAACACCAACAAAACGTGGCACAGAGACTGACCAGATGGATATAACCTTCTGTTTGATTAGCTCCTTTTTCTTATCAGCCACATTGCTGAATAAATCAACATACCCAAACCATACATATTGCATTTAAAACCAAAAATTAGACACACAGCAGCCATCTTACCTAGATGTTTGTAATGGTGGTTATGAGCTTGCAGCAAAATCTTTACTCGATCCAGTGGTGCAGTAGTTGTTTTGGCACAACATCCTGCAACACCTTTCCAAGAGGGGAAAAAGAAAAGTGATGGGATGCAAAAGTTCTTTTTGTCAGCAGATAAATAAGGGCTTTTTCTAATGTATCTTTAAATGGAATAGGGGAGGAGAAACTCAGGAACTGGAAAAAGCCCCAATAACGAGTAAACAGCCTCTATTAGAAGTATGTTACAAAACCCTTAAAGCCTTAATGAAATGTATGAGCTACTTTTGCTTATTACAAAAACCCAGGCCACCACCTCTCCCAGCCGCTGAAGTCACAGCAGAAGCTTTCAGAGAAAGTTACTCAAGAGTTTTCCACCCTGCTTCCTCCTTCCCTTCTGCAGAGGACAGGTAGCTGCTCTCCCAGAGGAGCGGGCTACATGTCCGCTGGGTACCCTGTGCTACTTCAGAGCAAGACCCAACAATGAGTGCAGCCTGACGTGAAAACTTTAAATAAACAAAACATCTTCCTACCCCCTGGCAAACCGGACAGCTGGGGCAACACCCTGTAGGAAGAATAAATAGGCTTTTTCTCCAAGAGGTTAATAACGTGGGGTTGTGTTTGCTAGGCCGCCCCCCCTTCACACCACCTTAATCTTCAAAACAGCAGCCGGGACCATTCCGGGACACGGATAACCCGCCTTCCCCAGGGATTGGGCTCTTTGAACATTTAACTGGCGACTACTCGGGGCTCCTCGCTGGGTCTGACACGCGCGCGAGCCACTTGCGTGTACCGAGTCACCTGCACTCCCACATCAGGGGAATACAGGGGAAAAAGTAGAAGAGAGCCCCTGCTTCCCCAGGTGACGATACCCTCGACACAGTTTTGCCGGGGATATTGACACGGAAGTGACCTCCGCCCGCCGCGCCGCGCCGCCCCCGGACCCCGGCCACCGGGCGGGTGCCTCGCAGGGCGGCGCGGCCTCGCAAGAGGCCGTCCCGGCGCGGCTCCCCTGCTCTCCCCCGGCAAAGCCCGGCCTTCCGCCCCAGGCGGCCCGCAGAGACCGGGCACCGCACGCCGCCGGGCAGGGGCCCGCCCGGGGCACCCACCTCCGGCGATGAAGGAGCGCAGCCAGTAGAAGTCGCGGCGGGCTGCGCCTGGGGGCAGCGCGGCGCCGGGCCCCGCCGCCGCCGGGGAAGCCATGGGGCAGGGCTGGGCGCGGGACGCGGGCGGCGGCGGCTCCCTCAGGCGGCCAGCGGGCAGCGCGTGGTGCCGCGCGGCGCCCCCGCCGCGGCGCAGGGGCGGAGCTCGGGGCGGCCCCCGCCGTCACTGCGGTCCCGGCCGCGCCGAGCCATGGCCGCGGCCTCAGGGCCGCGCCGCGGCGCCTGCGGATCGCGTCAGAGGCGGCGGTTGCGGGGCGGCCCGCCCCGGCGTCGCCTCCCCTCGGGCGGCGGCGGCCCGAGGAGGCCGCGGGTCGCCCGGGTAAGGCCCGAGGTAACCTGCCCGGAGCCGCCGCAGCGGCCGGTTCTCACCGTTTACTTGGTCCAGAGCAGACCGGCCCGTACGATGCAGCGGAGAGGTGGCTGAGAAGGGTGCCGGCTTCTCAGCTGGCGGTGGAAATCGTTCGTACCCCCGGGGATCGCCTGCTGCTGCATAGACGTGGTCGTCGATGCCCTATTCCAACAAATACATGTTTTTAGATCTGGAGGTGGACGCATCCAAAGCCTAACTAGCTTTAATTAGGCTATACGATAAAGTACATCGAGTTTTTTTTAAGCATTTAAATAGCTACTTAAACTTCATGCTAGAACATCAATATTTTTTTTGTCTACAATTATAGTTTAAGATCTGGCAAAAACCGTGCAGTATTTTTACTCATATTCAAGTTTCAAAATGCATCAGAAAGGGAAGTAGATATTACAAAACAAAAGCAGCTTTTTTTTAAATCAGGAAAGTCAAACCCAGTATCATCTCTGCAGCTGTCAATATTTTTTGCAATTTTTTAGGTTTTCTGCAGTGTCTCTGTTGAATACAGCGTATAGGGCTTTCCAGGAGGCATGTAGTTAAACTTTTGTTCTGACTCTTGAAAAAAACCACCACACACTCGCTGAATGCTGGTGGACGGTACAAGGAAGGAAAGCATACCTGATGCCAGACACTGCTGAGGAAGTTAATGCTGTCAGCTTTTCTCTCAGTTTTCTGCAGTTACTCATACATTTCTCGTATGCTTTTTGCCCCATACATCTTGACCTGAGTTTCAAGTATTTCATATACCAAGATCCCTTTTTTAAAAGTCAGTCTTTTAACATGAAGAAAACAGTCAAAGAGATCTCAGTGCTTGCACAAGTAAAACGAACCCATTTCCAAACAAATTTGCTGGAACATTTTTTCTTCCTGCTTGTGTCAAACTGCCTTCAACAGAAATTACTCATTTTTTCCTTTAATAGGTTACATTCCTTAAAATTAAGTTTGCTTCAGCATTGGGAAAACTTTATTTTGCTCTGTTTGATCATTATGTCATTTATGTATTTGGGAAATGGCTGTTACAATACACACTTTTTCCAATAATAAAAAAATTTAGCAAAGGTGGACAGATTTCTTCCAGAAAATATGGAATAAGTCCTTTACAGCAGAAAACTCTCAAGCCTTTTTACATTTTTTAATATACCTGGGAAATTCATAATTTTTGTTGAAGTCACTCTGATGTTTAAGTCTGTAATGGAAAAGCAACTGTTCTGCGAGTTATTGAAGCAAGCTTTATAGTCACTGTTGATGTGGTTTTCCCCAGCCAATTTGTATTCTTTTGGGATTCTGCTCAGGAAAAGCCTCCCCCCTGCCATAGCAATCGTACTGCTTTAACAGCTCCAACTGTAGAAACTCAATTTATTTACTGATTTCACACAGAAAAGTGTTGCAACTGCACTAACAGCTGAAAGTCATCTAGTTCCTAGAGTTTCACCAGTGACTAGAAAAATCAGATAACCGCATAAATGGACTGTTACTTCTTTTGGATACAGGCAGGATATTTCAGGAAGGTACTTTGTCAACCCTTGTAATTTAGGGAAGTGTACACCATAAGTGCATACTGTTTAGTAAAGCAATAAGAAACTTGTGTTGCAAAATTAAGCAGAACATCTCATAAAGATATACTAACACACAAAGGAATTCATCAATGAGCTTTTTGTATAGCTTTTTTTTTTTTTAGTACTTGCTGGTATAAAATGCTCTGAAGTTCTGTTTTCTTTACTAGCTTCTGTAGTAGTTCCTTATTTGCACCTTCAAATCTTAACATTCTCACTGCTGTCACTTCATCTTTTTACCTTGAAGTGTTTATGCCCTTTACAGAATTTCTCTGGTGACTTCTCTTTTATGACCTATTCTTTAAGAAAATTTTTTATGTCACTCAGGTTATGCTCATGCCTGACACTATGTCATCCTTCCTTGGCAAATTGATGATAAACGGGGGAAGACGTTAAAGTCAAGGTACTCAAGTGCAGAGCTGCTAACTTGAAGAAAAATTCAAGCTGGTAGGTAGTTTTATCTATAGCTGTAATTTGTTTCTGAATTTTTTGTGGTTGAGGATGCTTGTTTTTTTGTAAAGATGTTTCAAATATTTATTGATTTAAATAAATTTTCAAGGCTAAAGTTAGGTAAGCTATTCTCATGGCAGTTGTTGCTGGAAAAGATTATTTTCAGTGCTCTTAAAATGCTGATGTACACCCAACTCTGTTTTGAGACAGTTGTACAAATTATCAAGTGTCATGCCTCTGGGCTATAGGGATGAGAAAATTTTTTTTCCACTTTATACTTGCTTCTAGTCTTTACTAGTTAGTGATCGGAAGTAATATCTATCTAGTTGTCTGTTTGTTTGCCCCAAACCATATCCAAAACCACTAGAAGTACAGAACTTTTCCCACATGAGGCTCAGAAATTTGAGGAATTTTTTTTCCTTCTTCTGCAAGAGGCATTATGGCTTGCAGATTGGAAATACCTGAGCAAATCTCAATTCCTTGCCAGTGTGGCATCTTGAGCTCTCTTTATCTGTCAGCAAGCAGAGGGGACAGTGTTGCTTCCTGAGGTGATATGAGCTAGGAGCCAAGGGTGACCACAGCACGGGTAGGACCATCACCAACAGGGCGCAGTCCTGCAGCAGGACAGGCAGAGCTGGGTGCTGGGAACAGGCTCCATCAACAGTCATAGCAAAGGCACAAAGCAGGTCCAGGGTCCATCTAGAGAGGCAAGTCAGGAATAGTAGGAGGTAGGGCCTAAATCAAGACTGGAGACAAGTCTGAGGTTCATCTAACAGCCAGGTCCAGACAAGAAACAAGGCCAGAGCCAGGACTCAGAACAAGCACACCTATAACACAGCTCAGCTAAGGAGTAATTGCCTGGCCAGGCCTGAGCTTAAATGGAGCTCCCAGCCCACGGACCAGGTGTGTGGATGGAGGCCCCAAGGTGAGGCTGGTCAGGGCCATTAACACATGTTGGCACCCTCAGGATCCTGACAGTCCTCACCCATAGCGTGTCAGTGAGGTCTTTAAGGAACAGAAATATTTGACTCCCCGAAGTCATTGAGTCTGCAAATACAGTGGTGCCAAACTTCTCTAGCTAAACAGGCCTCTTCATTTCTTTCAGGTGCAAGGAAGAGGTGTGCACTTAACGCCCTGTGGTATCACATGGTGTACTGCAAGAGTGCAGTAGACTTGAAGCATGCAAAAATGCCAGGTCCGTGCATGCAAAATTAGCCATGTCTTCCCAGATGTAGTGTTTACCGACCAGGCACAACACAATCATTCTGCACTCATGCTTTATTTTGCTCATGCACAATCATGCAATGAAGTAAGGGCCAAGATTTCCAATAAAAATATAAACTGGGGGCAAACTGCTCTCCACCACAGGACAGGAACATCTGACAGGAAATATTTAGAATAAATGCAATGGGCCTGTATGATGGGCATCAGAAGATGAAATCATAGTCCCTTCTGGCCTTACTTCACGTAAAATGCTATTAACGCTTAAACTATCTGTGTTCAGCATGCTTACAAGTGTTAACTTATTTTCAGTGCCAATAAGGCAGGTAGATACTATCTACAGAACCAGGGCCAAGAAAGACTAAATGAGGAAGTCATTGTCAAAACCACAATTAGAATTCAAGAGTTTCTGCATTAAACTCATGTTGTTCAAGACTTTTCTCTTTCAGATACTGCCAACTAACAATGCTGTGGGTGATTTATCTGATCATCTGCATTACAAATATAAAGGCATTACCAGTGGTTGGCTTGTGCTCAGCTGGGTTTGCAGGCACAGCACCACATCAGTGCAGCTGTGGTGGGTTGATCCTGGCTGGATGCCAGGTACCCACCAAGCTGCTCTTTCACTCCCCTCCTCAGCTGGACAGTGGAGAGAAAATATAACAAAAGGCTCATGGGTTGAGATAAGGACAGGGAGAGATCACTCACCAATTACCATGACGAGCAAAACAGACTTGACTTGGGGAAATTGGTTTAATTTATTACCAATCAAATCAGAGTAGGGTAATGAGAAATAAAACCAAATCTTAAAAAACACCTTCTCCCCACCTCTCTCTTCTTCTCAGGCTTAACTTCACTCCCAAATTCCCTACCTCTTCCCCCCAAAGTGGCACAGGGGGACAGGGAATGGCGGTTGCAGTCAGTCCATCACACATTGTCTCTGCCGCTCCTCCCTCAGGGGAGGACTCCTCACACTCTTCCCCTGCTTCAGCGTGGGGTCCCTCACATGGGAGACAGTTCTCCACGAACTTGTCCAACATGAGTCCTTTCCACTGGCTGCAGTTCTTCATGAACTGCTCCAGCATGGGTCCCTTCCATGGGGTGCAGCCCTTCAGGAACAGACTGCTCCAGCGTGGGTCCCCCATGAGGTCACAAGTCCTGCCAGCAAACCTGCTCCAGCATGGGCTCCTCTTTCCACAGGTCCTGCCAGGTGCCTGCTCCAGCATGGCCTTCCCATGAGGTCACAGCCTCCTTTGGGCATCCACCTGCTCCAGTGTGGGGTCCTCTATGGGCTGCAGGTGGATATCTGGTCCACCATGGACCTCCACAGGCTGCAGAGGTACAACCTGCCTCACCATGGTCTTCAACACGGGCTGCAGGGGAATCTGTGCTCCAGGTCCTGGAACACCTCCTTCCCCTCCTTCTTCACTGACCTTGGTGTCTACAGAGTTGTTCGTCTCGCATATTTTCACTCCTCTCTCCAGATGAAGTTGCTGTTGCGCAGTTTTTTCCCCCCTTCTTAAATATGTTATCTCAGAGGCACTACCACCATTGCTGATGGGCTCGGCCTTGGGCAGCGGCAGTTCTGTGTTGGGGCTGGCCGGCATTAGCTCTATCGGACGTAGGGGAAGCTTCTAGCAGCTTCTCACAGAAGCCACCGCTGTAGCCCCCCAGCTACCAAAATGTTGCCACGTCAAACCCAATACAGCAGCATATACCTTCCTAGGTCACGTCTGGTCTGGGAGCAGGCTGGTCACTTTGTCACACTGGAGTCTGAGCTAATAAACGTGAGGGAGGCTTTGTAAGGTAGATGCTTTAATCCATGCTTTGTAATCACACAAGGAGCCAGCTCACATGTCTCAGCATTATGTTTCCACTACGAGGGAGGCAGGGGAGCCATGATAGGCCTAGTTAGATCCAATATTTCCCTTACAAAGCAGCATAGGCGTCTTTGCAGCATAATTCCTAGAGCTTTTGGTTTCTAGAGGGCTTAACTTTGGTTCAGTGTCAGTAACACATCTAACCTTCCCTAGCCTGGACTGATGCCATGCCTGTTGTAGAGGTCTGATCTAGATGACTACAGGACTGATTTAAGGCCAACATACCTGAATAGTTCTGCTTCCAGGGTCAGGGCTCTGAGGGTACTTAATGAGGCCTAAAATAGGCCTGACCAGCTGCACCTGGGGCCTCCAGCCACATCCTCTGCCCATGGGCCCAGGAGCTCTATTTAAGCTCAGCCCTGGCTATAGGCTTTGTTGTATAGAGCTTGGTCTTGGCCCTGTTTTGTTGTTATGGACTCTGCTCAGTACCTACTTGATTTGTGTCTGACTTTGCTTACCCACTGGGTTATCAGACCTGCTTCTGACCTGCAGATTGACTTCCTAGTTCAGCCTCAGGCCTGTCTCATCTCCTGGAAGCTGATTTATTATCTAGATTCCTGGCTGAATGTGGAAACCCCCCCCCAGGCCTGTCCTGTTTGCCTTGTGTGTGTACAGTGGGGCTGGGTGCTGGCTAGTGAGGTCCTTGTCCTGCTGGCTGTTGTGTGGGGCTCCTTGTCTCTCAGGGAGCAACTACCCCTCGCAGCTCCCTGGTACTCACCGCAGACTCAAATTTTGCTGGAGCTGCCTGCAATGCAGAACTACTTACGGGTCTATGCACTGTATTTCTTGGTACTATGTTGTCCAGTTTTATTCATTCTGCAGGTATGTACCAATTTGCATGTCATTCTAGATAAAAACACAGGGATGGTAGCACTGTCAGACCAAAGGTCCACCAGCTTAAAACTTTACCCCTGACAGTAGCCAGTAGCACATACACAGGGAGGAAGGCTTGAGTAGCATACAGGGCTATTTCCTCAGCGTACTCTTCAACCTTCAAGTAATGTATAGCTAAAATAGTAGTTTTGTGTTAAGTAGCTTTTGATTAAACTTTCTTCCATTAATTTTGTTATAAAAAAAAATTAATCTGTAACATTTTTAGGATCTGCAGTGTGCTGTAGCAGTGAGTTCCATGGTTTGACAACATGTTGCATGAAGAAGTAGCTGTCTTCTGTTCTGATGTGTCTCTCTGATAAATTGACTTGATATCCTCCACTTCTGAGAAACAGTGAGTGTTCACTCTCTGATAACACTTTCTATGCTGCTCTTGTTTCTATAATATATTGGTTGGCATTTCACCCAGACTGCCTTCTTTCCAGGATGAAAATCTTGGTATATTTAGCAGCTCCTTGTGCTTTTGGCCACCCTTGCTATGTTTCTCTGTGCCTTTTTAAGTTCCACTTTGCACCTTTTAAGCAGACCAGAACTGCATGCTATATTCAAGATGTAAGCAGACAATAGATTGGACTAAATAATGATGGTGTAGTGATGCTTCCTGTTCTCCCCTTCTTTTGTAATGATTCCTAACACTCCACTTTAGCACACAGAATAGTTTCACAGAAGTATCTGTCACAGTACCAGGATCTCTATTTTGAATGGTAGTAGCTAATTCAGAGGCCATGACTTCCATGTTTCCCCCCATGTGCCTCACTTTGCATTTTAGTGAAAGGATTTCATCCACCATTTTGTTGCCTAGCCAGTCATTACTGTGAGATCTTTCTCCAAACATTTAAACTCAGCCTACCAAGACAAGCTGAGTAATCTTAGTGTTGCCAGGAAAGATTGGCACCTGGCGCTACTTGCTTCCTAGGATATTTATTAGTGTTGAAATGAGCATATATGAGCATGAGCATATATGTCTGTGGCTGTGAAAATGAACAGTTGTTAATTCTTGTTTGTTTCCTAGCCTTTGGCATATTTTTAATGGAGCTGTGATTGTACATGTTGGTGTTTGGGTACTCCTATTAATCTGCTTATTCTAACCAAGCCTTAGCCTTCCTTGCTTGTTTCTTTCCTCCAAGTTACTCATTTCTTGCTCTGCATTTTGTTCAAGCCTACAACTTCCAATTGATTACCATCTTCCCAAGAAACATACTTAGCTTATGTGGGGCTTTATCATCAAGTTCCCATTCCTTCTACTTACTTTTGCTGTGTGCAGCACTTGGGGAGCAATAGTTCTTCTCAAATAATCTGTTACTTTATCTTATAAAAATAGCTTGTGTTACCTCTTCTTTTAGCAGGGCAGGTCTTTGGAATGACGGAAGTCTTGATGTCCAGCCCTCTAGAAAAGCAGTCTTTTCAGCAAACTGTCAGATTGAGGAGGAGATGGTGTGGTTACACCCAACAAAGAGGACTTGTGCATTGCTAAAATTAGCTGCCACTGAGAGCTCATCAGGCAAATGTTCAAAATTCAGGTGTATGTGGTATTGGTTTCACCTTGTTGCATCTGAAACATCTGTGAGCTGGGCTAAGATTCCCAGACTGTATTCCTTTTTCACTGCAAGGAAATAAAGGGGAGGAGAGAAGAGGATGGAGGTGCAAATGGGTGATGGGGTACCTACCCACTGGCACTGAACTGTGACAGCAGTAACAGTAAGATACTGTACTGTATCTGTGCCACTGCTTCTCCTTTCCCATGTGTCAAAACAGTTAGCAAAACACTGGCATTTAAAGCATCTTTATAGGAATGGATGTGGACGGTACTGCTTTCTTGTATGCAGTAGAAAAGCCTCTCTGCAGGCTTGCATTTGAATGGGTTGGTTCAGATTTGAAGTGCTTTGTACTACAACAGCTAGAGACTTAATAATAATGAAGCTTTTTAAAAAAGTACTGCTCGGGTATGTTGTTTCATAGATCTCGTTTCCAACATCTGTTTTCCAGTCTGAAGAGACATTAGACTTGGTGGCCTGCTTTCCACGCTGACAAAAGGCTGTAGTGATAATGAGTCGTGTAAGAAGGCTGGACGGACTCTTCCTCTTATTATAACGTTTTGCTCGCCCGCTTCCCTCTGGGAAGGAGCAGCAAATATCATCAGCGGCTCTTAATGGATGAGGTGGGGGATGGGGAGAGCAAGACTCTTTTTTTTTTTTTTTTTTTTTCTCCTCCTCGCCGGAGGGAGAGGGCAGCTCGGCAGCTCTTCTTCTCAACCAGCATCTCCCCACGCGTCTGGGCGTGTTCGCTCCACTCGTGGGACAGCCGGGCCCGGGTGGACGCCGGCGTTTGGGGGTGCTCCTGGGTGGCACGTGTAAGGGGAAGGGGGCTTGGCCCGCTGGCGAACCCCTTGCTCGTCACCGCTGACCAGACTTTCCCTCTTCCAGCCTAAAAAAAGGGATGATTTCAGAGGGTGTCACCTCCGTTGCTGGTCGGGAGGCATGCGGCGTCAAACCGCAGCCTCCGCAAGTAACGGAATAATTTGCCTTTTCTCTTATTATCGTCACTTTTTATTTATTTGTTGTTGTTGTTAAATAATCCCCGGCGTTACCAGCCCGGCACGCCGGCTGCGGCTCTCGGGGGGCAGCCGGGGAGGGACCGCCGCCACCCTCGCGGCTCTTCGCCCTTGCTCTCCCCGGGGCCGTGCCGGACCAGCCCCGCCGCCGCCGGGTCGCCCCGCAGCGCGGGGGCGTGGGGCGGGGGGCGGCGAATCCCGCTCCAGCCGCGGGGATCCAGGGCGCGTTTTGCCGCCTGCCGGGAGGGCTCGGTGCGGCGAGCGCCCCGCCGAGCCGCCCCCTCCCCGCTCCCTCCCGGAGGGTCCGGCCAGGGGCGACGCGCGCCGCCGCCGCCGAGAGCACGTTTCGCGGCCCGGGGCTCCCTCTCCCGCGCCTGGGCTCGTCGCGCCATGGGAGCCGCCCGCCCGCGGGGGCCCGGGCCGTGAACCGCGCCTCGCCCCCCTCCGAGCGCGGACCGCCAAGCCATGCCAGCATCGCCCCTTCCTGTGAGCTGCGGGCTGGCCGTGCCGCAGCCCTGGTACGTGTGTGGGACGGGTCCCGGGGCTGCTGCGGGCGGGGGGGGCGACGGAGACCTCTGCTTTCGGGCCCCCGCTCCTTTTCCTTTTTTTACCCCCCCATTTCTCCCCCCTTCCCCTCCCGCTTAGCCGCTTGGCTCGTTGCAAAGTTGAGCTGGGGGGAGTGGGGAGGGGGAGGCAGGGGCACCCCCGCGGCCGCGCTCGGAGCCCCGCGGGTCGGGCCGTTTCGAGGCGGGGAGGAAGGCAGGCGGGCAGGCTGGGGGTTATTCAAATGCAAAACGCAGTTTGTTGGCCGAAAGAGCGAAAAAGTCCGGTCTCCCTGGCTGTGCTGGAGCGTGTTAGCACTGCAGCAGCCAGAGCCTGCCTGGAAAAACCCGCCAGGCGAGAGAAACTGCCTGCAGCCTCGGCAGAGGGCAGGGAACAATTAAAGGGACCCTGCCTGGCCGCCGGGGCCCCCGGCCAGCCGGAAACCCCCGCAGCCGCCCCCCCAGAAAAACAGGCGAGCGACGGCCGTGCAGCAGCATCACCCTCTGGAGGTGCCGCTGGCGTGCGGGGCTGGGGGGAGCATCCCCGGGGGCGGCTCCCCGCCGGAGCAGCCGAGCGCGTCCGGATGGGCGCCGCGGGTCCCCAGCGCTGCCGCTGGGGCCGGCCCCATTGTCTGCAGCCCCGGGGAGGGCTCCTGGGGCTGGGGGGGCACGGCCAGCGGCGGGGCCGGGCCACGAGGAGCCGCTGCCTCCCCCCTAGGCGGGCCCTGCCTGCCCCTTCCCTTCCCCCCCCTGGGGTCCGCCTGCCTGCAGTAAAGGAACCGGAGCCCGGCGGGGCTGCAGCCCCCGAGGTGCTCCTGGGCGCCGAGTGCCCATCCAGCTGCTCTTGGAGCTGGAGGAGGAGAGGTGGTGGCCTTGTCGCAACTGTCGTTTGGCGCTGGCGGGGATGGTCCCTGCTGGGCCCGTGGCGGGGAGAAGGATGCGTTTCGCCGAATGGGCTGGGTAAGGAAAAAGGACCAGGCGGCCTGCTGGGAGGCAGGACCAGTTAACCTTGCAAAGGTATGGCTGCTAATGCCCGAGGAGCGAGCGGCGGAGCATGCTGGATTTGCAAAGGGACCAGGCACAGCGGTAGTCAAAAGAGTCGCGCCAATAGTGTGCCTAGCCTGTCCTACACCCAGCCAGCCTATCCTGCACCCCAAAGATATTTAAAGAGCGACGTAGTCCACATCACTTGTATCTCGGCCTACGTAGCCGCAGCCCAGCATGAGTAGATGCTACTTCTTTAAGGAGGAGAGGGGAGCGTGCAAGTAAGGCATCTAGAGCAGGGCACCAGCACGCCAATGTCAGCGCACACCCGCGTGTGGGGTGGTGAGAGTGGGCCCCTGTAAACAAGCTGGCCAGGGCAGATGCACCAGCGTGGATCTGGCCAAAGAGCTCTCTTTCTGGAAGTGTTAATGCAGTAATGGCAAAACTGGGTGAAGGTGCACTTGCAGTGTTAGATGTTTAAATGTGACCCAGCAGGCTTCTAGAGCAAAGGTGTCTCTTGAAAATTTAAAGCCAATGGAGAAACTTGTGAAAATAATAATAATTAAAAAAAAAAATCTTCCAAATAGTAGCTCTTCCCAGCTGTGCTTAGTACCATTTTTAAGGTACTCTTGTGGAGAGGCAGAAGGCTATTCTGTGCAGTAATCACCTTGTTTTCATTAATGTCAGTCAACACAAATTAGGAGTAGAGATTGAATCCAGAAAATGTAGCATTTATTCTTGGTCTGGGCAAAATTGAGCAGGTAGCCTGGTCAACCCTGTTTGTAAAGGAAGGTTTGTAAAGGGTGGTTTATGCTTTTCAGAAGCAGTCTCTCCGGCAGCACAAGGACGGGTGGTGGTTGCTTTCAGGATGAGGCTCAGTCCATCTGGACAGGAGGGGTCGGTTGCGCTTGGAGGAGACAAGGGAGGGCTGGGTTGCACAAAGCAGGTATTTGGGGAAGGATTCAAGGTGAGATGTACCAAGGAACTTTCTGATCTTTATGGTTCCTGTAAGACCCAAGTCTTCACTGTGTAATAATTCAAAATCCTGACTGATAGCGTTTTATTGCGGCTGGCGTGCTACCCGTGGTTGTTAAAGCTGGCCTAAGCATTTCCATCCTGCTTTCTGTTTTCAGTTACTTACATTTCAAAACACCTTTCAGGCTGAAATTTTCCAGGCTTAATCTTTGCCTGAAGGTTCTTCCCTCCACCTCCCTCTTCTTTTAATTGAGTTTGAGATAAGGTGATTCAGTTAGTGGGTTTTTTCTTTTTTTTTGTTAAGAAAAGGCAAACTCCTTGAAGAATGGAGTCAAATATTATAAAAAAGAAATTCAGTGTTTAAAACAGCATAAATGCAGAATTAGAGGGGCATATGATTAGCTGAGGCGTTTTGTTTGGTTTGCTTGCTTTTTTTTATTCAGAAGTACCTGGAGTGTTCTGGTGGAAAGGGCTTTCATTTGGTGAACCCTTAGAAACTACTTGGTATCTTTTTACTTTTGAACATTCCCCCTGTTAAGGTCAGCGTTTGGCTGCACTGAACAGAGGTTAAAGCAAGCCCGTGCTCCTGCCGGGGCAGGAGGGAGGATACTTGCACATGCAGTGTGAGTCTTCACAATGGATTTTTGGTGCCAGTTGTTTGTCTGAGGCTTAATCTGGTTTTGTGGTTTAAGCATGTGTGGTTCCTTGCCACACTTTAAAAATCATTCTAATAGAGCTTTCCTTAAACTAGGAGGGCTTTTTTTTTTGTGGTATTTTTTTATCTGTTTCACTCACTGTGCAGGCTCCAAGGTGCATGCTGAAGTCGTGACATTGCAAAATGCTAAACATCGACATCTCTTGCTGAATTCATTGTGAGTGTGTATTTTGCAGCTGTCTTCAGCTCCCCACACAGCGGAGGGAAGTAGGATGTGGTGACAATCCTGCCTTATCCAGACTTACCCTCCAAGCACAGAGGTGGCCTTCCGGGTCCAGTGAGGACAAAAATTTAGGATGAAGGCCTTGGGCTAGGTTGGCTCGACATCATCTGGTGTTATTGATGTCAGTGGGAAAAGGATTATGCTTTGAGTGTACGCCTTTGTCTGTGAGAAACTGAGGTGGCATCCTGCTGTGCCTGTCCTACATTTGCAGTTATGCTACTGGAAAGTGTTGACTTAGTCAAGGTTTAATATAGGTGGATAAAATATGCTTTGAGTGGCATAATCCTGGAAAGTAAAGGAGAAAACTTATCCATAGTAAAATGGAAAACAGTACTGTTGAATGGCGTGTGAGATTATAGAAGCACCACTTGAAACAGGACTGCAGGAGGAGAGGTCTGGAGGGCTGCGGGGTGGTGAGTGAGGGGGCCCTTGGGGGAGCCTCTGTGGAGGGAGCTCAGGGAAATCCCACCACCTGCCCTAGGAAGGGAGAGAGGCCTCTTTACGAGACTGTATGAAATAACTCATGGTACTGAGAAGGCAGATGAGAAGTTTCATTTTTATTTCTTAACCAAAACCAAATGGGTACTCAAGGATTAAAGAAAGGGGGAAAGGGAAAATTAAAGCTAATTCCCTCCCCCTAACCCATTTCCCTTCTTTTCATATACAAAGTGTTGTACAGAGCACTCAGTAGACTCAGGGAATTAGGCAAGATTGAAAAGCAGGTTGACATTGGTGCAGCTGGGAAGAATATGCAGATGATATGACATAATCCTGGAAAGCCTGAAAAAAGCTTTTGCACCTAACATGAGGGTCAGATTTTCAAATGTCTGTCGGCTGTGGTGTCTCTTGCATCTTCCTCTAGAGCATTTGCTGCTGGAAGATGAGATGCTTTTCAATTCAACGTTGTAGATCTGAGCTTGTGCGACAACTTCTAAGTCAAATTGTGGCCCTTATGCTTGGGAGCTGTGTATTATTAAGTGGCTTTTATGAAGGCTTCCAGGTCTTGTTTCCCTGCCAGGCCAATCTCAAGTGACTTTTTAAAAGATACCTAAACACTGAAACAAAATGTATTTAATTATTGCATTTGACTGTAGTGAAACCAGGCTCAACTAGCCCTAGATGTGTCATTTTTTTTCCCCCATGCAGCTGTGCTTGTTCAGGGGTCACTTGCTGGCTTTCATGATGCCATAAAAAAGCTGCCACCATTTTATGAAGACACATCTTTTAATCACCTTTTTCCCCCCCCATGTTCCAACAAGAATCAAGTTACGGAACAGAATCTTGATGGACGCTACCTCTAAAAGGAAAACTTGCTTTATTTTTTTATCCTTTTGTGTAAAGGGAAAGTAAATAAGAAAAGCAGGGGGTGTGGGGTGGGGGGTGTTGTTTTCTTTTTGGTTTTGGTTTTTTGTTTTTTCTCTGGAGGCATTCCAGCAGTATGGGGTTAAATTCCCCAATTACTTTGTAGGCAAAATTCTCATTATAATTGTTTGGAATTTTGACCGAGATGGGACTAAAAGATTTAGCCCTTGATTAGCTTTTTAGCAGTATTTGTTGAGGATTATAGCAGTCAGTGGGATTGCTCCAGATTTATTGCTGTGAATGAGCAAAACTTAAACAACTGGCCTTAAAACCAACTTTCAGCTTTGCACATGAATTAGAAGAGATAAGTCAGCTCAAGTAACAAACAGCTCCGGGATGTGCTGTTATTATCTAGGGCAGTTCCCTGCAAACCTTCCTATACCTATTACCCTGTTTTGCTTCATAGAAATGCCTGTCCTCTGCTCTTAGGGACAGTATGGTAGGTCCCACCTGATTTGGCTTTTGGAAGAGAGCATTGAAGTAAGTTTGTGATGGTGGATGGTGGAAAACTGCCAAGTTATTATATTGCCCCATAAGGTTTATGTTTGATAATCCTGCTAAGTCCACATAAATATTTTGGAAATGTAATTAATTTCTTGCTATGAAATGTTACCAATGTGATACAGCCATTTGTTGTCCTTAAGAAGTGACATGAAGCAATTTGCAACTGCTGCAGGCATCACCAGAGTCATTACCAGTGCTTTAAATGGAAAAGGGAGGCTAAAATATTTCCTAGTGTTACAGAAAACAAAACTTGAATACTGAGCTTGTAGCTACCTAATATTTTGGTCCTAAATGTGGAAGAATAAACAAAGAAATAACAATGTAATTTAGTTTTATTAGACACTTTATTTAAAAAAAAAGTTAGACAATTTTTATCTAGCAGTTAAGGTTGTTGTGGCGGACTAGTATTCATCAAGACTATGGGCTTTCTTTAAGGGAAGCAAAGATATCTTGCTGACAGGCATCTCTCCCAAGAGCTTACAGTCACCTTAGGGGTTAGGTGCTTAGAATCCCAGACAAATATAACTGAAGTCAAGTATTAAAAAAAAAATAAATTAAAATTTTCCTTTAGGGGTCTATTCCCCAGATCTCTTCTGAAAAACTTAAATTCACTCCAGTGACAAAATTGAAACAAAACGGATGTTGCTGTTCTTGTGCCCCTGTATTGTCATCTCTGAGCAAGACAAATACTAGCAGCCTTTGCCATCTTCTTTAATGTAGTATTTAAATGCCAGTCGATTTCCTACGAATATCAGCATTCTTTTTTTACCAAGAAAAAGGGAAGTCTTCAGACACTTGATGTTCATAGCCTCTAATTTTGGCCCTGGAAAGAAGCAACACTTTGGCTTTGATACTTTTCTACATTCTTGCCAGACAGGTATGGTTTTCTGTATTAAAAGGAAAAAACCCCAGGATGGTCTTGTTTCTTCAGTCCTGAAGCAACCATATTGCAATTTCCAAATGTAGGTAAAGACATATTATCATGTAATTATAATGACGATTTAAAAAAAAATTACAAAATTGTTATAAATGAAGCTTCTGATTGATAATTTTGATGATTATGCTTCCCAGACTTCCACAACAGCAGTGGCAACTGCTTATGTAGAGAAGTAATATGAGTAAAGCATTACACACATTCAGTATCTTCAAAAATCCAGTCTCTGTTTCCATTGCAGATCTCCAGTTTTCTCTCATCATTCTGCTTCTGTTTCAGGGCTGATAAAGAGAAAAAACTTTATCTCTTCAGTTCCCCTCCTAATTCACACATTCCCATGTTGCCTGGCCCTTCTTGTTTGCTTGCTTGCTTCCTTACTCTCCTGGCTATAGTCTCTGCAAGTAGCTCGCATTTCCTCTCCTGCCACTGTTATGTAGCGCTGGCCGCTAATGGCTACAGATACGCTGCCTGCTGCTTGCTTCCAACTGGTTTTGCCAGCCCTCCAGGCTATCCTGTGGAATGAGGAGCCCAGCCTCTGTCAAAACCACAAGAAACTGGGTAAGCTTTTTGCAGGCTGCCAACAACTATTTCATGGACCTGTTGACATGATGCTGGTGCCCTCTTCGACACTCAGTTCATGGAGTGAGTAGTAATGGCCATGTCCCCCTTCCCCCCCAGGTCTCCAGAGAAGGGCAGGGGGAGGAAAGCACTCGGATTACCTTTATTTCAGCTTTGTATTTGTTTTGCTATTTCAGTGTCTGACCCAACTTTTATAGAGTGCTTCTGCGGGAGCTGTTCAGGTCTCTTCTGTGGCCTTTGAAGCATTACCCACAGTTAAAAACAACTACATGTGTCTATTTAGTCTCTCCAGGTTGGATGTTTTGCTGTGATGGAGCAGGGATGCTGTTAGCTTGTTTATTGTGTGTTTGCTGGGCATTATTTTCCAATATGACCTTACAAGTGTGTTTAGCCTTGTCTTGTACAGCAATGCTGGCTCTAAAATGGTATTTGAGTGTGTGGAAAAACTCCTGTCTCAGTAATAATGTTCATCTGATATGTAATATGAAGATATGATACAGAATAATCACAGCATGTTTAGGTAAGATACTTGGTTTATATGTTGTAGTACACAGGATCAGTCGGCTTACTACTGCTGAACAAAAAAGAGCTAGGCTTCAAAATGCTTTAAATAAGCTATTTGAAAGGAGTTTGGGGAGTTACTGTTGGCCTTGGTAGGTACTGTGGCCACTGGGCAGCCTGCTTGGGGCTGAGACTGTCAGAAACAAGCCTGCTGCCAGTGTGCTGGTTTGGGGAGCAGCAGGAGCTTGTGTTCCCGCACAGAGGCTGTGCGTGTTAGCTGTGCTAGACCGTCCCCTCGGCGGGCTAATGAACTTATCTCTGTGCAGTGCAGTGCTGTTTGGTGCGGATGGTTGTAAGCTTTCTGCACCCCTTGTGCTGTAGATATGTTTTTGTGGTCTGGGGGTCTGTTCTGCTTGTGGAGCCTGCTCTTCACATGCCCCGTGCCTTTTCGTTTGCCCTGCACCAGCCAAACCTGGCCATTGTAGTACCATTAAACGTTTCTGGGGTGTTAAGTATACTGGGCTGCACTAGCGTAGCTCTCCCCACCTTCAGCAGAGCTCAGACCAGGCTGTGGGTAAGCGCAGCCTCTGTAAGATCACCCTGCTGGCTTCAAGGTGGGGTTGAGGTCATAGGAAGGAGTGGTGGTGTCAGGAGCCTGGTAGCATCTTTCTTCCCTTTTCTACTTCTTTAGAACCCAGGATTGCCCTCCTCCCCCCCCCCCCTTTTTTTTTTTACTTCCCTTAGTGGTCAGGGTTTTAGACATCATCCCCATGCTTCTTGGTCTTCCTTTTCTTTCCCTCTTCCCATCAGTGAGGTGTAGGTGACTTGATTGGGGCTTAAGGAATTCAAAGGAACGATGATGAAGGGAAGGCACCTTCCTGCCTGAGACTACAGAGCCTCTTGCTCTGGCTCTGCCTGCTCCCATTTTTAGGCTGCCCTTGTCTACCCATCTGATCTATTCAAACAGCTAAATAAAGCTTTAAAAGCCTTCCACAGGTACTTAAAAGCACCATGTGCTTAAAAACTATGTACTTATGAGAATTGCTTTACATTTAAAAAACCCCAATCCACCTTGAAGGAAATTGATTTGGAGCATGAAGAAATCTGTTGTATCTTCTGAGATGACTGAGCTGTATTTGGGGAGTTGGGGGATTTCTGCATTGCAGTTGTGTTTGGGGACAAAAGCTTAGAACAAATGTGTGGTATTTTGTTGAAGGCAAATATGTTGGTAGTCATAATGATGAAGCAGAGACAACTGCCTGCATAATACATTTGATATAGCTAGACAGGGCAGAATCAAGGCTTGCAATGCAATACAAGCGTGCCGGTATGTTATCCTGGGACATTATGCTGGGAAAGGCAATTCTTTCCTGGTCCAGTTCGTCTGTGAGTAACACCACAAGTTAGACATCTTCAGGGAGCTGGTTATTTCTCCCATTTTATCTGGAATTGCACATGGTGGGCAGCCAATGGATGGTAAAAGAACGAGAGATGCTCTGGTGATGGTGTATGAGTGCGCATACATGCAATAAACTCAGCTTTGTTCTTTTTTCCGGAATGTCCTTACAGTGATAGATATGCTGTTGAACATAAAGCTATGGACGTAAACTTTACCTTTTCATACTCAAGGGAAGAGGTGGTTAATGAACTATTAATAAGGTTGAGAAAATTCAAACTTCTTAGAACTGACATGAAACAGTAGATATGTGATGCTGCCTGGTCATTTGAGCTCTGTTTGCTTCTTCATTTGTGTTATAGGCACTTAGGCAAGCTTTCCATTTTGCAATATACTAATATTTTCAAAGCTTTTGTGTTAATTGAACATAACATCCAATACCAGTATTTCCAATTCTACCTGTGTATTTTTAAATATTAAAAAACGGCCAGTTTAATATATGTGCACCCTTCATTAATTACAATGATATTAATGCTATTTTATATCTTTTTCTGTTCCAGAGTTAACGCTGTATCACCACAGAGAGCAGCAATGGGAGTATGCAGTTTTCTATTGAAAAGTTCTCTCAAGAGCTCATGATTTTTTTCCATCTTTCCTCTTAACGTTTCTACTGTTCCGCAGACATGGCTCACCACGCGAGGCCTTCCAGATTAGTCAAAAAGGAAGAGTTAGGCAAAAGGAAAACTAACCAGGGCAAAAAGAAATCTAGCCAAGTGAGAAAGAAAACCACAAAGACTTCCACAAAAGCTGTTAGTTCTGGAAAAGGCAAAAAGCCAGCGCAAGAAAAAGATGTTAAGAAAAAACAGCAAGAAAAGAAACCAATCATGAGCTCTTCAGGTAGACTTCTCAGGAGCAGTGTAACCAGAGCCTTGTCTGGAGCATCTTGGGTGAGTTTGGAGAAAGCTGACAATATCCTTTTTCATAACCAGGATTCTTTCAACATCAATGGCTTTACAATGTCTCTCCGTAACCGATCATTCTCCCGTAGATTGTCCCAAACTCCAACAATTGCAAAACCCAGGAAAGCTGCAGCACAAAAAAGGCTAGAAACAAAGGAAAAACATGAACAAGAAGCCCTGGCAGTAGTAGAAGAAAAAAACGTTGAAGCAGGTGAAAGAGTTTTGAAACAAGATCTAGCACAAAATGAGTTAGCTCCTCTGCCTGTAGAAGATGTTCCATGTAGTGTAGGCAAAGAGCCTGCTACCACATGTGCCAGTCAAGACAAAGAGGTAGAAATACCTGAAACAAATGACTCCATTCCAAGCAGTCAGGTAACTGATGACGATACAGAAGTGTCAGAGGTGAAATACAAGCATGAAGACCTGCCCTGTGAGCAGACACCCAGCGTTCTCGATACGGGTAGTTCGGCTGAAGCATTTGTTGAAGATGCTGCGCTTGTGCTTCTGTCTTCTCCTTCTGACTCCGTAATCACCTCTGAAGCAAACTCGAAGGTGTGTGCAGAGACTCCCTTCGATCTGGTGCCTAACAGTAAAGAACCCGACTCCAGTTCTGTCGATACCTCAGACCTCAGCTCAACAGTACTGTTAGAAGAGTCGGTTCCACTTGCCAAATCCCACATCGAAGCAGAGTCGGACCTGGTGCTACCTAGTGAAGAACAAGATTCGAATTCTGCACCTATAGTTACCTCTGAGTTTAACTCACAAGAACATTTATTAGAAGATGAAAGCTCACTTGCAGAGTCCTGCTTGAAGGCAGGCTGGGATTTAGAGTCTGAGAATAAAGACGTCGGTTCAAATTCCAGCTCTGTAGCTGCCACTGAATCAAATTCACTTTTACATTTTGAAGATGCAAGCTCACTTGCAGAATCCCATGTGAAACTGGTTGTGGATTTTGTACCTGTTCACAAAGAACTTGACTCAAATTTGGATTTGAGCTGTACAAGAGAGAATTCAGAATATGACTCAAAAAACATATTTACAGTATGTGAACCAGTTTCCGATACCTCTTTAAACAATATTGAAGTGGAGGACATTGAACAGCTTGTTAAATGTATTGATGCACAGACATTACTTTTGAATTCAGGTTATGTCCCCACTTTATCTCCAGATTTAGAAAAAAGCACAATCGATAAAATCTCTGGTGAAAGCTCTGGACAATTCTCTGAAGGTTTTGTTTCGGAGTTGCCTTCAAGCATGGAAATCTCTGCTCTTGTCTCAGAAAAAGCCATAAATGCAGATTTGCCAGCTGACTCAAGGCTGCAGCATAATGATTATTCATCACAGCTGGGAAGAGTCGGAGTAAGCTTGAATTTGGTTCAGGACAACGTGAGCGACAGCACTGAAGCAGTTGAGGCCTCAGGGCCATCCTCTCTTAAAAATCCAGCTGGTGATTACCCTGTTCCATATTCATCTCTGCTCCCTATGCTAGAGAAAAAGAAACGAAGGCGTTGTGGAGTCTGTGAGCCCTGTCTGCGGAAAACCAATTGTGAAGAATGCAGCTGTTGCAGGAAACGCAAAACTAGTCACCGGATATGTAAAAAGAGAAAATGTGAAGAACTGAAAAAGCCACCACCGCCAATCATGCTACCTTTTGAGGTAAGCCAAAGAAGTTGCAAATTAAGTCACTCTTTTGAGCCTTAAGGTACATCTTAAAATTCTGCAAAGGGAAATGCTGGTCATTGTACAGCTTTAGAGAGCTTAGGGTTACTGTTGGAGCTAATAGTAACTTTCTCTTGTCATCTATAGAGGTGTAGATTAAAGCGAGCTGGAGTTATTCTTGTTTCTGCTGTGTAAAGGGCATAAAATCAGAGGTAAGTATGGCTTTAACTCTGTGTTCCAGATATTGGCATACTGGCCAAAACAATGAATTAATTGAGGGCATGAAAAGATGAGAAAGATTTAAGTGCAAAATGGGGGGGGGGGGGTGAGGGTAGTCTTAGGAGAATGTAAATTATTAGGGAGAGGGTCTGTATTTCAAAATACTTAAGGTTAAAAAGCAAAGGAAGGCAGGCTGTTTGCTCTTTAATTCAGATGAAATCGTTTGCTTGAGATGACAGATTTGGTGGAAATAAAGTTAAAAACTTCAGGATCAAATTGTAGCTGCATTTCCCCTTTCACATCTCTCTGCCTTTCTAATTGTCTATTCTTCTGTTTCTCTCATTTCATTTCTCCTGCCTGTCTCCCTTTGTCTTTTACCACATCCCCCGTACATACTTTCTTTTTCTGTGTTTCTTACTCATTTTTCTGATCCATCAGCCTTTTATAACCCAGGTCATTACTTTTGGAACAAAGAGGAGGGGAAAAGACAATCTGTATGCCCCTGTGATAACAGCACTGACCTTCTGAGAGAGATCAGTTCAAGATCAGGCTTTAAATCAGGTAAGTAGGGAGTTGAACATAGATTTCCCACATCCCAACTGAATTCCCTGACCTCTGAGCTGCAGAGTTAGCCTTCACACCTCCACGTCCTGTTGGAAGCGTTCTGCTTCGTATGATCCAATGGTACCTGAGCCACGGAGGGGGAGATGCTGTCTCGATAGTTAAGTCACTGGGACATTTGCCTTGGGATGTGGGAAACTGAGGTTCAAGTCTCTGCACCAGCTTGTACTCCAAGTGGAGCAGTTCACACTGCGGAGAATGCACCTGCAAAACCTTTCTCGATAGCAGTTTCATTAAACTGGCGTGTTCTTACAGCAGGTTGAAATTCCTGTCAGCTGCGGAGATCTCAGGAGACCTCCTGTTTTCACCACTCTCTGTCCTGTGCTTACCAGGGTTTGCAGAGAAGTCTGTTCTGTTTTTAAGGTAGGCAAGCAAAAAGAAAAGTCCTGTAGCAGTGAGAGGATATGATATATTCCCCTTTGTGGGGAAAGTATATTTTAAGTTGTAATGTTTAGGGAAATAGGTTTAAACAGCTTGGCTCAGAGTTCATTCAAAAACTTCTTTGTGTCTTAAGTGCTCCTAAATGTTCTTTTTAAAAAAAAAGTGAGGGAAGGAACAGCTATCATGTGACTTAAGATATATATTAAAACAATAAAGGTGACAGAGACTGATCCTGACTTTTTACAGCAAAAGAGTAGTGACATTATGTCCTTTTTTGTATTCAGTCAGTGGGATTGAAGAAGCTCATGGGAGAGAATTGGTGGAGTTGAGGTAGGAAGTGATCTAAAAGCCATGTTTTAAAAAGGGTTTTGGCAGGGTGGGTGAAAGGAAGCACTCCAGCTTTTCTGTCAACCTTTGTTTTCCAGGCTAAACATACTTCTTTTCTTGTTGCTCAGGCTGACCTTCTCCTTGCAGATTAGCTTTGCCCCTTCACCTTTGTCCTCTTTGGGCACTCCTTTTGCTTTCTTTATGAGAGATTCCTTGGTTTTATTCTTTTCTTTGGCACCTTTTTTTTGGTGTGCTTTTATTTTATTAAACTGGTCGCATTTTGTACAATGCATTTAGAGCTGCACCAGAGGCCTCCTTCATTTCTCGTTAAATTTCCTCTGAAGTTTCAGAGTACTACATGGAGGAAATGAAGTATTCCTGACATTTAAGAACATGTCAGGTATTTTCTTACAAAGTTGTAGTCGAATGAAATCTGGTGCCTTTTCAGATATTCCTAGAAGCAAGCCTTGCCTCATTTGTATCTCTAGAAACCATGCTCTAAGAAAATGAAAGAGGAGAGTATTTCTAAAATGTAGATATGTTATGAGAGCTCTTTTTAAGATGTTGAGATACAGGGGGAGGTGTTGGGGGATGGGAAACACAATATCACTCTGTTCAGCAGCTATCCTTTAGATAAGATTGTAGCGCTCCAGAAGGGAATCCCATTGTGTTTTCCCAAACTGGTAGGACTGGGACTGCAACAGCTGGGACTTCTATGACAGTAACGTGTTTCAAATAGAGGGCAGCTGGGGAAAAACCAAAACTGTAGGTCTCTGTCCATGGTATAGAAAGTGAACATAATAATTAAGAGAAATGAGGTTGGCTTCAGTGCATTCCTTGTTCGGAAGAGTCATGCATCTCTCTCTCATGTTGGTGGAGTGTAAGCATTTTTTGGAGGTGATTCACTGGGAGGAGGGTGCAGGGGATAGACATGCTCTGCTTGAGCATAGTTTAAACATTGGTGTTTTGCCTTAAAGGGAATTATCTCTTCTCATTCTAACTAAACAATGCAAAAGTCACAGTGAAGTCAATCAGAACTCTGTACATTAAATGGCTGTAGGATAGCCAGCAGCAGCTTGTTGGCAGTCCATGCGTCCTGTTTAAAAAAACAAAAAGTGCTGGTTTTCCTTAAGAACTTTTGTGGATTTACAGTTATAGGGAGTAAGGCCCGGCTGGTAGAAGCCGTGAATGTAGACTGAAGTGCGTATTCCAACAGACATGCCCATGTGTGCACAAGCATTCAACCCTCAGAGAGTATCGGTTGCATGTTTGGAGCTGGTATTAGTTACGTTACTGTTATTTTCATTAATTCACACATAATCCAGATAAAGATTTGAAAACTATATTGGACTTGAAAAATATCACTTAAAAATAACATCCACATAAACCTTCAGTAATACTTCACCTTGCTGAATGTAATGGGTTTTGCAGGGACGTGACATCATGAAAGTCTGGATAAAGCATTGCGGGCTCTAGTTCACAGCCTCTGTGCGTAGCAATATTGTTACATGTAATGCCCCTCTTCCTGAGGGATTCACGCTATGGCTGCTTGGTTAGGAGCTGGTAAAGAAAAAATTCTAAAATATATAGGGGAAAAATTTTTTTGCTTACTAAATTTTTTGAAAGAGCAGCCCAGTAAATAAAAAATGTAAGCAAGCCTTGAAAAGGAGAGGAAAAAGGCTTTATATTGGGTTACTGTCCCTCTCAGAATGAATGATGTGGGAACGCTTCACAGTGAAAAGAGGGTTTGACAAGTTTACGTACATGAGAGTGTGATGCTTCCACATTTTTGTCTTGTCTTTCCAAGACTGCTGTTTTCCGAAATAGTATAGCAGTTACTGAAGGTTATGTCACAGCTGTTTTCTACCAAAAAGCATATTTCATTTCAAGAAGCGGTCTGCTTTGCTGCCATTGCATTGTCACACGTGTTGAGGCTGTCTGGATGCAGGGCAGTGTGGGGCAAGGATTTCATAGACTTCAAAACCAGCATGTAGATAGGGAAGGTGGTCCATCATTTATTTTATTTTCGCCTTGGAAAAAGGATTCCCATTTTGCACAGGAGGGTGCTGCAGATGTAGCAGTACACACTCAGGATGCAAACGCTGCCTTCTGGGCACTTGCAGTCATCCATCGAGCTGACTGTGGTGCATGGTAGCTGTACTTGGTGGTGTGCTGGGCTCTGGCTGGTCGGGCAGACTCAGATCTCATCTGGCTCCCAGCTGGCCAGCGCTCTCCTGGGCGTAGCCATTGCCCCAGCCTTGGCCCAAGAGGGAGCCAAGCTGAGCAGCTCCAGTTACCGAGGTGAACTTGCAGGGTTTCATAACATGCCACCAGAGTTCCTCTTGCCCAAAAGGCCATAAACATACGGGGCTGCTGTAGAGCTGCTGCGAAACCAGCAGCTGCGGGGAGCCCTCATCTCCAAAGGCTGCTTTCTGCAAGGCTTGCCAAGGCGCCTACATTCTAGGGTCCTACCTGGTCAGGGAGCCCTCTTGGGCTAAAAGCATCTGGCAGGGAGAGCTTTAGTTTGTGTTAGGTAAGGGACCACTAATGGTGCAGTAGGACCTGGAGTCAACAAACTGAAAAAAATCAGGTCACTGAGTGTAAGTTCACTGGGTTGACCAAGGTGTCTTGAGACGTCTTATTTAATAGCTGTAATCTGAGTAACATGAAATATTAAATAACAATAAGGGCCTGCTTGCTTGTGGGTTTTTAACATGCTGCCGAAAACCCAGACATATTTAAAAAGGATGCTGCAATTAGAGTTGGTTGGGAACTTTCCAGTAAGCCATTCCTTGAATGGAAAATGCTGATTTAACAGAAAGCTTTCACAGCTACTATCTGTCTCGATGCAACTATTTTTTGGGGAAAGTTTCTCAAGGTTCCAAGTGAAATTTCTGCTTAAAACTTAAAAAGGGGGAGAGAATTATTAGAGCAGCTCGGTGGTTAGGGCATTTTGCCTGATGCAGACCAGGGGCTTGAACTTTGGTCTCCCACATCCCATCTGTCTCCTCTTCAATTTTTGAAAGGTTTGCTCTGCTTTTGGAACACAACCAAATGTCGAAATCTAAAAAAAATAAAAGCAAAACGGCATTCTTGTTTTCTAGCCAGACCTAGTTATAATCAAGAAATTTAGACTTTGTGGTATTTATTTTACAATAGACTCCAGAAATATTTAAGCCAGTTACATTTTAAAATGAGTGCGCATAAAAACACTCCTCTTGAATACGATATTTGAGAGTTTTGTAAGGGGATAGCACATGGGCTAGAGGAGTTTGGTAACGTGTGGCGAAGATGAGCAAAGCTGTGTACAGCCTACTCTGTGGATGCAGGGCAGGGAGCTGGAGTAGCGCAGTTTACTCTTATTTTACACATGCATGCTCTATGGGTGTGTAAAATAATTACAACTCACACTTCTTTGCCATTCTCTCTGATCCTGGGTGTGGACTGTAATGCAGCCTAAATTACGGGGAAATGGGTTAGTTTGGAGTCTAGTTATTTTCAGAGGATGTGTTTGAGAAGTTGCATCTTCATTGCTCCTTATTTTCTATGCCAGTTCTTACAGCTTTTACAGTGAAATTTTTATTTGAAGATATTTCTTTCCTTCCTTGTGTATGAGGACCTATCCCAACAGGAGGGGAAACTGCCTAACTAACAAGGAAACCTGAAACTACTGCCTAAGTGCTGTCCAGTGCACGCAACAAACTGGGGACTAAATCAGAATACTGGGGTCTTAGGTTTCTAAGCAAACAAAATATTTTTTTTTTAATTTTTTTTTTCTGGACTGTAAAGCATCTTAAGTAGCCAAAACTGCAAAGAATCAGATCACCAAGTGTACGTACCTCTCTTGTTTTTATTACGCTTAAAGACCCTTGCAGGCTTGTGGTGTTTTAAGAAAACATTACAAATCCATACTTTTATTTTGCCTGATCCTAAATCCTATTTAATACAGTAGTCTGGTGCAACAGATGAGGAGCTTAAATAAAAGGTAGCATCAGATGACAAAAATGCACAACGGCTTTCTCTTGCTTGACTGATATGCTGCAGAATGAGTTGTGTGTCCATGCCTGAGCATTTGCACTACATAACTGATTTGCACTAGTAACTGGACAGGAATTACACTTGTAATTTAGCAGTAGATAAAGAAAACAGTTTTAAATTGCAGTCTGTAGCTACTGAAAGATGTTTTTATAGTTTTTTCATGTGTAGTGCATAAATCCATGGCCAGCTTTCTGGTGTAGATGTCAACTGCAAATTGTTCCAGTAAGTGCTTCCGTGACTAGTGGTGTGTTAGATATGTTGTCACTTGTTTGTTGTCCCCGGGTAGCAAGTGTCTGTGTGGGCTTCACGTGAAAACTTGTGGTAGAGGTGTGACCCCTCCATCCTTCTTCCATCTGGATGAACGTTTTAAGCAGGTAGAGATGTGGGAAAATAATTGTATTTCATGTTTATATCGTGGCCTGTTCACGTTGCAATCTGTTTGCAGCAGGGACTTTGTTAGGTGCTGTAGGAATAGATGAAGATGGAGCCTTATCTTGCAGCAGTGCCGTGTGGGTTGCATGCAGCAGGCTATGGTGTGCGGGCAGGGTCCGTGCGACCTGCTGGCTTTCGGGTCCGGGGGGTGCAGGGCTCCCGGTCCCAGGCAGAGTTGTTGGAGGGGGCTGGTGCCACGCAGCGGTTCCCTTGGCTCGGGGCAGCTGGTGAAGGCAGGCCCTCGGCTGCGCACCACAAGAAAGGTGCAGCTTCCTCCAGTTGAACGGCGATTTCCACTCTTTCCAGGACGAGCCGGGGTGTGAGGGAGAGCATTCCCAGCGGAGCCCCCTGGGCGCTCGGCCCCAGGCGCGCTCCATGACCGCTGCCGCTGCCCCTGTCCCACGATGCATCCCCACCTGTGCCCCTGCGGGGCCTGGGGGGACCCTGTTGCTTGCACGGCGGGTGCCTGGCCCTGTCCAAGGCTTCGCTGCCCCGTGCCCGCCTGCGTGTGCACATGCGTGCGTACAGGCGCGCGCACGCGTGCATCTCTGCGTGTGCATGGAGGCATGCGTGCGGGTGCACAGGGGCTGTGTCCTCGCCTGACCCCGCATGCAGCAGCCCTCGCAGAGCCGAAAGACCCCGGGACCGCTGCCCGGGTGGGTGGCCCGCCGCCCGGGCCGTGCGCGCGCCTGTGTGCGCGCGCCTGCGCGCGGGGCCGGCTCCGCATCCGCTCGCGCGGGCGGTCCGTGCCGCCTCTTGCGGGCGGCCGCTGCGGCGCCCGCACAGGAGACCCTTTGTTTGGGCAGGGCCGGCGCGAGCGCGGGAGGGGGCCGGGGGGGGGCGCTGCGGGCCGCCGCCGCCTCATTGGCTGGGGCCGGCCCGCGGCTCCTCGCGCCGGCGGCGTGCCCGCCGCGCGGGCGCGCGCGCGGCGGGGGCGGGGCGCGGCGCGCGCCGCGGAGCCGCACGAGGCTCGCGCCCGCGACGCCGCCTGGAGGAGGGCGCCGCTGCGGCAGGAAGCAAGATGGCCGCCTCGTGGGCGCCGCTGTGAGGAATGCGGGGCACCAGCGAGGCCGGCTCCAGGGGGGCGGCGGGGCCTCTCCCCTCGGCCGTCTCCGGCGTCGCCGTGTGTCGGGGTGGCGGTGGAGGGGCCGCGTAGAGCCTCCGTCAGCCCTCTAAAGTGCCGCATGTAAAGCATTCTGGGTATTTAAGAAATATTGCAGTTTGATCATAAAATCGGAGGTGTCTGCCTTTGTGACCACAACTTATTCTGCAATTTGATGTTTTTTTAGGTTCTAACTGAAAACAAAAGGCCTCAGAGGAGGAAGCAAAGAGTTTTAAAGGTAACTGATGATCGCTTTAATGTTTATCCCCTCCCATTTTAAGCAGCATTTTCTTGTCATACAGATCAGGAAGCCAAAGGGTTAATTTCTGGGAAGCGGCGCTTTCCAGCTATTCAGGAGATTAGCTAATTTTAAAAGCACAGAACATGTTCTTTCTTCCCTCTTTCTCTCTAGCATGTTGTATACATATTTGAATCTTTCTGCACAAGTCTGCAGACCAAAAAGTTTGCTTTCCATTGCATTGAAGATTCACTTTAATTTCCTCTATTCCTAGTTTCATACTTCCAAAGGTAACAGTTGAATGTTGGTGGGGTTTTTAGCGTACAGATTTTATGGCATCTGAAATTTAATGCGAGAAGTCAATGTTACAATGCAAACCACATTAACAAAAGTGGAAATTTTATGCATACATTATTGTAGTCTTGATTTCCTTTTTTCTTTAAACTTCAGAACACCTCAAGTGAAACTGAAAATTCTGTAAACTTACAACAGCCTTCAGTTTCACGTGGTAACACGTTTCTTCAAGATTTTTAAGATGGCTATATTTCATGATAACAAAAGATTGGTGTTTCAAATGGAAATGCTTTAGTTTTTATAACAAAATACAGACTTACTACACTCATGGCTAATTTTTTTTTTTTTTAAAGTAATGGGTAGCACATTGATATTGTGTTTTTCAGTTAGTCTTTAGAATGTTTTGAATAGAAATAAGTCATTAATTCTGTTGTTTCAAACTAACATGTTGGAGGATGGATGTAAGATGGATGGTACATGTAAGATGAAGCTAAGGAAAATGAGAAAAAAGATATGTTGTTAAACTTACTTTGTAGAACTATTCTCTTATACCAGCTAAATGTAATATAAGATAGTTTAGTATTGTTTCAGTACATTAAAATTTCAGAAGTTATTGGATATAGTGGATTTGATAATTGCTGAATGTCTGTAGTGTAATTTTATTTGAAAACATCCCAATTTCTTATCAGTTTTGTCTTCACTGTTACACGTTACAGAAACTTGCTTAAAGGAGTTATAATTTTGTGAGACAAAGCAAAGTTAAAAGTTAAGATTAAGCAAGGAGCAAATAACCTTATTTGACTTGCAAGTATGTCCAGCCTCAAGGGTGTCTGTCTTTTCATGTGGGAGTAGTTGTGCAAACCACCTCCGTGTATGCTAACAGTAATTGTGATTGTACAACACTAGCAAGTGCTTTTTTCTTTCATTAAATAAATTAATTCATTCAAAAATTAGCATTTTTCATTAAGTCATGGATATGCTTTTAATTATTCATTTTAATTACTGCTGCTCTTGTAACGTAGCACATAGGTGTAGTTAAAACTTTAGCATTTGTTCATTCTATGTTTTGTGCGGTTAAGTTGATAGTAGTGTGCAAAATAAGGACTGTTTGTAAATGAGTCATTCAGCTTTGTAACGTGTGATTGGTATGATACCTGTTCTGTCAAAGTCTGAAAAATCTTTCTTTTTTTGGTGATAGGTAGATATGTTGTATGAGGTGTCTGTCTACAGTAGGGTTTCATAGTGGGTCTTCAGATTTTTCTCTTTGAGTTCGTTGTACCACTGTTTCTGATTTGATGGCAGGGCAGGTTGCTATGTAATATGATGCTGTCATTCCTCTCCTTTCCAAAAAGCCTTCTGAAGAGTTGTTTTTTTCCTTGGCTCTTAAATGGAAAGGCTTGTCTGTTTTTGTGTGTGTGTAGTATAATGCGTTAGTCATTGGACTTGTGTTTATTTCTGCTTTGACTTTTCATTTGCTGAATTGATTCTGCAGTGTTTCCTCTTTGGTTTTAGGTACTGTTCTTTTTGTTTTCTAGTATTCGTTTTGTGGTGCTGAAGTGTATTTCGTAAGAGTTTGTTCACTTGCATGCAGTAAGTAAGGCATGGTACCCCTGAAGGCATCTCATCAAACATCTAGGTTGGGGTTGGTGGGGTTTTCCTTTGTTTTTTGGAGGGGAGGAGGGAGGTTGGTCATCTTAAGTTAGGTTTCATATCTCTGTCAGCTGCAGTAAACTTAGAAAAAGCTACATAAGTTGCAGACTTCTTTACAAGGGCATTTTCAGAAATATGATATTCTGGTATATGACTCTCTCTAACCTGGCTTCTGTTATTGGTGGGACTGCCATCTAAGGTGGTATTGTCGTATCTATTGAATTATAACTTCAACCTTTAATTTAATGATTGGTAGTGATTGAGGGCATCTGACCAGTGACACTTTCAAAACTTTAACAGAATATTTCCTTTTTTTTTCCCTTTGTATTTTGCTTCAAATAGTATTGTAAACTTTCTTAAAGGAGGATTTGTAGTATTGTAGTACTCTTTTCCAATAATACATGGAGTTATTATTTCGCTAATCCTTCTAAGTTTTATAGATGCACATTTATTTTCTTGGAGGGCTAGTGCTCTTTCTAATTGTGCTTCTTAGGACCAACATATTTACGAATTCTTCTGTACAGGGTGAAAATAAGCAATGCATTTCTGTTGAAAACAGGTTGGACAGATATAAACATTAAAAGTGATACATACTATTATATTGTACCTTTTGTTTACTACTTGTCATTTTCCACACTTGTGTTTTAGTGCTCCTTTCTGGTTATTGTAGGAGGAGTCATTTAGGAGATTCTTCTGTGCCATAAATACTGTATTAGGTTCTCCATGTTTATTTTGAAAGAACATCTGAAATATTCATCACTTCTAGCAAGCAAATGCTCATTGAAGAAAGAGTCTTTGTGAGTTCATAGTAATGGATACTAAGGAAGGAATATACTCGTGGTTTTTCTTACCCTTTATATTCTGTGTTTTCCCCAGTTAAGCAGACAGTTCTTTAATTTTATTCGTGATAATGGAAAGTCTATATAGAAGAGATTAATACTTAAAAAAAATCATTCACCTGCATTTCAAAAGGCATATTATATGCCCTGCTTCACTTACTATCCTTTTCCTTTTAGCCACTTAGCAGTGTTCTCACTCAGTTTGGGCAGTGCAATGCACCTCTCCTTAACGGTGGGGAAATGTTTGCAGTCATGTGCAAGTTTATTAACACAGAGCTCGGAAGAATGGGACAGTTGAACATGGCATCATATTGTCAGGGAACTCTACAGTTATCAAGTGTAGACAGCAGTGGCACCAGTAAGGAAGCCTCCCACAGATCAAGATACAGCTGATGAAGAAGTACAGTCCGTGGTCTTTCTACTAGTTTCTGTGGAGCCAAGGCTACCATTTGGATGGCTGCAGATGTTTGCTGCGTTGATGGAGATTTAAAAAAAAAAAAAAAAGGGGGGGGGGGGGGAGACTGTGGGAGAGATCCAGAATAATATATGCACTGCTAAGTGAGTATTATAACTGCATGCACATTCTTTGTTCTCTGACTGATTCTGTTTGTGTGTTTATGCATAAACACTATAATGGTAATCGTATGCACCAGAAAAGTGCAAATGATGCCTGCTAAACTCTGTAAAATCTGTTCAGTTTAAGCCAAGCCAAAAGCCAGAGATGACTCAGTATCTAGAAGTTTTGGTTTGTTTATAAACATCATATTAGGAACCAGTAAAAGTTTCATTTCCATCAAAGCTACAAATACGTACTTGAGCACTCTCTTCATTTTTCTCCTCTGCCTGTAGAAAGCATGGTCTTTCTTATCAAAAACAACTTTAAAATATAAAATTGGTTTGGCAGACCTACTTTTTCCCTACAATGCGGTTTTAGTTTTGTTGCTTAAAGAAATTAAAAATACACTTTTTTTGTCAAGCTCATATATGTGTTAACAAGAGTTAAGGGCTAATGTTCATGATAATGCTTTGAGTGAGCATGGATTGAACTGATTTTGAACATTTATTCTAAATTATGGTGTATGTTTTTACTGCAAAATATCTGCCAGAATATTTAGCTGGAAGAAATTAGATTTTATTACTTCCCCCCCCCCCCCCCCCCCCCCCCCTTTAAAATAAGATATGAGCAAGTCAATGGATGGAATTGCACTGCAGTGGAATTTTACAGAGGAAGAAGACAGAATGGTGTAATACAAGTTGGAAAGGATGTTGTCCAGAAAATGCTTATCTTATTCTGTGTGTTTTTTAAAGGGATATTATCACCTTGGAACCTATTCCTTCAGTAAATACCAATTAAAATTGCTTTGAGTACTGGTTGAAAGTGTCTGCCTATTTCTTATGTGCCTTTTTTCTCCCATTTTTTGATGGGGAGAGCTTACTTTTGGTATGTGAGTGGCCTACACAAATTAGTTACCTTTTATTTTTAAAAATAAGATAAATGAGTAACTTAGCTGTTAACTTAGTTTAAAAAAAGATCTAGGTATCATTTTTCAAAAGAAATGTTCTTCTAATTTTGGCCTTTTTCAAGCTGGATGTGTGTTTGTCTAAATGGGATTAAATTTTTTTTTGCTCAGTAGGGTCATGCACCTCACTTGATGTGTGCAGGCAAGATTATGGTTGTAATTTAATAGCACACTTCCACATGCAGCCTTTCCAGCACTTCCACATGAACGTGCTCACGTGAACATATGAAGCACTTCCATATTTTGTTTGTACAGTACTGCTAAGACTACTCATGTATGTAGACATTATTTGAATGGAGTCCTAACAGAGAAGGCCTTTGTAAATGGTCTGTAAATTATTAATCTGACCCTAGTAATTTTCTAATAGTTAATTTTTCCAGCCAGTTTCTGGGGGAGTTGAAGCTTGTCCCTTGTGGACTTTTTCCTGTGGTGCAGAGTGAGCTGGATAGGATGCAGAGACGCTCTCCTTCCCTTGCTCCCGTGTTTCTGCAGAGCTCCCTTACTGTCAGTGCTGCTCCCTCTCCCATCCACCTCCTTCTCAGGACCCCTGCAGCGCTTGCCCAGCAGCACTATCATGCTGCCCTTTGCCCCCATAACCCAACTCCCCAAAATGTCGAAGGAAGAAAGGGACACTGTCCTTTGAGAGGAGGACAGGGAGGAGTAGGGGTTTCTGTTTTAACTCATCTGTTGCTGTAGTAGAGCAGTTGTGAGGATAGCACCACTCCTCCTCTTCTCAGGGAATGGTGGAGGCAGAGGCACAATGAGGCTGGGAAGTGTTGAGTAAGGCCAGGCTGAACCTAGTGATTACAGTGGTTTTGGAGGGTTTTTGCGCATTTTGAACCACTATTTATTTGTAGAACTTGACTCTCACTGTGTGTTTTAGTGCAGTGCTGGGTCTTCCACTTCAGTGGATTTAGAGGTAGAGCTTCTCTAAAAAGGTAGAAAATGCGTTTGTGTTCAAAACTGTCTAACATAGTCAGTAAAAGTAACATAGTTTGTGGGAAGGAAGGAAAATGTACATGTGTAGATGAAGGTCAGATGCATAGGTATATTGATACATTGTTTAGGTGTTCTTAATGAAATTACAGCATTATGAAATAAACACTAGTTTCCTATCCAGGTATGTGGTTTTTTATATTATTTGTATTTACTACTGAGTTACGAGCTTTATTGAATACTTGTACTTGCTGTATGTAATGTAAGCATTTAAATAATTGAGATGGCTTTGCAAATTCCAGAAATCTGTTGTCAGGGTTTGCTTTTTGTCTGTACGTTTATAGATAGTAATATCTAGAAAATGCTTTGAAAATGGGCACTACTTGTTTAGAATCAGATAACATATTGCTAAGCAAGTTTGTTTATTGCTTTTAGTAACTGATGTGGGAGAAGACCAGTGCGAAGCCCTAAACTTACTAGAGTGGCACCAGATTTTCACTTCTGTGGTTTTCTCTTTTTGCAATGTTATACTAAGATTTTTATATTTAGTGTTACTGAGTATGAGAAAGTTAATTTAGCAGATACTACTGCAGCAAACTTTCCCATTGACATTAGTAGGAGCCTTGCCTACATAGAGGCTGAAAGATTTTATTCCTACTAAAATAAATTCATAGTTATAGGATTTCATTTGGGAGGTAAGAAGAATCCATGCATTCTTATAAAGGTATTTTCTTTTTAAATGTCAAATACATTAAACTTAACAAATATCAAGAAAAAAGAAAACAGGAATTACATATAAGGAACTAACAATAATCACTTTTCATTAACTTAGGTAAAATTAGTATATAAAATACATTTGGCTCTCCTTATGGTCCTAACAGCTTTAATATTAAGCCTTTTGGAATATTAGGATTTTTCAAGGCTGACTTAAAATTGAGTGATTTGTGTCTTGACACTTGACTGAATTCCTTTCTCAATCAGTGTTCTGTTGGTGTTATCTGTATTGTATTATAATTTAATTGATGCTCTGTAGTAAAATTTGGCTCTACAATTAATTTTCCTAAAATAAAGGTTTTGCTGAACTTGTGAATGAGAGGAAAAAATTCTGTGTAATTAAAAATGTAAAGCATTTACTTTTGTGACGGATGATCACTGTCTGAATTCTGCAGTGCGAACACCACTGTTGTTGCAATGGTGCTCCAGAATGACATTGCTGTTATTCCGGTATGTGAGTGAAAGTTGGTACTCCTGTAAAGAGAAAGTGGAAGTTGCACACAGTGTAAATTCCATTTTGAGCTTTATTTAAAACCATAGTTGTGCTACCTCTGATAGAGACAGAAGAGAAACATCATTTGCCATTTTTTAGGCTTTTTTCCTCGTGAGAATAAGCAAAACATAGATGCAAAATCCTGAATAGTGCTGCAGCCTTGTGGCTTGGTAGCCTAAGTGATTAACATGACTATTTTTCTTTCTTTTTTCCAAATTCCCTTTAGCTGTTTCTCTGACATACCTGTCACCAACTTTTCTATTGCTGAAGAGTATTAGTTATTCCTTTTAGTCTTGTGGCCCCTCAGTCAGCTTTAAAACCAGGCTAGAATATACCCATAATATAGATGCTTAAATTTGGAGAAGACATGTATGTGACTTGTTGCAATGTGTATTTGGGACCTGTGCTGGTATTTCAGAATGAAGGGAGAGCGGGATATATGTGTGAGGGCTGATTAGCATTGTTAACTTGTGGTGTTTTGTGTCCTTAGCAGATCTGGTCTGAGAGCAGCTACTGGCATGTAGCAACTTGTAAATAATGTAATTGGTTGTACAACAGATGGTTAGGCACTTAAACTGGGTCCTAAATTAAGGAGCTGAATATCTTCCTGGTTAGATTATAGGAACTGAAAAATTATGTTACTTTAGCAGTTCAGATCTTGACTGAACTGAAACTGAAGGAAAATTAACTTGTATCAGTTTGGTTCACATATGGTAATGCCAGGCAAGATCATTGTGTTCTTGTCCTGAGAGGTTGTAAGACTGTATCCATTTATTTGGATTAAGCATCATGTTTTAAAAATACCTCAAAGAGCTTGAAGTTGAAAATTCCCATGCATGAAAAGTGCATCAAAACACCTAACAAGATGCTTAAAAGATTCTTCACTCGTTCTCTGTCCCGCTGCTAAAATGTGCACCATAGTTCCAGTCCAGACTTCTCTGCCTTAACTTAAGTCATTGAATCTTGTTATACTTTTGTCTGCTAGAACAAGGAGCCTTCTGTTATCAGCTCTCTTTTCCACATAGACTTAGCCGCAGTTTGTGGCTTTTCAATTTTCTTTGGTAAATTGCAGAGAGTGAGTAGAGAGTGAACTTGAGGCTTTCACTTCAAGATGTTTCAATCCTTTGTCACTCTTGTGGTCCTCCAAGTCCCCTCCAGCATATCAATGTCTTGCTTGAATTGGGTATGCCAGAACTGGATACTTTATTCCACTAGCAGGTGCAAAAGTGCCAAGTACAGGATAGAAAGTAACTCATCTTTTCCTAATTTTATTGTTATTTATGTACCCAAGAATCTCACTAACCCTTTAGGCCATAAAGTTGCAATAGGAGTTTCTGTAGTTACTGTGCAGTTGATTATTGACCACGTTAATGTCCTCCTTAAAATCATTGCTTTTTAAGGTAGAAACCTGCATTTTGTAGATACAGTCCCATGTCTGTGTTGCTAGATACACGACTTTACCTTTAGGTGTTGAAATGTGTGCTTGCAACTGGCTTGCCAGTTAATTTAGGAAGCCTCATGTCTGAGCTTTTCATTATTTGCTCTTTTTCTATCAGTATGAATTTCACTGTTCTTTCAGGTCATTGCTAAAAACGTTATATATAGCTGTGATCTGTTCCTTGAAGACCCTGTTACGAACACTGTGATGATTCTCCATTTACAGTTAAGGGCCCCGCAGTACTTTCTTAATGCTATGGTGATGGTGTCATAAATTAGTAGACCACAAGAGACATTAGCTAGGATGGATAAATTCAAAGACTGAATTTCTTTCATCTCTGCATTTGAGTTAAAGCACATTAGGGGGAGGTTGTATTGGGGAATACATACTGCTGATAATTGTATCATTTGTGTTTTGTGGCTTAATTGAGTGCTATATTTTCCAGAGCTGCCAGTGTCTCTTTGGTCAGTTTCAATGTTGAAGACAAATGATTAATTCAAAACACCAGTAAAAAACAAACCAAACCAAACCCAAAAACCAAACAAAAGAAAAACCACCAAGCAAGATGCTTGTTTATGTTTGCTTCTGTGGCAGAAAAAGTACTGTAATGCTTGGGGTTTTTTTTCTTTCTTAACACATCCACTTCTTGGGTGCCTGTGTAGGAGAATGGGGTGTCCTTCACTCTGTATTTTTTCTTGCTCCTGTTTGTAGCTTGCACAACTTAGAGCTCAGGGTTGACGGAAACAATAACTTTAGTTTGAGGCTGAGAGCCTATTTCCAAGTAGTAATCCAATAAATACACTTCTCTGCGGGTCACCATTTGATGCCTTTAGAGCCAGAATTAGTATCCTGTAGTTTTTGATTTTGTTAGTAAGCGCATCCTTTAGGGTCTGCTACTGTAGATCTTCTTCGTGAGTGGTCTCACTGAAGTTGTTACACAAGGTGGGCAGGAGGACTGTGGTAATGGTGTAGGAGAGAAAATGAAGAGAACAAAGATGTAAAGACTTTAAGGCCATAATGTATGAATTCCTCGTGGAAAGACAAGATAAGGAACTTTTCTGGTGGGAAAGCTGCCTGGTGTTTGAAGAACATAGCAAAGAGGTTATAAATGCAGATAAAATGCAGATGAAATTGAGAAGGAGAGAGCTAAGCTGTAGCTTGGAGAATGTTCTTTGCTGTTGTGGCTATGGATATGAAAAAAAAAATACACCATCTAACTAGAGCAGACTTCCCAGCTGTTGTAAGATCCAGTGTGAAATGGTACCTGCTGTGATACTCAAGTGGCTGGCTTTGGGTGGATTTGATACTCAGGGGCAGGGGAGTTGGGAGTGAGGGGGATCCCTCCAGGAAACCCGGGCATCCTGAGCGATCTCTGCCGCATGTCCCAGGTCTGGTCACTTTCTCCAGATTTGCAGAACCTCTTGTTCCCCTGATTTTCCATATAAACAAGCCTCTCTGCTAAAACTTGTCTACATCGTTTTGCCAAGAGTAGAGGTTATTTGCTTTGATTGCAATAGCTTTTAAAATGCAGAATTATTACCTGTCCTGTCCCTCAGTGCCATCTGTGAATGTTGTTCTCTTGAGGAACAAAACATCTTGTATATGCAGGCTGTGTTACATTAATAAAGGGCCCCAATCCGTTTCTCTGCACGAAGACCTATAGAAAATGTGCCTTACCTGAGCCGCTGTAGAAGTGCAATATACTAAGAGAATGTTTCATGTCCATGGTTGTTATGCAAGTGTGGTGGTAATTGCTTTATGCCTCTGGTGAGGTTCATGGGAACACGCCCCAGCTTGCAGCTTGACCCCTACTCAGCTGTTCTCCTCTCTCTGCTGGTAGCCTGCTCAGAAGCCCTGCTCAGGCTGCAGCCTTGGGCAGCAACTTACGGCACATTGGTGTTGTCTGCGTTATGGTAGACAAACACATAGTAGTGTGGTCTTAAATAAAAGTTTATCCTTAAATGAATTATCATACCTGCATTTATTTTGGAATGCAAAAAAACTTGGCTGTGCTTAGAAGGTGGCCTATACTTTCCACAGTATCCTGCCTTACATTCGTCTCTATTCTAACCAGTGCACGGATTTCTGCATAGCACTCAGCATAAGCAAGTGTTTCTCCACACCTGTGCTCTTTGTCTCCCCATCCTCTGTCCTGTCCACATCTTATCTCCTTATGCCTGTATGTTGGTCCTGTACAGTGCAGGTCCTGGATTCCACTGAATTTCTGCATGTCCTGGGGAGCAAGATGCTGCAGAGTAGGAATAAATTGCATAGGAGTAAATTGCTGCTGGTCAGCTGGCTGATGCTTTCTTATCTCTTGGTGAAGCAGTGACATCTGACAGTTGGACCATGAATAAAACACCCAGTTTGAATGTTTGATGAAGTATGTTTGGGTTTTTTTCCAAACAGTTTTTCTGAAAGAGAACTTCTGTTGTGGTATTTGAGCTCTGAGGAGCTGCCAGCTCTGTGCCAACGTGGAAGGGCATGTGGGGCTGGCTACGTGGCTGCAGACACTGCAGCAGGATCCAAACTTACCCATTGCACTGCAATGGAAAAGAGATGCAAAGTGCAAGCGCTTCTCACCCACTCATACTTTTATGTTGATGAATGTTGTGACCTTGGAAGAACTGCCTTTCGGGTCATCCTGGTTACTGGCACAAGCTAGGAGGTGCAAGTATTTTTTGATCTGTTGGGTGCTGTATTCTCGTGGGGACCTGGGCAGAATCCCATAGGGAGGGCTAGTTAGGGGGACTTGGCATTAGTTATCGTGTAACTTGTCACGACTTGCTCGTAGAGCCATTTTATCAGTAGTTGATCTGGGCAGCATCTGTTATTTCTGGTTTATGGGAGTAATTGTTTCTGGTTGTGTCCTTTAGTACAATATATGTTGTTACCACCTATAGAGGTTTGAAACAAGAGACATAAACCTATAGCCTGCTCTCTGTTGTACAGAAGATGTGGAAATGTCTTTCAGGTAGCTTTAGCATTGTATTTTGATTGTGAATTGATGAACTTTGCATTACCTCAGAGGCATCTTGTGTTAAAAGAAGAGTTAATATTAAGTCTGACCCTTTTCAGAATGGTGAAGTGATTTGCTGTAACTGGCTTTTCATATGTGCTGGAAGCATTAGCTCATGGAGTGATTTTTTTTGTGTGTGTGTGTGTATGTAAGAGTGTCTAGTTGAGGTTTAAGTAATACAGCAATGGCTACAGCAGACTGTACTCTATGGTTCCTGTCCTAATAGCACTAACTACTGCAGAGTCTAAGCTTGAGCATGATTTGTTAGTGTTTTATGTCTGCAGATAAGAATAGTGCTCTCCTTAACGAGGAAGAGAGGAAATTACTTTTATTGATTCAGTTTATTCTTCAGCTTTTCATTACGCTTGTGTAAAAGATTTAGAAATCAATCAGATCAAACTTATATGCTTAACTTCCATGAATTTTAAGACTGTTGCTTGGAATTGGGGTATCCTTGTCTGTAGTTTTCACTACATTTTTTTTGAGTTCTGATTCAGGACTTGAAGATAGATTGCTCCTAGGTTGTTCAGCTGCAAAAGGTTTTTGCTGAGCTATTACTTTTGGTCTGCCAGGCTTAGACTGAGGAGAAGAATCAAATGAGCTCTGCCCCGGCTAGTATGTCTGCATTTCTTTTTATGTTGGGAAACAATAACTTCACATACTAAACAGAAAAGGCCACTGGAAAGTCTGGTAAGAGAGGAAAGAAAAAGGTATTTTTTAGGATTCATTGCAGTTCAGTAACAGAAGAGAAAAAGCAACATAGTGCTCAAAAGGAAAAGAGTTTGATTAAAAAAAAATTCCGATTTTACAATAATATTTATTCTTTGTGTGGAAAAATAAAATATGAACCAAATCATGCCAGTGATATGATTCATCTGGTTCTTTTTTCTTCCTCATTGCGTGTGGGCAGCTTCCAGTAATGTTAGTGGAAATTATGATGTATGAGGAATAATTTTATTTTAAAAGTAATCCCACTTTACTGCTGGGATCACTGGGGTCTTATGGGGACACAGCACTGAACCTGTGCCCTACTAGCAGATTAGGGAATATCCTGAGTATTTTTGAGCATAGCAGTGCTATGCATTTTTGGTCAGATGAAAGTATTTTATTGAGGAACAACATAGTTAAGAAAGAAGTGTGATGGCATTTTTGCACTTTGAGTGCTGTCAGTGGACTCTATGTCAGATCTTCTCATCTCTGCTGATCATGGATGAACCCTCCTTCTTCCCCCCACTTCTCATTGCTCTCAATTTACTGGACTTAGAATTTTTTTTTTAATGTAGTAAGTGACACCCTCTAAAAACGAAGGGAATACAAAAATGTGTTGTTGTATTGAAAACATACAAATGCTGGGGAATTATTTTAATCTATTTTTTTCTATCTCCTCCAACTCCTAATTGTCTAATTAAATAATTTTTAATAACAATTTTACATGGTTGGGACAACTTTTGGACTGATAGAGATCTTAGGTATACTTTTGCTGAAGAAAAACCAGTGATTTCATATCCTAGTTCTTTCTGAAGTTAAGATAATTGAAATTCAGCTTTTGCACAGGTATAGAATTGTGGGTTTTTACTTTTCCGTGGTGGACCCTTAAAATATTTTCTGGTACGGTTGCGGAGGCCTGTGTAATGCATTTACCCCTGCTAACAATAGAGCTGCTTAACCACTTTTGTGGATCCCTTAGAAATTGCTCAGTGATCCCCTTGGTCTGTGGATCATTGATTGAAAATCACCAGAATCCAGAGGAGTTCAGGCTCACAGACCATTAGTCAGCATCTGTGTGTAACGAAAAAGCATTAAATAAGGTATCTTTCTTTCATAATGTAATTTCCATAGGTTTGACTTAGCTGCATAGGTGCTGGACATGTTTTTACATAGCATTTCCATGAGAATTTATGATGCCTCTCATAATATCTAGGGCATGCTATGGGTTCCCAGTTTTGTTTTTTATCAATTGGGAATCAGTTGTGAGGTGAACACTGGGCTCCAGATGGAGCTGGATCCGTATGCCTTGTTTTGCCTGGGGGTTTCTGGTAATTCCATCTTGATGGTTATAATTAATCATAAATCTATTTTGCATTTGTTCTTCTGAGTTATTTTCTCAGAGAAATCCATGCACTTTAGTTGGTATGACCACAAAACCATGTCTGATTTAACTGAATGCTTTATATTAAACTGGGTGCTATTTTCTGGGAACTGCTAAGATGTATTGTGCCAACGTATGGTTAATTAACCAGTTGTATTGCTTATACCTGATTTGAAAAGCAGTACTGGTTTTCTTGTTAAGTAGGGCTTAAGGCTACAGATTATTTAAGTAACTCTTAGATGTTACAATAAGATTTAGTACCAGTGCTGTCTAATGTGACGGAAAATTATTCTTTAAAAGAAAATTTAATATAAATAGAAATAAAATTTTATTAATGTAATAAAAGTTGGATTCCTGCCTTTATTGCTGTTTCTGCCTGAGTTCCTGCCTTAATTTTTTTTTTTAACTTAAATTGCATAACTCCTTACTTCATATCCATAATACTATCTTAAGGCCCATATACATATACTTTCCAGGACACAGTACTCCAATTCTACCTAGATTTTTGATGTTGCTTCAACCACATGAATTATATAATATCAGTGAAGATGAAGAATATATTTAATCAAATATTAGAATTTAGAGTTTACTAAAATACTGTTAAGGATTGCTTACATGAGAGACTCTTCAGAATCCTGGAAGTTAGCATCTAAATACAGAAGCTAAACACAGTGTTTAGAAGGTAACTTTCAGGTGAGCTAATGTTAATTGGCTTACTGTCTGTTTCAGCTTAGGTTTTGTCATTTTTTGAGGACTTGAAACTAAGCCTGAAAACAAGCCATTCTTGCTAGAGTGTCCAACCAAGTGTTGTATCGGTTTATTGGTCTAGCTAAATCGGTATAATTATACCAAATTACTACTAAACTTTCTGTGGTACAAGCCTTTAGATTTCAGTCCTGCTTTGAACTCAAGGGAGACTTTCATCTGCTTAATCAAATTCATTAAAAATTGATTCCTTAGATCTGATTCTAAATGCTAACATCCTTTATCTGTTCTTTCATTCCTTTAGTCTCCCACCACCACCACATGCACACACTTTCTTCCTCTGCCCCCCCCCCCCCCCCCCCCCCAACAGTGGGGAAAAATAGCTATAAATATGTATAGGGTCTTTAGGGGCTTAGGCTTCAGGGTTTTTTATGACTTCCTGGGTTTTTTCCCCAATGTCTGTGCCTGTGCTTAATTAAGATATTCCTCATATCTGTCAGAGTAGGGTTTAATTGCTGTAAATCTTATGCTTCTTATTTTTGTTTTTGAACAGCTGTTACAATACATTTTTTTATTATTATTTTATAGGCAAATTTAGAAAACAAACCAGTAAATGGCCGCAGACCAGAACTCATGGAATGCAGTATATGTGGTCATGGTGAAAAATACAGGGTGAAAACAAACCAAACAGTACCCATTGAAAATGTGCAGTCTAAGGAGAAAGAAAGAATGACAGGCTTAGAAGCAGAGAAGTGGGCACATAACGAGAAGCCATCTTTTGGTGTCCATGTCAACGGAGATATCCATGGAACTGTGACAGGCAATGAACACTTGAAAAACGCTGAAGACAGTGAAAGAGCAGTCTCTCCCAGTCAGTTAGCTGAGCCAAAAAAATCATTTGCACAGACTATCAAAAATGGCATAAAAACCCTACATTATTCACCACCGGAAGCAGTTGCTTCGCTGAAAAAAGTATCCGTAGAGGAAAGAACAGATTTGACAAGCAACTCCCATATGCAATGGATGAAGGGTACCAATCTGAATACTATAGTAAACACTCTGACGACTGGTGTTGGCTGTGTTCACCCAGAAAAACAAGGAAATGTTTTAATGAAAGAGGAAAACTGCACTTGCAGTATCTTTGAGGATTCTGATAAGTCAGTTTTGCAGACGGGTTCCATTTCAGATCTGCAAGAAAGCTTGTGTTGTCCTCCAGTGCCTGAAGAGGAAGTACACATAGGGAAAGATGGCTTTAAAGTACTTACTGCAGAGACACAGCATGAGAATTCTTCACTCCAGCCAACTTTCTTGTCCCTGATTAAAAACAGAAATTTAACTGTAGAGCAGGTTGTAGCTATTGAAGCTTTAACACAGTTATCTGAAGCCCCTTTAGAAACAACTTCACCAGCTAAAACTGAAAGTACTGAATGTACAGAAGAAAAAACTTCCAACTTGCTCCATAGTTATAAAAGGGATATCTCATCCTCCTTCACGTCTTCTGCATTAAAAGAAATCAAAGACACTTACTTACAGAATGAGCAACAGCTCTTGGCTCACTGTGCTCACTCGCAGAAGCAGCTCCCTAATAAGGCAGTGTTATACAATGGCCAAAGTTCAATTTCTGAATTGCATGATAAACCTGCCAATCTGGCTGGTGAGATGTATAAATTACAGTTATCCTCAAGAGATACCAAAACTTTATCTGACTTAACATCTAATGCAAAATCATTTTCAGGATATACTACCAAGAAAAATTATACTCATGATCCAGTAACTCTTGCACAGTATTGCAATGCTTCACGTAATGTCCAGCAAACAAGTAACAACTTGGAAACTCTTGGCCAGTTAGAGCAAAAGCCAACCTGTAATGATTTGAACTTGGAAGCTAGTTCTTTGATTAAAGAAGGAGGAATTCACAGTCAGGATGAAGAGGATGTAGCTACACAACTAACTCAACTTGCAGCGCTAATTGAATCAAACCAGACAAATCCAGGGCAGAAGAATGACATAAAGGCATCACTGCTTAATCTAATATCACACGAGAGGCAGCCAAAATATAACCAAGATTTGTTGCAGAAAAAAGAATCTGTATTTTTTAGGCGTAATTATAGTTCCTTACTGTTAAAGCAAAAACAACCAACAAATAAAAAAGGAAATGCTGTACCATGGAAACCAAGACACAAAAAGAAGCCTCAAGAAGCACGCTATCAACAAAATAATCAAAACCAGCTAGAGCTGTTGTCATGCCAGCATAGCGAGTTACAGGACATTTGGATATCATCAAAACTGCACAAGCTTGGTCATACCATGCCACAGGACTCCAGAATAGCTCCATCTGAAAAAAAATCTCCAAGAACCAAAGTACAGAGAGCACTGAATCAAAATACTTTAGCATCACAAGAAAAAACTAGATTATTTCTCCCGCAAACACAGATAAAATTCCATAGATGTTTACCTGAGGTACCGCAAGAGAAAAAAAAAGACAGGTTGTTTGGCTGCGAAGTGGTGAATGAGCAAATCAAAACAGCAGGCTCTGGTGACCCACTAGGCATTGATCCACTGAAAAATGAAGTTGTTGCACGTAACCAATATAGTGACGTGTCCTCCCGTAATCCTCTGCCTGTTTCACAGTTGAAAACAGCATCCTTATTGAACAGACCAAGTGAAAACCTACAGATGTTTACAGAAAAATGTAATTCTCAGGTACAGCAAACAGCGAATGTCAGTCAGATGCATTCTTTGCCTCAAACTTTTAATCAGTCTAACCTGAGAGCTAATGAAATGCGTAGTGAAGACAAACCCTATATTCAGCAAGGTGCTGTCGAACAACAGGTAGATCCGAAGTCACAGGTGCTGCCTGTTCCCTGTGGTGGGGCCCAGGTACCAGGTTCTGTTGAAGCTCTCAGGAATATGGAGTGTGCAGGTGAAGTGACCGTTCTGACGTCAACGAGTTTGGGTGCTGACCACCCACAGAGCACAGGCGACTCAGGGTGTTCTCCAGCAAAAAACACACTCAGCAGTTTCCTTGAATCACCTATGAAGTTTCTTGATACCCCTACAAAAAATTTAATAGATACACCTACAAAAAAAGGACAATCTGAATTGCCAACTTGTGACTGTGTTGGTAAGTCTTTTTGCTAACTTTTGCCTGTACCTTTCAGATGGAGGTGTGCTCACGTTGCTTCCTTTAGTGTGAGGGAGTGTACTTGACACTTACTTAGCTGTTGCAAAAGGATCAGTGTTTTCGCCATTAGGAAAAGGAGGAAATTACTTTTTTCTTTTCTGTAACTTTTGCCTGGTGTTCTTTTGGCCTGCAAAGCACAGCAGAATTGAGTACTTTTGGTATTGCAACTGGCAGGTTTAAATTCTCTACTTAAATTTAAACCCAGGAGGAAAAGGAATTTTTCTATTTTTTGTTTTGTCATTGCTGACTTGTGTTCTATGTGAATTTATCTGTAGTATATCAGATTCTGATTTTTATGGTCTAGAACTAGTTTTTGCCTGAGATGGTCTAGGCAAAAGTTTCCCAGTATATTGTCATTGTTGCCTTAATGCTGTTAGATAAGCAGCAGGGCATAGTTGTGGGTGGCCTTGTTCCTGTCACTGTTGGTCCTCATGACCGATGTCAGTTTGCCTTGAAGAGTCCACGTCAAAGGCTACTAGACGCCTCTCAATGCAGTGAGGAGAGGTAAGGTGGAGTTCAGGTGAGAAGGCCACATCCATAATAATTTGCGTTGCAGGAGATGTCAGACCGAACTCAGTATTGAGGATTTTGCAAATACAGCTTGATTCATGGTGTTAGACATGCTGTGTTTTCAGACTACCAAAGCGCACAGATGGAAAAACAAGTTGGAGACTTAACAACAAATTGTACACAGGCAGATTGTTTCATCTTTGCTTTAATGTTCTGAATCAACAAAGTGCTAGTTAAGAGGCCTGGATTATGTTTTCTGTTCTGTAGTATATGACTATAAGTTAAATTTTTTTTCCCCTCAATTCTCCTTTGTCTAAAATGAATTAATAATGTTTTCCTACCAACAAGGATATTGGGAAGCTTACTTAGTCAATACATGCCAGCTCCTGTAATGAAAATTTATAAAGAATGCAAAATATTACTATAATTAGGATTATGTTATAACATAAAGAAAAAATACTAGCAGATTAATAGGAGGAAACAAGTATAAAATAACTTTGATGCTTCTGAGGAGAAAAATCTGTCATATTCTTTATTCATTACATTTCAGGGAGAAATTTTATGTATTGTAATTTAATTTGGAAGATATTTCTGTAAACCATTTCTAAGCTTACTTGTGATGGTGTAAATAAATTTTGTATGTGCCAACTTAGTTTTCTCAACCTGCTTACAGAGCAAATTATAGAGAAAGATGAAGGCCCATATTACACACACCTCGGGACAGGACCAAGTGTGGCTGCTGTGAGAGAAATAATGGAGAACAGGTGAGGAAAATTCAGCATTTAATGCTTACAGTATTTTTGACTGTCTAAACAGGAAAGAAAAGCTATGAGAAATCAGGTGCTATGTTTAGCTTTGTTTTTCTAAACTTTTTGCAGTACTCATTTGTAAAGTGTTTTCCTGTTCAGATGTGCATAAGCTGAGCACTAGCATTTCAATTCCAAACTGGTGTGTCTTTTCTGAGCTCTTGCAACTTTAGGGTTGAATTTCAAGTACAGTGTGCTCTTAGGTGCCATCAAAGTCAATAGGAATGACAGAGACCAGTAGCTGACGGAATTAGGTTTTCTAGTGTCCTACATGCAAAGAAGCTGTGGCAAGCTGGACAGAAAGGTCACATTAGTGACAAAGTGAACTAGGCTTTACATGCAGATAACATTTTCTTCCCCAAATAATGTTTCCTTAGTGGCAGAAGATTGTTATCAGAAGAGAGATGTCGAAAATCACTCTTGCAAATAGAATTTTAAATTTAAACATATTTTTTTACATTATAAATATTTTGTTTTTCTTCTGTTCTCAGTAAAGTAAAAATAAATTTGTTACTCTGTTTTATTGAAAATGTTTCCTGTTTTAAAGTGGTCTACAGCAGTTTGTTTTATTTGTGAACTTTTTTTAATGCAGGTATGGAGCAAAAGGAAGCGCTGTAAGAATAGAGGTAGTGGTTTATACAGGAAAGGAAGGAAAAAGCTCTCAGGGGTGTCCAATTGCCAAGTGGGTAAGTTTTTATGTTAACAGCAGTAAAATAGTTTTGTGTGGCTTTTAAATGTCAAATGATGTGTAGTCCTTGAGCTTAAATATAATCAAATCTTTAATGAAGATCTGGTTCTTCATTTAATTGATCTACAAGTTTGTCTGAATGATGAAGCTAAGGAAAACAATGTTTTTTATTGTTTATTTAGGATGTGGTGCTATATGTTATGCTGTGGTTTGAATGAGTGTGAAAGAGAGGTGCTTAATAGAGCTAGCAGAGATGACCAAATCAAGGGTAAGAAGACCCTGACAGTGTCTGAAAGTTGGAGTGTCTAGTGAAATATGTTATTGGGAAGTGTGAAAGAGAGAAAAGAAGGGATGGTTGCTTGGGAGGGTTAGAAAACTATCTAGTAACATTTTTTAAAACCCTTGTCAGTTGTATGAGCACCTGAAGAAAAGAGAGTGTGATGGATGAGGAAGTTCAATCTCATATGCCATGGAGTTCATTACTATTTTTGAGGAACTGAACTCAGTATTTGGAAATGTAAATGTTATGGTGATAGTTTTCACCAAAGTCTTGTCTCACATTGCTTCATAGGAGCCAGGAAATGAGGTAACAGACACAAGCTCCAGGAGAGAGCTTGGAAAGAATTGATTGTCCTTAATCTTTGCTGAAACCACCGAGGGAGGTAAAAAGTAGACTGGAAATCTTGTAAACTGAGTTTTGGAAAATAATAAAAGAACTTGGTTGTTAAAAGAAAAAAATTTATTGCTGTATTTAGGAATTTCAGACTTGATTGAAAAAATGAAGAAAATAATTGTACAGTTAGTAGACTAGCATTTGTAACTACATAACAAAAATAAGGTTATTACATATTGTACGTGAATGGTATTGCATGCTAAACATTTACTGCTTATGTTTGGAACAGTCAAAATGTGTTTTTCATACTCAATACATAAACTATTTTTCAGAAAGGAATCCCATATGTGCGTGTTGCTTCAGATAATATTTAATAACAAATCATCATCCAAGAAAAAAAGATGGTAAAACTAAATTCATAAACAACTGACCCAAAAAGAATGGAATTATTTTTCTGAGTGTTTCAACTAAATAAAACACTCAGTTTTAACGGAGGACAGGAGTTAAAAATTCTTACCTTAGAAATAGTTGTGAACAGTTGAAAGGAAGAAGGCATTTAAAACTAACTCTTCACCTTGATTCTTCTGTTGCCAGTATCAACATACTGTCTTTTATGTAAAACAGAAATGATAGATTTTATTGTGTATCTGCATGGCTGTAGGTGTCCAACATGTGTGTACAATATGACAGTCAGAAAGCACTTGGATGCATACAGAAAAGGCTGTTGTAAGGTATGGGGACCTGCTCTCCAGTTAGTTAGATTTTCACATTTCTGTATGTAAAGTGTTTGTGAGAGTAAGCTTTTATGTTCATTTAACTTAAGTTCCAATCTTGTTTTATGCAGCAGTGACTTTTTTTGTGTACGAGTTCAGACCTAAAGAGGATGAATGCTTTTCCAAGTCTGCTAACTGTTACTGTGTGACTGTTCAATACAAGAGAGGGAAGGAAATCGCTGAAAGCTCCTCTGTAGAACTGTTTCATCCTGTATAAAATCCACATTTTGGGGTTGGTATTCTTAATGTGTTGCATTAACTTCTCATTGGCAATGCTAATTTTAATTCTTATAATGGAGCATATTTGGTGTTTGGCTATGACCAAAGAAACATAATTGTGAAATTTGTTTAAAAGCATATGGAAAAAGTTTGCTGTGCTCTCTGATAATTGCAGTCACAAGGTTCTGTCAGCTGCACAGAGACTTTCACTTACTCATTTACAGTGTGCTTTGGGACAAACTCATTTCTGCTTTGCAGATGGACAAGCTATTGCTCCTAGGGCTCCTGAGAGACTTGCTGGTGTGAGCACCACGATGGAGCTCTGCTGAAGCAAATATGATAAGAAAATATTGAATGTATCTGTTGATCCTATTGAACTATTTTTCCCAATTAATTTTCCCTATTTCCACTAGATAATTTTGTCTTATTGGATCATTAGAAACATTTTAAGATTAAAGGAGGCTTTCTAAAATACCTGTGTCCATATATTCTTCTGTTAGTGACTGCATTTCATAATACTGATTCTCTCCTGAATTGTTTTCGCTTAAGTGGCTCCAAACATGTGCCTGGTGTGTTAAACATCTACTGAGACAGACTCCTTTCCCCAAAAGGAGCTGATGTTTTCTTCCTTAGATTTCAGGTTACCATAAACTTGCAGAATCTTTTCTCTTTCAGTCTTCTTTTGAGAAGAAATAAACATCTGTCTCTTCTGTATTTTTTTGATGTATTATATTTTAGGGTCATACTTAGTCCCTCTGGATTTGGACAAGAATGCTCGTATTAGTTGAACGTAAATATTATCCGTAAATACTGCTTAGGGTTTGAAACCTTATGATAGTTGTGTGTGTAAGCATAAGTTAAAGGAAAAAAAAACCTTTGAAGTACTGAAATTACTGGCCTCTCATTCTCAGTAGCCCATTCATATAATAAAAAGTTTCATGTTACTGTGCATCCCCTATAACCAGCCAGTGATAAGTAACTTGACTCATATTCGTCCCATTGTTTTATCAGTGCTTTAGCTGATAATGGATGTGTTGGGGGGGGGGGTTCTGCTCTCAGTGTGTCTGATGGTAAATTACAGTTACCTCAATTTATGTGAAGTGGTTTATGAATTTGTTAGTTTTCATGAGTAACTCACTGTAGGCATCATCCTGCTGCACTGAAGTCAGACACACATGTCACTGACCTCAGAGGAGGTCAGCTTCAGGTCTTAATGTTTTCTGGGTTAAACCCATTTCCTACAGGTTCCTTCTCCTAGTTTCAGTGGACGTTGCCTTGGATCAACTAAGCTGTTATTGCTATCAGTTGTCTTTATTCAGAGTTGCAATGTAATTTTTAAGGCTCCAGTTCTGAATAAAGACAAGAGATAAGAAGCGATAAAAACGGCCAGGTCAGGGCGGAGGTCCTTCTTGCTAATAGCCTGTCTCCAGCGCTGACTGATAGCAGAAAGGTGTAAGAGCAGGGCAGTTGCCTCCCGGAAGACTCACTCACTTAGTTTCCAGTAATTCATAGCTCTGTGGTTCCCTGAGCTGGAGGTGGTGTCTTTGTGTTCAGTTGCCTTTCATAAATGTTGTCATCTTTATTTCTCCTTTTCCGTCCTGTTCTCTTATGCTAGGAGTTAAAATGCTGGCATAATGTTGTTTTCAGCCTTGTGCTCTACTGCCAGTAATTCCTAGCAGTTGTTTTTGCTTTTTCTCCATTGCAGAGCAGTGATTTGGCATTTTCATAGCGCTTTCTATCATTATGCCAGATTCTCATTCCTGCATGGTAATGGCCAACTCAGAGTCCATCTCTATCTAAAAATAGAATTGTTTTCACCATGTGCATTAAACATCCACATCTACAGTGAATTTTATCTGCCATTTTACTGCCCGCTCAGCAGTATGAACTCCTCCTTCATTTGTTTGCAGATTGTGCTTGTCTTCACTACTCTGAATTGCTTAGTGTCATCAACTAATGTTGTCATCCTTTTATTACCCTTAACAAACATGCTGAAGAGCACAAGCTTGAACACAGTTCTACAGAGCTCCCATCGGAGACATACCAGCCTTTGTTTCGTGTCTTTTCACCAATTATTCATGTGTGGTCTTTTGGTTTGTCCCAAGACACGTTAGGGTTTTTTCAAAAGCCTTTACTAAGGGACCTTACTGAATGGC